>NC_139977.1:28454504-29077004 GCF_963993115.1 Abramis brama | reverse complement strand
ACTGATTCAAACCGTTAACTTGTGAGTTTGTGAGTCTTTTTGACTGATTCAAAAGAGTCATTTGTTTGTGAGTCGAGTCAAGTCATTTTGTATACATAGCGCTGTATACAATACAGATTGTATGATCTGATTCAATGCAACTTCACATTAATAAAAAATCCATCAATTATTAAATCATTTCTGAAGCTCTACAGAAGAGAGAAATGCTCTCAAATGATAGTGTGTGTGTGTGTGTGTTAGTACAGGTGCTGGTCATTGTGCCCTAATTCGATTGGACAGTTTTGGCGTCCGCTCAGGTTCTGACTCAACTCTCTCCTCCCAGACTGTGACCCACTTTCACTGTGTGTGTGTGTGTGTGTTTCCTGTCCTATTGCAACAGGTGTTTCATCCCTTTTCCATACTGTATTCATTATTCTTTTCCAAAAACCATGGTTATTGAATGAAAGGGTAGAGCTGTAATGCAGAAAGCAGAGCTTCCTCTCCTGTTTCTGTGTGTGTTTTGAGTTTTGGATGAATTTGATGTGATGTTTTTATTTCATGGTTCATCTGAATGCCCAGCTCGTCCAGATTGTGTGATTGCTCTTTGACAATTCTTCATGCATTGGTATACATTTCATTTGCACGTTTGGCAACTAAGAACAGTTCTTATTCATTTTTTTTTCTGTTAACAGTTTCATCTGCAAATGATTCGCCCAAATAATTACAAATAAGTCTGATCAGTTACTGAATTAGTTTAATAATAATAATAATAATAATAATATGTAATTATTCATTTTAGTACTATGTAATAATAATTAACATGTACTTACTACAGGGTTAAGTTTAGGATTTGGGTTTGGTTGAGGGTTAGTTGCATGCAATTATGCATAATTTATAGTTATTACTACAGTAACTACAAGTAACGTGTAACAAGGACACTGTAAAATAAAGTGTTAACATATATACAGTATTATTGTTAAAGTTATTATTGTCAACTGATCTTTTAAGCATTTATTTGTATGTAGAGTCAAAATAATTAACATTTCTTAATAAATGAATGAATTAGCCCTGTATGCTGTATAAAATATAACTGTGTTTTTTTTTCTTTTCTGCACTTCAGTCCATTACATCCTTATTTGAACTTGGATCAGTTTAGATTTGGCAGTCACTGTGGTCTATAGGGAGTAAAAGTGTGTCTCTCTCCGCTGGTCCACTGCCTCATGTTTTCTTTTACATGCCCTAGATCAAGTGTAAAGATATGTCAGTCCTCTATATTTGTTTTGTGTTCTCTTCAGAAGTTGTAATGGCAGATTTCTCTGTTTCCAGGGTGACATCCAGCAGCTGATGATAGTATCGGACCATCGTGCTGCGTTTGACTACTGTGAGCACTACAGCCCCGACTGTGAGGTTCCTGCCCCAGAACAACCCCAGAACCAAGACCCAAACACTGATGAATATGTAAGTTCATACTTTCTCCAAGATTCCCTTTAGAGATAAGTGCCTTAGCTTGAGAGCGTTGAGACGCTTTGCTTGCTATGTGTCTAAGTGTTACTAGTATCTGATTTCAAGGATAGTTTGTTTCTGAATATAAAAATGTCGATTCAATGTAAAGTATTTGCTCGGGCTCGTTTTAAATAATTTTGTTCCGTTATTATGCTTGTTGTTGTCGTTGTACAAGCAGGATGTGGCGGTTGGTCGGTGTGATATTTGTCCCGCCCCTCCTCCACTGTGATTGGACGGCTGGGTAAAATGTGACAGTGATGAGTTCTGTGTTCTACCCAAAGTTGAAAACTCTCTGCGTCCATAAAAACGAAACTAAAAACGAAGCGCTCAATTGAAAAAATACTTTGTTGGACACACGGCCTGAGGACGTCCCAGAATCCTTGGCGTTCTGTTCAGCCCAGTCGGAACAAAACCAAAGCAAAACAGACGGCAGAGATTCTTGAAGCTCGTCGTGATCAGCTCAAATGAAGTCATGAACTTCTTGTTGAGTGTTCGGACAGCCGAAGCACTTTTAAATCTTAATCCTGTGAAAATAAAGCCATCACATCAGCAAAGCACTTAGCAATAATCCCTAGCCATGGCAGCTTTCATAACAGATGTGTTTTGACCGGAGGTCATAATGGTGAGCCGGTAATGTCACTAAGAACTTAATTTATAATGGTAAATGATTTATTATTAGTGCTGCTCTAAGACAATGTAGAAATCTGGTTTTGGTGTTACAAGTGGCACATCTGACTGCACAAAGCACTCACTGTTTGACTATTTATACACTTGTTCAATTTGATTCAGTCTTTGGAATGAGAAACACATTAAAATGGAGTAATAATACCTGCCCACACTTGTGTGTGTACGATTCAGGCATATTAATTCTTTACAGCTCTTTCCATCGGAAAAGACCCAGCTGCAGGCGGTGCAGAACTTATTTTTCCAACCGAACGGATGACCTCATCAGTCACAGAAAGAACGAGCGAGAGAGTGATAGAGGGAGGAAACGAGCAGGTCTCGGCCTGTAGAGCGTTTGGCTGACATATTCTATTAACAATATGTACAAAAAAAAAAAAAAAAAATTAAATAATAGACATTGTTTTGTCACAAAATAAAATTCTAAATTCATATTTGGCACTTTCTGGTAGAAATAACACTTTAAAATCCTCCAAAAATTGTATTTTGTCAACAATTAGGAGTGTATTAACATAGAAGAGATCAAAAATTGGCCACTTAATATTTCATGCGGTCAATCGAGTGTTCACTCAGTCTCTGTCCATCTGCGTTCACTCAGATGCCAATATCCTCTGAGCGCAATGGAGAGAGGAAGAGAAGGCATTAAATGAAAGATTGAGAGATTTAGCATGTGAAAACGTTTAAGCTGAATAACACGGAGATGACCGACCGGTTTCAATTGATTCTCTATGGGAGCCAAGCAAAAGGCGCTCTCAATGGAAATTGTGGGATTGACTGCGGCTGAGAAATGCTGAGTTTAATGCAAACAAGAGGCGAAAAAAATTATTTCACATTTATGTGACTAAGAAAACTTCAAAATTTTGTTAGTAGTGCTGGAGTTTCTGGTGAATTTGATGCTTGAATCACACACAGTTATATATTACTAGATTTAATTCTAGTTTTGTCAGGCTGGTTGATGAATATGTATTCAAAAGTTTTTCCTTCTCTAATTCTGTATGCATGCACCCTGAAAGCGCGATGCTCTACCATTGGATATTCAGGAACAAAAATGAACAAAAATGTGAAAAAGAATCGAAAATTAAACCACAGCTGTGAGTAATCTTCATATCTTTCTGTCGGAAAACTGCTGTGGCCAACATATGGTAAAGTTATCTCTGAGTTATGTCTGTAAAAAGAAATGACGCACATGTGAGTGCATCATGCATTTTCAGCCATGGATGACTTACATCTTTCAGGGCTTTGATGTCAGTGTGTTGGCACGGAAACGACCCTCTGCTGACCTAGCGTTCACCTTTTTCACGTTTGTGTGTGTCAGGAGCTGTAAATCTGAGAGTGGGGTATTAGTAGGGGGCAATATGAAAGAAAAACCCCTGCACCTTTGACCAGTCCTTCAAAAGCCAAGTCCAGCGTTTAAATACTAGCGAAAGCTCCCGACAGATGAAAATGTGATGAGTTATCCGTTGCTGATGTGTGGGAATTAGGGAGAGAGAGGCAGAACGGTGGATCCGAGCGAGAGGTCGCCGAGCGGCTGGAATTCCTCACGCTCTTCTCTTTCTCGCTTGATAAGAGAGAACATGGATTTCCGCTGGATTCCATCAGAGGGAATCCCTCCTTTCCTTTGCTCTTTCTTATCAGGGAATTTCAATCTATTAAATCCAGACCAGTGTTGAGCTGCTTAATTAGCATGCCTTGAGTACAACTTATGAATGAAAGAATGAAAAAAGAGTGAAAAATCTGTATTTATATTTACTTCAGATTTGTTTTCAAATATACAGTATGTATATACATACTGTATATGTTTATTTATTTAAAAATAAATATAATGTACAATATTTATATAAATATAATAAAGTAATAAGTATAATAAAATAAAGTAAAATTAATATAAGACAAATGATCAAATCATTTGTCCCACCTGCAATATTGTGCTTTTTAAATATATTTATATTTTACTAGTTTTATATTCAGAATATTCAATGTTTTATAATCAAATACCTGTACATATATGGATATTTATTTAATTTAAAATATACTAAAAATATTGGTAGATATAGATATATAGGTAATAAAAAGTAAAATATTTTTTTTTTATAAAAGAACAAATATCAAAATTAAAGTTTCAAATATTGTGCTTTTTAAATATATTTTTATATTACGTTTATATTCAACATATACAATGTTTTTTTTTCATTCAGATACGTTTACATATATTTGCTCTCACTTGAATATTTTTTATATAAAATAAGCACTTATGTTTGCGCTCTTTTTATCAAAGAGAACAAATAACATATGCTGCATTCACATCGTGTCATAACTCCCATAATTACGGGATGTCAACGCTCGAGAGACTCTTGAGAGACGCTTTTGTACAGGCTCAGAAATTATTAGTTTTTTGCATTGCTCAGATTGACAAAATGGATCCATGTGCAGGTTTATATCTTAATGGGTAGGATGTGGTGTGATGTGCTATATTCCATCTGAAACCAGTTTAAACAGCATAATTACTATGCATGCAGCGTGAATGATCTCATTCCATGAGACTACAGGACACGGAATATGGTCAACTACCCATATGCACTAAAAACGAATAAATGCACGCTTACACACTCTAGAATATTCATATGAGTAACTCTGTAATTCTATTGTGATGTTCTGTCATGTTCTAGAACACAATTATCAGTGTCTCAATTATCAGTACTCTATGAGTACAACTATACCTTTCTGGAACACTGGTGGTACTGTGTTTTAAAAATGTTATATTTAATAACATTTACTAACACCCAATATTACAATTATTTTTCTTCAGAACACAGAGGATGATAACTACTATTACGAATATCCCTACTATGAGGACATGGACGGGGAAAAGACAACGGCAACTGATGAAACGACTGGAACCGAAACTGAAGACCTAACGGTCAGTGTCATTTTAATATTATTTATGTACTATTTATAGTATTTATTAATATTTTGATATAGCTTTTATTTTTTTATGCTTTAATTTTAAGCTTTAGTATTATTTACGTTTTATTCGTAACGTTTATATAACGTTTATTCGTTTTTGTATTTTTCTGTTTAGCATACATTTATTTTGATTTCAGTTTTAGTTTTATTAATTGTAGTAGCCTACTGTACTTCATCTTAAACTTTTTTATTTCAGTTAGTTGTCAAGGCAACATTTTACCTTTTTTAGTTTAAGGTTTCATCTAATATTTCTATATTTAATGTTTCTGTTTTAATTTAATTAACAAAAAATAAAACTAAAAATATTATTACAATAATTCATAACCGTTAGGGCTGTGCGAAAATAAAGATTTTTCTAAATTAAAATCAAATATTTATTCTTAAAGTCATCATTAAACTGTGTTTGTTGGCCATTTCTGTTCCATAATTTGACATATTTGCAAGTAAAAAAAGATATTTAATGAATAACAAATGTAGCGGGACTGTTGCTCAAAATTACTGTACTATAGATTGATTCGCACAGTTCCCAGTATTAATTTGCTGAGAATTTCTACACAGTGAAACTGAAATATTCCCAACTGGGATCAACTGGATTGAAACTGAATCTAAATGAATCAGAAAATCAGTGCCAATCCCCAGCCTATCTCTTCTTAAACAGTGTCTATTTACTGTGTTTACCAGGTGTCTGTTCCGGATAGCGGTCGCGTGGTTTCCTCAGTTATCACTAGTGGAACAGGAGGCTCCAGTAGTTCATCGAGTAGCTCCTCCTCTTCCTCTTCATCCTCCACTTCTACCACCACTAATGGTGAGGACCCGTATGACGGCTACGATGGATATGGGACCGGATATGACACATACTACGACGAGTCGACCTCACGGCCTGATGGCTCCCGAACCATAACGGTCACTGGCACAGGCACTGGTGCTGGAGGAGAAGTAGATATTGGACTGGGTGAGGTGGATTTGGGAATGGGAGTAGACCTGGACAGGCGGATCATTACATCATCATCATCGTCATCAGGAGGAGGAGGAAGTGTCACAGTCATTAGCAATGGAACCTCCAGCTTTGGCTCTGGCTCCAGCTCTGGCTCCAGCTCTGGCTCGGGCTCGGGCTCCAGAATCAGTATCGGCTCTGGCTCCGGCTCCAGCAGTTCCAGTATCAGCACTGGCTCCAGCTCCGGCTCCGGCTCCAGCAGTTCCAGTATCAGCACTGGCTCCAGCTCCGGCTCCGGCTCCAGTTCTAGAATCAGTACCGGCTCTGGCTCTAGTTCTGGAGTTAGTACCGGCTCCAGCTCTAGCTCTACCTCTACCTCTACCTCAGTGAGTTTAGATTTTATTGACTAATGTATTGACTATATCTTTAAAGAATTTTCTCTGTTTTAAATGTATTTCATATGTTTTGAAAGTTTTGCTAATTATTGCAATTACTGCACAATTCACATTCAATGTCCAGGTTATATTTCATATACAGTATATATATTTATATATATTTATCAATATAATGTTGTTAATACTATGTATAATATATTATAAATGTATTATTATAATTTTATAATAAACAGAGAACATATATAATATAAATTAGAAATAATTATCTGCTATGTGATATTAATAATACTATAAATTATTATATATATATATATATATATATATTATGAATTTATCATATATTATTAAATGTAATATTTATCAATAAAATGTTATTTATATTGCTATTTATAGATTTATAATATTATAATTTATATAGTTTATATATATATATATATACATTTTGTTTAAAGAAAATAAAGCCTATTTTTAGGACTATGAAAATACTTTACAACAGACTATAATGAGAATCACCTCTGATCATTTTGGGTTGACATCTGAGATAGACTTGCTTTTATAGATATTTAAATTTCAAAATCCATAGATGTACACAGTGCACAAACACTTTTGAGTTATTGGTGGGTTATGATATCTGATGGCCTGTTAATGTTTTTGCAGGTTGATGGTGGTTATGATGATACCCAGTACGGTGAGGGTGATGATCTGACCTATGGAGAGGGATACGGAGAAGGATACGGAGAGGGAGATTATACCGTGGGAGGAGGAGGCAGCAGCAGCAGCTCTTCAGGGTCCACAGGGGGCGGGACTGTTTCTGTTGGGGGCGGTTCTGTATCAGTTGGAGGCGGGTCTGTTTCTTCAAGTGGCTCAGTTGGGGGCGGATCCGCCAGTGCCGGGGCCAGTGTGGGGGCGGGGTCTGTTGCCACGGGAGGACAGGGAGGAATCGGTGGAGAAGCAGATTCCATCGATGTTGACACGTTTAAGGAGGAGTCCATCACAGATTACACCGATGCAGAACTGGATATGTATGGTTATGACGACCTATACACCGAAGGCGAAAAAGCGTTGCCTGCGGAGACCGACGAGTTCTATGGACAGGTGATCTCCAGTTACACTTTTTTTAAGTTATCTATCCAAACTTACGGGAAAATTCACAATTCTTTTTTTTATTTCGTTTGTTTCCTCCATTGAGCACAAAAGGAGAATTGTGTTCCATGGAAGAAAGTCGTATGGGGTTGAACTATCAAAACAAGTTCTCAGAACTGTTTGTTTTATTTATTACCTGCAACTCCAGTTATAATCCACATTGTGTTTACACTGATATACACTGAATTAAATTGAGTTTGTGTTTCCAAAGGTGGATGGACTGAGAGGAGAGAAAGGCCAGAAAGGAGAGCCTGCGATCATTGAACCCGTAAGTGGCACTCAGTGTATGACACACTTACTCTACCGTTAAAAAGTTTGGGGATTTGGGGAAAGTTTGGATTTTACACGGACAATTTAAAGTAACTGTTTAAAAAAATAATAATAATTTTCTAGTTTTAAAATGGTCCTTCAGAAATTATGAATGTTCTAATCAATTTATTCCATCCTTTTCTGATTAAAAATATTAATTTCTTTTACTGACCCCAAGCTTTTTAATAGTAGTGTTTGTGTGAATATATATATATATATATAATATAAAAATGTGAATGTTATACTGTATACCAGGAGCGAAAAATTAACACTGTGTCCTAATCAGGTGCAATGCAACAAGTCATCCAGCGATGAGCAATTTGTCTGTCCACACTGAATATGAAACTGCTATGCAAAATGACACAATCACAGCCAATCTGAACATGACTGATGTTTAATATACCAGTTTATGGAAAAAAATTTGTACTGAGATAGAAACCAAACAATCAGCAAAATATCCTGTATCTCATCTCTTGTTACTTTATCTTGTCGCATTTCAATTCACATTTCAATTCACATTTATTTGTATAGCGCTTCTCACAATACATATTGTTTCAAAGCAGCTTTACAGAAAATGCATGTGTCTGCATTACAATTTAGAGTAATATGTTATCAAAGGTGACTGTGTCCAAGTTATGTATTTCAGAAATGTACATATACAAAACATGCGGGCAGCTTAAAAACCTGAATCAGTCGTCCGTCTCAGAGTAATCTGGATTCACTCCTGATTTGCATTTGCTTTCTAAAAAGAGCGATTCACTCCTGTTTCAGACTCCTAGTCTCAGATTTGCAGATGCGTTTACCATGCTAAGCCTGACAATTATACTTGCATGATGGGAATCATTATTATCTGTCTTTGCAAACAGTCTTCACTGCTCACGTGGCTCTTGATGTCTAACAGCTGTGAGATTTCAAACAGATGTCACTGCGCTCTCAGCATGAGAGCATGGACACAGCGCTAGAAGACATCTGGATTTAGTGTGAATGAACATCAGGATGTATAAAGAGGCTAGATCCATGCTAACTGGCAACCTTCTCAGAAGTTAGCTAACTTTGTGGCAAGTTATGAACAAACCCAGTAACCCAGTAACATTAATAAAACATTCGTTCATAGTTATCTGGTCTTTATTCTCAAATCTTAGCACATAAACATTATTTATACATTGTTCATGGAACATTTTTACTTGAAACGTTTGGTTGGATTTGATGTTCGCCTAATGTTTTTTAAATGTTACAACTTGTTTCAGAATGTTTAGAGAACATTCAAAAGTAACATTCCCAGATTGTTTGCAAAGTGATAAAATGGAATGTTCCCTTAACGTTTGCAAAAACGTTTTTTAAACAGTTAAATGTCAAATGTTCCCTTTAAGTTATAAAAACGTTATTTCTTAATGTTCTCTGAACTGTACTTTTTGAACGTTCAGAGAACATTAAGAAATAACGTTTTTATAACTTAAAGGGAACATTAGCAAAACATTTTTAGAACATATTTTTGTTAGCTGGGATCATACCTTCGCAGTCATATCAGGGAAAGACCATGCAACGTTTGGGTTTATGTGCTATTCAGAAGTTGCAGAGATACAAGAACACATCATTGAGAAGATCAGAGTTATTTCAGGAAAAGCACTATCATACGGATCAGGACAGCTGGTTTTAATGAAGGATGACCATGTGCTTTAGAGAAAGAAAAATGCTTAAATCATATGCTTCTTTCTGCAAGCGCCCACATTCTCTCTCGTTTCTGCAAACACACACAAACTGTGTCCACTGTGTTTTTTGGCATGTAAGGAACGCACCAAAACAAAGCGAACATGCCCAGTGCCACGACAGCACTCTCGGATGATGCCTTCGGGACATCGCTAAGAGACCCACGACATCTTTAAAAAGCGCCAGATTAGGCCAAGATGTTCCAATAAACAAATGCAGTTTTCTCTGCTTTTTTTAATCTAATAGTAAAACCCCTGATTTAAATGAGCCTGAGCTTTACACACTGTATCTAATGATTCTCTGCTTTGAGCTCTGGACCTCTCAGTCATTCATCTTCAGAGGCTTGCTTGAGATAATTGTACTATTGTGGTTATGACACAACTCATGCGAGCACATTTTGATCAGTAATTGATCATGACTGATGACTTCCAGACAAAATAGCTTCAATGTCCTGATACAGATCACGGTATATCTGGTTACAGCTGATTCGTTTTAGTTAAGAATTTCCCTAGCATATTTGCCATGATACACATATGCATGCAACAATATTTAACTCTCCGACCCAGATTCCACTCCAAAATATATTTTAGAATGAGCTCATCCCCAAAATGGCTTAATTATCATAGAGATGAAAGAAAGTCAAGTTATATTATTTCTTCACCATTTGGGTTGATCACATCCTGAACAAATGGTAGTCAATTGTAGAATGGGACTGGGTGTGGGACACAGAGAACATTCTCAGACAATGGGGTTTCACAACTTCATTAACATACAGACCACAGCTGTTGCAACAAGAGCAAAACGTTCTTTTCCATTTCCATTTGTCCTGTTGTCGGAAGACTAAAGCGCATGAAGTTTGTCAGAAACTGAGCGCGTATCTGTATACTGTATCCAGTGTAGACAGCGTCAGTGATTATAATGGGCTCTATTTGCTTTTGATGCGATGCGACGCGACGCGACGCTCACATCCACTGCAGGCAAGTGTCGTCCAATAAGCGACTGAATGCCAGTGGGCGGGGCCTATTGTGTGATGATGTATTGATTCGTTAGTGTCTTTCTCTGGAGGCAGTCATATGCAAATGTATTTGCCCATGTGACATCACAAATCCCACAAACGAGCCATTTTGTGAACTTGATTACATAAATGCTTTGTCTATAATGTGGAGGACGTTTTAAACTATGAAACTTACAGAATGTTTTAATGGTACAAAAAACCTCTTATATGTCAAAAGATCAAGGCAAATTTGATTTCTCGTCATGACGCCTTTTGTAAATAAATAATATTTTATTTTAGCATTCATGCAGTTAGCAGACACGTTTATCCAAAGAAACTTACAAATGTGGAACATCACAATATACAATTTTTTCACAAATATAGTTCATTAGCATAAATGTGTGCTGTTTATGGTTATCAAACAACCAATCATTGCCAGTTTTATAATGGTTTCGTCACTCACAAGTTTTTGTAAACAATTTTGTAAACAAATCTCCTTTATGCCCCTTATGCTAGAGTCCAATATTTTGAGGCATGTTTTAATGGACTACAATGTTTTTAAATCCAATAGAAAAATATACAATATAGATATTAGTTAAAAACAACAACAACAAACTTTCTTTGGCAGCTAACTGAAATTAGTTGTTTTAATTGAAGTACTAAAATGACAAAATTGAAATAAAAATAAATTAAAGCTATATAGAAATATAGAAGCTATTAAAAAAACTAAATGAAAATGATAAAAGCACAACAAAATGACTAAAACTAATGCTAAGATTAAAATGAAAACTGAAAATATAAAAATATAAGATAATTCAAAATAAATATTTTTTTTCCTTTTCATATTTTGCTTCGTTTTAATCTGTTTCTCGCCTTGAAAATAGCTGTGATAGATGTCCCAATAGAGCGTCCCATCATCCAATCCTTACATCCAATTTTAGCTCTGGAACTTTAGGATTTATTTTAGAAGTTTTTCTGCTGAATGTTCAGTCATGTTTCAGTTTGAAGGTCATCTCACATGCTTCATAAACAGTCAAGGCCATGAGAAACAGGCATCAGTGTTTTAACAGACTTCCTGATGATGCTGTTTGCTATGATCCGTACAGCGATCTGTGGCCAAGTGCAGATCTCGCACACACACACACACACACACACACACACACACACACACACACACACACACACACACACAGTTTCAGCCCACAGACTTGAAATAAAAAAGGATAAGAGAAATGTACTGTAATTTTAAATGATTGATTTTGACCGAAGCTGTGGTGGTCTCACACTTAAGATCTTATCTTTGTGTTGAAGGTTGTGTTTATGCTGTTATTTGAATGAGTTTGTGTTATTCTGTTCTTGTAGGGAATGCTGGTTGAAGGCCCACCTGGTCCAGAGGGTCCCACAGTAAGTCTACCTGTGTGCGTGTGTGTGTGTGTGCGTGTGTGTGTTTTTCCATATGTGTAAAGGACTTTGAAACTCCAGCTTGCCAATTTACAAGCAACTTATAATGTAAACCAGTTTATTTAAACCTTTATTTAAGGTTGATAATTATGATGAAGCTTTTTAAGGTAATGGTAAATGTATACTTATAAAACAAACAGTGTTTTAGTTAACTAAAGGTAAAACTATTCAAAATGGTTTTGATTATTGAAATAAAATAAAAATAAAAATATTGGGGGAAAAAAAATGAAAAATGTGAAATGTTGCCTTGGTTAAAATAAATTAAGTTAAAGTTGAAGTACTAAAATTGCTTAAAATAAAACTGAAATAAAAAAATAAGTTAAAGCTATATAGAAATATATAAAAAAATATATGAATAAAAATGGCAAAAACAACAAAATTGCTAAAACCTAAAATAAAATAAAAATATTAAATGAAAAAAATGTAACTTAAAAAAAACTTGAAAAAAATGTTGCTTTGGCAACTAACTAAAATAAATGAAGTTGAAGTACTAAAATTGCTAAACTAAAACAATAAATAAAAAATAAATTAAAGCTATATAGAAATATATATGTATATATATATATATATATATATATATATATATATATAACAAAATTGCTAAAACCTAAACTAAAATTAAAATGAAAAATGAAAATATAAAAATAAAAGCAAATTCAAAATTTTAATAAATACTGTAACTGATACCGAATATTAAATACTGAAATTAAAATAAAACTAAAAATAAAACAATGAACAATATATCTGATAAACAGCAGTATTTAACAAATACAGATGATTTGTCCCAAAACTAATTCAGAGAGAAACTGTACATTGTAACATAAAAATAGTGTTGGAAAACACCTATTTACTGGGAAAACGGAACTGTGTTAAGGCTCAGTGACTATTGCTGACAATGCTAAACAGCTGTGTGTCTGTTTTGTTTCTTCAGTTTCATTCTTGACCTACTTATTAATAAAGCAACTCTTCTCTCAGCTGGAGAATTGATGGAATTGATGACTCTATTGGGACTATAACAACATGAGTATGAGAAATTGAGTAATGGAAAGAGTCCAGCAGTGATCTAGAGTCTTACTGGACCAACACCCAATGCGTGTTTATGTGTTTGCAGTGGCTTTATGTGTGTTTCTGACAGTACCTTTGTGTTGTTCTAGGGTCTCCCCGGCCCTCCAGGTTCAACGGGATCCCCAGGTAGTGCTGGAGATCCTGGAGAGAGGGTAAGGAACCATGAAAACAAAAACAAGCTAACGCATATGTTCAACACTTAAAATTGTATTCTGAAAAATATCCAAGTCCGGTAAATAGTGAACAAGGGTGAATATATATATATAAATTATATAAGTATAAATTAAATTGAAGCCTATTTTACCATTAAATTGTAAAGTACGTTTATAAGATATATATGAATATGAAGAATATGACCTGGACATTTCACCATACTGTATAATTAAATGTATTTGAACTTTTTAGAACCTGTTTTACATTAAGTATGCTTGCTGTTTTATGCATTACCCACAATCCTCTGCTCTTGACAGGGTCTTCCTGGTCGCGCTGGTCTGCCTGGAGCCGATGGTCTTCCAGGACCTCCAGGGACTGTCCTGATGTTGCCTGTATGTAATTCTCAGCACATTTACAAAAACTAAACTACACATTACAATTTCACATTTTCACGTTTAGCTTGGATTCAAGCCCCATTTAACTGTACTGAGATCAGTTTTAGCCTGTAGCCTGTCATAATGAATGTTAATAGATGTTAGTTCTTGCGCTGGCTTGATTGATTTTCATTTAGTGGTTCAACAGTGATAATTATGTCAGAGAGATTTCAGAAACATGATCGTGCCTTTGCTGCTGTGATCCCCTATCAATCAAAAACGCTGGTGAATGCGTAGTGACACATTACACAAATTCCACATACTCTCAGCCTTTCCAAATTTCCTCTTTCCCAGCTGTTACTCCAATATAGTTTTTTTTATTATTATTCCGGAACGTGTAGTGACTCCTCAATGTCTTTCAGTTGAGGGTTCTGGAATGCTTCCATAACAAATCCAGATGTTCTAAAACACCACAGTAAAAATGATGTTGTGTATATGTGTTTACCGTCAACATTTGATTGTAATTAAACCCCACCCTATACACTACCTCTACTCAATCCGAAAAAATACTCTTGAAAACCAATACAGAGTCATGAAACAACCAACAGCACTGCTCATGAGGATCACTTTAAAACTTTGCAGTCTTGCTCTTGGAAGTGCAGTGATTAAGTTCAGCCACCAGATGGCACCGCTGATCAATTTGACTCATGCACACAGATGAAACAGAACACTACATACTAGTCACATTATTTCTGCCTTAGTTATTTTATATGGAGAAAAAAATAATAATACTAAAAGTAGTATGGTAGTCTGAATTCCATATTACTTATATCATCTTTTTGCAGTACGTACTTTACTGTTTTATTTGTATCATTTTTATTTTTTATTTATTTAATTTTATTTAGGTAGAACACTAATGCTATTTTATTTCTATACACATTATTTTATTTTATTTTAACATATATGTAACATTTTAAAATAGGTGGAACACTTTAAAGCTATTTGTTTTTTTTTTTGTTTTGTTTTTTCAGATTTACTGTATTTATTTCTATAACTAAACGCCACTCATTGAATTTAGCATGGAACTTAAAAATAATGTAGAATTTATGGCTTTTACCATTCTATTTTTATTTAATTTTGTGCAGTATGCAAAATGCCGTACGCTAGTATTCCATTCTGAACACTTCCATCTTCCGTATGCATGCTTAGCCTCACAGATTGATGCGGTGTCTTACTTTAAAACATCCAAAACATCATCCAGTCACTGTCAAGATGAAACACATTTATTTTCACTTTTGCAGGCATGTCTAACTTATTGTTTTTAGTCTGAATGTTAACGCTGTGTCTCTGTAGTTCCGCATGAGTACAGGAGGGGACAGTGGACATAAAGGTCCGGCTGTTTCTGCGCAAGAGGCTCAGATGCAAGCCATCATGCAGCAGGCCAGGGTAAACGACACACACTAATACACATTATATCACACACACATGCATCTGTATGCAAACTAATCGCTCTGTTTTATTTTTTATAAAGCTGGCGATGAGGGGTCCAACTGGACCGATGGGTTTGACGGGCCGCACTGGTCCACTGGTATGTCTGTATACTATATCTCTATTATCATCTGTCAACATGATAGCATGTATGATTTTGTTTCATGCTTGATTTGATTTTTCCAGGGTCCTCCTGGTGTGCCTGGACTGAAAGGAGAGTCTGGAGAAGTAGGACCTCAGGTGGGCATCACAAATTACCCACAATCCTCAGCTATTTGTGCCTAATCTATTTAGATGACAAGCAAAGGCACTTCAATGCAAGATAGAGCTGTTCTGAGACCTGTGTTTGTGTTTTTAGGGTCCTCGTGGTCCACTGGGATCCGCAGGCCCTCCTGGAAAGCCTGGTAGAAGGGTAAGTTTGCGTTTTGTCCAACACCACTGAGTCTGTGCAGAAGCCTGAGTGATTATTATTGACTTATTGATTTCTGTGGCATAGGGTCGACCCGGCTCAGATGGAGCCAGAGGGATGCCTGGACAGACGGGAACAAAGGTAAAACTGAAGAAGATTGACATATTGACAGACTTCTTTTATCAAACCATACAGTTATGACATACAGTACGATCAATAAAAAGTAAATAGGGTCAGTTTGATAGGATGTAGACAGATTACAGTTGATGATTATTTCTTATTTAAAAAAAAGTTAATATCCTGCATTTCTGAACTCTTTCCTGTCGGTGTGCTTCACAGGGTGACAGAGGATTCGATGGTCTCGCTGGTTTGCCCGGTGAAAAGGGTCACAGGGTAAACACATATTTTATTTTATTTTATTTTATTTTATTTTATTTTATTTTATTTTATTTTATCTCTGGAATACATGATTATGATTGGCCAATCTTAAGAAAATTATTTCAGATGATTTCAACATTTAATGTCCATTTGATGATTTATTTGGCAGTAGGGTCACATGGTATGAACATTTTAAAATAGGTGGAACACTTTAGGGCTATTTTATTATTTATTTTATTTTATTTTCAAATACATTTTATTTTATTTTATTTGAACATATATTAAACATTTTTAAGTATGTTGAACAGAGTTGATTTTTTTTATCAAATGGCATGATTCTGATTGGCCAATCTTAAGAAAATTTCAGTTGATGTCATCATTCAATCTCCATTTGATAATTTATTTGGCAGTAATCATGCAAAAAGAAATGACAGGAATCATGTAAACAGCAGGTTAATTCATTATATGAATATTGATGAGTGGTCTTTGGTGTTGTAGGGTGAGACGGGACCTCAGGGGCCGCCTGGGCCTTCAGGAGAGGATGGAGAAAGAGTATGAGCTCCTTAACCAATCTCTTCTTATTTCCTTCATCATCTGTACAATTTTTCTTTATCTAAATGGATCATAATAATGACATAACTTCCTGTATCCCAGGGCGACGACGGTGAGGTCGGACCCAGGGGTCTGCCAGGCGAATCGGTGAGAAAATGTTTCCTCCAGTATCCCAGCATGCACTCTTATCCTCTCTAATCCATCATTATTGTAAAGTGTTATGTAATATAACGTTTCCTCCAGTGTAGTGAAACCACAAATGCATGTCACTCATTTTTTTGAGGCATTTTGCTCGTTATGGATGTGAAGTGAAATAATCAATCAGAGAGAGGAAGTGTAGTGGAGATGAAAAAGGTTTAGTCAATTAACCACTAGTTTAACACTCTGTCCAGCAGGGTGCGCTCCATATTCACCGTTTAGATTGGGAACGACTTTATCTGCTCTTGCCTATACACATAAACACACTCAGTTATGCCCGATAAGATATTTAAAGTACGTTTAAAGTCTGCATTAAATATTTCTATATCTCAGAAATAAATTGTACTTTAGGCAAATATGTTTAAAATGAAGCACATGAGATGAAGAGTCATATATGTTGCATAGAAAAACTGTTTTATTTAAAATGCATGGTGAGGTCACATGACCAGGCGAATGCTACCCAAGTCATCTCTATTATCAGACTTTTCCTGCTGAACACAACTCTCTGTTTCTCTGCTTTCTCTTGTTCAGGGTCCTCGTGGTTTGTTGGGACCCAAAGGTCCCCAAGGGGCCCCAGGACCTCCTGTGAGTAAACACTTTATCTTAATTATTTAGATTCTAACTGAATCAAGCCATCAACCGTCATGTTTTTTTTCACATGCAATGTTTAATCTGAGAATGAAGTGTTTTAATTTATTTTGATCCTTCTTTTCTCGTTTTAGGGTGTAACTGGCATGGATGGACATCCTGGACCTAAAGGAAACATTGTAAGTCTGAGACGCACACACTCTTGCACACAAACACGCTTATACACGCATTCACTTCATCATTCCTCTGTTTTCCACCCATCAGGGTCCTCAAGGTGAGCCAGGTCCTCCTGGACAACAAGGCAACCCCGGAGCTCAGGTATTGATCAAGCCACGCTCACTTAGACACTGTAGAACCCTCCATCAACTTCACATTAACCTTTACTCCTGTCCTCCTTCCACAGGGGCTTCCAGGTCCTCAGGGAGCGATCGGACCTCCAGGAGAGAAGGTGAGATTGGAAGGATGGTTCTCTGGTTAATAGATTAGTGGCTTTATATAGAGTTTGCAATGTGCCTTGATTTAGAACTAGATTATTTGAAACAGGAAGTGTGTGCTGAGTGTTAATGGATTGTGAGTGCTTATGCTGGTTTTCCCGTCTTCAGGGTCCCAATGGAAAACCAGGCTTACCGGGAATGCCAGGAGCCGACGGACCTCCAGTGAGTCTGGGAAATAGACACGCATACATACGCGCTTCACATCTGTTCATCTCAGGCTCTATTGTTCGTGTATCAGAGAGATTTCATTGTAGTAATAATTACAGTACAGTGATCTGCCTGGCAATTCTTTCTTCACTGACACACATTGTTCAGATCCGTTCTCAAAGCTTTTTCTATCCACACGGCAAATATTCAGTGGCTTTATAGTGTCAATTATTGCAGCATAACTGATACATTCTCTTTATCTTTGTGTCACAAACACAGGGCCACCCAGGAAAAGAAGGGCCATCAGGAGAGAAAGGAAACTTGGTACATTTTTATCCTTCGTTCTTCTATCCAATGAGTTTTTATAAAGACAAATCTCTTGCATAAATGTCGCTTATTATTAATAACTCAATCATAACGGATTGCACTTTACAGGGACCTCCTGGTCCTCAAGGGCCAATCGGATATCCTGGGCCTCGAGGTGTAAAGGTAGGTGTTTCTTGCATCTCAGTGGTCATTGAAGTACTCAAAACAATCTCTGATTGGTCAGTAGATATTAGTGTAGCTCTATAGTAAGAAGATGTCAGTGAAATGTCACCCAATTCACTACTGAGTTTTGCCCCTAGCTTTTTTATGTTAAAAACAACACCCTGCTAATGTTTCTGATACTTTCCTGAGGCAGAATCATCTGAACTTTTTATATTTTTCTTCCAAAACTTAGTGTACTGCCTACGTAGACAGCATTTAAGGTATCAAAGAAAACTTCTAAGATACCTTTTTTTGGCCAGTGCAGAGTCAATGACATGACACTACACTGTTTTTTTCATCGAGACCTATTAAATATATTTCATATAGATGAATATGGAGAGGATGTATTAAAATGAATTAAAATGAATTACATTTTTTTGCAGGGTTTCAAATCGTCCTGCGATTTATTTATTTTTAATTATTATTTCTATATATTATTACATTATTTCTGTTATATTTATAGTCTTCGCGGAGAAGGCAATCCTAGAATGCAGAATTGAGTGTTCCAAATCATTAGGGCTTTCACACCAGAGGAACGTTTTCATAGTTCCAATAACTATTGGTGGAAAACCCACCTTTTTGTGTGTTCGCACCGCAGGAACTGAGGATGATTTTAGTTCTAGGAACGCCTTTTGGGAGGACTAAAGTAGCTCCTACTTCAGAGTAGGGTCTAACCCAGCACAGTAGGAACTACCAGTGACGTAAGTGTTCGTTGATTGGCTGCTGCAACCGAAACACCGGAACCCACCATTTTTAAAAAGCCGCGTAAACACACAATTTACATATACTTACTTCACGAAGAGAAAGCGAATGAAAGCGAATGTCGCCTTTGTCTCGATGATATGTACCACTGCAAGCTGTCATAGGAGATTTCAATATCTGTGGTTGTGGCTCCTAAACAGTGGTCCTACGTCGTACAGTGAGAGAGGTTCAAAGAAGGCCGTCGTCACGGTCTTGCGACCAAAGATAGCCTGGGATCATTTTCTCACCGTTTAAGAAATGTAGCATCTCACAGTGTTTGCTGCGTCTACTGACTAGCCAATAAAAATGCAACTTGAAATAGTATATTGATCAACGCGACTTGGCACTAAAACTTAAAACTACTTTCAGTACCTCAAGCTCCATTTGCAAAATTGACTTGCCAAGTTAGCCTCTTTTCCCTAGCCCATATTCTCCTCTTTCGCTTCCTCCTCTTTTTTTAGCGCACATAAAAACCACAACTGCCAAAGTGCGATTCATCTTGCTCCATTTGTTTATCACTAGCACATGCTGATGACATTTTATTCTTCTATACTAACTTGCATCGTAGCCTACGATTCAATAGGTGTCATCATCGTACAGTCTACATACATGTCGTACCCAAGTTTATTAGATCCACGTCGTACTGTGTGTTTGTGATGATCTTTTAGGATTGGCGAAATCGAAGTCTGTAGCAGGCATTAGACTCCTTTTTTGCTTTCAATCGCATAACTTATATATCTACATTCCATCTCCGTTATCACAAAACCCACGACACATGAAAAAACACAGCTCCGATCACGGCGTCCTCCATCCTCCAGTTGTTGACGTTGTCCAAAAGCAACCAGGAAAATTTCCCTAGGGGAAAATTTAGTTCTCAGGGGACTGCCCTGGTTGCTAGTTTCTATAACTACCCGGTGTGAAAGCCCCTGTTCACTTGTGAGGTTGCATTTCAGTTAGGATGCTTGTTTGCTTATCTAGCTTTGCAACATTCTAACATAAAAGTCTATTGGAATCAGTTGTGAGTGGAATCTCCCATGCACTTTGCGTTCTAAATCTGTCACTTATGAGGTTCCAGTTCAGTTAGGATGCTGCCTATGTAGATAGATGAGAACAAGGCGGCTTGTTAGGGTTTGGAACAGAGCTTTTATCACCTTCATGGTTTATGAACAGCGTTCGTGAGACCGTGAGTCCATCATAGGGCTTTGGGTTCTCAGATGTTTGTAGTTTAGATGGACTCTGTTGATCTCACTTCTTTTTTTCTTTCGCTCTTTCTATCCGCAGGGTGCTGATGGAGTCCGCGGGCTGAAAGGAGGCAAGGGTGAAAAGGTAATTTTAGAGTGTGTTCGTGTGACTGTGTCTGTATGGATACGAGCTGTTGTGTGTGCGTGTGCCGTTGGCTAATGCACTGCTCCTGTGTCATTAATGTTTCATTTCTGCTTCTGAATATGGAAACCATAACATACTCCAAGATGCATTTTTGACCTTCTCGCTTTGGTCATTAAAAAGTTTTATCCTGCGAGACTGCAGCAGGAAAATAAGATCAGGCCTCGGCAAATAGCAGAAATAGCAGTTGCCATGGAGATCGTTCCCTTCGCATTTGTCAAAAAAGGGGTATTATGTGCGAAAGGAAGTTTGCAACGCTCTCAGTGTCAAATCTTCTTCTCTTTCTTTCTCAGGGAGAAGATGGATTTCCTGGATTTAAAGGAGATATGGGCATCAAAGGGGACAGGGTAAGAGACTTATTCTCAGGTTGAAGAGGTTATTTGTGTTTGGATTTATCTCTGGGGAATTATGGGATTTGATCTTTCCTCTCTGTCTCTTTACACTTGGGTTGATCTTTAATTCTCAAAAGCGACTCTGAAGAAGCAGATAAATAACAGTGGGTCTATATTTAGGAGCGCATCACTATTACTTTTGCTCATACACTTTGGGATTTGAACAAATATAGATATTTACTGAAGAAAGGACCCAAGCTGTATCTAAGGACCAGAACCTGGGGATTGGTCACATAGAAATGTGCTAATAACCACTCAGAACACCTTAGCCATCACATATCCCCAGATGACACACTCCTGAGTCCATTTCACAGACTGTAGGATGCATTTTGCACACAAAAATTGCACTAGATTTTGTCATTGAGGGCCCCAGAAGTCAGTTTTCCCCTCGGTCGAAGGGCACGTAATATTCACACTGCCTAATTGATCGGATTTTTTGGGTGTTATAAAGTACACTGGCTAAGATGCGTCGCTGGGTAAATGTAATGAGCAAGCGTGTCTCACTCTGGGTTATTAAAGGCCAATATGCAAATACTTCTGGATTTAAGTGGGTGGACATTGTCCCAAATTACCCTTTACTCTTGTTAAATGCCGTACACGCACTTCACTCTTCTCATGCTGCAGAAGTGCCCAGATTTGCCTATTATGTCTTTTAAAGTGGCTAAACATATCAAACACACACACTAATGGCCAGATTTACTAAACAGGTCAAATTAGCATGAGAGCGCAATCCCATAAACGCACCGATGGGGGTGGAAAGTTTTGCACACAAATATTAGGACACAGCCGAATCATTTCCATAATGACCAACGCAATCTACCAAGAGCAGCGCAAATTAGCATCTGGTATAAGACATTTTGGATGGTAAATAATGGCGCAAATACCAGTAAATTGACTAGCACAAACCTTAGTTAATCACCTTGCATGATTAATTTAAATACTCTCCTCCCATACATTTTGCGTCTGAAAGGGAAACTCCTACAAATACATATGCAATAAGGTCAGCAGCAAAAATAACTGTTTCCACGTCCTCTCAGCACTAATTTTTCACTGCGGGTCTTTAAACACCAAAAGAGGGTTTGCGCTGGCGCAAGCTGTTAGTAAATCTGGCCCTAATTGTCCACATGAACTTGTTTTATAAACAATTTCCAACATCTTTTATTCAAAGATGTCCACCTTAAATAAAATTAATAAACAGCTGCACAGACATATGTGATATACACCTTCACTGTCCACAAAAATATTCAAAGGCCTTTTTGATTCAATGAAATTAGATTACAATAAATAAAACAATTAAATTATAATTACAATTTAAATGATTAAATTATATCCAGATGTTTGAATTTTAGCTTATTTTAATGCTTGTTATATCTTATTTTAAAGTCATATTGAGGCCTTTGAAAACTGCTCAGGAAATTAGAGACCATATTCCATACTTTTTAATGTATTTTTCCCATGAAGGTCACTTTATTAATTCACGAGTTCACATACATAAAATCAGATGTAGTAATTTATGCGTATTTGGCGTGCTGTCCGGGAGAGGGCTCCGAGGTCGGAATTTGGCCGGAACCCAGAGTACTCCCCCCTTTTGACTGGGATAGAAAACCAGCCAAGAGTGAGGTGATGGGGTGGTGGAGGGATGCTGTGAAACTGTCATGGGACAGAGGTGAGGGAAGGCTATATTTATACCGGCTTCCTCTTGTGCTGATTGGTTGATTACCTGAACGTGCTCCTCCTGAACTTTGTTACATAAAACTTCATTTCTACATCCAATAATAATGTTAGTCAAGGATTCTTGCACCAAAAAGTCATAATTTAATTCTTCATGACAAGTTTCCCTTAGAATTTCTATATGTAAATGAGCTGTGTTATGATTGGCTTATATATACAGTAGGTGGTTTACTGTGTTATTCATCAGGATGGGCCTCTAAATTGATTGAACGACCTTTTGAATCTTGATGAGTGAATGTGTGTGTGTGTGTGTGTGTCTTTAGGGAGAACTTGGTGCTGCTGGACCCAGAGGTGAAGACGGGCCTGAGGGACCCAAAGGAAGATCTGGTTTGCCTGGAGATCCTGGACCACTCGGGCCGTTAGGAGAGAAGGTGAGTGTGAAACTGACAGTATTTTAAGGTACGCCCCTGATGCAAAGCCTGTTCCAGTAGCTATATGTTATCAGATACTTTCTTTTGGCCAGATTCTATGGCAGTTCAAACTGTTCAAAAGTTTGGGGTCTAACTGTTTACTCTTTGAATATATTTAAAAATGTAATTTTTGAGTGAAATGACTTGTCTTAAAGGGACTTTACTACACTGTATAGTATGTATGCAGTTAGCTTAGCAACATGCTAACGTCAAACTCCATTGAAATGAATTGTGAGTCAAGTCTCCTGTGCACTTTGCATGAGGAGAGCGTTCTAAACCAGTCTCAAATCAGAGGTTCTCAGTTAGGATGATGCCTATGTATACAGAAAGACAGCATGACGTTTTGTAACAGAGAGAACATTCACTCAGTCAATAAACTGAGGGCTTTATTCATCTTAATTCTGGAGTGACAGAAGCAAAGCAAATTTGACTTTGTTGTTGCACATTTTTCAATAAAAACAGCTTTCATTCTTCATTCTGGGAAAGGCTAACAAGATTAGAGCACTAGCAAAACAGAATCAACAGGAATATAAAACATTATATATAGTAGCATTTGAATATGCAAATGATTCAATGTCGTTCAACACTTTGTCAGTGTTTTGTCACAACTGATTAGTTATGTTTCTTCTGTGTACTCTGGTTTTAGGGTAAGCTTGGTGTACCTGGGTTACCAGGCTATCCGGGAAGACAAGGCCCCAAGGTAAATATACCCGATCTGCCTGTGATTACCCAGCATCCAGAGCATTCGTGTGTGAGTGTGTGCATGTATTGATATAAGGACAAGGTTGTGTGTGTGCGCATGCATTAGAGCGGGTTTGGAAGGCAGGCATGTTTGAACTTCTTGATCAAAGCTAAGTGGATTTACCCATAATGCCATCTGGTGTCAGCTTTCCGTTTGACCGTGACCCAGCATGCACTGCTGCAACAGCACTTTTCTTCTCTTCTCCTCATTTTATCTCTCTCTCCCTCCTCGCTTTGATGGACCTGTGAATTAATCTCTCTCTCTCTCTCTCTCTCTCTCTCTCTCTCTCTCTCTCTCTCTCTCTCTCTCTCTCTCTCTCTCTCTCTCTCTTTAGGGTTCTCAAGGATTCCAGGGATTCCAAGGAGCCAGTGGAGAGAAAGGCACAAGGGTGTGTTAAAAAGAAATCCATGTGGAGTTTTCCTCTCTTTTTCTTTCTCTCACACACCCTCTTTCTTTATCCTATTTTATTTATATTTTTTTTGAGTGCAGAAAGATATACTCCCTCTGGTTTTCTATTGAGTTTATGCATTTTGAGAAAGAAATGCTTGATGAACATGTAACAATGAAATATAATAAATAATAATGATATAATATAATATAGAATATGTCAGATGTAATAAAAGCCATTTTAATAAATGCAATTTGATGAATCCTGTGAAGTGAGCAAGAAAATCAACTCCTCTATTCCAATTAGACTTATTCTCTGTCATGTGATATCAAAATGCAATTCAGAAGTATGAAGGGTTATTAATCGTAACTAAAACTAAAACTATTAAAAACTATTAAAAATGGATAAACTTAAAGTAAAAGGAAATTAGAAATAATAAAATAAAATAAGTTTAATTTAAAGCACTAAAATTGCTAACTGGAAATAAAAACAATAATCAACCAAAATAGTAATATTTTTAGTATAAAATGACAAATGCACATAACTAAATTACTGTAAATTAAAGTGAAAACTTAAAATATAAAAATTAAAAGTTAATCCAAAATATTAGTGGTATAAAAATATAATGGTATACAAGTTTACACAACATTGTTATACCAAACCTGTAAGATACCCATAATGATATATTAGGCAGAATATATTATGCACAATGAAAGTGGTTGCATTCTGTGAAACTCAAAAAATGACAACGACACCATAAAAGTATATAATAAAAGTGGTGATTTCGACTTGTGCACTATATATCAGAAGTAAAATGCAGGTGTTAGTCTCAGTGTATAGAAGCTATCAGGTCTCTGAGCTGTAGTGTGTATCAGAGCCCTTATGGCCAAGAAAAGCTGGGAAATGCCCTGAGTAAACTCACAGCTCTCCGCATGGATGCTTTATTGGCTGTATATCATCACTTTAAGCTGAGAGCAGCAGCCGGCTGCCATTAGGAAGACAATGCAGTCTCCCATAAACACATTATAATCCAAAACTATCTCATTTTCTCAAACCATTAAACACACACGCGCGCACACACACGCACACACACACACGCGCACACACACACACACACACACACACACACACACACACACACACACACACACACACACACACACACACTCAGACTGGATTCATTTGTTGATGCAAAACTTTCTTTATTCTGCATAACTCCACATTAATTATTCATGAGATGGATGGTGCTAATATAATGTACAGATAATTAAATAATCACAATGTGTTCTACTAGGCTGAAGGAAATATTGCTTGTGGTTTTGTTGAAATACCGCAAATAACAGCTATCCTTTTTACAGTATGACTGAAGTGAATCATCAGAATTTAACAGCTTGTATGTATTTAGTTATCACTACTTCTCCTAAATTATAATAATAAATAATGTTATTATTAAAACAAAAATAATATTGAATTAATAATTATTCACACAGTGCAGTTTAATTATTATATATTATTCTTAATTTAAAAATGTATTTATTTTACTAGAATGTATTAATTATAGCATAATATCTCATACAAATTAAAAATATATAATTATTTACACAATGCAGTTTAATTATTTTGTTATTGTTAATTTAAAAATACGTATTTATTTATTTTACTAGAATGTATTAATCATTACATTATTATCCTTTAAAAATAAATAATATTAAATTAACAATTATTCCCATAATTCACAGTTTAATTCTGTATTATTTTTAATTCAAAAATATTTATATATTTATTTTACTCGAATGTAATAATTATAACAAATCTTTTAATACTACTACTACTACTACTAATAATAATAATAATAGGGAACTGACACAAAATATTTTATGTTTTGAATTTTCGCTTTAAATTCATGTGTTATTCTCTGTCACACATAGGGGACACTAGGGAAGCCGGGCCCCAGAGGACAGAGAGGACCCACGGTAAGGAAACAAAGTTAGGACAAAACAAATGATACGTACCCTTTTGATGACTAGTTTAGGACTGATTTCTCACACTGCTTTCTCATATTTGCACACTTGTAATTCTCTCTGTAGGGACCCCGTGGTGAAAGAGGGCCAAGGGGACCAACAGGGAAAGCAGGACCAAAGGTGAGGCTGTCCTTCCCCTCCACTAATTTACATTTGTAATATTATACAATGTAACGTTAATAAATAAATACTATAAAACACAAATGTAAAAACACAAAGAAAAACATATCATACATGCATTCACGCATACATAAAACAATTGTTTGGCACATACAAATTCAGTAAGGAAAAGCACACCACACCCTGACTGAAAACATTTCTGGCTTCAGGATATTTTAAACCTCTCTCATCATTTGTGGAGCCATGAAAGCTAAAAGCAGACACATTGACAGGAGCTAATGGAGCTTCTAATACATTTTAAAACGCAATGTTTGTCTCATCTGCTCAGCTGGAGCAAATTAAAATGCAACAGGAATTTTACCGATCTACAAATCCTCTATCAGTCAAACAAATCTTTAATGGCACTCATTACCTCGGCATAGCATAGATTTTACTTTATAAATAATTGATCACATTTGCATGGTCATTTTATACTGCATTTACAAACTGAAATATTCAAAATGTTCTGTTATATTTCCCTCCGTCTCCATCCTTTACTCATTTGCTTCTCCGTCTCGCCTCCACAGGGCAATTCAGGAAGCGATGGCCCCCCAGGACCACCCGGTGAACGGGTACGGTATTAATAACAATTGAATCCTTCCAAAGTATTGATTATTGGATATAGCTTCAGAAAGAGATTTACCTTCCATTTCTGTGCTGTTTTACAGGGTTTACTGGGACCACAGGGACCTGCTGGATTCCCCGGCCCTAAGGGTCCACCTGTATGTGACGTTAACACTATAGATATAACTATCGAAATACCTCATCCAATCATTTGTCCTGATTCCTTCTCTCTTTCTTGTTTTCAGGGACCTCCCGGAAAGGATGGACTGCCCGGACACCCTGGCCAGAGAGGAGAGACTGTGAGTGGCGTCTGAAATTACCACAAACACTTTCGCTCACACACTTATAGAAATAAACTCGCTTATGTTTTCTTCTCACAGGGTTTCCAAGGTAAAACCGGACCTCCCGGACCCCCAGGTGTAGTCGGACCTCAGGTAAGAGGAACACAGAATGCTGATGTCATTATTGTGACAAGTTTGAATTTTCTGAATGATTCTAGAAATCCAGAGTAGTGCCACTAATAAGATTCCACTTAAACGGGTTAGTAAAACGAATGTAAAAACTGAGGGTGAATAAAAAAATGTAAAAAAAATGGATAAGGAAAATGAAGCCTGTTTTTTACATTTAATTGTATTATTTGTATTCTCTAAAATACTAAAAACAAATATTTCTATCGACACCAGATTATTTTAATTACTGTATTAGAATTGAGAATAATGAATGGGAAAAGGAGTCCAATTGTCATTAAAATGATATAGCAATGCAAAATAATTGATCAAAAGTCTAATTTTATTTATGCAGATTAATATTTCTTATTTTTTATTTTGATGTTGGGGTGAAATATGACAATAAAAGTGTTAATATTGCTTACTAAAACTAAAACTGTCAAAAATCTTTATGAGTAATTAAATTAAAGCTTGAAATGCAATCTGAAAGTATTCAAATAAAATCCCATTTAAATCATCAATACATACTATAATAGTATATAAATAACACTTCATTCATCCAGAACCACAATATTTAAAAAAACTTGTGATCTTTTGAAGCAAACACCTATCAACAATACAGAACTCCCTAGCAACCACAGAGCAATACTCAAAGCAGATCCCCTCAGGAAATGTAAAAATCTGCTTTCCAGGGCTAGTATGCTAATTTTAGCTGTTTTTAAGCATATTTAAGATGCTTCTACACTCTATTGTATCTTTAATGCTCTGGAGGCATCAGACGCACTAGACTCTGGGCTGCATCTACGATCCACAGAAGAATAAAGCATTATAAAACATTTGGCTTAGAAAACAGCACACTCCACACATCCATCTGTTTTTCCTGCATCAGTACCACAGGCTGAGGCCAAAGACATGAGATACATATTCATGAGGCTGTCACCATCACTCGGTCATCAGATTATCTTAAAGGTGTCCTAAGTTTGTCACTGGGGAATCATAATGGCTTCATTAGGTTACATATGGGCCGTTTGTTGGCCTGTCTGTGCTTTGTCATCTGACATGCTGTTGTTGATGCAGTTAGATGTCGGCGCTGGCTGGGTAATGAATTATTCATAAGCAATCATGATATTCTACTTTTTATGCAAATGTTGAGGTGGGCACAGGTTTAAACTGGGCCACACACACATATGGATATTCAAGTGCACATGCTCTGCCATGCAAATTGAAGCATATAATCTGATTTTCTTTCATTCTTCATGTTGCATAATTTGCATATCCACTTATCTTTTAGAAACACCTGTAGCATCTTTATTATGTTTTCCAGACTTTTTGATTGCTTTCCTGGATTATATAGTAAAACACTTTTTGAAACTAATACAACAGTTCATTGTTTTCTCAGAGCATTGATAAAAAATGTATCGAATGGCTTTTGAAATAATGAATCGTTTTTGCTCTAGATTAAAAATATAATTTGAATGAAACATATTTCGATAAAGTAGCAACATACATATTAAATAAGTCACGTGCAACCTCTTTGAATTGCTTTGTTGTGGTAAATTAAATCATTCTGGATCTTCAAATTGCTTTTGAATAGAATTGATTCATTTACGAATCGTCATTTGAATTGATTCCAAGATTCATCTACCCCAATACCTTACCCATAATCCATCTCTCTTTTTGCTCAGGGACCAACAGGCGAGACAGGACCAATGGGAGAGCGAGGTCACCCTGGACCCCCAGGACCACCCGGTGAACAGGGTCTACCTGGATCTGCGGGCAAAGAGGGAGCGAAGGTGCAACAAATTTACACTTCAGCATTTACGAACAAAATAATTACAAATGCACAGGAATACACCACCGTATCTATTGGTTAGAAGTGGTTTACAACATCATATCTGGTTCTTTGTGTTCACAGGGAGATCCAGGTCCAGCAGGGCCAACCGGTAAAGACGGACCTCCAGGACTCAGAGGGTTCCCAGGCGAGAGAGGTTTACCAGGCCCTGTGGTGAGTATCAAGAATGAAACATGCGATTTGAACAATCCCATAACCCTAAGTGTTAAAGCTAGGGTAGGCAATTTTCAGAGCGGCTAGCAATAGCAAGCTAGCTTTGAAAGCATAAGATCCCACCCTTCCTTTAGAGCGTCTCTAAAGCCACGTCTCCTTCAAAACACATAAATGCGTACAGCAGAGATTGCAAAGCGTCACAAGAGACGGCGTTAAACTACCTCATGTCTCAAAGCACATAACATTAAAATATTAATGAACATAAACAACTTAAAGAGCCCTGACCTGTACCACCTGACTGCTGCAGATTAATTTCGCCGCTGATAGTGTTGCCATTGAAACGCATAAATTCGGAGTACTAACGCAAACCTCTCCGAGTATGAAGTCACGGGTCATCTCTTCCAAATGACAGTAGTTATGGCCTGAACACAGCATAATCTGGTTGTTTTGGTTCAGGAGGAACTGTAAAAGGCGTCTGCTGTTTCGTTTGCGCTGCTCGGTGACTGACGTCTGTCTAACTCTGCATAGCATGGAACGCGCTAGTGACGTGTGATGTCTGCGCGAGACATACGCTGACAGGCAGCTAGGACATCGTATCGAATGCAATGATTGGGTGAACCTTTTATGGTCGTACGCCTTCCACAGACGATTATATATACATATAAAAACATTTAGACCATAACTTAGTGATTGCTATCAGGATGTGAAGACACTTTGAACCAGCATAACAAAAGATGTTTCTGGAACAAATCGGCTACCCTGCCTTTAAACTTTGTGTAACTCGCCCTTAAGTTTTGCACAGGCGAGTATCTCTCTTTTCATGTTTTGTTTTTAACTCTGAGCTTTTTAGTTTGTTGTTCAGTATAAATAGAACATCCCCTGTGTCTCTAACCTTCAAACATGTCGTGCAGGAGCACATGAATGTGTTTGTGTACGTTCAGCAGTTTTATGTGTCTGTTTGCAGGGATCAGCTGGCTTGAAAGGAAGTGAAGGACCTCCAGGGCCACCTGGACCCGCTGTAAGTAGACATTGTCTGTCTTTTTGTCTGACTTTTCTCCAAACGCTTTGTTGTTTACTTGTTTACCTTTTTTTGTCTTTCTCTTTTATCCTTTTGCTCCACAAACTGGCTTTTCAGTGAGTATAGTGATTCAGTGAATATGATATTGATTTATATCTACAGTACCAGTCAAGCATTTGGACTCAGTTTCCTGAATCAATTTATTTATATATAAATAAAGTTTTGTATACTATTTAATTCATGTTTTAGAGTGGATAGTGTAGAAAAAGCATCAACAAGGGTCCAACATACACTACCGTTCAAAAGTCCGGGATCAGTACGATTTTCTTAAAATAAATTAATAATTTTATTCAGCAAGGATATTTTTTTCCACAGTTCTACTGTTTTTAATGTATTCAGCTTTGGTGAACATAAGAGGCTTGTTTCAAAAACATTAAAATATCTTACAGGCCCCAAACTTTGAAAGAAGAAGCTCAAGTATTTATATAAAATTTTATATTTAATTTCCTGTTTATTATATATTTATTATTATTATTAACTATTAAAATAAAATGTGGAAAATAGTATAAATAAAGAAAAAAGTCAAATAAGAAGTTGTGTCCAAATGTTTGACTAGTGTATATTTATAAATCATAGATGATTATAGATTATCAAAAGGTTTGCTATTCACCTCTTCTCTTTTCATGCAGTCTTGACTCCAGCATTTTTTAATACTCAGATTTTACAGATATCTTATATAATGCTGCATAGTTATATAATCAATAACTTGCAAATGCAGTGCTTATTTCTGCATTAAAATCATAGCTTGTTTTTTTTATATGTGCAATGCCGGCTGTCTACGCCTCCATATGAATTTCTCCAAGAACAAATGCATAATTAATCAAACATCATACTAGCTAATGGTAGTCGCTGCATGTACATTGGTTATGAAATGTCATATTGACATTCATAGGGTTCTCCTGGTGAACGTGGTCCTGCTGGCCCAGCTGGTCCTACCGGCCTCCCGGGCCGACCTGGACCTCAAGGACCCCCGGGCCCCGCTGGAGAGAAAGGTGGACCTGTGAGTACACGTTTGATCTTTATTTATGATATGTTTTTTATTTATGATAACCATATAACTTCATATGGTTACAATATTCACTATATCCCCTCTCTCTCTCTCTCTCTCTCTCTCTCTCATATTAGGGTGAGAAAGGACCTCAAGGCCCAGCTGGTAGAGATGGTATTCAGGGACCTGTGGGGCTTCCAGGCCCGGCTGGACCCATCGGACCCCCGGGAGAGGATGGTGATAAGGTACCAAAGAAAGTGAAGTGTTAGAAAGTTAGGGAAGGAAGTTTGAGAAGAGAAATGAATTAAAGATAGAGAGACATGGGCATATAATTGATGATCATGGTTGAATCTGGTGGGTTTGCTAGATGATTAGATCAGGATGAGGAGAAGTGAAGGTCACATCACACACACATGCACGCACGCACGCACACACGCACACACACACACACGCACACACACACACACACAGACAGACAGATCAAACTACTCAGCTGTCAGATCAATATTTTCTTTTAATGAATGGATGGACGGTTAGGGAAGAAAATTTGCAGTAATTATTGTAAATTATGTGATTTAGCACTTAGGTGAATGTGGAAATGACATCACCATGACACGCTCACACACACCTACACACACAGATTTGGGGTTTGTGTAGGTGTGTGTGACACCAACATGTGTTAGCATTGGCAGTTTTAAGGTGTGAGCAATATATTTGAAGGATGTGTGTGTCAGCTCTGCCATGTGTGACAGGTGCAAAGCCTTCTGGGAAATATAGTCAGAGGAATAAATAACAGTGTTAGTTTCCTAAAGTCTTCAAAAACAAAAGTGGGCCAAAAAGTCTTACTGTGGGGCTTTTTTTTTAACATGTCCCCTGGCAATACTATATGTTTTTGTAGCCTATATGTAAATCTTTTTTTTCTACATATACAATGATAGTATCATTGCATTATTTGATTTTCCTTGGATTGCCATGAATGCTTTGCTGTTTAAAAGATGTACGATATTTGTTTTGAAAGATATTAATACTTTTATTTGGCATGAATTCATTAAATTGAGTAAATGTGACATCAAAGACATTTATAATGTTGCAAAATATTTTTTTTTTTAAAAGATGCTGCTCTTTTAAACTTTCTATTCATCAAAATGTATTTAAAATTGTATCACTGTTTCCACAAAATAATAATAATAATAATACATTTTATTTATAATGCGCTTTTCTCAGACCCAAAGCGCATACAGTAAAAATAAACAAATACAGCAAGAGCAATAAAAACAACTTTTTTTACACTTTTGATTGTAGAAGGAAGTAGATTCCATAGCATGGGGGCTTTGCAGGAAAAAGCTCTTTCCCCCATGGTCTTGAGCTTACACAAAGGCTGATGTAATAAGAGGGAATTTGCAGAACGGAGAGAACGTGATGGAGTATAAGGGCTAATAAGATCACATAGGTACTCTGGAGCGATCCCATGTAATGCCTTGTATATTAGAATGAGAATTTTAAAATCAATTCTTGCCTTTACTGGAAGCCAGTGCAGCTGTGAAAGGACCGGTGTGATGTGCTCACGAGGAGAGGTACGAGTGAGCACACGAGCAGCAGAGTTCTGTATATACTGTAGCCTGTTTAATGATTTTGCTGGAAGGCCAGAGAACAGGGCATTACAATAGTCTAGCCTAGTTGTGATGAAAGCATGTATGAGCCTTTCTGTGTCTACAAAGGAGAGAAATGGTCTAAGTCGAGCAATATTTCTCAGATGGTAGAAAGCAGTTTTAGAGACCTGTTTTATATGTGCTTCAAAACTCAACTGTGGGTCAAAAATTACACCAAGATTCCGCACCTGTGGAGAGGGGGTTACCCTGCTAGAGTCAACAATCAGACTAACCTGATCAGCCTTACGAATAGCCACCACTGTACCAATCAGCATCAGTTCCGTTTTAGAGCCGTTTAGCTTCAGGAAGTTGTTCTGCATCCATGAGCTGATCTCTGCTAGACAGCTATGCAAAGTATTTAGTGAACAATGTGCGTCCGGATTTGTGGTGATGTAAATCTGCGTATCGTCCGCATAACAGTGATACCCAAGGTCATATTTACTGATGATCTGCCCAGGTGGAAGCATGTAAATATTAAATAAAATTGGACCTAGCACTGAACCTTGAGGAACTCCCTGTCGCACAGGCACGGTATCCGATTTATAAATGCCCATGCTTACGAATTGTGCACGATGCGCTAAATAAGACCGAAACCAACTGAGTACAACTCCAGAAATACCCAGCCAATTTTCCATCCTATCCAGCAAGAGAGAGTGGCATAGAGCCACTTAACAAAAACATTAAGCACAGCAGTATTTCTTGTTGCAATAATTAGAACTGTTTCTTGAGCAGCAAATCAGCATATTAGCATGATTTCTGAAGGATCATGTGACACTGAAGACTGGAGTAATGATGCTGAAAATTCAGCTGTACATCGTGAATACGATGATCATAAAATACCATGATATCACCATCTGAAACCATTATTGCACTATCGTCCACAATATAATATGTTAGACAGACATCACCAAGAACAACAGATATTGTATGTGTATTTGTTCTATCATGTGACCAATTTGCAGATATTTGCATATGTAAATGCTGCGTTATTGTGACAGGGCGAGATCGGAGAACCAGGACAGAAGGGAGGCAAAGGTGACAAGGGCGAACAGGTGAGTCACTCTGAATTCACTGTTTACATTTACATTACAATTCAGACTGAAATAATCATTTATTCAACGAGAGCCTGTTTGGACTCGTCTGTTTTTTTGTGTCGTTCTCCCATGACGACCATTCGTTCTGTTATTACCACTGTGCAGTGATGAGTATAGATGTTATGGAAATCAATTAGCTTGCTTCTTTCTTTCTTTCTTCTCATTTTCCCCTTTCTCTCGCTCTTTCTTCCTTTCTTCAGGGTCCTCCAGGGCCTACCGGTCCCCAAGGTCCTAGTGGTCAGCCGGGTCCTTCTGTAAGTACTCTGAAATATCCATGTCTCATACTGTATGTTGTATGTCTTGCTGCAGTATAAGCAGTGTTAGTGACGTCACTTCCTCCCTGCAGGGTGCTGATGGAGAGCAAGGTCCCAGAGGTCAGCAGGGTCTTTTTGGACAGAAGGGAGATGAGGGCTCACGAGGCTTCCCAGGACCACCCGGACCTGTCGGCCTTCAGGTTAGATGGCTGAGTTTGTTTTCTGCTTGTTTAAAGTCAACATGAAATAAACATATTTTATCTAATACACTTTATGGGTCGTATAGCACAAAATTGACAGCGGTAACTCTAAGTACGTCAAATAAAATGTTGGCGCGATTCGGTTCGCTCAATGATGTACCTGATCATTTTGGAATAAATTATTTTAAATGCAGTTCATTGTAGTATATCATCACGTGAATATCAGAAAGCACAAGCTTTTTTGGTCGTTATGCGATGAGACAATAGATGAAATACAAGTGATAAGGAATCAGTCATGTCATAAAAATTGGCATTACAAGACTGGAGAAATGTGTAACAGACACTTTGCAGAGGCAAACGGTAAACGATTTGTTTTTTGTGTGTTTTTCTTAAAATAAAGTTAATTTTGGCTGCATGTCACATTATTTTTTGTTTATCCAGAGATTCACGCCTTTTAGCATGCTGATGTTTTTCAAACCGAATAATCCACACATAAGATGCTAAGTCAAAAGATGCACAAGTATTTGTATTTAGTATACAGATGTTCACTCTAACAGTAGATATAAATTTATGGAGGAAATAAACCAAATATCCTGCTCGATTTTGAAGCACACTGCCATATAAAACTCCATGTAATTGCTTAAAATTGCATCTAGTGTTGATGAAAACTGCTCAAACAAGTAAGCTTTATTCGGAAAGTTTTTTCATGTAATGGAAAAAGAAATCACAGTTTAAAATGAACGATGGTCAACGTCACAATGATCCATTGCTTGGATTTTTCACGATTACTGGCTGATTGTGGGAACATAACGAACAAAACTCTAATAGCCCCCCTGGATCCGAATTACATGTGCCATAACAACACCTTTTGGAAAAAATGAAGGTTTGCAATTGGATTGCCTGGTTGTAACTGGTTTGTGATTGTGTGCAGGGCTTGCCTGGACCCCATGGTGAGAAAGGAGAGACTGGTGATGTCGGTCAAATGGTACAATTCCACATCTATAAAATCATCTTGGTGAAATGTACATTTAATTTAATAGAAACAGAGTTTTCTCATTGTATTTTCTTGTCTCAGGGTCCACCCGGTCCACCGGGCCCCAGAGGCCCCTCCGGACCCCCAGGAGCTGACGGACCACAGGGACCTCCGGGAGGTATCGGAAACCCAGGATCAGTGGGAGAGAAGGTGAAGAAGCATCGTGCTCAAAACACTCTTTAATTAGATTTTAATTAGAAACTGATGGCCTTAATGATCTGAGGGATGTATCAGACTCAGTAATGATCCCACTGTGTGTGTGTGTGTTATAAAGTTGCTGTCATGCTCTGTCAGTTCAGGATTTGCAGGTCTCTCTGGAGAAGGTGACTGAAGTGTTTCCTGTGGACGTGTTTGCATGTTTGTCTGTGAGGTTGAGATTGATTCTGTGTAGTTTAATGTGTAGAATGAACTATAAGTAAGCCATTCATAGGTTGATGTTCCCAAAAACGGTAACCCTACATTTCTTTGACAGGGGTCGTTTGAGCAGCATGACCAGCTACACTAGCTGAACCGTTATTTGTCATACAGTATAGTTTGTATGCAATGATGATACCCTGTATAGATGTACAGTATGTATAGACTGATGTACAGGCAGCTTTGTTTGTTCTAATTAAAGTTATTTAATAATAATAATAATATATAATCTTTCAAAGAGTATAATTTAATTTAACTTGTTAAGTAATGACTATACACCATGTAGATTTATCAGCAGATTTGTTCATTCTAATTAGAGTGATTTAATAATAATAATAATAATAATAGTAACAATAACAAATATGTTTATCTAGTATATAACAATAATATAATTTAAAGTGTAATTTGGGACTATACAACAAGGAAATGTATTGATAGATTTGTTTATTCTAATTAGAGTGATTTATTAATAATAATAATAAATTTGTGTGTCTAGTATATAATAATTAAAGTACATTTAATTTGTAAGCAATGGTTAACAAGTTGTTAATTCAATTTAATTTAATTTAAATTGTAAGCAAATACTACTCAGTACAACATGTAGATGTATTGATAACTTTGTTAATTCTAATTAGAGTGATTTAATAATGCCAATTATAATAATAGTAATTATTATTATTTCTGAAAATACATTACTAAAATTCAAAATTATGGTCTGACATTTGACAACAAAGTAATGCAAAATAATGTAAAAAAATATTCATGATCGGTGAAGTTTCTAAATTTAGTCACCATTTTTAGTGGCAAAAACAAAATTTTGAGCCCTGTCATGTGTGACGAGACAAAGGAAGAGATCGTTTTCTTCATTAAATAATTAAACATGCTTTACTTACCTGGAAAAACTTTGATATTATGGCATAAATTCAATTAGTACACTGTAAAAAGTGATCAGTTGACTCAACTAAAAAAAAATGAGGAAACCCGTTGCCTTAAAATTATTAAGTAAATAAACTTCATGCGTAATTGAAAAAATTAAGTTATGTGGAATTGTCAAGTTCACATAACTTAATTTTCTCAATTATGCATACTTTTAAGGCAATGGGTTTCCTCACTTTTTTAAGTTTTTACTTTACAAAAGAGCATTCTGATTATGTCATGTACTTTATTTCTGGAGTTCAGGCTGTGTTTGCGCAGTGAGAGTGTTTGTGTGTTTACTGAGTGTGACCGTGAGAGCTGAGTGTTGTATCTTTCTGAGTGAACAGACTCACATGACTGCGCTCGATCACCTCAGCACCTTCCACTGCCAATATTGTTTAATATGGCACTTCAGCACTATTGTTCTGCCTCAGAACCAAGGACCCATTTCAGTTCTGCTTAGAGAGGAGTTTTGCCCAGAGAAATGACCCAGAAAAACACAGCTGAAGGGAGGACTCAAAGAAAACAGATAAAGATGATAGAATGAGGGCTGGAGACAAGGCTGTTTGGTGTTAGTCTGGGAAGATTTACCTCTGCACTTCACTCTGACAGACCTCTTATCCCACTACAGAGAGAGCGAGAGATATCACAATCTGACACACACACGCGCACACACACACACACACACACACACACACACACACACACACACACACACATGAATGATGCAGTTCAGCAGTCTGAGAGACTCTTAATCCCTCTATATGGCAGACTCACACACACCTTATAGTGCACCTTTAGTATTACCTTTATAGTACATTTGCCATTATCTAATGCCCACTTAAAGGTAATCTTTAAAAGCCCTAATAATTTATTAACACTGGTAAATGTAACCTTCCTTTAACAAATCTCAAAGTTAATATTTCATACGTACAGTACATTATGTTGCGATCCGTAAAATTCACTTGTAGCATTATAACAATAGTATATAATTTTAAATTTGTTTGTTTTATTCATTTATTTTTATTTAGACAGTATCGAATTTTAATTTCCGTTTATTTATTTAGACAAAATAGTATAGAATTTTAATTTGATCCATTTAGTTATTTATTTTCAGTTATTTATTTATTTAGACATAATAGTGTAGATTTTTCTTTAGACAAAATAATTTTTATATCAGCCATTTATTTATTTATTTTCAGTTATTTATTTTATTTAAACATAATAGTGTAGAATTTTCATTTTGGTAATTTCTATTTATTTTTTATTAATCATTTTTATTTATTTATACAAAATAGTGACTTATCGGTTATCAGTCATAACATAAAAATAATTATCAGCTTATCGATATCAAGCAAAATTAAACAATGAAATAAAACAGTTGAAATATCACATAGATTTACATTGAAGGAGGGACCAGAGTCATATATGGACACCAGAATATTATATTAACTTGTGATTAGGCTCTTTTGACTTTTGACCGAAATTCGCGTCCGAAATTTTCGCACGTCGAAAAATAAATACAACCTCACGTTATGTCAATCATGTTTACACACTGCCTCCGAAACTTTCGTCCGTCATAAAAAAATTCGGATCGAGTTCGATTTTCTGCCTTTTTCGCATCCGTAACAAGCATTTGAATGGTGTTTTGACAATTCTAACCACCGAATGACAGGTATGAAAAAACGCATGCGAAAATTTCGGACTCAGTGTGCAAGGACCTTTAGTCCAGTAAGGAACTACCTAGCAACCTAAAAAACACTCAGAACACCTTAGCAACCACCCACATCTCCTTAGCATCATGGCAGTTAGTTTTACACCTGCATCAACACTCACTTCTTCAGAAAATGTGCAAGTCTTGTTATCATCACTCAGAGTGTCATCGCTTCATTCAAAACTGTCTGGATATATTATGATTTTCATTCTCATCTGATAGCTGATGGAAGTGGTCATCGTCAAGGTCATTCGTTTGTCTGAATATTGATGTTGCACATATTTTCATGCTAGAATGTGCCGTTGTGAGGAGGAAAGCAGATTTGCTGACGAGACAGTGAATAATGATGCTGACGTGTTCTTCTGTCCAGTGGAGAAAATCTCTGTAGTGTTTGGGAAAAAAATAGTGTGGGATACCATGTTTTACTAACATCTCTCTCTTTTTCTGTAGGGAGACTCTGGTGAAGCAGGAGAACCAGGCCCACAGGGAGACGTCGGCCCTCCAGTACGGCAAAAACGCTTACAAACAAACTCACATATGCAAAACTCTAAAACATCACTGCTGAAAGTCTCTGAATAACACGCGCATATTTCATACCTTGTGTGTGTTTTAGGGTCCAAGAGGAGAGCGAGGAGAAAAGGGAGAGTCCGGACCCGCTGGTTCTGCTGGCCCCCCCGGACCAAAAGGACCACCAGGAGATGATGGTCCCAAAGGAAGTCCTGTAAGTTCCCACCGTGCTCACATCTGATGCTTTATTTTGTGTCAGAAACATACACTCTTTAAAAATTTCTAAACTTCCCAAAGTGGGTTCTCGCAGCAATGGCATAGAAGAACCGTTTTGGTTTCCATAAAGAACCTTGCAGTGAACAGTTATTAAAGGAACCATTTTTTCTTAGTGTAAAAAATATGTACAGTAAGTAATCTGTAAAAGAACCTTTTGTGCAATTGAAAGGGTCCTTGGATGTTAAAGGTTCTTCATGGAACCATTGATGCCTTTATTTTTAAGAGTGTATTATAGGTTCTGCTTGCTGATTGGTCAATAAGCATGGCTTACTGTGCCTTACTGTTAAGCAAAACACACTTATAAGACCATGCAATTACCACATTTTTGATCAAATATAAAAATATTAAAATGTTTTGGTTTGATTTGATTTCCAGGGTCCAAGTGGTTTCCCTGGTGATCCCGGTCCTCCTGGAGAGCCAGGTCCATCTGTAAGTAATATTAATGTTTGAATGTAGCTGTTACAAAGACATTTTCAGGTTGTTTCCAGGAAGTGACCACTTTTTCTTCCTCCTACAGGGTTTGGATGGTGCTCCAGGTGATAAGGGTGATGATGGAGAGTCTGGTCAGCCAGTGAGTATGCTTAAAGCACAAAAATGTGTCATCTCTGGTGTCGGCTGCATGCATATGTGTGTTTTATAATGATTGCTGCTTTTATGATGCTGTTTATTTGTTTATAACAGGGATCCCCTGGACCTACTGGTGAAACTGGCCCTACCGGCCCTCCAGGAAAGAGAGTGAGTAATGCTTTAGACATCATTTAAATGCATTGAACGTGAGTGCAAAATTAACTTTTTATCACACCTGGAGCCAAAAATATCTCTGACTACCCACATATATTAATATTACTATTAATATTAATATATTTTTCTATAAAATACGGATATATGGCTTTTTCTTTAGGGACCTCATGGACCTGCTGGACCTGAAGGAAGACAGGGAGAGAAGGGTGCCAAGGTAACATGCACACACTTGCATGCACTTCTATTACAGTCAGTCACAAAAAACGTACTGCATTGGTTTCAATGGTTTTGTGTCTCTGAATCAGGGTGAATCTGGTCTGGAGGGTCCAGCTGGTAAGACGGGTCCAGTTGGCCCTCAGGGAAGCCCAGGAAAACCTGGTCCTGAGGGTCTGAGAGGTGTGCCTGGACCAGTGGTGAGTGATAATGGACCAGCCTGACAGCCATACACAGCTCATGTCAGATTATATGTTAAAAGTAGCCTATTTGTTGAATCACACCTGTTAATAACATACCCGGGTTAATATTTCACTACAAAATCAAAACAAATATATATTGTCCACAAAGAAACTGGAGATTTAAAAAAAATAACATGCGCATTTCTATAATGCAACAAAAATGACTTAATAATAAATTAAACATCAGTTAAGTTTTATTTTAAAGATCAATGAAGGTCTTTCTCCTCAATTTTCTCATTAAATGTATACATTTTCCAATTTATTATTATGTATTTTTTAAAATTTGTAGTATTAATGGATTAAACTTATTTTTTAAGACCATTTAATTTTTAAATTAAGCTCAATTAAGCATTTTTTTCCTATTCGATTTTCTGTTGAAATAATACGGACAATTTGAGTAAGAATCATCCTTTCAGCTTCTAAGATATAACACCATACCTCATATTCAGTTCTGTCTATGGCAGTGATTCTGATTTGGTGTTAATAAATTGATCTGCTTGGTTCTGATGTAGGGAGAACAAGGACTGCCTGGTGCTCCTGGACCTGATGGACCCCCTGGACCGATGGTACCAACATGTTATTCCTCTGGGAATGAGTTCATTACAGTCCAAATGACAATCCACAGTCCTCACTCTCTTCTCTTTCTCTCGCTCTCAGGGTCCTCCTGGCCTGCCTGGACTGAAGGGAGATACTGGTATTAAAGGAGAAAAGGTGAGAGAAGCAAATTCATCTTTGACACTCCTAATTTACCGGACAGTCATGCTGTCTAGGTAGGTAGCTTTCTGGAACAAAGTAATGACTTTACAGTATATGTCATTTGAACTCTAGCTGGCGTAATTGATTATGAATATGTTCATTACAGCTGAGTTTAGAAATTAATTTGGGTTGTTTCAGGGTCATCCTGGTCTCATTGGACTCATTGGACCTCCAGGAGAACAGGGAGAGAAGGGAGACAGAGGGCTGCCGGGTCCACAGGGAACTGCAGGACTTAAAGGAGACAATGTATGAAAAACGTTTACACACATACAGCAATAAAAACTAATATAAACTTTCTGTATTTTCGTAAAGCAGTCTTTAAAATCTCTGTCTTTTTCTACAGGGTATTGCAGGTCCCTCTGGACCTATTGGACCCATTGGACCCCCTGGTCACCCGGTACCATTTTCTAACATTTCTTTGAAAACTTTTATGATGTACACTAAAGGAAATAATAAAGGTTCTTAGGTTCAGCATAGAACTTTTGTCTTGTCAAGAACCATTTTTGCCTTTTAAGTTAAATATGTTTTTTAGGAGATTGAAAATGTTCATTAAATTATTGTTTGGAGACTGTAGAATAAAATCATTTTAAACGGTTCTCCTATGGCATCATCTAAAAAACCATTTTGGTTCGATGTTATTATTTCATATGTAAAATTGAATAAATTCTTCATTGTGATTTATATTTGTATTTCACTTCTGTTCAGGGTCCTCCTGGTCCTAAAGGTGCTAAAGGATCATCTGTAAGTTATTTGTGTTCTTATTTAAATATTCCTGTTAATTTAATTTGTATTTTAATTAGAATATTCATTTATCATCTTTAATTAGCTCTGATTTGTTTAGCATCCCTTTGGCTAAACCTATTTCTGGTTCTGTCTCTATAGGGTCAGACTGGCCCGAAGGGTGAAACTGGAGTCCCGGGACCTCCTGGAGCTCCTGTACGTAACTAGGTTCAACACAAAATTGAACTATAAAACAAGGCAAACTAAACACATAAACAGGTTATTCCACTGTGAGATAACTGCATAATTTAACAGATGATTTTGCAGTAGATGTTACATAAGTGTAATTGAGGTCTATTACGTTGTGTAAACCGAATCTGTTAATATTCCTCTGAGAGATTCTGTGGTTATTGCTTCCTTGAGAAAACCTGATATTACATATCTACAAATTGTATTGGTTTCTGTTTCCACACACTGAGTACAACAGCTTCAGGTCACAAAGAGAAATGCAAGTGTTCAGTTAATGTCAGTGTAAAGTTCTAATTGTTTAGATGTAATGGTTTTTTTTTTAGGTTTATTACTGTAGTTTTTATTACTGGGCTTTTTGCCACATTTCTTTGTAGAGTCAGAAATAGAATAGGAAACAATTAGAAGTGTGAAGAATGTGATGCCCTGGCGACCAACTTGCAAACTTTCCAGAAAATCCATATAAACCACCCAAAACACCCTAGTTACTGCCTAGTGATGGCTTCTTGAATACCCCGAACACCTTAGAAAGCACAAAGTCACATCCTAGCAACCACTAAAATATTTGCACGGTCAAGCACTACTCATGTTTTCCAACAAATGAAGTAACGGCCTGGCAGCCACTTAGAACATCCTAGAAGCTATTCAGAACACCTTAGCAAACTGCCTAACAACACCCTAGTAACCACCCAAATGTTGTGAATTTTGCACAAGCATGCAACACTCACATTTTCCAACAATTTAGTAGCGGATTAGCAACCACATTGCAAAAAAACAAAACACTAGCGACCACCCAGAAGTTCTTAGCAGTCACTCAGAACACCTTAGCAACTGCTTAACAACACCCTAGTAACCACCCAAACATTGTCGTAACAAATTTTACACAACCAAGCAAATCCCTGGGAACCATCCAAAATATCCTAGCAATACCCTAGCAACAACTTAGAACGCTCTAGCTGCCACCCAGAAAACCCTAGCAACTACTTATAACACCTTAGCAAATGCCTAACAACACCCTAGTGACCACCCAAACATTGAGATGGTGAATTTTATATGGGTAAGCACCACCACATTTTCCAATAATTTAGTAGAAGCCTAAAAAACACATAGCAAAACCCTAACAACTATCTGAAATTATCCAATAAACATCCTAGTAACCGCCCAACACACTGGAAACCACCCAGAAGATCCTAGCTGTCACTCAGAACACCTTAGCATCTGCCTAACAACACCTTAGCAACCAGCCAAACATTGTGAATTTTAAACCTCTACTCTTAATATTTTTCTATCGCTTTAAGGCATGACGTGAATATTAACGGTTGCCTTCTCGTCTAGGGTCCACCTGGTGATGTCATCCACCCTCTGCCCATCCAGTCCAGCCCGAAACGGGCAAAGAGGAACATTGATGCCAGCCAGATGATGGACGACGCTGCAGATGCCAACTACAAAGACTATGAGGACGGCATGGAGGAGATATTCGGCTCTCTGAACTCTCTCAAACTGGAGATTGAACAGATGAAACATCCTCTGGGCACACAGAGTAACCCCGCCCGCACCTGCAAAGACCTACAGCTGTGCCACCCGGATTTCCCAGATGGTATTTCGCTCTCCCTCTCTCTCTCTCTCTCTCTCTCTCTCTCTCTCTCTCTCTCTCTCTCTCAAACACACACACATACATAAATCTAGCAGTATAGATATGGTAACATAAAATTAAAGTACTTTTTTTTTTTTTTAATTACAATTATCTTCATCAGCTACGCAACTACCACTTTGATGCTTAAAAAGTTCACAAAAGAGATCGTAAAAATAATCCATATGAATTGAGCGGTTTAGTCCAAATTTTCTGAAGAGACTTTATTGCTTTATATGATTAATTTAATATTTAACTCACATATAAACATTGATCAGCGAACATAAACTGAAGGTCAACCCAACCTGCTTGACGCACGAGAACAAACCTCATTGCGGAAACACAAACGTGTTGCGTAACACGAGAATGAACCTCATTGGTTCTCACCTGTCAAGTCAAGCGAACCTGCTTGAGCTTCCGTTTACCACAACTGATGTGTGAGTTGATGAATTTTTATGTGTGAATAAAAGCCCAAATTCAATCTGTTCATCATATAAAGCGATTGAGTCTCTTCAGAAAATTTGGACTAAACCACTCAATTCATATGGATTAGTTTTACGATCTCTTTATGAACTTTTCAACATAGTGCATTTAGCTTATGATGGATCGGCCTTCTTCCTCTCTTTTCAGGCGAATACTGGATTGATCCGAACCAGGGATGCTCTAGAGACTCTTTCAAAGTGTACTGTAACTTCACAGCGGGTGGCGAGAGTTGCATCTTCCCTGAGAAAAAGAGTGAAGGGGTAAGAAATGTTCTCCTGACAGCCACAAAACGAAACACTTTTGGACGACTTCCCAACAGTCCAGATCTGATGTCAGAATCACAATGCACAACAACACTTTTAAAAGCATCACATATCAAAATTAAGATGAACACACTAAATTCAACTCGCATTTCAAGGATAGTCCATGGATTCCTGAAAAACCTCTAGAGATTTGCTGTTTTTTTGTCTACTGAAAATTTACGGGAAGATGTACCCGTCACATCATAATGACAGATTGGACGGCCTGTACTTTCTTTCAGAGACTGTATTTTCTGTTCACATCAAACTAAATAAGGTCTGCACGAGCAACTCAACTGAAGATTTATTCTGTATTAGATTCTGCACACAAGTGTGATGAGTTACTTACCTTAATGAGTCTGAGAATCAGAGTCACTGATGGAGAATCACTCAGTGGGGTGTGAAGGTGACTCTCACAAACAAACAACAGAACTAACTTCAGTGCTTCACTCCAGCAGATGCAGCCAACAACAGACAATAATCTCCTCAGGCCTATTCTCCCCAAGCACAAATATTTGCCTTGGCAAGCTATTCATTCAAACCAACCTTTGTATTTTGATGGACCTCTTCACACTGGATGCATAATTTTTTGGGGCCAAGTTTTAGGTTATTTTTTGTTCACTTAGCAAAAGAGCAAGTGTAATTTGCCTCATATAAATGGTTGTGAATGACCCCCATTACAATGGATATGAAAATTCATCCTGAAAGAAAATCATTTTTTATTACTATTTTATTAGGTTTTTTCTCACATTGTTGTTTTTTCAGCAAAAATATTTTATATAATTAAGTTAATTTATTAGATTTAAAAAAAAGAAAATTCTTCTAGGTTTTTGTTACAATTTGTTAGGTTTTTTTTTTTAATTTTTCAAGGCGTTTTTTGTTTACTGTTTACTTCGTAAAACAAATTATTTCATAAAATTAAAATTATATTGTTATTATTGTACATGAATGTTATGACCCCCTTAACACTGGATGTGAAAATGTATCTTGAAAAAAAAAAAAAAAAATAATAATAATAATAATATATATATATATTTAGGTTTTTAGCACAATTAAATTAACTTATTAAACATTTTAAATAATTTGTTAGGTTTTTTTTAATTTTTCGAGGCATTTTTGTTTACTGTGTACATAATGTTCATGAAAGCAAAATTATATTATTATTTTTAAAACATATTTTGTAGGTTTTTAAGATATTTTTTTTAGTTCACTTAGCAAGATAAATTCTTTCATTATATTAAAAATTACATTATTATTATATAATTTTTTAAAACATTTATTTAGGTTTTTAACTCACTTTAGTTTTCTCAGCAAATTTTTTTTATATTATATTACATTATATTATTTTTTTTTTAAAGATTTTTGTCACTTTTTTTGTTTGCTCAGCAAAAGATATGTATGATTATATATTAGATTAGATTATAGTTGTGTATAGAAATATTTGCATTGTATTAGTTGTATGGCTGTTGGAATAATGTGTTAATTTACAACACAGTGGCCAAAGACATTCCTCTACATGTGCATGATAGTTACAACATTGTGCAAACTGGATGCAAGAACGTGAAAGCTCCTGCCTCGGACAGATTGACAACTACACTGAAAAACAGATTCCCATTGGCTCTCTTCTACTCTCTTATTCTCTTCAGTATTGACTCCAGCTAACTCTCTCTTTCTCTCAGGCCAGACTCACCTCTTGGGTGAAGGAGAATCCAGGGTCGTGGTTCAGTGAATTCAAACGTGGTAAACTGGTAAGAGTGACTCCTCTTTTTTTGTCCTCCTGAAACAGTCTCCTATTTTACAGAGCAAAATGGCTCGCTGGCCCAAAGACAGTCCAGGCACATGGTATAGTCGCTACAAGAGAGGGTCAATGGTAAGTAGGAATGCACGAGAGAAGGGGCCCGGTGCCGAGGGTCCAGGGATCCTGGGCGATCGGTCTCTCGAAGGCCCGTGCTTCTGCATGCTTCTCGGGTCTCTTCATGGACGAGCATGGTCATCATCAGAACAGAAGCAAAGTGTCTTTGCACAGACTTATGGGTAATCTGAGGGCTGTAGGCGGAGACATCAGTCAGTCTGTTGACCCAAAAAAAATGTAAACCCTAACTAACCTTAGATTTACAGATTTGTATGTGAAAGGTCTGACTGGTGGAATCCATCCTGTCTTCTGTTCCTGTAAGTTTGAGAAAATCACCTTGAAGTGACTGAGTCAGTTAACATGATCGTAGATCTGCTTCAAACGCTAGTAAGATACTCACCTACACGACGATAACAAAGGCTGTATCAAACATCTTCCATATAAGATACCTTGTTATAGAACTTCACACACCTTTTGTGGAGAAGATGATCACTGAAAGCATTTAGATGAGCTCAGTGGAAAGCAGCAAATAGATACGAGGGAAATGTTGACTATAAATAAAATTTAGGATTTGTGAATGGCAGTGAAGAGGCGTAACCGACACTGGTAGGTCTTATGATAATGACAACATGGCGAATGTAGTACGTCCAGATTACATTCATACTATACACATTCATAGAACATTCTTTTTTAGCGGTTGTAAAGTAATTACTTAAAAATAAGAACCTACTCAAGAGAGCATGCCATTTAGGACGCAGCTCTTGTGTGATGCTTCATGTGATTATTTTGATAATATTTTAAGTGCTGCCAAGAAAGAGCATTTCAAATCCGTCACTATGAGGATCTATTTCACACAAGCTGCTGCCTTAGAAGATATATACTAGATATTAAGCTGTTCACTGGCGTTTGGAACAGATCCTTTGTGTCTGTGGTGGATCTCAGTCACTTCACTGAGCTTCTGGGTTCAGTCTCTGTTGACATGCAGCTGTGATCATGAGGTAATGTGGTCATGGACAGGTGTTCTTGGTGGGTTGCATGCATGCATGAAAGGTCAATGCATATGAGTGTGTGAGCGGAGTTCCTAATCGTAAGTATATCGTGTGTGTGTGTGCATGGAGCATGCGCTCGCTCTCTCAGTCAGACGTGTGTGTGTTTGTGGATCAGAGGAGATGGAGTTTTCTTCTAAACATGGGTTGGTATATTCAAGAATGAAAACAAAACATTTGCATATTTTCCGTAATGCAAATGTTGCATCACACCACAAGGGGAGAATTTGCATATAAACCAGAACAACTCATTTGAATATATTAGTGATATTTTTCACTGGAGTCTGTAAAAAAATGAGTTTAAAATCCATGTTTGAATGTGTAAATGAATTTTGGTGTTTAATACATGCAGAGCATATCTGTACTGGGAAAAGAGTTTTGTGCTCTTACCTGACTGAGGATCAAAGTTAAAAGCTTTAACCACAGATAAACGTGTATATGAGGCAGTTATTTAGCAAGGATGCATTCAATTGATCAAAAGTGACAAATAAATGTTGTTCTTTTGAACTTTGTTCATCAAGTATCCTGAAAAAAGTCAGTTTCTACAAAAATATGAAGCGGCACAACTCTTTCAACATTGATAATACTAAGAAATGTTTCTTGAGCAGCAAATCATCACATTAGAATGATTTCTGAAGGATCATGTGACTCTGAAGACTGGAGTAATGATGCTGAAAATTCACTTTGATCACAGGAATAAATTACATTTTAACATATATTTAAATATATTTTTATATATAAAATTATTTTATATATATTTTTTAAAGTTGTAATAATATTTAAAAATAATACTGTTTTTACTGTATTTTTTAATCTGAAATATTCCTTAAACAAGAAGTTTGTTTCTTTTTTTAGCCATTGTAGACTTTTATACCCAAATCTTAAACAGTAGTCAGCTGTGTTGGGGGTAAAGCATTAGAAGTAATGGAAGTTACGTAATCAGATTACTTGTTCTCAAGTAACTAGTAAAGTAATGCAGTACTTTTAAACCTACAACAAAATATCTGAGTTTTTGTAAGTTACTAATGACTGACACCTCCTGTCCCCATGTTGAGCGAAATCGTGAGTAAGGCGTTGTGTGCACTGTGTAAACATGATGGGTATCATATTTCTAGACTAAATGTGAACATGACTTATTCATTTCACTTCTGGTGTGAAAAGGCCTTTACATTTGCCAAAAATAGAACTCCAGCCAGGTGAGAAAAAGTAACTGAAAAGTAATATAACTCATTACTTTCCATGAAAAGTTACTAAGTAACTCAATTAGTTACTTTTTCAGAGAGTAACTCAATATTGTAACACATTACTTTTAAAAGTAACATTCCCCAACACAAGTAGTCAGTGACCATAAAGTACCATTGGACCGGAGGGGTGTGATGTGTAGTTTTCAGCAGATCCTCTAGGGGGCGTTGGTCCAGCCGTTATCTAGAACGCACTGTTGTCTGTTTCTCTGTGCAGCTCTCGTACGTGGATGCGGAGGGCAATCCGATCGGAGTGGTGCAGATGACATTCCTGCGTTTACTCAGTGCCACGGCTCGACAGAACCTGACCTACAACTGTTACCAGTCAGTTGCTTGGCACGACCAGGATTTGGACAATTACGATAAAGCCATCCGATTCCTGGGCTCCAACGATGAGGAAATGTCTTACGATAACAACCCGTACATCAGAGCCGCCGTCGACGGCTGCGCGGTAAGAGCCAGAAATACGTTGTGTTTTTTGCAAGTTTAAACTGAAATCTCTCATAACTTAAGCAATGTTCATTTCTTTCCTCCCGCAGTTGAAAAAGGGCTATGAAAAGACTATTCTTGAGATCAACACACCGAAAGTGGAGCAGGTACCGTTTGTTGACATTATGTTTAACGATTTCGGCGGAGCAACGCAGAAGTTCGGCTTTGAGGTCGGACCGGCCTGCTTCATCGGCTAAGACTGCTCAGCGAGCACACGCGAACAAAACATATTCATTTTCTCCGAAAAAAACAAAACAAAACACAAGAAAGAAATAGGATGACTTATTTGTAAAGTTTTGTGTTTCCAAACAAACCCAACAGATACCAAAGTAAGGATAAAAGAAAGAATGGATGTCTAACAATGGGTTCTTATAACAGAGCAACCTTTTTAACCTCAGTGTACCCTCTGCATCACATGCAAGTTTTGAAACTGGATGAGGTCATTGCTCATGTCTCTCCCAGCCCCGCCCACTTTACGCTCGTCTGACTCTTTGCCCCTCCCACAGGCTGTATAGACAGATTAGATCCATCTTTTTACTTCCCGCTTGTTCATGGACCCGTAGCGCTGCGCACGTCCGGTTCGGCATTTTCGTACGAGAAATCTTTTCAGTCGGTTTGTTTGCTTGGGATTTATGTTGTTCCAATTTCATTTCAAGCTTTATGTTTTTTTGTGCATACTTGTCTTCCATTCCCTGGAATGGTAATTATATATATAAATATATATAAATATTTTTTTTTCTATGTTTGTAAGTACTTTCTGTATATTTTTTTTTCTGGTGAAGTGTTTGTTTTGGTTCTGGCTTCAAAACATGCATGTGAACCCATTGAGCGATAAGGACAGAGCTGCTGGTTATTGGATTTTTTGGGGTTTTTTTTATAAATCACAAACAAATAAATAACTGACCCCCCCCCCCCCCCAAAAAAAAAAGAGCCTGAGGAAATTTCCAGTGAACCTGACCTGAAGTAAAGAAAATAAAGGAAATTATTAAAGTACGACAAAAAAGCAACAGCAACAAAATGTCTTATTGCAGGTGTGAACAACATCTTTTTGTAATTTAAACAACAAAATGACAATAAAAGAAACATCCGTAATGTGAGCATTAATTTGCTACCTGTCATGTTGAACTGGCTTCCGGGGTCTGTGAGTTTGCGACCCGTGTGCATGAGGGGAATCTCTGATCTGATGTTCATGAATCTGTGCTTCCCTGTATCAGAAGAGCACACCGTCACACTGAGGAAACACAATATCAGTAAACTAGGTGCTATTTCCTTCTGTCTGTGGTGCTACCAATATATACCTTTTTTTCTTGTAATTGTTTGTTGTAACTGAAAGCGGCTCTGCGGTGATGCCCAAGTGGTTCCACGTCCTCTGTCAAAGTCCTAGCTTTGCTTCCCGAGGTGGCCAAGTACTTTTATGCATGCCATAAAATCATATTCATTTATAGATGAGAACACATTTTTCTTCTGTTATCATTCCTCAGCACATCTGACAATGTCCGGATTGCTACATATGGAGATAATCGATGGTCTTCCAAAGGCTTAAGTTCAACACTTTGCATTACAGTGTTCATAGCACAGTCTATTTACATTAAGAACTTTATTGGAAATGGTTAATTGGAGCACAATTACTGTTAATGCTGTTGTGTAACATGGACCCTGTAATGTAAAGTGTTACTCTAGTTAGCTTGAAAACAAGCTGTTGCATTGGAAATGAAACGCCTTTTAACACACACTTAAAGTTTTAGCATTTGAAACCGCTCTGGAGAATTAGCTTGGGACCTTTTGATTAGATATTTTTGGAGGGTTCTGTGAATATTTTAACCAAAACGCTTAGAGGAATGAATAGTTAACTCAGCTTTCCTTCCAAAGAGATTTCTCTTAATTTAAGAGACCAAGAATCAGATTGTGTTGTGTGATTATTCAAGTATGTTGTACATTCGCTAGCATATATTCCTTCTTCACCTGTCAGAATTGTGAAGATTTGTTGTCAATGACTAGAGCCATCTTGTTATTCATCTATCATCTTTTGCCACTAGACATTTTCCTGCACCCTTTTGTTCCCGCTTTTGACCACTAGACCTGCTACTGCAAAATCTTGCTCTCCAATTTTTGATTAAATATGACTTGAACTGTTTCTTTTAAGTGGATTCAACATGGAATATGCAGTTTTGACACAATTTTATCAGTACGAAACGAAACGAATTTCAACCAATTCTTCTGTATATTTCAAAACCAGCAGTAATGCTGCCAATAAAGTTTATTCTGTTTTGTTGTTTTGTCTTTGTAATGTTTGTTTATTTGTTTTTTTTTGTTTTTTTTCGGTCGTGTCAAACCTGTGTATGAGCAGATAGAAGAGGTATTGGTTTTGTGTCAATAAATTCAAGTTTACTGTGTCCACCCACCCTTGTATGTCTTTTGAAGCATTAAAACTTTCCTGTATGCATGAAATTGTTAAGCTTTCTTTTGATGTTTCTTCCCACAGCCACAATTTCTTTTATCAGCGGTATGATACATCCTCACAGCGCTCCGATGAAAACAGGCCTGTCCTTCATTGTGAAATGGAGAGAGAGCGATGTTTGTTGTAACTCTCTACCAAAGCCCATGTTCCTTTGTAGTATATTTATTGTATTATTTAAAAAATAATAAATGTTAATTGATACCAGTAGTGTTTTTGATATCTGATAAATATATATATATATCTGATATCAGATATACATCTTTATATCTGATAACTGTTATCAGTGTGATATATAATGTAGAGTTGCATGGACCTGTGAAAAATTAAATTTAAAAATATCAGTGGTTATACACACCTTTTCTTCAAATTTGTGAGAAAACATTTCAATAAAAAGGGGCATACATTCATTGCATGACATCATCCTGGTAAGAATTATGATATGAACAAAAACTGATGATTTTTGATGTTCCAAAGAGCAAAATCTGACCGGCTCTGCAGTCACATGATTGACACATTTACTTACATTTGATTAGACACCTATAGAAATATTAAATATTTCTTATTTTACATATTAGTTTTATATTATAATACATAAAATGTTAAACTTTTAAAGTTTCCAACATAGTTTTGGACCACTGTCTGTGATGTGAAAACTAATGTTGGCTGACAACCATCAAATGACATTTTTCCTCAAAACATGAAAATGTTTTGTATTAGAATTTATGTTTCTATGTTTTTTTTAGTTTTTTTTGTGGATGACTTGCAGCAGATACTGAAGTAAAAGCATCCTCAAGTGGTCTTAATTTATGTATTTTTTATTATCAAATTTTTGTCTTCATTATTATTATTATTATGATTATTATTATTATTAATAAGAGGACTATATGTAAGAATTTTGATTTATTAATTGGTTGTCTATAGCTGCGTCCCAGTTCAGAGGCTGCATCCTTAGAAGGCCACAAACTGCGTTGTTAAATGGGATGGTCCAGACTATGGAGAATTGTTCTTATCTGGACAGAATATCGCTGCAAAGGTATTTCCAACTTCGCTTTACCCCTAAGCAAAGAACGAAAAACAACTTTGATGTGTACGTCAGACCTTGAATCACGTTCCGTTCTCTTGTATGTTACGTTTGCACGAGCACGAGCAATAAATTGCTGTTTGCAATTCACTTAACGGCCACAGGTGTCGCTAATAACAAGGGTTTCTGAATTCTATGTATAGCCCCTTTAATTATAATAAAATGTGCAATATTAATTATAAATCAAATCAAGATCTTTCTCTATAACAGAAGGTAGTAAAGTGCACAGAGACAGCTGTAATAACCCAGAGCTCAGTGACTGGAGTCTTTTTCTCAAGAGCCCCGTGTCAATGGCCTAGATCCATCTCAAACAGCCCCGACTGCAGGACGGAGAACATTAACATATCCAGCACGTCAGCCCGACTCAGCTGTGAAAGACCAGAATCACACTGCTTATGTTACTCATCCAAACAGTTTAACAGTAAAGAAATAAACTTAATCTTATTCCTCTGATGGTTTACAGATCTTGTTTATCCAGTAGCCTATTATCTCTGATGAAAATGCACAAGGTGTTTTTGTCGGGCCTAAAATTTAAACTTTTGTAAATTTTTATTCAAATGCAGTTGTATTTGCATAATTTTCTTCTGAAATATCAAACTGACATCCAAAGTCAAGTGCGAGAAATAATCTAGCTACTGTACACTAACCATTCAAATTACATAAACAACAAAACCAGCACAGAACTGCAAAGGCTGCTTTATTCCTCATTTATGCAACTTATTTCCAAAAAAAAAAAATTCTATTCCCAAATCAGTGGGCATGTTCAGAATGGTATGCATGCTGCCATAGTAGCCTACTTGAAGGTCTACCTTGTACAACTACATACTTCATGTCAGCCTAATGGTATAAACTATAATAGGCTATAGAATGCATGTATAGTTGATTGACAGAAACAGTATTTGTAGGCTACTGTATTTTAGTAGACTATGCTATTCTTATGGTGACACCCTCTTTTCATTTTGAATGAGCTGCTTGTAGAGAAATCTATTTTTTTACAGTCTATGGGAGAAATGCGATTATTATAGATAAAATTGAGTAAAGTGTTGTATGTTATTTTTGATACAACAATTTCTCAGCTTTCAAACTGTGTGTTTTTTAGGACGAAATTCAGCCACTTCAGTTTAAACGAGTTCTGAGCGCTAATGAACTGATCATCTAAATTTAGCATGAAATAGCATCATAACTATATGAATGAACATTGGAGAGTATGTTTAAAGATACAGCAAAACTTACAGAACTGTATAATCTCTCGTGTGATCCCCAAACCGTGTGTTTCTCAACCATGGAAAGACGCAAATAAAACAAGTTGCGAATGATATGTCACGTGACGTCACATTTACCTCATGAGAGGAAAGTCATTCAATGTTCATTGCTCGGCAGTTCGGTAGAAACATATTTTGGTTAAGTTATTTTACCTAAAGTTAAGTAGGCTAATCGTATACAAAATTGGATTAAAATCGTCAAAACAGTTTTTCAACCGTGGAAAGACATAAAAAAAAAAAAACTTGTCAACAACATGTCATGTGAGGTTAAGCGGTTAAACCAGGCTAATTATCAAACTATTCTCATTGCTCGTCAGTTCTTTAGAATTTTAGTTTTTTTGTTTTTTGTTAAGGTATTCAACACAAAATTTGAGGCATTTAAAAAATGTTTTATCTATAACGGAATTACTGTAAACATGCAAGGTAAGGTCATGTGATAACTGAATAATACTGATATTTAGTGTTGCAAAAAGTTTCACATACTACATTTAATAAACATAGTAGACATTAGACAGTATGCATTATATTGTGAGCAGTATGTCAGTATTTTTTTTAATTCTGAAAATAGCCTTGTTGAATAGCTACTGTATTCTTGAGTATTATACCTCCAGTGATATAAGCAGAGAGGACGTCATGAAGGACAGCTACAGAAATAAAGGTTGCTATAATTTATGTACAGCATGAATGAAAGAATAAAGCTGTAACAGCAAACAAGGCCTTTAAGACTGTTTGAAATGAACGCACACATGCAGCGAGGACACCGGGGCGCGATCACTCTCACAGAGAGAGAGGAAAGCTTTGAAATGGAAAGAGCACCTTTGACGATATTATGTGCAGAAGTATCTGGGGAAGTGAATTGAAGGAATGTGCTTCACATTAAGAGAAGCCAGAGAACATTTCTCTATCACAGCCCGTGGAAGGATGAACTCAGAAGTGTGTGTGTGTGTGTGTGTGTGTGTGTGTGTGTGAGAGAGAGAGAGAGAGAGAGAGAGAGAGAGAGAGAGAGAGAAGCAGGAGGAGAGATGCGTCTGATGTGTAAATTCATACACATCAAATCAGAGTCTCTGTGTGATGTTTGTCTCTGGAGACTCAGAGACTCATTTACAATCAAACCACATTAAACTCATATCTATCTATCTATCTATCATCTATCTATCTATCTATCTATCTATCTATCTATCTATCTATCTATCTATCTATCTATCTATCTATCTATCTATCTGTCTGTCTGTCTGTCTATCTATCTATCTACCCACCCACCCACCCACCCATCCATCCATCCATACCTAAAAGTCAGTCTTTCTATCTAAGGCCCAATGGAAATACATTTTGAATTTATTAATAAATACATAAAATCTGGAACTTATCAAGTAATAAAAATAAAATAAAAATTACATCATATACCCCCGCGGATGAAGGGGAGGGAAGTGATCTCACTGGGAGAGATGAAGCGGAGGGATGTGATCTCACTGGGAGAGAGGAAGCGGAGGGATGTGATCTCACTGGGAGAGAGGAAGCGGAGGGAGAGATGAAGAGGAGGGATGTGAACTCACTGGGAGAGATGAAGAGGAGGGAAGTGATCTCACTGGGAGAGATGAATATGATCTCACTGGGAGAGATGAATATGATCTCACTGGGAGAGAGGAAGCGGAGGGAAGTGATCTCATTGGAGAGATGAAGCGGAGGGATGTGATCTCATTGGAGAGATGAAGAGGAGGGATGTGATCTCATTGGAGAGATGAAGAGGAGGGATGTGATCTCACTGGGAGAGATGAAGAGGAGGGATGTGATCTCATTGGAGAGATGAAGAGGAGGGATGTGATCTCACTGGGAGAGATGAAGCGGAGGGAGAGATGAAAAGGAGGGATGTGTTCTCACTGGAAGAGATGAAGCTGCTGTCAGGAGGATCAAGATGTTTTTAGGGATCTTAATATGACATCCTGATAAGCCCAGGAGCAAGAATATCAGCGTCCATGTTACGCAGCCAGAGAACAAAAAGATGAATTATTACAGAAGTCAAACGGGGTGTTGATGACAGGAGAATGAAAGGGTGCGTTTGGCCCCACTTTGATCAATCCGTTTTTTTAATTATTCATCCGCAGATGAGGTGTCATCTCCTCTTTCTTCTCCCGTTCCTGTCTTGTCGTACAACGACTGCTCCTCCTGAAGTGAACGATCTCTTGATGAAAACTGATCTCTCGATGACGAAGGCTCCCTGTGTCTCGGAGGAATTGTATCATCATAAGATGAGAGACGAGGGGAAGATTGTCTTGATCACAGCTCTGAAACAAGGCGAAAAACTGCAGAAAAATCAGAATTAATCTGATGAGGGTTTGACAGTAAAAATTTAAATTAAGTCAAAGAATCTGGTCAGTGTCATGGCATACTGTTTCTGGTAAGAAACCGAAAATTGCATACCCTACATTTACCATCTTGAAAAAAAGTGTTTGAATTTTCTTTGGGTCTGCTCACTCATGAGTTTGATATATTAATCAGAAAGAACTGTTCATTTACAAAGCGAACATCACTGCTCACGCTCTTCCTCCTGCTCTCTCTGTTTGTTTGCTCTGAGAAGAGCAGCCGGAGGATTAGAAGACGTTTAATCGCAGCAAACAGCCACCTGATCCTCAGCACACACAGATGGTGATGCTGACCGTGTTTTCCACTTCAGCACGAGAGAGTGAATGAGGAGAGAAAGAAGAGAGATGGATTAAATGGATCTTTATAGCAGCTGAGCTCCTGACACGAGACACACTAGCTTTAGAGAGATATGCATGTATCATGAGGTCAACAAACCTTCACTTCGGCTCTCAGTCTCACCTCAGTTCTTGTAATGACAAAGTTACATATTGCAGAGTGTGTTAAATTAATGTTTTATCACCATTTAATAAGTTTGAACATGCAGTTCTGTGAAGTTAAGTCAGGTTTAGTCATGTCATCTGCTGAGTTTTGTTTAGTGTCTTGTCTTGTACAGTATGATCTTTTGTTAAACAAACTGCACTTGGATTTCACTTTCACATCACACCTCAAAAGCTCTACCTTACACGTGAACACAAGAGACTTCAAAAATTCATGGCATATCAAAAGAGAAGCCATACATGAATCAAGGAACAAGCTAACGGAGGACAGCAAGAAACAAACGCTGAACAAAATAGTCCAAAACCATTTCAAGAGGACTGAACTATGCTGTTCATCGATTTATATATAAAAAATTTTACTTGAGTCACAATTAATGAAATCTATATTAATATTTGCTGAAGAATAAATTAGGAAAATGTATGACACTACGTTATTGGGGCACATTGTAATATTAATATTTGATAGATTAAATATTATATATATATATATATATATATATATATATATATATATACAGTGCTATGCATACGTTTAGACACCCATGCTAAAGTTGACTAAAAAGAAGAATAAAAAATCATCTTTTGGAAATCGAACTTAATGCCTTAATTAAAAAAATTAGGAAAAATCCAACCTTTTAGGACACCAATTTTCTTTGTGAATGAATAATGTATCGTAAATAAATAAATGTTCTTCCTTTAAATACAGGGTGCATAAGTCTGGACACCCCTATGTTAAATTCCCATAGAGGCAGGCAGATTTTTATTTTTAAAGGCCAGTTACTTCATGGATCCAGGATACTATGCATCCTGATAAAGTTCCCTTGGCCTTTGGGATTAAAATAGCCCCACATCATCACATAGCATTCACCATACCTAGAGATTGGCATGGAGTACTTTCCATAAGATCATCTCTCAATGCAAATCAAACCAGCTATTAGGCTAACTGAAATAAAACCATGCCAATCTCTAGGTATGGTGAAGGCTATGTGATGATGTGGGGCTATTTTAATTCCAAAGGCCAAGGGAACTTTATCAGGATGCACAGTATCCTGGATCCATAAAGTAACTGGCCTTTAAAAATAAAAATCTGCCTGCCTCTATGGGAATTTAACATAGGGGTGTCCAAACGTATGCACCCTGTATTTTAAGGAAGAACATTTATTTATTGACGATACATTATTCATTCACAAAGAAAATTGGTGTCCTTAAAGGTTGGATTTTTCCTAATTTTTTTAATTAAGGCATTAAGTTCGATTTCCAAAAGATGATTTTTTTATTCCTCTTTTTAGTCAACTTTAGCATGGGTGTCTAAACTTATGCATAGCACTGTATTTAAATAAATAATACCTAAAATATTTCATATATAATATACATAATTAGAATTACATCTGATTGTGTGTCTGGTGCCTGTATGTTTATGACAGTTTTAGCTATATTCCTCCATGGTAAGCTCTTATTTTTTTATTTGGTATCTCTCAATTTCTCTCTCTTTCTCAGACTATTTTTATCTTCTCCTCAGGAACAGTTTCATTCTCTTCGTTAAACTGACAGTGATTGTGGGCGGGCGGGTGCGTTTCAGTCACCCTATACTGACAGGTTTAAACTTAAACCTCTAAACTAATGAGCACGAGTCTCACACACACACACACACACACACACACACGATCAACACTCCTCAGGGTTTCCCTTCCAATCACGCCATTCCACCTGCACTCCTCTAAAAACAATCCCTCCATCACCTTATCAACAGGATCTCAGCACTTCTCTCTCCGTCAGATATATTTCTTACCTTCAGAGTGTTGTTCTCTTAATCATTTCTCAAGTTTTCTTTGTGCTTCTCTCTCTTTGTCACTCGGTTTGATCAGTCATATGAGCCTGTGAAAGGATAAAAAGATGCTGTTGAAAAAAGTCTTAGCTGGAGGAGTTCTGAACTAAAAAAATGTGTTGGTGAAAACCTCCACGGCGCTTCTCAATCTTGAGCTTTGTTTGCTGCCTTTTAGAAAGCGACGTGTGGTACAAACATCATATGTGACAGGTGATGTTATGCAAGTATTTCTGGTATGTATTTTGATGCAAAAGATCGAGGATGTGGTTCTAAGATCCGACTGAAGATGAGAGGGTCCTGGGTAACTGTCAATCATTTTACTGTTGTAATGATTGATTCTCAAGTATTTTACATATAAAGTAGGGTTTATTTGTCTTGAGATTTACTTTAAAGGCCCAGGTTTATTTTGCCGTGAGCGCAGATGGATGAATTCAGCACATATGCTTCGGGGCCACTCACACAATGACTTTTTCGTTTAAAAATGCAGGGCAGTGGAATGCAAAACATTGCAAAGTCTAGATGCATTAAAAAAATTCAACGCCAACTCTGCGTTTTTAGAAGTACGTCTTTGTTTTTGAGTGGTCAATAGACTGGTCGGGTTCCGGAAGTAATTCAATTACTCTATTGGCAAACTAATTTTGAATGATAACTTATAAACCGTTAAAGACAGCCATACTGATTGTTAATCGATATTATTTGCTTTTAGCTGAAGCCGTTAGCTCGCATTATTTCAGATTTGTTTTAAAGTCCCCCCGTGGTGAAAATCAAGCTTTTAATGTTGTTTATATGTCTATGTGGTGTTTTTAATATGCTTTAAGACAAACCATGTGCAAATTCATAACCATTCAACACCATTGTTGAGTATTTTCTCTTTAAAACTGCAGTGAACCAAAAACACGGGTTGAAATCGCTGGTGTTTCTGACGTCACAAACTACCTTGTAACCAATCAGGTCAACGTGTGATCGTCAACCAGTGGATCTCTGAGCTGGAGTGAGTGAGTGGAGGCGGGGCTAATTTGCATATGAGCTGGATGAGCTGAGCTGGATGTAAGTGGACTGGGCTGATGACGAAATCGACGTCACGCAGACTGTCCACGAGTCGGAACAAACGCAGAAAAAAAGGCTATACTTTTAGCTTTATGACAAAAATTACGTTCTGTGTCATATCAGCTGATTTGTTTATTTATTTATTTTTTAATGTTTAGCTCAGTTGAATACCCACTAAAAAACAAACCACATGTATTAAGAGAAAGGACTCGTTCTACTGAATACTGACATTTTGTCCAGTTAATTTAATTAATTTGCAAATATACAATATCAACACGAGACTCAGTCCACCTTTAATGCAAATAAAGCACAAATGTAACTGAATTCCACACTGCAAAGTACAAAACGTACGATTCCTTTTTTAAATAAACGGGGAAAAGAATACCGGAATAATCCAGAGTAAAATGGTTCATTCCCATCAGCTGCGATTCTTCAGCTGGCGTTTCAGAGTTCAGGGTGACAGTTCTGAGACGGGACTCATTAGAGAGAGAGAGAGAGAGTGTGTGTGTGTGTGTGTGTGTGTGTGTGTGTGTGTGTGTGTGTGTGCTCACCAGCTGTTCTTATGCAGGCCTCATTAGAGTGTTTGTGTTTGACGCTGCTCATGTTTGGTTAAAAATACATTTGAATAATTTCACATGGACATAAGTTCACTATGAGCTCCTAAGGGCAGCTGTGTGTGTGTGTGTGTGTGTGTGTGTGTGTATGTGTGTGTGTGTTATTCTGATGTGTGAACGGAGGAAAATCACAATGGAATCCAGAGGAAATAGACTGATAAAATCATCATCTCCTTTCGTCCGCTAGCGACTGCCCTGCTACAGTTACGAATATGAATTAAAGAAAGATTACCCAATACTGATATTGTTTTTATGACCATTGTCCATATGCCATTTTTTTAATTATTGTTTTATTTCTGCTTTTTGACACAATAATACCTAAAAGATTATTAAACTTCAGCAATATAACCACAACATTCATAATAATAATAATAAAATATTCATAATGCATGTTCATATTCTCTAAATAAAAATGGGGTTTCATTTGAATAATAATAATAAAGATGATAATAAAATAATTATGATAAATATGAGATCTCATTTGAATAATAATAATAATAATACAAAAATCATAATGCAGTAATTCATAATGTATATAAATTAAAATGGAATTTCCTTTGAATACTATACTACTACTACTAAAAATAATAATACAATCTTCAGAATGCAAGTTCATACAAATTAAAACATTCTCAATAAATGAAAGTGGGATTTCATTGAATAATAATAATAATAATAATACAATATTCAGAATGCATGTAATATTACAATTTTCATAATGCATGTTCACATTCTTTAAATTTTCTCTTTAATATTCTCTCTAAATGAATATGGGATCTCTTTTAAACAGTATTAGAAACTTTCAGAACTGAGGTAAGAGTATTATTAATTTGATAGATAATTTCTGTAGCAGGAAATTTCTCATTTCTAAGCAAAACTCTTAGTTCATGTTGCAGGGAAATGGTTAGGGAAATGAGGTGTGTGTGTGTGTGTGTGTGTGTGTGTGTGTGTGTGTGTGTGTGTGTGTGTGTGTGTGTGTGTGTCTCACTCCACAGGATAATATGTCCTGTGCTGTATTGATCTGTTTCCTTCCAGACTGAATGAATGAACTCGTATCGATCTCAGCCATTGCTCAATCAGCGTGTTGGTGTGAGTGTGTGTCTGTGTGTATTTCTGACTGTCCTAAACAAATCAATATAAAGCAGGATGAATGTATCATGGGTAAGAGATTGTCTGTCCCACACTTCATTTGACACAAAACACACTTCTTTGGCTCCAATGAGAATATTTAAAAGGCCACGCACTCACATGAAACTCCAGTGATACCGCTTCATGATGGCCATCATGCTGAAATCACATGTTGTTACTCTAATAAACATAAGAATACATAATTATTTTTATATGTTGTAATATTGATCTACTTTTATCTATATTCTTCAGGAAAATTGACATTTCTCTCACCTCTCTTGGGCATCTTTAATGAATATTTTCACTTGGCTTGTTGTATTCTGGGATTGCTATATCTGTTAATGACATATCTAAAAACATTGCATCTTAGAAGACAGTATAATTTTTATACCATATACACTCTAAGAAAAATGGTTCTGAACAGTACCAAATTAGGGTTCTTTGGCTTGTAACAATAGCAGAACCCTTTCTGGTGCTAAATAGAACCCTTTTTAAAAGGTTCCATAAAGAACCATGCTTTGAAAGTGCTATATAGAACCTTGGTGTCAATTAGGTACTTTTATTTTTTATTGACAGGCAGATTGTAGCAAAAATGACAGTGCTCTTACAACAGTTGTTCGCTGAATACATTAATAAATAACAATTGACACTGAACACGATATAGATGTAATGAAGACCAAGTTCCAGTGAAATATCTTCACAATCCCCTATGATGTCTCTACGTCCTTCATTATGTGTGTATTCTGAGTGGCAGATTCTCTCTGCAGATGATGAGGTTATGATACGTGACAGCATCTGAAATACACAATCGAGTTTAGAGTTACATTGTGTCTCTTCCATTTGATTATGTAAAAACAATTATGTTCATGAAGGCCAAAAATAGCAAAAATGGACAGTACGAGCCCTGTACCATGTGAAAAGGAAAAAGTGATATAAAGTCATGGTATAGCTTTAATGCTTTTTTGTGACTGGGTATATTTAGGCATAAAGTCATAATTTAAAAAAATCAAACAATATGGATCATAAATTCCATATCTCTGTTACTTTGTGGAGAAGAGAAGATGAGTATCCTTAACTGAATAGAGCTGCTCACACTGCATGTTCTGTTAAACTAAAAAGAGAAAAAGACACGATTGTTAGGAAATGATTGTTACAATTTTTAAAGTTATAATTCATAGACATTTTAAGAAAGAAATCATTTACCTGTTTAGAGTATGTTGACATTATGTAGTGACTGTAGTTGTACAGCTGAGCTCCAGAAAACCAGTAATGAGGAGGCTTTGACAGTTACAGATTTGAAAAACAAAAAGGCGGGAACCCTAAACTCTAACACAACAGCTTTCATGCCAATGATGCTCTAATGTAATCTAGTTAGGGAGCTCACTAGGGACTGGGACAGTGTTAGTTTATCACTGCTTATCGTTGTTGTCTCTCAATTAGTGAGCAAAATAGCTATTGATTGAGGGTTTTGGAAGTATTATTTCCTTCAGCGGGCCTTTTTCACTGCAGCACACACGACTTTTATTTATAGAGACAGAAAACAGAAGACGTTCAGATCCCCAAAGACAAAGAGAAAATCTTTACAAAATCACTTTCACCAATAAGATCCCAGAGCGCGCACACACACACACACACACAGACACGCACACACTAACACACAAATACACACACACACGCTTACAAACAGACAGACAGACACACACACATATAAAAAGACACACATGCATACTCACACAAAAACATACACACAAACATACACACACACACACACACACAGTGATTGACGTGCACTGATTATATTGTCCTGTCATTTCAGTTAAGGTTTGGTCTCTCTTTTCTCTTAACGAGTCTTTGTTTATTGCACATACTGACAATAAAACCTTGAGAATTTTATTTCCAGTATATTCCTAGGGGAATGGAATGCATAGCACATGTGTGTGTGTGTGTGTGTGTGTGTGTGTGTGTGTGTGTGTGTGTGTTGGAATGGGGTCGAGTGTGAACCCATTTGTCCGATGTGTTGCCCATGGCAACAGCTGAAGAAATCGAAGTAATCAGAACACAACAGCACATTCACCACAGACTTTGACAAACCATTTGCTCATTTTGTTCAACATCAATTATTGAACACATGCTCACCCCGTCTGCAAGACAAAACTAGAACACACACGTTTTAATGAACGACAGCGTCTACACTGCGATTGAGAGAGTTGCTTGTTTCACATTTCACCTTAAAATCCCCTCAAATCAAAAGAAAAAAAGTTAATTATTTTCTGTCTGAAGCCCTTTTCAGAACCATTAATATTTTTCCATTGGGAATTGATTGGATGGTTGTGGTTTGCTATTCAATCTCATGTGAGTGACAGGTTGTCCCGCCCTCGCGCCAGTGTTGCTGCAAGTTATTTTAATTATTAAAAAAACATAAAAAAACAATTGATGTGCACAGATAAACCATTTATAATAAGCACTGCAATATTCCATAAAAATTAAGAACTGTTCATTTTTAATTTCATGGTGATTTATTTTCATATATTCATGCATTTCACCCCCTATATATACATTATACATTAACACGTTTCTATACATTATGAAATGGTGTAAGTTTTGTGTATGCGTTTTAGTATAGGTTTTGTGAGATTCACACAGAAAACAGAAAACTATAATGGAATAATTCTAATTTCATTCTGTCTATTTCATTCTAGCTATTTCATATATATATATATAGCCTACATACTTTATCTTTAAATTATTTAAATTAAGAACCATTTTGAAAGGGTCATCCGGGTGAGTAAATGAGTGTGAGTAAATAATGACACATTTTTTATTTGTGGATGACCTCTTTAATGACATTATATTTTAACACTCACACAAACCTTTCTTCACTTTTAGATTTTCATTAACACATTATTTAATATGTTTATGAATCTGTTTTCCTCATGGGCACTTTGTCTGCTTTCCACAAGGTGGGTTATTTCAGGTTTCACCATCTTTTTTGGGAACATTTGTTCCCCAGAATGTAGAGAAAACCTGACACACACACACACACACACACACACAGTGCAGCAGTGTTTCCCGCTCATATCACTTGGCACTCTGTACCTGAGAATCCCACCAGACAGGTCGTGAGTCGTGACATCTCAACATGGCAACTCATGCACACAGACCCTCTCCGGCACAGACACTTTCCACCCTGAACAATCTGGCAACCCGTCAGCGAGGCTCTGGGGGAGTGTAATTAAGAGACGAGTGAAGACAGATCCCAATCCCCCGAGCACAGAGAGTGTCTTTACTCAAATCCACAGCACCAACACATGCTCCACTCAAACCAAAGCAGTGTAATGCCCCAGGGCATTCGCAATATGTCCTCTTTACGTCCTTACAGGAATAGTGCATCCAAAAATTACAATAAATATGTTTCATGTCATGTTTATCATCAAAGATGTGCATTCAAATCACAACGACATTGAAAAGCTACAGCGGATTCTTTTCTCCACACAAAAGCTATCGTTTGAGGCTATGGAACAGGTCATTTTCGTGGGCGAAATACAGTTATTTCAATAGGAATTCATGAGATTTTCGTAACGGGTTCACGTTTGTCACATGAATTCGCCAACAACGCATTGACCATCAGAAAGCTGCTTGATTTGAAAGTGACTTGTGTGAGGTAAGCTTCATGCAGACCCTTACAAAAAATAAGTTATGTATACTTCAAGTTCATTTTATAAAGTTCAAGTATATTTTACGTATACTTTATGCAGTAAGTATACTAATATCAATTGACTAAAAGCATAGGCCTACTAGTAAGTGTACTGTTTCATTACTCACGTTGGCCCACTTTTTAGTGTATAAAACATATAGGCCTACTTTAAGTGTAGTAAACTTTGAGTACTAGTACAACTAGTTTACAACTAAACTTTTTGTTTATGCTGTAACTACAAGTGAACTTGTAGGTATAATGTTAGTCATATACTTATAGCACATTTTTAATTTATGAAAGTAGCCTACACTTTGAAGTGTACTCTCAGTAAACTACTAGTTTATTAGTTGTATACTACAAGTGTAGGCTACTTGTTAGTTTTCTTTAAGTGAAGATAACATTATACTTGTAGTTTACTATTTATATATTATATGCACTTTAAGTATCCTACTATGTTCCTAAATCCTATTTAGGTGTTTAATGTTTGAAGATCGCGTTATTTTACATTTTCGTGAGCAATCTTCTTCTATCACTTGTTTCAGCTTCTTCTTCTCCTGTGTTTTGATCCAGAGATTCTGTGCTCTTTCAGAAGATGTGTAACAGCGCCCACTACTGTATAACAGTGAAAACATGGATAGCCATGGATAGAAAATCCGGTAACACTTTATTTTACAGTGTCCTTGTTACATATGTTACATGTACTTACTGTAGTAATAACAGTAAATTATGCATAATTACATGCAACTAACCCTCAACCAAACCCTAACCCCACCCTAACCCTATAGTAAGTACATGTAGTTGCTTAATATTACTCAGTACTTAAATATATAATTACACTGTAACAATGACACCTTAAAATAAAGTGTAACCGAAAATCCAATCAATGGCGGGGAAAGAGTGAAGTAGATTTGAAGAAAATCCCTATGTACACAACCAGTGGACTAGCAAAAAATCAGATACTCAGAATTAAAAACATATCTGTTTTCTTTATAAATAAATATTTTCAAAAAAATAAAAGTAAATTAATAAGACAGTATGTAAAACTTTGTGAAAAAAGTATTTAGTCAGCTACTCAATAAAGAGTAAACACAACTAAGCCAAGTATACTTAGAATACCTAATTATACTTTTAAGTATATTTCGATCAAAAGATTGAGTACAAGTATAGGCCAAATATATTTAGACTTTTCTGTCAGTATAAGTCAAGTATACTAAAGGGTAAACTATTGACAATAGACAACAGAGCTTTTTGCCTTTAAAACTTCACAGTAAAGTCATATGGGTTTAGAATAACACAAGAAAATGATTGCATCATTTTCATCTTAGATTGAAATATTCCTTTAAGGTTTCCTCATCTTTTAAAGTCTACTGTTTTATTCCTTTCCAATGTCATTCTCTCTCCATCATTGTGAAACCATCATTGACCTACATACACCCCGGGCATCAAAACTGCATGTAGAGGAGTGTATCACACACACACACACACACACACACACACACACACACACACACACACACACACACACACACACACACACACACACACACACACACACACACACACACACACACACACACACACACACACACACACACACACACACACACACACACACACACACACACACAGTCCAGCCCACAGTTTATTACTCTTTTAGCTCATGAGACTTAATTAACTTTAATTTAAGTATCAACTTTGACTCCTAAAATCCTTCAGGAGGGAAAAATGGGCACAAATGAGTCCATAGTTGTCATAATATAAGAGTAAAAGAAGCCGCTCAGATCATTTGATCTTGGAGAAAATCATTAAAAATGCATAATGTAATCATATGGAAATATTTGACTTATTCGCTGAGTTTGAATCATTATTAAGACCTCTAGATTTTTTTTTTTCTCAGAATAAACATCTGAGAAGCAGGAAAATCTCCATTTGTTCTCCATTTAATCTCTATAATGCACTCTAAGAAAGTCTCATTTCTGATTTTTCTCTCCTATAGGAGAATGAAGCGTGCTGTAGATCAACAGGGGAAAAAAACGAATCCCCTCCTCCGTTTTCATCTAGAAACTAATCACATACTCGTCTTTCCCAGCTCCTCCCTTCCGCTCGTTCTGTGTAACGGAGATGCGATCGCTCTCAGTCTTCAATCTATACTTGCTTGGAGACCTCCCAATTAGTTTCTTTAATGACTATTGAGCACCAACATGTAGTAAATTACAGCAAGACATTTCTAGCCTGTGACCGAAGGCAATCCCAGCCTCTGTCCAACACAAATGAACAATCTAAAGGTGTGTAGAGTTCAGAGCCACACAGAACAACAGTCTTCACTGGCGTATTTAATATCAAAGAGTCTCCATAGCAATGAAATTCACACGAAAGTTACTGTATTCAAAGAAAATGTAACAAACTTTAAAAAGACATAGCAAATTTGCCATGGTGTGATTCTATAGCAGAGCTTATTGATAAAGTGGCTAATTAGCTGTGGTTCAATGTGAAACATTACAAATCAGTTCCTATAAAGAAGAGCAATCATGGGTTTTTGTTCATGTTCTGAAGACATCCTGCATTCATTAAATAATCCTTTAAACTGAAGTTACTTTTTGGAAGATAGACAATTAGTGCATATATTGATTTGCAGATAATTGACTCTGATTATTTGTCCGCAGATAATCACAGACATCCTCATTTGATGTTTACTTGTGCTTCACCAGTAAAAATGAACTACTGTATAGAACTATTTATTGGTTCAAAATGAACAAAACATTAACTTTAGCAAAAACGTGAAACTTAAATTTTTGCTCCTAAAATCATGTCCAGACTAGGTCTAAAATTAACACTTACCAAACACCATGTGCAAGTAAAAACTGGCTCTGGCGAGCAAATAAACGAGTTCCTGGACAGATGGAAATTTACCATCAGCAGTAAAGTAGCAAGCCAAGCATTTTTCTTTGTAATTGCCGTAACCACAGAGCGCCATGTGCTGACACATGTGTGGCGCCAAAACAGAAATAAGGAAGAATTAGGATGATATTTTTGTGACTGTGGGAGACATGATGACCTGTGCTGTTTGTTGCACATATGCAAGCTAAATAATTCCTTTGTCTGAAATAGGGTTAGTAGTTGGTGCCAATACCAGTAAAATTTTGCAGTTCTCAGTACCAGTACAGAGCAAAAGTACTCAGTACAGAGCAAAAACAGTTGAATTATAGGAACACGCCGACTTTTTAGGACTTTATCTTATTCACCATATCTCCCAGAGTTAGATAAGTCCATACATACCCTTTTCATCTCCGTGCGTGCCGTAACTCTGTCTGACGCACCCACCGCTAGCCTAGCTTAGCACAAAGACTGGAGGTGAATGGCTCCAGCTAGCATACTGCTCCCAATAAGTGACAAAATAACGCCAACATTTTCCTATTTACATGTTGTGATTTGTTGTGATTTGTAACAAGGTCACGAGACAGCCATCTTCTAATCATATACATACTGGGAACTATATTCTCAGAAGGCGAAGCACTGCTACTTGGGCGGAGTGATTTACTCCAACTCTGAGCAAACTCTCTGCTCCTCACCATGGGGCTTCTCAGGTGCTGGAGTAATCACTCCGCCCAAGTAGCAGTGCTTCACCTTCTGAGAATATAGTTCCCAGAATGTATTCGGTTAGAAGATGGCTGTGTCTCATGTGACCTTGTTATTTGTACACGCTGTGACTATACAAATCACAACATGTAAATAGGAAAATGTTGGCGTTATTTTGTCACTTATTGGGAGTAGTATGCTAGCTGGAGCCACTTACCTCCAGTCTTTGTGCTAAGCTAGGCTAGCGGTGGGTGCGTCAGACAGAGTTACGGCACGCACGGAGATGAAAAGGGTATGTATGGACTTATCTAACTCTGGGGGATACGGTGAATAAGCTAAAGTCACAAAAAGTCGGCGTGTTCCCTTGTCTCGTCCGTTGTTATCACTGTCAATCATTGTAGTTTCTGATTCGATTGCGTATTTAAATACAGTTGTCAGTCCAGAAACTTTGCGGTATAGCAGCATGAAAAACTAAACTTGTATTCAGATTGTGAATGGGTAATAAACAAAGCAAGAGAAGAGCCCTCCCTTTATTATCAGTAAGGCTGGCAACCTCTAAAGAGCAAGCTCACTGAATTCTGTATTCTCACGAAAACTTCTGTTACAGTAAAAAAGCTGACTTAATTATACAATGAATCTCTTATTTACATCATGTTAATGCTTTGTTGGTAAAATTGAAAGGAGTCGAACCAAACAAAACCCTGTGTGTTTTCAGTGGTGTTAAGCGGATTCTGACACACTGACTAGCATCTCTGATAGGCCATTGAGTTCACGCGCTCAACAGATATGATTGTGATTGGCTTCAATGCTCAACACTGTAAATAGAAACCTTTGAGCACAGAGAGCACTCAAACAAACATGAACGAGAGCGTTTGAAAGCAGCGTCTGTCAGCAGGTACCAAATATACTCGGTGCTACTGGCACTACAGAAATGCTGGTACCTTATAACTGATACCAACCTTTCTTGTACCGACTGGTACCGGTAGTATTGGTACTGTGGTAAAGGTAAAGTGTAATAAAAAAGGTAATAAATAGATTATAACTACTGCATAAATACAATGTAGTACCATAAAAGCCCCTAAAAATACAAAATATTAATATTCATCACTGAAATTAATATTAATACATTTTAAAACATCTGTCATTTTTGACCGCCACATGAGGAGCACCAAATGGTTAGAAGTCTCCTCTGCTCACCAAGGCTGCATTTATTAGATAAAAATACAATAAACTCAGCAATATTGTGAAATATTATTACAATTTAAAAGTATTGTTTTCTATTTTAATATATTTTAAAATGTAATTAAAATAATGTAATTATTCCTGCGATGCAAAGCTGAATTTTCAGCATCATTCCTCCAGTCTTCAGCGTCACATGATCCTTCAGAAATCATTCTAATATGATGAATTGATGCTCAAGAAACATTTCTTTTGTTAATATCACTTCATTTTTTTTTTTTTTTTTTTTTTTTATGAATAGAAAGTTCAAATGAGTAGCATTTATTTGAAACAATTTTTTTTTGTAACATTAGAAATGTCCATTTAATGCATCTTTGCATTAATAAATAATGTAAAGTAGGTTTTATTTTTGGTTTCCATTTGGGGTGTAAGAAAGGAAGGAAGGAAGGAAGGAAAGACAAATGGCAGAGAAAGGAAATTGAAAAAGAAAGTGAATGTAAGGGGGAGGAAACTCTAGTGGAAAGAAAGAGTAACGGTGAAAAATGGGGAGGAAAAATTGGGAGTAACATGGAGACGAGAACAGCTAAAAATAGATTGAGAAAAAAGGGAGAAGAGAGTCTGGTAAGTAGGACAAGATTGACAATTGAAAATGAGAGAGATAAAGAAGATTCAGAATTCCAGAAGGATAATTCTAGATCCCCGATCTCATCCTGAACTCACAATTACGATTTCTTTCGCATATTCATACCTGATGCAATAGGCCTATATTGTTGTGAAACACAGGCGTATCATTTCCAAGGGAAGTTTTGGTTTGCATTCGTCTAGTTTGACAGCAAGAGTTGAAGGTACCGGTGGGCAAAAATAGTCTTGGAACATTCTAGAATATGCATGAGGACCACATGACATCAGGACGTGGGTGTCGACATACAGCCGCCAGTGACTGGCCCTTTTCCCGTCCTTAAATAACGTATCTTACAGACTGCGTGCGTGTCTGAGTTTTCCCAGCACTGTCAGGGTTTCCATTACAGGGATCCCGACAAGGTGAACGGCCTCATTAAGATCTCGTCAGATGTGTTAAACTGACGAGGTACAGATACAGCCTTTTCTAATCACCAAGGTCAAGTACACTATGCTCAGACTGTGTAATGTCTGCTGGTGATTGACTGCTCTGGAGTGATGAGCACTCTGAAGCACATAAGCTCCTGCCCACCGGACCCATCTGTGGCTGACAGCTCCACGGTATACGCTGTAATATTGATCATCCGATAAATCATAAATACAACTGGATTCTGGTGAAAATGTGGATGGTGTTTGTCTTGGAAAACTTGCAGCTGCGATGCTAGAGTGTTGTGGATGATTTCTACGGTATTTCTGTGTTGTTAGGTGGTTGGATTTACAAAAATCTTCTTAAGTAAAACTTTATCATTAAGAAAGTCACCATGAAATCAAAATTGACAATTATTATTTTTTATGGAATATTGCAGTGTTTATTATTCATTATTTATCCATGCACATCATTATTATTATTTTTAAATTCACGTGCCTTGTAATCTTTAATCAGAATAGCTTTCCCTCCCTCTTGCAGCTCATCTCTTTTCTCTGATGATGTGTTTACTCGTGTGAGGGCGGGGCAACCTGTCAATCACATGAGATCCACCAATAGCAAACCACAACCATTCAATCAATTCCCCATGGACAAAATCAAGTCCCGCCCGACATTTATTCTCGTTTGAGAAGCCGTTGCTCAGATTTACATCACTATACCGAAGAAAGATTATTGCAACTTCCATTTCAATCCGACATTAGGATAAATACTAGTACTAGTTTGTAGTGCAGAAGTTGGATTGCATTAAGGCTCACTACAGATCATGCAAAAGTATCCAAATTCATCACCATTTTGCCAAAACATAAAATAGTCACAAATTGCCGTGAATCTGGCCCTGATTCTGCTCTTCAACAGCGATGCCATAGAAAAATACAGAGCTATCTCAAAAACGGAAGATCAAACTCTAAGCAATGTCTGACACTTTGAGCACTTCTTGTGCTTGTTTGACTCTTCACGATGAATCGCTTGCTGCATTCCTCATTTGTAAGTCCATTTGGATAAAAGCGTCTGCTAAAGGAATAAATGTAAATTCTAAAGATGGCTGTGCGCTTGTTTCTCTGGCACTAAAGGTCTATATGTGAAGAGTCTTCTAAGAGTGTAGTAATAGAACGTAATATAAAAAACCACTCTCCTCAAGGTATAAATCACATCTATAGCAGAGATGGTGCACCTAAGTCTAATACTTCGAGTTAGGGGTTTGTTCAAATCACTGACCGTAAGTATGAGCGATAGAAACCGTGATTCTTGCCTTGGAAGCCGGGAGGAGCCTGTGTGAAACGATTAAAATGATCAACGCTCCTTGACAGGCTGTGAATCAGTAAAGCTCAGCACAAATCTTTTCTAAGTTCAAAGCAAACCAACTTTTAGTTGAATTATTATCTACACCTCCGTGTTTCACTGGTTTTGACAAGAATTTCAGGACTCGTAAAGGTAATGTAAATGTCAGAGAGCTGCCTGTCTGGCGGAGGGCTCTTAATCACACTGTAAAGCTGAGAATTACATAATAATGGATTAAACAACTAAATCACAGACCATCTCCACTCCTGTCTTTCCTGATGCATGATGGGTGTCAAAATATATGGACATTTTTGCTATTTGTGATGTCCAGTGCTGGAGAAACTACTTTAAAACTTAGTTTTAAAAAAAAAAACTTAGCACTATACTGCAATACTAACTCAATACAGTACAATTCTAATAAAAGAAGCTACAAAAAAAAATTGGAGCTATTTATGATCTTTTGATGATATAACTTGTAATTTAATCAGAGCAGAATCAAAAACAATGAGGCTTTTTAAATGAATCTTGATTAAGCATTAAACTTGACTGATATATTTACACTAAATAGAAAAAAGCAGTATAACTGAATTGAAAACAGTGATGAACAACAGCGTTAATTAAATATTTGGCCATGAAAAGACACAAAGACAATCAGTGATTCATTTCTTTTTGAACTGGTTCATTTACATATCGTCTACACAAACCGATTCATTAAAACAAATCTAAACACCAGCGATTTCAACCCGCGTTTTTGAGACTGTCTTTGGTTCACTGCAGTTTTAAGGAGAAAATACTCAGCAATGGTCCTGACTTATGAATTTGCACATGGTTTGTCTTAAAGCATATTAATAGACATATAAACAACATTAAAAGCTTGATTTTCACCACAGGGGGACTTTAATAAATATTACTGATCAATAATTGGCAGTAATTATTAAATCTGTGTTCTACAAATAACAGATGACAGAGATATTATTAATGAATAATAGCATACAAAGTAATAATTAGCTTAATTGATTAATAATAATAACTATTTAAGCTGTGCTACAAATGCCATAGAGAAGGCATTTAATTATTCTAGAAAACACTAATAATTTAAATGAATAATTAGATTACATAATTAATAATAATTATTAAATGATCTGTTGCAATGCATTGCAACATTAAAAGCAGTGTTTGTCACACTACACTGCTACCTGTAGGAAAAGCGTATATAGCTGTTACTAGAAGAGCTGTTATGAAAACAGCTGATCTGCAGTCATGCTGAAAAATGTAAAGTAGCATTGCTACTTTCAGCTACACTGAAAAAAATGATTAGTTGAATTTAATATTTTTTTTTATGGTAAGTGGTTGCACACAATTGATTTTAGCTACATTTAAACAAATGCATTAAGTTGAACTTAATCAATTTTAGTTCAACTCAATGCATTTGTTTAAATGTAGCTAAAATCAATTGTGTGCAACCACTTACCATAATTTTTTTTTATTAAATTCAACGAATCTTTTTTTTCAGTGTAGCGTCTCGCTAACACTAGTGACGCCACAACAGGCCAGTCTGGGCTGAGCTCTCAAGCTAGTATCTGAGCAGACTTCTGGATATCATCAGGCCTGTGTTTTATTTGTCATACAGACTCTGCCCTGTGTGTGGGAGTGTTTGTTCACTTGTGTGTGAATGTTTGTATATTGATCTCTGTATTGATCTGTTTATTGTGAGTGATAAGCTCTGGTGGGTGTGGGTGAGAGAGAGAGAGAGAGAGAGAGAGAGAGAGAGAGAGTGTGTGTGTGTGTGTGTGTGTGTGTGTGTGTGTGAGAGATTAGTTTTAATAGGCAGGACTGATCCTCTCGAAAAGGTCAGGACTCAATGCCCAGTGCACACTTGATGCAATTATTCACTTTTTTTCCATTCTCTTCCATGAGTGAGAAAACATTTTTCCTCTTACACTTCTCTTCCTCGTTCTGTCCAGCTCTTCCGAAACAGATTTTTCCCCCCGTTGCTGCTCGTTTAACATGCAGATGTTAACACTAACTAGGTCACCTCATCTCATGATGTCTGTCAAACCATAATTAGAGATATTTTTAAATCTGAGGAAGTAAATTAAGCCCCTGACAGACACCACTGAATCCGTAATGGATCTCTATGGGGAAAACGCTTCCCACATGCACAAAAAAACATTTGATCTCTAGCACTGATGTAACCAGATATTCAGGATTGAGGGACCAAATGTAATCATTTAAAGGGATAGTTCACCCAAAAATGAACTGTCTGTCGTCATCATTTACTCACCCTCATGTCAATCCAAAATAAAGCAAAATAAAAAAAAATTGTCCATAAAAGTCAATAGGGTGGTTTTGAACCGACCCTGAAACAAAAAGAAAAATCTTTCTGACCCCAAACTCGTAATGTAATGTGAACATTTAAAAAAATAAACATGTAAATTATAGACTGTGCAGTCAGATTACATTTCAGGCATGTTACTCAGACAATAGCATGAGTGGAGATTTGACTGTGGCCACACATTTCTGCACAGAAGCTCATAATAAACAAGATACACACTGACTGCCATGACAACAGTTTATGGTGGCTGAACTTGTGAACTACGACGCAGAGAAATCCTATACAAATCCTGACAAATTAGCCAAGCCTGAGAAAGCCTGCCTATGCAAACAGAAAACATCACATAAACTTACTAGTTTTTTGGAGCAGATTTTCCCTCTATCTCTCTCTTTTTGCCTCAGGCTGCAGTAAATGGCTCTTCAGACCTCTTTGAGAAGAAGCGGATTGACACAGTTTGTGGGTGGATGTCTGTCTGTCTGTCTTTGTGACCAATTCAGGATGGCATCAAAACACTCAAGTTACATAATGCCTGGCAGTTACAGTCCAAGCAAATCACAGTGAGTCTGAATAAGAATGAGAGAGAGGAGCAAAAAGCATATAAACAATATGTGAAATAGAGCATGCACACATATAAGTGCATGTATGCGCACACACATACACTCATTATAACTTAAAGGGGTCATGACATGGATTTTTTTTTGTTTTTGTTTTTTTGTATTTGAATACGTTCCTTGAGGTTAATTTATAATGTTTATATATTTTTTTCTCTGTCTGAAATGATCTGTTTTTAAGGGGCGGCTTGTCATTAAACGGCCAGTGTTATGATTGGCTAACGTCATTGCATAGGAAACGGTATCAACGCCCACTCGTTATTACATGCGAGTTAGTGTTTTGAAAACATTATCCATATAAAACCGTAATTTACAGACAAAACATTATGAAATAATTAAGGTTTGTGATGCCGCTCCTGTTAGATCCAATACAGCTTCATCTTTGCAAACTCTCCATTACACTATGCCTCATTTACAAAATAAAATGCTCCGAACAAACATATAATCCTCTGATGTGATCCGGGACGCCATTAAAATAAAGCATCCACTTGTGTCTGACGCTGGGATCCTTCTAAAGTCAGTCCACAAACACAAACTAGCTGTTTAAACTGGACACGTCAAAGCAAATTTCTTTCACTTCCATTTGTCCTGATATTGACAGACTTGAGGCCCGTGCACACCGGGACGATTATCGCACGTGTTTTTCGCCAACGTTTAACGCCTTGTGACTAAACAAAGGGCACCAATGTGAGTATGCATACCGACGCGCAAAACGGTATGCATAAAAGCATACTTTTTAAAAAAGCCTCGGGTTAGTTATTTTGGTTTGACGAGCAGCGTTAAAAACTGGCCGACCAATGACATTGGCGCTTTTGTTCAGGTGCCTGGAGCTGCTGAAGTTACAGTACTTGGTGGCGCTCAAGCACAAAACGGTCTTACCGAGCACACATTGATAGAAGAAGACGATGAAGAGTAAGTAAGCAGACGAAAAAGAAGATGCAACGAGGCAAGATGAATGTAGAGCTGCTGGTCTCTGGTGTCTGACGCAAGGAACTTTATGACAAACGCCACAGAGATAACAAAAATCTGTTTTGGCAAGCACGTAAATACTGGTTCTCTTCTTCTTCTATGTGACAAGCGAGTGTCAGAAGCGTAAAGTTGCGCAGCGCCACCTTGTGTACCGGGAATTTTTGTTTTTCAATAAGCGCCATCTACTGTCAGGGAGTGAATTTGCATGTTCACTTGGCGCATCGCCAGTGAATAACAGTTGGGTATGCGCCAAAAAATGTCTCGAAAAACGCTGGCAATAAGCGCACGCGATAATCGTCCCGGTGTGCACGAGGCTTTAAGCGTGTGAATTATGTCAGAAACTGAATGCTCATCTGTATATGGGGCCTATGATGTGAGGATGTATAGATTCGTAAAGTGTCTTTCTCAGGAGGCAGTCATATGTAAATGTATTTGCCCGTGTGACGTCAATCCCACAATATCCAAACAAGCCATTTTTGGAGCTTAAATAAATAAATGCTTTGTTTATAACGAGGAAGAAGTTTTAAACTATGAAACTTGCAGGATATGTCAATGGTACAAAGAACTCTTATATGTCAAAAGATCAAGGCAAATTTGATTTCTCATGTCACAACCTATTTAATGACAGCATTCACTAACACACATGGACGCATAGATGTGAGAGAAAACAGAGCACGTATTTGTGCACGGGAGAAATAAAATTCAGCCACCTTTATTTCACTCCAATAAAGAATCCTATATGCAGTTTCTCAGCTTGATCAATGCTCCAAACACACCGTGAAAAAACACACACGCATAAGATATTTTACGAGCGCTAATGTTCATAAAACAGCCGGCTGAGATGAAACCAATTAGGTTGTGTTCCCCCGAGAAACATTCCCAGCGAGGAGATCGCCCCATACACACAGAGAGCCGTATAAATATAAAAGCAGTGAGACAAGCTCTGTTCCCTGTGTCTAGTTTTCTGCCAGGACAAAATAAACTGCAGAGACGCAGGATGATCTGAGATGTTCTGTACACAGTGCTCGTATTGACATTTCTACAGGGAAAAACTGGTTTTAGTACATCTTTCAAAGCCACAGAGAGAGATCATTACAGTTTTTCTGCATCACGGCAAGACATCAGAGGTCAGGAAAAGAGTGAAAGAATGAAAGCATCCTGGTTAACACTCCAATTTAGTGGCCCGAAGTCATGCTTCCTAACCTTATAACTGCTCTAAATGTTAGATTGCATGAATAAAACAAGGGCACTTTAACGGATAAGGTGAAAGGTCTAACCAAACCCAACTCTTCTGTGACATGAGGTTGCATTGCAGATGAAGTTCAGCTGGTCTTACAAGCAGAAATTGAATCTCTTTGCACCTCCAAATGTGAAACTGTTTACACCTTCACACTAAAGCATTGGTAATTCATTTGAAAGGTCTATGAATTACACTGGATATGGTACCAGAGTTACTAATGCAATATGAAGACAGTCTGGAACATCTGGAAGGTCAGCGGGTTATTAATCAGTCCACAAGGAAACTAAATCTTTTTTAAAAGACACCAGAGTAAAATTATAAAGTATTTCTGTTGAAGAACCAATCATTGTATTGATGTTTTCAGCATAAAATCTTTAAAAGGAGCACTTTGTAGCATTCAAACTAGAGCAGAGCCACTAACAAAATAATCTAGATACTGGACCAGAATTTATGCAGATTGTCAGACATCATGCTCATTATACATTGTGTCATCATAATGAGCCATGTTAAAAATAATATGATTTCAATGTGCACCACAGGAGATCTAACAAGGACGTTATTTTTCATGCAACATGTTCTCAACATCCTCACCCTAAACTGAAGTGTACATTCATCACTGGGTATCAATGACATGTTAATTTTCTCAATATCAATAGATGATCCAGTGAGCAAGCAGGTGTGTTGCTCAGCAACAGAACCTGAAATAAATGCATTAATTAAATGAATTAATTTGCTGCCAAATGTCTGAATGGTGACGTCACTCAACGTTTTGGCATGAAGTCATCTAACCGGCTCAGGCAAATAAAGTGGATAGCAAGGCTTGTCTAATTGAACACATTTTGTGAACCTGAAATCAACAGTTTTCACTGCGATGATAATATAAGGGAAGTAAAACTTCCTTTTCACAGAGAGGCGATAATATTGTAAAATGCAGCGACAGAAATCATCCACTGAAGATTCATGGAAAAATGTATCTGTTTGCACAATTTTCATGTACAAAATTTATACATTTACATGTTCTCATGCCATAAATAGATCAATACAGATTTTACGCTCTGCAAATCTTTTTGTTGGTCACAAAGGCATCAGAAAAGCACCTGCTGTTATTGTAAGCAGCAACAAACATTGAAACAACTGAATCATTAATGCTTATACTGAAATCATAAAACGCAGCCTTCTCATAATTATATTGAAAACTGTGCTCCTGATATGAATCATATTAATATTTAATCATATTTTTAAACACCTCAATATATTATCTACACTGTTGCTAGTCTGAATGTCTTATACAGGCTGAACACATTACTCGTGGTTTCTGCCGTGGAAAAAAATGCATATAAATTTGCTGTAATGGCTTCCACACACCAATCAATAATGCATAGGACTGGCTATTGATAATATAAATCTTCCAGGCTTAACTGACCACAACTTACTCCTGCATGTCTCCCCACACCTAGAGTGGCCCCAAAATATATTGGACACTTAAAATGTCTGAATGTTATTGCAAAGATGATAAAACATCAATTTAAGTGGCATCTTGACAAATGTTGCAGCGTCTTTTCTCAGAAATGACTTTAATTTTCTTCATTTTTGCTCAGTGACTTGTAACTTTAGTGGAACAGTATATCTGTTTTATCATTTAAACACTTACATCATTTTTTTTAATGTTTCTTATATATATTTAGGTCTCTCCAGCTTACCAAGGCTGCATTTATTTGACAAAAAAATACAGTAAAAAACAATAATATTGTTAAATATTATTACATTTTAACTAATTATTTTCTATGTTAACATATTTTCAAATCTAATTTATTCCTGTGATGCAAAGCTGAATTTTCAGCATCATTACGCCAGTCTTCAGTGTCACATGATCCTTCAGAAATCATTATAATATGCTGATTTGCTGCTCAAAAACATGTATTATTATTATCAATGTTGAAAACAGCTGTGCTGCTAAATATTTTTGTAGAAACTACAATACTTTTCTCAGGATTCTTCGATGAATAGAAACCTAAGGAATTGCTAAATATTAATTTTAAAAAAAGAAGATCTTATCCCCATAAACACACCAAAACCACAAAGAACATCTTAGCAAACGCATAGCAATTCCCTGGCAACAACCAGAGTTTCTTCAGAAAACATACACATCTAATTTCGTCTAAAATACTTTGTATCCTTCATTTTAAACACCATTTTCAAAAAAAAAAAAAAAAAAAAAACGCCATTTCTCACAAGTGTAGTCAGACTGTTTTGACGCCACGCAAGGCTCTACCAATTAACTCAGTCTCGCTCTTCCTCCTCTCCCGCATCCCCGTTGAATTTCCCACGCGCGCAGCATGTCACATCCGGTTTCAGCACCTCGGACAGCTCGCGCTCGCACTCCCCAATCTTTCTGCCTCACACATCGCGATACACACAAAGTTTTGGGCTAACCAGACCACCCTGCGTGACGCTAAACCTCCAGAGCCGCTAATCTAACAGGGACAGAAGTCGACGGTCGGGGAGGCAGAAAGACACACGGGAGAAAACGGGAGGCGTGAGACGACGCTCCGCGCGCGAGATGCCCAGAGACGGCTGCGCGAGACCGAGTTCTGTTTCTCTGTCATTCTGTTGCTGAGAAGAGAGCGAAAGAGAGAGAAGCGAGAGACCGGGGACAGAGGAGCGAGGAGAGAGCATCATCGAGCGGGTGGACCGGATCTGCATGCGAGAGCGAGTCCGAGCGAGCGGAGGCGCGAGATGCAGCGCGTGAACAAGCTCTTGAGTCTCATCGTGCTGGTGCTGATGGGTACGGAACTCACGCAAGTAGGTCTATCGCCATCTTTACCTCCCACACACACACACACACACATCGAACACAGATCAGACTGCGGTGAATTAGCCAGATTACTGTAAAAAAGAGATTAATAGACGGGATTACAAGCGGAGAGATATGGAGAGTCCACGGTTATACTCATTAGCTCACAGCAAACACGAGAAACAACCTGCACGCGTGCAAGTTGCAAGAAAAGCGCACGATTTACATATTTGTGCCCCAAGAAAGCCCAATTAAAGGAAACATTCATTATAACATATTAGGATTCATGCTACTGTATATTTAATCATCATTTACTGTTGAGATTGACTTTGTATTCTTTGTTTTGGGTCTCCACATGCAGCACTGTATGGGTAAAAATAACAATAATGAAAGCTTTTAATGTGTTCTTCGAATTGAATCAAACCCCATCCAGCAGATCTTACCAAAATATTAGACATGCACTTTTCAGAAATGTGACCAAAATGATATCCAATACAATCATGTTGCTTCTGTTTGTTGTCAGATCGATCATGGAAAATAGACATTGCAGAAAAACACAAAATAAATATAGCAAAAATGTATCTCTAGAGAGATCTTATGTTGCATTCCATTGCATGTATTTTTTATAACTGGTGTCTCCGAGCCCCTAAAGGATGTTTTTAGTGTATCACAAGTTCAAACACTAGTACAATTCATTAAGTATCAACCTGATATAAGGATGTTTCTGAGCTTTTAAAGGCCTTGAGAGACCAGCTATGTAATATTAATGCAAATATTTTGTGGAGTTGTAATTGCACATTGCTATTGTCAGCACCACACCAATTACATGAAAGAGTGTAGGAATGATTTGAAAACGTCTACAGTACATAATGCATAATTATGATTATATGATTATCAAAAAGAGGGGGAATGAATATATACATTTTTCAAATTGGGTAATAATTGTTTCTATATACCTTAGGATAGATGTGATATTTCATTTTACATGAATGAAAAGATGTTATAGTATATGTACAGAGTTTAATGGGTTGAATTGTACCTCTTCCTTGATTTTAATTGTTCAGCCAATGCAACGCTGAAATAAACCACACAACATGGCTTGTGAAAATTAAACGTGTCAGATCTGCAAGTCCCTCATTTTCATTTACGTCAAATTAAATATGGCATCTCCCCTTGTGTACGCTCCTTTTAAAATGGACACTAATATGGCAAAGTGTTACAAAAAGAAACTGGAGCTTTGCACTAGAGAATTCGAGAGCATTTGGCCGGTCTTACTAACATTCCCCAGTGCGCAGTGTTCTTGGCTTCTACATATGCAAACAGTGCTCTTCACGCATCAGTTATTACTTTAACCAGCCTCTCACTGTAGCATGTATTTTCATATTGATCAGAAAGGATGAGCATGTGATCCGTACAGCCTGTGTAAATGTTGCATTAGGCTCGCAGCGGGGCAGCATGCTTACTCGGCATGTGTGCGCAAGTAAATCTCAAACTGACTCTGCCAAACCCATCAATTACTGCCACGAGGCTCGGTCATCTTCTCATCTCAGAGATTTACGGCCCATTGAATCTGCGACAATTTGGCATTTTGCTCAGCTTTACCCGGGTTAGAGAAGAAGACTTCGCACAAGAACATATACAGTACACATGCACATGGTAGCCCATATCCAAAAAGCTTTCCCACAGCTACACATAGAAAAGTAGTGTTTCTTCACAGTAGAACAGCATTCTGTGATTCAATTTGGCTCTGCTGTAAGTATTAAATTAAATACATGAAGTACCTTAGGAGCACAGGTGTGAGCAAATGCATGCCGGAACTTGCATAAATGTGATCTAGTATTAAACTTTCAGGAAATTGTCATGGTTTGATAATTGTGTTGTAGAATGGAAATTGAACTGGCTTTCAGAGTTGAGAGTAGTCACAAGGTCCATTTGAGTTCTTTGTCTGTTCTGTTCCGGCCTCCAGGCGTGTTAATGGACATAACCCCAACACTCTTAAAAATAAAGGTTCCAATTAGAACGAAAAAAAAAAGAGTCTAATGTCAAAGGAGAATCTATGTGAGCTTTTTATCCTCTATCTCTTTAGAAAACCGTCTGTGTAGTGATGCTTTAATGGACCACGCATCAATATGTTATATAATGTGACTTCAAGATCTTTTTTGATCTTAAAGAACCATAATAAGAACTCAAGAGCCCTGTAGAGAGAAAAGTTGATAAGAAGAACAGTTGAAGAACCTGTTGAAGAACTTGCAGAACATAAAAGAACATTGTTTTTCATAAAACACTACTTACTGAACACCACCCGAATAACTTCTCCTTAAATGTAAATACCCCTCAGAGAATGCTTAAACGGTAACAGCTGCTGACCCTAAACACCGCTCAACAATTCCCCCACAGTACACATACTAAACACCACCCACCATCATGAAACACCTCCAAAATGCCTCCCCTTATTGCCCATAAAACATCTCCTTAATGGAAAAAACACTCTCTGAACATCAACTAAACTGAACACCACCAATAAAAAAGATCATTACACCACCCACAGAACAGCTGGTATACTACAGATTTCCTAAACACCACCATCAGTTCACCCACTTCACTAGTTCTAAAACTGAAACAGTTTGACAGAATGAGGTCTAAAGTGATCTCATTTTAAAAGACAGTAACATAATTTAGGTCAGAAAGCATCATATTTCCCACTGTCAAAGTTATGCGCCAACCATCGATTAGATTCAAATTGATCCAACCAGCAGTTTCTCTAGAGGGCTTAATATATCTAAAATATACATATAAAAGCATTGAGTAGGTAATATTATCCAAGCTGACCCCCTCATCGTGTGATCATGTAAAGCAACACTGAGTGGAGGACACTGAGTTTGTTTGACAAGAATTGCAGGAAGAAGCTCAAGTCCTAGGAGACATAAGAACAAATTTAGAAGATTTAGACCTCATTTCTAATAAACTGGTAGCTCTTTATTTATGTGTTAGATATGTCCCGCACAAAATGTTCTGTTTTAAATAGAAATACGTCAACACAGGAAAGCAAACTTGTCATGGTGATTTCACAGAGTCTCTAGTAGGGCTGTCGCGATAACCGCAATATTGTAGTACCACGCTACTGACAAGCCAATAGCAGAGGAACGCAAGTATACGCAAGGCTATAACCTTCTTGTTTTGAACTTCGTGCATGTGTATTGAATGTCAAATAAGTTAATAATGATAACAAGACTGTTTATCATGGTGATTTGTACAGAGGCTTCGTGGATTTGCACTTAAGCCTAAACAGACAGTGAATAAGATCGACTGAGCACATGTGATTACCTACGTCTGTCTTCAAGGCCAAGTCATATATTCGTGAAAAAGTTGCCGTGTCCAAGGAAAACAAAATGTTTGACAGAATGAGGTCTAAAATGATCTCATTTTAAAAGTCAGTACCATAATTTAGGTCAGAATGCAAGTTGGAATATTCCCAATATTAAACACATTATTGGAATTTTTTTTCTTGCATTAACCACTTAGCTCATAACTCTGGCACGGCACGTGTTCCTTGGGTTTCAGTGGGCCTGATGCTTCTGCTCCCAGTGCTGCTTATGCTGTCTTTTCAATTTGTGTTAATTTCCTAATCGTATTTCAGTATGTAGCCCAAGTCCAAATGTAGAATCCATTCAAACTTCCATTAACAAGAGAGAGATTGAGAGTGAGAGTGAGGGAGAGAAATAGATAATGTATCCACATTCCCCCAGCTATAGAATGGATGAGATTTGTTCTTGAATACCACGGTACAGATACGCATCTTCTATGGTCTTATCACCTTCATGGAGATAAAGGTCATCACCGTGGTCTCACAGAAGAGAATAATCTAGCCTGTGGATAAGGAGAATTATCATATTAGTAATGGTTCTGCCATTAATCGATTGTGTCTGGTTTTGAGTGTGAAAGGGAGATAAAAGAAAGCGTGTGTGTGCGTTTGAAAAGGAAACACAAGCTGTTGTTTATATGATGGCATTTTACCACCCCTGACACTCTTTGTTTCTCTCGAACAATCCAATCACACACACTCAAACACACACAAACACGCACCCACGCACACACACGCACCCACGCACCCACGCACACACACACACACACACACACTTTTTTTGAATTCTCCAATCGATCACTTGACAGATCTATCATCAGCATGCACTCAGTCTTTACACTTGCGTCGTCCATCATATAATCTGTAGCATCTGAACTGTGAAAGGGCAAGTGTGTGTGTGTTCATTGTTTTAGAAAAAGAGATGCATAAGGGTCGATGCACACAGAACATGTTATTTCCACTCCACTGCTCTACTTTTCCATTGTTTTTCTCTGTAAACATAGAGGCCAGGATATTATAGTCTTGTAGACACTCGGGTAGGCTGTTTTAACCTAAGCCACTTAGAAACCACCTCGCAGTCGCAACCAACTAGAATACTGTAGTGAGTCTTCAGTAATAACATAGCAATACATCAGCAAACAGCCAAAACAACCAAAAAGCAGTACAATTACAACCATTCAAAACACACTAACAATCACTAAGTACTCTTTAGCAGCATAGCAACAACCCTGGCAGCCACCCAAAACACCAAAGCAATCAAATACCACGCCATACACTAACATCCATTCAGAACACCCTGGGGTATTATATATTATTTGCAGGAATCTGGAATATTGAAATCGCTTTTGAATGCACGCTCGCTTTTTACTTTCATTTTCGAATTCATGATCACGCGTACTCTGTGTATAGGGAGCGGTGGTACTGACCACACGTTTTACAAGAGAAGCTATTTGTCAATGACGATCTGGATCTGTGGCGTATCAGGATAGAATTGTTGCATTATTCCAAATAAATAGATTGAGATTTACAAATTAATGTAAAGAGATTCACAAAAATGTATCAAACTCACAAATAAATATGCTATGATTGGTCTGTGCAAATGGCTGTTATCTGACTGACTTAAGTAGAGGTGGGTGGAGTCCACTTATTTGGTTTTTCTGCACGTCTTGAAGCTAGAAATGTTTCAAAATCCACAAATGCACAGAAAGTGATTCACAAACGCACAGAAAGCGATTCACAAATGCACAGGAAGCGATTCACAAACGCACAGAAAGCGATTCACAAATGCACAGGAAGCGATTCACAAATGCACAGGAAGCGATTCACAAATGCACAGGAAATGATTCACAAATGCGCAGGAAACGATTCACAAATGCACAGGAAACGATTCACAAATGAATGCCAGGCAGATTTGTGTTTGTGACATAAAACTGCTTAAAAAAACACTTGTAATTTTTTTAATTTGTGATTTTTTAAGAATTTTTGTGAAGCTCTTAACATTTATTTGTGGATCTTAATCTATTTATTTGTGAATTGTATTCATTTTTGTGAATCTCTTTACATTTATTTGTGAATCTCAATTTATTAATTGGGAATAATGCAACAATTCTATCCCTATAGGTGCGCACCAAATCCTCCGCCATCCTCCGTCACTCATCTCTCCTTACTCTTGTCATGTGATCAGTGAAATCTGAATCCTGCAGCTCTGTGTTGTGATTCTGCAGCTCATGCTGTATGGAGCAGAGAAGACGCTTTCAGCTTATAATTACAGCGTCCGTTGTCCAACTGAACTAAATGGTTTTTATAAGTGTAAAAAAAAGCAAAACGACAGTGCCGCGGTGGGCAAGTAATGTAATCGGGCATTGCAACACCCAAAACACCCTTGAATCTTGCCTGTGAATTTTACAGTTTTTTCTTCAAGAAAATACCAAAAATCTACCATCTGTTCACACACACAGCACTCTCCTTCCATTTACCAAGATAGCATTTTTTTTCTAAATCACAAAATAAATCCCTATGTTTCGAAGCAATTACAGACGGATATTCTACGAACTAGCTCTGAAAACAGCAGGAAGAACAGACTGCTTGGAGAACGCAGTGGAAACGCAGGGGAAGGGGAGAGTAAATGTTCAAACAGCAGGGCTCCGTTCCAAACACCTCTGCAGTACCACGGGCACCAGGGCCCAGAGTCAGCCAGAGCATCTGAAGTTTCAGAAGAAGAAAACTTCTGAAAACATGGACTTCTCCTCCTCCTCCTCCTCCTCCTCTCTACACTGCAGAACCGTTCAGGAGGTCTCCAGCACTCTTGTTCAGACCTATTGATAAATCACTTATATCATGCTGGACTGTTTTTTTTACACGCAGCCTGAAGCTGAAGGCTTTACTGTAGACCATTACAGATGAGTTACTGCTGCCACACTCTCCTTCTGTCCAACAGCTCAGATGGTTTCTGCTGCTACACTCTGGACCAACCATCATCTAGCGCTCCTGATCTACAGGATATTATCGTTTTGCTGCGGGCTGCAGAAATTGCACAGCCTACACATGAATTATTAAAGATGATAAAAAGAACAGTGTTAAAGGGAATCCCAATTTGAGATTACGGTCTTTGCTTCTAAGTTAAATTGAACGGAGCTATAAAACATTCATATTAGACGTTTACTGCACAACTTGTTTCGGAATTAATAGCAATATACCTGACCCAACAGATAAGTGCTTTTCTATGTGTTTTTCTAAAGAACATACAGATTAAAGAAGCTGTTCACCAATGAATAAAACAATTATGCACTCTACTCACATTCATGTCGTTCCAAACCCATGTGACTGACTTTCTTCTGTTGAACACAAAAGCAGATGTTTGCCAGAATGTTCACGCTGCTCATTTCCAATTAAACAGCATGTAATGTAAACGGATGCTGTCAAGCTTCAAATATCTCAAAAAATACAACAGGAGGGTGAGAAAATTATGGCATAATTTTCATTTTTGGACAAACTATCTCTTTAAGGTTTAGCTTTAACCTCATTGGCCTTAATGTTAAAACTGTCTTGATCAATTCGCTGCTTAACACCACAATCCAAGCACAATCTATTTGATGTCTTAACTTCTAATATCTATTTGAAATCTATTTGATGTAAAAACTTAAATTCTAGTCATAGTGTGTAGAGAGAAATAGCCAAAGAATCCATTTAAATTCCTGATGTTTATTAAATTAACCAACATAGACATTTGGCATTGCTTTTGATTGTTTGATTCGTTAGCCCAAAATTGCTTTATTGAAAAGTATTATTTAGCACAGTTTCGTAATTAAAAAAGTGTCAGCTTTTATCAAGAGCCAGAAAGAAAGCTAGATTGGAAACAAGTATTTAATTAATATGGTCAAGTTCACAGAGTTTACAGAGAACTAACAAGAACAAATCTTACATCAAAAATGAAAAACAACCTCCCTGAGGACACTAATTTATAGATAAGTGTCTATTTGACAGTTTTAAGTCCGAGGCCGTGACACAAGGTCGGCTAAACATCGAGAGCGTTCTAATAGGCTGCTGAATATTTTTATGCAAAACATCATCCTACTATGTGCAGTGGATATGTTTCTCATTAATCTGAAATAAGAACAGGCCAATGTGATTCAAGTTGCATTGTTCATTGGCACACACACAGAGATATCTCAAGGCCAAACAAATTCAAGCCCAAAGCGATTTGTGCTGAAGTGCCCTTCTGTTTCTATGGCTCTATCATTCATTCACTCCATCTCTTTTATGTCTCTCTCCATCTCCCCACACACAAAATGCAACCAGTGTTGTAAACGTGTTATCTGGGAGGCCATGTCCAGAAGATATTTAACTGTCATCAATTACTCACATTCGTGTTGCTCCAAACCTCTGTTTTCTTTCGTGGAGCACATGAGCTGCTCACTTCCGTATTAAAGCAGATGGGGACTTGGACTGTTGGGCTCTAAAAAATGAGAAAGAAACATCATAAAGGTAGTCCATTCCACTTGTGCCCTAAATTTCAAGTCAGTCTGAATTTCTAAACTTGCCTAGTCACCATTCAGTTTCATTGTATGGAAATAACTCTTTTTGTGTTTTACTGGAAACCGGAAATCATACAGGTGAGAGTGAACGATTGATGGCAGATCTGGTCCTTTAAGACCAGTACAGAAAGATCGGATCATTTCAGATCCACAAGCAAACCAAAATGTGTGTGTGTATGTGTAATAGACAGTGACAGGCCCGGAAAGAATATCTGCCCTAGATTCAGTGTTTTAGATGTTTTCTGTGTGATGTTTTATTAAAGTGAGGTTGGATATGCTGACAGAGACACAACTGGATGCCTGACACTCCCTGAATCTCTCTCTCTCTCTCTCTCTCTCTCTCTCTCTCTCTCTCTCAAAGGTCAGTCTGTGTAAAGTGCCGTCCCTTTAACATATTCATGTTTTTATCCAAAATAGCAGTTTATTTTAGACTAAAAATCTGGTTTATTTATTCAACAACCGAGAATGTATATTTAAAAACTTTTAGGTATATTTAAAAACTAAAAGACAAATGAGATAAGAATACTTTTTAAGTGAACACAGTAAAAACTATCCTGAACTAGGCTATTCTCAGGACATTGGTGTGTGTGTGTGTGTGTGTGTGTGTACATACTGTATATATATATATATATATATATATATATATATATATTCAGAAAAATTCTTAAATCTGTTTTAAACAGCAGGTTCCAGTTGTGACAACTTACCCCTTATAGTTTGACTAAATGCCTAACTGCATGGGGCATAAAGCTAACATGCATACTGAACTGTATCTCTTTTCCAGAGAAAAGAGTAAAAAAAAAAAAAAAAAATTATATATATATATATACTTACTTATAAACTTACTTGTACCCACAAACGTAATAATAATAATAATAATAATAATAATATGATAGAAATAAATAAAACTACCCCTGAGAATATAAGAAGTGTGACAAACAGTCCGGGTCTCCCCTGCTTATTTATATAATGTGATTATTTTTTTGTATCAGGATTCATACACATCTAACAATGACGCGTTTTGCACTTCTTGCTGTGTCACGACTACTCACTGTCATGGCATGTCTAGGTCTGTGAACAATAGGTGTTAACCAAGCGATGCATGAGACTGCACACTGCTCGTCCTGTCATACTGCCAGATAGTAGTCGGTATAATTGCATCAAAGTTCCGCCGATCACAACACGGGGGCGCTAGAGTCATTCTAATGCAAACTGAATTAATGCACTTGCGGCACTGGAGCGCATGGTGTGTCTCTCAATATAATTTATTTTCACTAACAATCTGTCTACGCATGTGCATGACAGATATTTACATATGTTTAAGGCTGCAATAAAGATATTCCAACCACATATGCTCCATATGTTTCCCTTTATTTATTTGTTTATATGAGAAATATACTATGTCTCTGATGTCTCGTGACACTTCTTTTCAGTTGTTTAACGCTACTATTTCTGAAAAATACTGATAAAAAAAAAAATGTTTAAAGTTGATGCTTAATTATGCTTAAAGACAACTTTGGTGGCACGAGAACGAAAAGAACCTCAAGATTGTGCGGCGAAAATCATGTCTTTGTATAATTTGCAAACTGGTGACAGTTAAGGGTTGTAATGGGAGGATAGTAAAAGGGAGAGCGCGAGAGAAATGTGATCATTATTCACTCCCGTTGACCCGGAGTGGAGCGTGACATTGGGATGTTTCGTTTACAACCTTGTGCGCGTGGCTATGACAATATCGGGCCATTAACGCGATCCGGTGCCAAGTGCAAATCCCTGGTGGCGCGTCTCGTGAGCACAGGGGCTTATATATGAGCGCGTGGCGCCGCCTTCTTTCTCATCCACGGAGAGCGGTCGGCGTGTGCAGTTGTAATCCATCCATAGTAATTCACTTGCGTTGGGAAGGCGGACCAATAAGGGCGTGAACGCACACAAAAGAGGCTTGGATAACAGAAAAGACACCAGACGGGACCAGCGCGGAGAAGAGGGTCAAAACTGCTCGGTTTCCGTTACTTTGACCACACCGGACTCCTTTTAACCAACGGCATAAATCAAGATGAGCACCATGAGACCGTCCGAACCGGGACCGTTAGAGGAGATGATGCGGATGATGGTGATGCACGAGGCGCTCACGGGCAGCGATGCTCGCCGTTATGGTTCCCGGGTGGCTTGTGTAGAATGAGAGTTTGGGTCAGTGCGCACAGAGATGTCGGTGCCTTTGCTGAAGATCGGTGTGGTGCTCAGCACCATGGCCATGATCACCAACTGGATGTCCCAGACTCTGCCATCACTGGTAGGGCTCAACACCACCAAGCTGACCGCGGCGCAGGGCGGCTATCCGGACCGGAGTATAGGAGTAAGTGTCGGGTTATTTTCCTTGAAAATACAAATGAAAAGTTCAGATATTAAGCAATTAACCCAATATGTGAAGAAAAAGAAAAAAATCCATTCGCGCATACAGTAGCGCGAATCAACTCCGTGTTTTTTGTCGACATTTAAGGGGGCGTTCACACGGGGGCGTTATTCTTGTGAATTCTGTAGTAGGCTATTCTTTTATTTTAATTTTCGAATGGAACGGGTCTTGTGCGCGCGCCTCCGTGCGCGTTCTTTCTCGTTTTCAGAAAGTGGCGATCACAGACATGCTGCTTGTGATGTCCTGGAATTTCGAACGCTTAGCTCATACATATTCAAATTTGTAATGTTGTCGTTTCAAATATGAGTGTTCTATATCGCCCTATTAAACTTTTTTATTTTATTTTAATGAACCAAAACTGCTGAACCAAAAAAATGTTTTTGTTGTGATTTCACTAGAATGAGATGCAGTGCATTCAAAGAGTAAAAGAGGTCTGAAAGCAAGCTTTAAAAAGTCAAACTTGACGCAACGTCTTATCTGGTATTGTGTGAGAACGTTCTTGTGTTCAAAAAATGGAACAGTATATCACCAACATTTAAAAACGCAGTTGTGTAGTTCTTCCATAGTTCTGTCATTTTCACTTTCACAAATGTAATACAGTATGGACAATTTTAATATAACTTTTAATATTAACAAATATAACATGAAACGACTGCAAAGCGGATAGAATCAAAGTCTATTTGCAGTGTGGTAATATTCCATTAGTGCACCATTGGTTTGGAGATTTAGGACTCTCCAGACCTGCATCAGCGGATGTTCATCAATCCTCCATCTGTTCCTCACTCTCACCAGCTCCACACACACTGTGATCGAGAATGGCACATGCAGTTCAAGAATGGCACAGCTGAACGGGACAAGATCCCTTCACTCTAACAGCTGTCAGTCAAATACAACCATAAAACTGTGTGTGAATGAGACTGATGTTTGTCTTCCTGGTAGTAGATGTAATGCTGCTGCATTCTGATTGGTGGGTGTGGATATGGGCGTGGTCTGATCTGATGTGGCATGAGCAGATGTGGTCTTGTGTAATCTTGTGTCAAATGTTTGTAATGCCAATGAGTATGGGATTATAAATGAGATAACCTTTAGATGTTGTATTACTGGTAAAATCACCTTTCTCTTTCTCTCTCCTCTCTCACAGGTTTTACCCGCTAACCCAGAGGAGTCATGGCAGGTGTACAGCTCGGCTCAGGACAGCGAGGGCAGGTGTGTGTGTACGGTCGTTGCACCTCAGCAGACCATGTGCTCGAGAGACGCCCGCACCAAACAACTCCGCCAACTACTGGAGAAGGTGACCTCCCGACCCATAAAGCTCCACTGCGTTGCCCTTGGGCATCACGTTACCTTTAATGCAAAGTTGTCACAGACACCGAATCTATGACAACCAGAGTTTTCCTACAGAGATCAAAGTGACCTAGAGGCATGAGCCTAACAACTCATAGACAACAGTATCATTCACATACAAACACACAGAGTTAATGAGTTCCTCTGGAACATGGCTGGAGCAGAGGCAAACAGCCTTTCCTCAGAAAGACAATGATGCAACTCCTCCGACACATCAGATGATTAGCAGACGTGGAGTGGAGCTCGCTAGTTTTCTGAAGGTCACTAGATTCATTATTTATGATGTTTTTAGAGTACTTATTGTTAAGTAGGTTTCTGGACTGTATTGACTGGTTCTGACTCAATTGGGATCATCAAGGGGCATCGGTAAGAATGCACAAAAGTCCAATCACTGTTTTTATACTTAACACTTATATTTAGACGTTTCTTGAAAACGAGATTATCATGATCTCAAACATGATTTTATTAAATGGTCCAAATAGCACCTCTTGTGTTAAATTATCGGGGGGAAAAATGTTTTTTAAAAATATATGTAAATATATGTACACACATATATATTAAATAAACACAAACTTTAGCGATTAGTCAATTTGACAGCTCTAATACATACACGTACATGTATAATTTCAATTTTAATAATATATCTCTAATAACTGAATGTTTGTGTGTGTGTGTGTGTGTTTAGGTGCAAAACATGACGCAATCAATCCAAGTATTGGACCAGCGGACCCAGAGGGACCTGCAGTATGTGGTGAAGATGGAAGATCAACTCCGCGGCCTGGAGACCAAATTCAGGCAGGTGGAAGAGAACCACAAACAAAACATCGCCAAGCAATACAAGGTAAACACACAATTAAATGCAAGCAATGCACATATTTCACATGAATCCACACATCAGCCCATATGGATACAGCACACACACACACTACAGACTGCATGCACACCTTAAATGCTTGTATGATTTTTGTGAAATGTGCAGACCTGTCTGACTCCATCCAAACAATTAGTGAACTTTTGTGCAAATGTAATATTTGCATTTTTTTGTAGATTACTACCATCAAAATGTAATCATACGAGTAATTATAATAGAAAATAATAAAAGTTAAGCGAGTAAAACTATAATTAAACAATAATAAAGGATCTGCACATTTCAGTTTCTATAATGTACCATAATCAAAACGTCCCGTGACACACACTTGAATCGTGACACATGCATGGACTGTAATATTGTTTGCACTCTGTAACACAAGCGTGCGTGTGCAAGTACATGAGCGTGTGCGTGTGTGACTGTGAGAGCACGTGAATGTGATAGATAGGTTAGCGAGTTAGCTCCCTGTGCTGAGTGTGTTGTTTCTTGCTTGCAGGGCTAACTATAAAGACATGATAGGAGAGCCAGAGGCCAGAAGAGGCAGGTCTAACCCACGATTGGCTGAAGTGGGCGTCAATCATGCTGTTTATGTCACGATTCTCATATTCTATACGACATTAGCTGTAAGAAACACTCCTCCCCCTCCCTTATCCAACCACCAATCAGATCTCCTCCTGCATGCTACTCTAAAGAATTGTTACGTTTTATTTATATGATCTACATTATTTAGTTTCATTGATATATTGCTATTATTATTATTATTATTATTATTACTACTATTACTATTACCATTATTATCTCATCTTTGCTAGTATTGCTTAAGTTTTTTTTTATTATTATTCCTCTTATTATTTGTCACTATGAATCTTTGGTTTTTGAAGTAATATGCGTTTTTGAAGTAAGGAATTTAATCTTAACATCACATTGTTGTATGTGAGTTGTAATTTCAGCATGTGTCCCTTTCTGCTGTTGCATTCTAAACGATAACTAATAAAGTCTTTTCTCAATTGTTTACCGTGTTCAGAGCGCTTCATTTCGTCGATAAATGTTTGTAGATCTATCATTTTTATACGAATCTCAATAGTTTTACTGCAGCTCGGCCTCTGGTCTCTCACTGGCTCTACAAGCACACACGCACACATACGCATGTTTTATGGGGACTTTCCATAGACATAATGATTTTTATACTGTACAAACTGTATCTATTCTGTCCCCTAACCCTAACTCTATTCCTAAACCTATCCATCACAGAAAACGGTCTGCATTTTTACATTTGGATATTGCCATCTTTGCGGGGACATTTTGTCTTCATAATGTAGTACCAGGACCACACACGCTTCTAAAAATAAATATTTTTAATGGTTCATTGCTATAGGAACATTTTTAAAAGTTTGTCATACATTAGAAGTTCTACAGATCAACATATTGGTTCAACTTTTTTTGAAGCACCAGTACAACACTACATGGCCAAAAGTATGTGGACATCTAGTTAAAAGATTTTAATCTACAACATCACTAATGTATATATATAAAAAGAATACTTTAGCATGCTTTTAAAAAGAGTATATTATGGAAATAATACACCTTTAAAGGAATATAATGAAGTGCGGACTGAATGTAATGTGTTTGGACACTGAATTACATGTTAACTGCAATTAAATGAAAATGTAATTTTAAACCCAAACCCAAAGTACATCTTTATATGTAATTTCATAATTATTTCTATTGTATTTGAAATATGCTTAAAGAATTCTGCCGAATGTACTGACAAGCACTGGTAAACTAAAAGATACTTTAATGAAATGTCTATTGAATCTTGTAAAGCATATATTTAAATATATTTGTAATTATTGCACATTTGTTATGAGGAAATTGCAATTTTGTACATTAAAAAAAGAATCACCTTAAGAGTAATATCAAAAAACACGTTATCAGTAATCAAGTACTTTACATGTGCTTTCGTATGCAACACATCAAAACAAGTGCTTCTTTAAAGCGCAACAAAAGATGATTAAAACAGAAACATTTAAAAAGTCAAATTTAAAAAGTAAAACTTTTGACAGTATTACAAAGTTCAAAGTGTGTTAAGAAACATATCTGCAATATCTGCATATCTTAAAAAAATATTATTTCAAAATTTGAAGCACACTTCTTTTTCACAAGCATCTATAGAAGAAGGGGTCCGTTTTTGCTCTAGCGAGATTCATTTTATTTATTTATCTAGTTGTCTGACATGGACGAAACTTGCACGTCACCTGCACAAAGAAGATCTTTCACGTTCACCCAACAGTACCTGACCTCACTGATGCTCAGGAGCAAATCACAGCATCCACATCCCAGAATCTAGAAAAACCTTCCCAGAGGATTGACTCAAAGCTGTTATTCAAGCAAAAGAATAACTAACTCATTATAAATGCTAATGGTTCTGAAATGAAAACATATATTGATGTGGTGTGTAGGTGTCCATATACTTTGGGGCATATATAGTGTAAAAAAAAAAAAAATTGCTGTAAACATTTACTTTTAAGAGTTTCCAGACAGACTGATGCACTCATGTACAACACTGTTCAACATCAAGACAGTTGAAACCAGTGTAGACAGCAAGGGTTCAGACAGGCTTCAGTGTACAAGCAAGCCAGACTTTCCAACTTTCCCACATTACGTATTTGCAGGCCATAAAGGCAAAAATGGCGGAGCTGCGTCCGCTAATCCCCGTGCTGGAGGAGTACAAGGCTGACGCCCGGCTGGTGCAGCAGTTTAAGGAGGAGGTGCAGAACTTGACGGCCAGCCTCGGCCTCCTCCAGCAGGAGATGGGAGCCTACGACTACGATGACCTGCACTCCCGCGTGGTCAGCCTGGAGGAGCGGCTACGCGCATGCATGCAGAAGCTCGGTAAGACACACATACACAAACTAATGTTTTCTCAACATGGTTTAAGCAAGCAGGACATGATCCTGGATTAACATTGTTTATTCGTTCTGGAATTCTGAGTGTAAACAATAAGCTAAATCAACAACATTTATGGCATAATGTTGATCATCACAAAAATGCTTTACTTTAATTTAACCCCCATAACCAAAACGGGGTGTGGATTCCTCCTATTGACTGACAGATAGACAGAGGGAAGAGTCGCCAACAAGTTTTGACGACAGTGTTGTCAAATATCTATTCCGAAGCTGTAGGGGGAGCTCTATAGAGAAACCTGTGAGCAAAAAGCGAGGAAACAGAGAAGAAATTGCCAAAACTGCATAGCGCCGCTTTAACCAATGAAACTGACTGCAGGGTAGGATTTACGCTGAATAGCATGCTAAGGAAAATGGCAGTTCAGGAGATAAGCTGTTAATAAGAATATGAAATGAGATCGCAGAGCCGGGCCATCTGTAATTCCCCAACCAGAACTTACCAGACAATGGGATCTTTTTAGTTTTGCACCCAGCATCACTGCCCTTTTCTGCCCTGCGAATCTCGAGCCCCGGGACACCCACGTCACTTAGAACAGCTATAGAGTAAAAAGCTTTGGGGGTGTTGATGGACTCGATATATATTGCATGTTCGGATATTCATACTACAAAATATTCTGAGGACCATGAAAGTTTTTTGAAAATGATCAAAAATGCTGGCAGTGACTGGCCTAAAAAAAAAAAAGGCAGGAAAAGTTACGCAAAAGAAATCTCATGATAATTCGTATAATTTTTCTTATATTTGACAAATTTTTGGCTTATGTGTATAATCTCATTTGTACGTGTTTACGTATGTTTAAGTGTGAACCTTCATGCATACTTTGTTTTTGATGATTCAAAAATCATCATCACATTCATACCACCATACCACCAAATTACCACCTTGTGAAATGGTTGAGATCAGGTAAAAATACTCATTGTTTCAATATTATAGCCACAAGACGTACACTTTAGACATGTTGACATGATTTTAGTTGGAAAAAAAATCGCTGACTAACCATTTCTGTGTAAAGTTAAATCCAATTTTACATGACAACACAACAACTGTAAAAAAATGGGATTTCAACAGGTTTACAGCTCAAATAACTTACAATTTTATTTGTTCGTCTAACGTTTTTAAAATGTTACTACTTGTTTTAGAATGTTCAAACGATCAAAACTAACGGCACCACATAATGTTTGTACAGTGATAAAACGAACGTTCCCTTAACATTTATATAACCAAAAAATTAAAAAAACACATTTGGAACATTCAGAAATAACCTTTCATAACTTAATGTTAACATTAGCCAAACATTCGTAGAACATATTTTTGTCTCTTTATGTCTGTATGTCAGCTATTCTCTCATTTGAGTCAGAGACATAGCGGATCCTTAAATGAAGCACAACAGAGAACTCTCTTGACAAGTCTCTTGAGCTAAAGAGTGAAGTTATGCATTCACCATCACAGCTTCCACTTCCCAGCACCCACACACATCGGCACCTTTTCTCTGGTGTGTATCATCTTTCTCTCTTCTTCACACCGAGTTTCTGGAGGAGAAATCTGGGCCAGTTTCACTGAATGATCAATATGGCTTTAAAACAACTCGGATTTATTTCTCTGTTTCACACACACTTGAGCTTCATCCATGTGTATCACTTCTGATGAATATAAAGCCTTTACAGGGAAACCAAAGGAATTTCACATTTTCCCATGTAAAATTTCATCCTACACGTGACGTGAACGAACTTGTATTCGGTAGAGGAGAAGATGCATTACTGTTACTTTAAGTGAACGCAATCACTAACATTTACATCAGAAATGTATAAATCTAGTTCACTTCTGATTCCACTTGTTCAAATATAAATCCTCAAATGCCATTTTGATGCAATCACATGAGATTGCGTAAGACGATTCTGCAGTTGGAGTGAATCAGGGCTTTATTCTAAAGATAGTAGCGTAATGATGTAGGCCTGTGTGTTGTGTAGACAACAGATTACAGCTCAGTGTGTTAATCTCAAGCATGTGTGTGTGTGCTGAATGGGAGAGGCTGAGCAGGAAAATACACCATGATTAATACACTGCACTATTAACAACACAGGATGTCAAACACCATAATGTTTGACATTTATCTTACGTTTTACCTGTACATTAATCTCTCTCTGTCACAGAAACAAAAAACATGTATTCATAAATGATCTATGAAGGTATACATTCACCAGCTCAACCACTTTGTGTTACTGTATGTCAACATGAACAGCAAAAAAGACTATTAGCTTTCTTAATACACCGATCTTATTGTGAGCAACTAAACGTTTGTTAGTCGTTCTAAAGCAAGTTTGTCTTTATAATCTTTCACACAGATTTATATGGGTTGGGATTGCCATTTCATGTTGACTTAAAGAAATAAAACATTGAGGTGAAAGAGAGGTAGAGAAACACAAGCGAATGTTTCTCTCACTCTTCGCCATGAAAGATCATAATGAAGCTCAGTGTGACTCAATTAAAGTCATTTAACCAGAACCTTCACTTCAAGATATAAGATTACCACAGTAATTATGACTGTAGACTCATCATAACATCACTAAACTCATTAAACGTGTGTGACTGTAGGCTTCAGGTTAGAAAGTGTGTGTGAGCGTGAGTGTATGCGTGCAATTAAACGTGTGTGTTGTGTGTATTGCAGCTTGTGGTAAGCTGACCGGCATTAGTGATGCAAACACTATTAAAACATCCGGGTCTCGGTTCGGATCCTGGATGACGGACCCCCTCGCTCCTGAAGGAGACACTAGGGTGAGTAAAAACGATTATGGCTACATATACAATTTTATATGTATTGAGTTACTGTTGCCTTTCTATCAGCTGAACCAGTCTGACCATTCTCCTCTGACATCAACAAGGCATTTTCACACACAGAACTGACGCTCACTGGATATTTTCTCTTTTTCGGATCATTCTCTGTAAACTCTAGAACTCTAGAAATCCCAGTAGATCAGCAGATTCTGAAATACTCAGACCAGCCCGTCTGTCACGAACAACCATGCCACGTTCAAAGTCACTTAAATCACCTTTCTTTCCCATTCTGATGCTCAGTTTGAACTTCAGCAGATCATCTTGACCATGTCTACATGCCTAAATGCATTGAGTTGCTGCCATGTGATTGGCTGGTTACATATTTGTGTTAAAGGTCCCGTATTATGCCCCTTTTCACAAGATGTAAAATAAGTCTCTGATGTCCCCAGAGTGTGTATGTGAAGTTTCAGCTCAAAATACCCAACAGATCATTTTTTACAGCATGTTTAAATTGTCATTTTTGGGGGCTCAGAAAAACGCGTGTGTGCCCTTTAAATGCAAATAAGCTGCTGCTGCATGGCCCAGGGGGTGGAGCTTCATGAGCTCGCGCTCAGTCTCTCAGGACAATTTCATCTCACGGAATGATGATAATATCAGAAACTCTCAGTAACAGTGTTCATTTCGAGTCGGACAATAATGCCTACAGAGTCAGAGTGCTGTATAGAGATGGAACAGGTATAGTTTAGTAGTTTAATTACGGTTATTATAACGTATTTGTCATCTGCTTGTATTTATCCATTATTTATTAATAGCCTACAAGTCTGCTGTTTCAGACCAGGTCCGAATGATGATCAAACATATACTGATGAGTTTAATAAAGTTTATTGTACATCTCACAAAAGATGAAGCGTCAGTTTTACTTCAGAAAATCACCGTAAGAGCGGAGTAAACACAGTAAGTTATAAGAAGTTCGCAAGTACATAAACGAATTTCGGTAGAGTTGAGGGAGCATTCCTGTGGGCGGAGGTTAGTCAAAAAACTGTTCTAGTGACGTCATTAAAGAAGGAAGTAGAGGGATGTAGTCCAAATGGGCCGTTCAATGTAGGCGACTTCTGTTAAATAAAATATCTCGCTTGGCATTGAACTTTGAGCTTTATAATTTTACAGATATTATGTATACTCTAACAACAACATTACACACTAACTAAAGTTTGAAACATGGGATCACGAAGAACGGGACCTTTAACGAGCAGTTGAGCCGGTGTAACCAAGTGGCTGAGTGTATAATAGTCCAGTCATTTTAAGCCAAAATGGGGGTCAACCTTGAACAAATTGCAACAGAAGCAAGCTTAACTGATTTTGCATCCTCATTATGTCCTGAGTAAGGAAAAAACAGCCCAGAAGAATCCCATTAGGGGAAAGTTTCGAAAAGACCCAAATATAGCCTATTCATACGCCTATTCATTCTTTTTCTTACGTGAATAGGGTAAAAATATTTAACCTTTAGATATCACCATGAAAATTACTGAGTTGATTACTTACATCAAGTCAAACAAAAAATGTATTACAAGTAACAATTGTTTGTTAACATGGACAAACGGTGCATAATCTAATTACGTATGTGCTAATTTGCATGAATACAACAACAGATCTAAACATTGGGTATAGCCAGGTGAAAACGTCTTGTTGATATATAACAGTAAAATACTTAATGTTAAGGTCTGAATGGAACCAATTTCATGGTGATATCTAAAGGTTAAATTTATTATCCTATTCACGTAAGAAAAAGAATGAATAGGCGTATGAATAGGCTATATTTGGGTCTTTTTCTAAACTTTCCCCTAATGGGATTCTTTGGGGCTTTTTTGTCCTTATTCAGGACATATTGAGGATACAAAATCAGTTGAGTTTACTTCTGTTGCAATTTGTTCAACCTTTTTTCATAAAATGACTGGACTATAAAGAAAGAAATATATATAGCACTTAAATGTTTCATTTTCCTATGGGAAAAGTTGAACTGAAACATTTGGATGTATATTTTGCATTTCTCAGGATTTGGTAATGAATACAAGTGTAACTTCCTTCTATAGGACATACAGGATTCATTTCTGATATTCTTTAGAATGCAAATAGTGGAGGATATCTGGTTAATGCCTGCAGTAAAAACCCACGAGCTGCAGCTGCAGGCGAACGCTTTATAACCATGTTGCTTCAGAACCATCAAGAAAAAACACAGAAAAACAAACCTCAAGGCCGAGCCGTCTTACACAAATGCAAATACACACCGCTTGAGGAAAAACTCGCGTCCTATTTCCGTGTGCACGGAAAGAAGTTAAACGGCACAATGAAATTCTTCACCCTTATGCATTTGCAGAAAATACTTCATCTAAATATTTAGTCCATCAGGATCACTAAAAATCTTTAAAAGTCTTTCATTCGAATTCAGCTTCAACAAATTAAATCGAAAAATATATTTGAATAAAGACAAAACACTTCCTTTTACTGTATATAGGCCTAGTAAAATTACATATATGGGAACGAAAGAATAAAAAAAGAACCAGTTCGTACCAAGCTTTAATTTACTAGTCGGATATCTGTGGAGTTGAGGCCAGGTCACTGACACTCACAGCGGCACAAGGGGAAGATAAGCGAGGCCAAATAATTTCCCACTCATCCAGACATGAAGCGCTCCGGCGGGGCTCGTAATGGAGAGCGCAGGGGGGCTTCTGATAACGGGTGGAGGTTAAAACACTGCAGACTGTGCTGGAGGAATGAGGGCAGCTGGAAATGAGCCTGAGATGTTCCTGATGATGGCCTGTGCGCCGATTCCAAGCCTAATCGTTTCTCAGGCATTTCTTAAAGTGTGAAAATCGTGTTTGGTGATGTTGTGTGGCTCATGCAAGCATTCGATTGGCTTTGCAGAAGTGTGCTATCATTTTTTACCTGTTTAGCTATCGGGTTACAGGGCATTGTGTTTAAAGATCTGGGCCGGTTACAAATGTTAAATGAGCTCCCGTGGCCAGAGACGAAACCCCAGGTTGCAAGAGACTGTTCCTGTAATAAATATCCTGCAAGCGGTTTTACATTAAAGTGTGGGCTAAATGACAAATTGGCAATTAGCAGTTGGCATCCCAGAGCTATATGCTGCATATGCTTTAACTTGTGCTTTTATAAGAAGTTTCTCAGCAAATAGCTTTGCCAGTTCTCGATGAGAAGTTCAAAATCACTAGTCATTAGTTTCACAAGCATCTCTTTTGTTTCAAGTGGAGCCAAATGATATCGAGCTCTCCCTCTCTGGGTGTAATGGGTGGAGCTGCACCTCTGTGGACTTAATGGGCGGGGCTTGACCTAATTATGTTCAGGGATAGGGTTATAGAGCTGGTAAGTCCCGCCCATCTGTAAAACCCCAAGTGGACCTCTAGGTTGAAAAATCGTCAATGCAAGTGAATGTGAGAAAATAATTTTTTTCTGGTCCCGTTTGAATTGTGCCATGAATGTGAACATATGTTGTCTGTGAATTTTTTATATAATTTTTCATGTTACAAGTTTGACAGTATATTGCATGATTCTTTGGCTAGCAGTTGTGGAAAAGACATAACGAGAAAGACTACATGTCGCCTATGTGACGTCACCCCATAACACATTTTCCCTCCACTTGTCAAATCACGGTGCTAATGCTGCGATAATCTATGGAGACAGATCGAGATGCCTGTGTGTTTTGTACCCAAATGTCACCATTCAAACCAAATGGGCTGTTCTTTCTTCAGATTCCCGTCTGATGTAAAAACTAGTTGTAGTCCGCAAAGTGCTCTCACACAAAGTCTAACCGTATCAAACTTCTACCCGCTAAATTGTAGCATTCTTCACACGAAAAATTATATTAAAAATTCACAGACAACATATGTTCACATTCATGGCAAAATTCAAACGGGACCAGAAAATAATTATTTTCTCACATTCACTTGCATTGACGATTTTTCAACCTAGAGGTCCAGTGGGGTTAGCGGAAGGGGCGGGACTTACCAGCTCTATAGTAGGGTTAGGTTGTGGCTAGACCTTCAAGCTCCACCCATCTTTTATTTGGCCATTAATCACATTGAAACACAAAATCTGGATAGCTGGATGGTGAATACAGAGTTCATGCTAAAACAAGCAACTAAAAAATTAATAGAATTACATCTATGATGTGAAAAAAACATAATCAGTGTTCACATAGTTTAATGGCTAGATCTTCATGCGGCAGAATTTCTATTTACCATTATTGCTATATAGCCGACAATGAAATGTATTACTATTTTGTATAAATGCATTAAAAACAAAACACAAACTAAAATATTTATTTGAAATATGCTACCAGTGCATTTAGGCAATAAATCTACAGCATGAACATTTTTATTCATTTTGAGACTCGCAAAAGATTGTGTTCGAAAATTATTATTGTTTTTAAAAGATTAACAACAGTAATCTAAATGTTAAAACAGGGGAAAGGAGTATATACAATTAAATATCCAATATCACCTGAATAAAAAACTGGTACCAGAAAGTATTGTACTTAAATGAATTTGCTTTATATTATAACAATTTAATGACTATTTGTTATTCAACTTTATTCTCAAAGGCCATCTTATATTATGAATATAGTCAAGTCAAATGTATTTGTATAGTGCTTTTCAGAAAATACATATTGTTTCAAAGCAGCTTTAAAGAAAATTGTGGTTAATGTTTATAATATCTTAATGTGTTATAGTTGCATTTAGCAGATAAGAGCTGGTGTAGTTATAGTTAGCTGTAGTTTACATTTACAAGCAATCATTGATTTGAAATTTGTTATATAGTAGATATTACCCAAAGCAAGTATGCATGTATGCAGGACAGTAAAGCTGGACAATCTTATACATCCAATTTCATATAAAGAGCTTGTGTGTCATGCAGCAAACTTTAGCATGTGACTGTATTCACATTATAGTTTAGTTCTCATAAAGTAGTGCTTTAATAGTGCCAATTGTGGAAGGAAAACACATCTGATCTTGTCTGACATTTTGCAAAGAATTATAATGGTACAGCAGACTGGAAAACACAAAAGAATAACAAATAGTCTAATATAAAACTACACAAGCAAATAAAAAAATTGCAAAAGCTCATACCAGATCTTTGATTTAGAAACAACACGTATTCACCCAAGAATACACAATTACAAACCCAAAATCCCATTAAAGTGATGCTTTGCACAAGCTAGTTCCTCCGAAACCCATAAACGCAATTATAAATCAAGCTAGTGAATCTATAACCTTCCTTCACACCCACAGACCCGGTTTTAGTGCTCCCTCTCTCCCTCCCCCCTCTTGTTCTGTTTTTCTCACACTTTTGGGTTGGAGGCTCTTGTTCTCAAAGATTGATGAGGCCGTAGGCTGTATGTGTGAGACAGACAGAGCGTGGAGAGAGAGAAACGTGTGTGTGTGTGGGAGTGAACAATAAGCAATATCTCAGAGCAGTTTTTTGACTCTTCAAAGATAAAAAGCTCTGGCACAGCACCGTGTTGCTGTCAGAGATATCAAGCAGAGATGGATCAGCATTCAATGTCTGCATGAGCATTGAGTTAAAGCCCGAACAAACACCCTGTGGCCAACCAGAACGGTCCAATTTTAATGCTGCACTCCATATTACTACTTGTTATCTCCACCTTTTGACCATAAAGGTATTCTGTGGCTCGATACTCAAAAGCTGATTTAGAAGCAATGCTACTAGAAGCTTTACAAATCCACAAAAAGTGTCCTGGCATCACGTTCAGCAACACTAACATTTACTCTGCAAATACACCATAACCATCAGAGAGGATTATTTACCATGTTTTACAAATCCAAATGTTTATTTTTATTAACATTAAATGTATATATATATATATTAGAGATGTACTGATATATCAGACAATAATCAGTATCATCCTGATTTATTAATCGGTATCGGCTGAGAAATTTAGTATCAGTGCATCTCTAATAGGGTTGGGAATCGAAAATTGATTCTGTGAAAATCAAGTCAGGTCAGGAATCGATTACTTGTTATAAAATAAAAAAATTTATTCCTCTTATCGATTCTTTTGTGTGCATTCAAGCGCAAGAACTGCACACTCATCCAAAGTGCGCGCACAGAAAAGGGGATTTTAAAGTGATTTTAAACCATTCAAGCACAAGAAAGAAACATGCTGTTTTTTGCACTTGAACAAACAAAAATATGTCAAAATATCCTCGTAAACATAGTCGGTTATGTCTTAAGTGAACATAAACAGTTGAGAAAGAAAACGCATATGTAACAATATATTTGATCTGTGCATCTCTTAAAGTGACAGCAGCCTAATATTCCTGCTGCTGTCTCTATCGTAAAGTTACTCAAACAAAAGACAAAGAGAATATATATATATTCTTGACTGAATAACTTTTGTAACCATATTTGTAATGTATATTTTATTCATAAAGTGCAGTGTTATGTGATTACAGTTTCTGTACCTGAATACCTGAAAATCTTGCAACACTGTTTATTTCAGTAGTATCTTGTGTGATTGCTATTTACTGAGTATTTACTCATCTTCAATAATGCCTGAAATGTATATTAGTTAGGCTAGTTGTTTTTGCTATGGTATTTTTTAACTATAGGCAAAAGTTCCTTGTGTAAGTGTTCTTTAGCCTGTTGATTTTTGTTCATGGTATTCAGCTACAATGAAATGTTTTGCAATAAGACTTAAAATAAATGTGTGTTTTTTTAAGTAAAAGTTTTTTTTTTTACCTTATTGGAATCGAAATTAGGAATCGATGCACAGAATCGGAATCGTCAAAATTCAAAGGATACCCAACCTTATTAACTGTTAACTGTAAGTGAGTTAGTACATTTATTTATATAGAAGCACATATAAATACAGAAAACCTGACCGAATTGATGAACAGAAATAACTAATAATATTCCTTGTGTTGCTCACCCATTGCCAACTACATCCAAACCTAAAGTTTTACATGGAAAACTGAGCAGAACCTAGCCCAAAAATCTGTTTACAAGTTCTGTTGGGCTCGGAGCGGAAAAGAGACCTCTGATTCTAGTTCAGAGCTGGCAGAGCATTTTATACCTGTAAAAAATATGTTTTATGGTGTTATTTTGGTGTTAGACAAAGGATGAACGTCCTCAGCTGATTCTTAGCACTTCTTTGCACTCTTACGTCTATCTTGGGGGTTTATAATCGCCAATTCTGCCCAGGTCTCGCTCACAGAGAGTATGTTCTTTGTAAAGCTTTGGAACAGTTTATATTGTGAAAAATGTTGTTAAAACAATAAAATCTACTCAAATGTTCCTAATGCAGTAATATGGTGAACAACTGTGGCTGGATTTCAAAAGAAAGGGTTTGCAGTATGTTCCAACATGCAGAAGAGATTCATACAATGAACATGTATGTTGATTTATACAGTAGATGTTGTTGACTGCCTCGTGCCTCCTATAGAGAGCATACAGACGTCCCGCTGGGCCACGAGGCTCTGGAATATTCCATAAGCGTGACTGCTCCCTTTCTATTCGCTCACCGAGAGACAGAAGCCCCAGTCATGCTGGGAATTCTCCACGGAGAGTCGGCTTTTATCCGGAATGATCTGGAATTATCCCCATAGGGTTCGTAATGCCTGGCATACAGCAACTTCCTGGCTGTCAATTTTCACCGCCTGCGTTCTGCCAAAGCCAGGGGAAGAATGGACACCTTCGGTCTGGAATTTAATTAAGACCTCGCTGAACACGTCCTGATGTGCTGGCGAATTATGCCAGAACAAAAAAATCCAATGCAAGCACAGACAAAATAAAGAACAACTTGACCCACTTCGAGTAAATAGAGTGTAGTTTAAACTATACTTGAATTTTGATTCTGTGAATGTCAAGCCAGAATTTTGACCTGTTAGATCTATCTTTCTTTTATTTTACTATCTATCTATCTTTTACTCTGTTAGATCTATCTATCTATCTATCTATCTATCTATCTATCAAAGGGTTAGTTCACCCAAAAATGAAAATTCTGTCAGTAATTACTCACCCTCATGTTGTTCCAACCCCGTAAGACTTTCTTTGATCTTCGGAACACAAATTAAGACATTTTTGATGAAATCTGAGAGCTGGCTCACTTCTCCATAGGCTTCTCTGTAATTGAAACTTGCCGGCCCAGAACATTAGTAAAGACATCTTTAAAATAGTCCAAGTGACTACAGTGGCTCAACCATAAGTTTATCAAGCGACAAGAATACTTTTTGTGCGCAAAAAAAAAAACAGTGAGTGAGTTCACGTAGTGTAAGAGCGCAGCGCTTCTGGGTTGTACGTCAGAACGTAGGCTCACTATTGGCCGACGCTGGTCATGTGTGTGATGCTGGCCAATAGTGAGCCTACGTTCTGACGTAAAGGCTTTTTAAGCAACAACACTTTCAAACGAGACTTTGTCAAGCCAACATTCAAAGTGTGTCTTGATAGGCATTCAGATCCGTAGTTCCTGTTTATCTCATATTTAATTTAAATTCAGTTCAGAATGATTCACAACCATGAGGAACATCGTAAAAATATTAGATCCACATACATTCTGACTCAAAAACATCTGCTGCATGTTGTGCTAACATCCGACAGGGAATGTTTTAGGAGACTTAGTCCAGATGAACAAATACTAAAAATGACATCTTCCATATGAAAATTAATGCACATCTGGTCAGCATACTTGTTCTATCAGGGATGTGTCTCATTAACTCAACTGCTCGTATTGTACATCATTTATATAAATTAATCACTTACTCTCTCACTTCTCTTCAGGTGTGGTACATGGACGGTTACCACAACAACCGCTTCGTGCGGGAGTACAAATCTATGGCCGACTTCATGACGTCGGATAACTTCACGTCGCACCGGCTCCCACACCCTTGGTCCGGGACGGGTCAGGTGGTCTACAACGGTTCCATCTATTTTAACAAGTTCCAGAGTAACATGATCATCAAGTTTGACTTCAAGACCTCCACCATTAGTAGGTCTCAGCGTCTGGACAACGCAGGCTACAGCAACACCTACCATTACGCCTGGGGAGGACACTCCGACATCGACCTCATGGTGGACGAGGGTGGGCTCTGGGCCGTGTACGCCACCAATCAGAACGCGGGGAACATCGTCATCAGCAAGCTCCACCCCCTGACCCTGCACATCATCCAGTCCTGGACAACCAATCACCCGAGGCGCAGTGCCGGGGAGTCCTTTATGATTTGCGGGACGCTGTACGTGACCAACGGCTACTCAGGAGGGACCAAAGTCTACTACGCCTACCACACCAACTCCTCAACGTACGAGTACATCGATATCGTTCTGCAGAACAAGTACTCGCATATCTCCATGCTGGACTACAACCCACGAGATCGAGCGCTATACGCCTGGAATAACGGACATCAGGTCCTGTACAACGTTACTCTTTTCCATGTCATCCGCTCGGAGCAGCTGTAACCATGGAGGATTTAGTTTGGAGAATCTGAAAGGAACAGAAAACTGAACCCAAGACAATCCTTTTCGAATGTTCTTCAACAGATTGTTACAACACTGCAAAAAAAAAAAAAAAGAAAAAGAAAAAAAGAAGAAAAAAAATATGTTCTTCCTCAGTATTTTTGTCTTGTTTTTGCAGTATAAATATCTATACACTCTTAAATCAAGATTCATTTAATCGAGATTCAAAATGAAGTGTTTTCTGAAAAAAAATTAAAAGTTTTCACTGAAAATATCTGCCAATGGGGTAAAAAAAAAAAAAGCGTTTTCCCATTTGAATTAAGATAAATATAATTCAAATTCAAGTCAAAATGATTCATAACCCAGAGGAACATTAATCATTAGATTCATGTACTTTCTGACTCAAAAACATGTCGAGTTAATATCCGACAGGGAATGTTTTAGGAGACATAGTCCAACTGAGCAAACACTAAAAATGACATCTTCCAGATGAAAATTAATGCACATAAGTTTTTATTTTTCTGACCTCACTGGAATATTTTTGCTCTTGTTTTAAGCGTAAACTCACTTCATTTTGATCATTTTGTCAGAAAACAAGACTTCTTATCTTGTGTCATTTTGCATCTTAAGTAAAAGTATCTTGACGTAAGAATGTTTAGATATTTGAACACAAGACAAGACAAAAATACCAAGTAAGGAACTATTTTTGCAGTGAAAAAATGCTATGCTGAATGAAAACTGAACCATTTAAAGAACAATAGACATGTGAATGGAAAATAAAACACAAAATGATGAACAGATGCCAAAAAAAAAAAATGAAATAAAGCCACGCCTTTCTTTTTTTACAAAAAAACTTTTCCTTTTAGGACAGTGTCCAGTCAGATGTTTTCCAGTAGCACTAAAAAGACATTTGTCCATGTTTTTCTGCACACTGAAATACGGAGAACATTGGGATTTAGTTACGGACTAGTAGCCCACATGGAATACCCAACCCTTTCCTCATAAACTGAGTGTGTGCAGGAAAACCGATGGTGCTTCACTCGGAAAACTAACTCGGTCGGCAACCAGTCTGTGCAATATCATAAGTCCAACTTGTGTGCTTTGCAGAGCTCATTTCTTTAGATAATCCAGAAAAAAAATGTGATTGGCTGAAGGCGCTGACTGTTGAAAGCTCTGTTGTCGTTTAAAGGACTCTCGTGAGATTTTACTTGAACTTGTCTGCGATTAAGTTCTCTCGATGTGGACCATATCATGATATTTTTTAACGACCTACATGTATGTAGCACCTGAGAACAGACCAAAGCGTGCTATTAAAGTCAACATGAATTCAAAATTCACCCTCTTTACTTTCATATCACACTTTCTTAACCTGAAAGGGGTCTAGGGGGTTTTTGGGCCCTGGAGATGTTTTGACATGCCCTGATATTTGTGCTTATTTCAGTTACTTATAACATTTTAATGGCTAAAGTCTGTAATCAGCAACAAACTCTGCTACACTGTAAAAAAGTTATGACAACATATGTTTTTACATTGCTTTAACTCATCAAAATAAGTTAAGCAATTTTCAAGAATCTTTTACAAGATTCAACTCATTTTTAAGTCAGTTTAATGTAATTTAAGTGACGTAATGAAATTACGTAAACATCCAAGTTGATTGTACTTAAAAATTTAAGGCAGCAACTTTTTTTTTTTACATTGTACAATAATATGTGAGCAGCATGAATGACCATTTGAGCATATCCATAATTTTAGTAATTTTCCCAATGCAATCAATTCCTGATGGATAAAATCAAGTCTTTTCTCATTGAATATCCTGTTAATCACATCAGCAAAATGGGTTGCGAACGTCGTTTCATGTTGACTTTAAACCTTCTCTGGTGAGAATATCACCATTCAGGCTACTTTGTTGTGCTTGTAAATGGATGTCAGCTTCATCATGGCTGCTATGATTCACCAACTCCACGTAACAGATGTGCAGGTTTTGTTAGCAGATGGTTCAGGTACAATCTTACTCCGAATTAGTCTCTGTGCTGGTGAATTCTTGTAAAATGACTTCTTTAGTTTTGCATGAGCAGTTTCTACATGCGCAGGTGTGCTCAATGGAATGTTTCCCTGTGTGATGGGTTGGGGTTGGTTATAATCTTTAGAAAAAAAGATGCTTGTTTCTATCTGGTTTGTTTCGAGTGGCTTGTTTCTTAACGCCCATTCTTGATTTTTGTAGATTTCCAGTTTGATGTTTTTTGTAATATAGTACCGTCTGCTTGGGTGATGCTTCAATGTTTTTGTTTTAGTTTGATGGTGTTATACATTTCTGTCACGAAAACTCAAAAAAGATCAATATCAGAATGTTAAATGTCTCTAAGTCACTTAGAGGACATCTCAAATATGAATATGAAACTTACGACGTCATTGAGCAGTCTAATATGTAATGTAATCATTTTAACAAGGCTCATACGGTCTTATAAAGCTAATAATTAGATAACCTAATTCCAGTTTTTATTCTTTATGCGCTTATGGATGTGTGTTGTACCCACAATACGATGATTCTTATCAATAAAAGGGGATTTATATCCTGATGTCATCATTTTGTATTGATCTCTGAGTTTGTTTCATCATGGGGTCAATGTTTCATCCCTGTTGAAAGAAACTAGCAACTAAAAACTAGCTGTTTAGCTAGCTAAACCCACCTTGATTAACCAGCTTTGTCAGCAATATAATGTTGGTTGATAAGTGTTGCCATTAAACATGCAGAGGACAGGCATATACTATGTTATTCAGTCACATAACATGACTGATTAAAGTTTATAGCTTTCTATTTTAAGCCCGTCTGACAAAAATGAATGACTATTATTGTTATCATACAGTAGAAACCACAGTCGAAGCCATCAGGCACTGAACGTTTTCACAATGTTGCATTTTGGTTGCAATCACAGTAAAACATTTAAAAAAACATCCTAGCAACCACATCTAAACTAGAATGCTGATAATATGAAAGTTGTTCATACTATTTACAGAAATAATATAGCTTTAATTCATATATCCTTTACATAATTGGCAATGGCAAATTATCATGACAGAAATATAAGACAACACTGAAGCCTCATTTTTAATCTCAGTCACTCATTTTCTATCATTAATACTGTACCATACTTTTATTTTAACATTTCGCTTTGAAAGACACGCAGTAAAAAGTACCAGGTTGGATGTGGTTCATAAAACATTGCAAAAGGATATTCTAACAACAACATAACATTTCTGCAACCTTGTAAAATTACATATTACACTTGCAAAAATCTGATATTTGTTGTATGAACTTGTAGATACCAAAACAAGCATTAGAACGTCATTTTCACAACAACAACGCTTTTACAACACACTTGAGCCTACATGGGGCATAATGTAGCGATGGCTAGCTCAACTAAAACATTGCTGAGCATTGCTAGTTTTTGTTCTTCCTGTTGAGGGACCCAATTATATTAAAATTAAATACTTTGCAGACACTTTACAAACCAAAATGTAAGTGGTAGCCAACACAAATCACATTACTGCCATCCACCAGGACAGGAAGCAAATTACAAAATGCTAAACTGGCTAAGATAGTTTTTAAAGGGTAAAAAGGCAGGAGTGAACAAAGTTTTGTTATTATTACTGTATAGTATAATATAATAAGTATAATATTATTGATTTTTTTGTGGAGTGGAATAGTAAGATATTAACACCATAGAAACACTAACGATTTTGGAAGGGACATTGAATTAGCATTGATTTAAACTTGTTTTTCAACAACAAAATCGCTATTCCATCCGAAATCTAATTTTATGGCCATGTATAAATCTCAGATTGCAACAGAAAGTAGCTATTGATACATAACAGTGTTATTTTTCTATTTAATACATTTTATATTTGTTTATAATATATATATATATAATATATATATATATATATATATATATATATATATATATATATATATATATATATATTCCTTTAAATATAAATATATTATATATATGTTCGTTCTCTTTTAATATATTTGTATCTAATTCAATATTTTATTTAATATATTTACTATATTTTAATTCTGTAATATGTATGTGTGTATGTGTGTGTGTGTGTATTCATGGACAAGATCAAGTCCCGTCCAATATTATTTACTGCTTAAGTAGGCAATACTTCACATCTCTGAAGTCAAATGAATGGCAAAGCCTTTTTTTCTGTAGTTGTTTTTAAATCCCGAGAAACAGTTTCACCTAATGGAATTGAAATAGGCAGTAATGCAAATACCATCACATGAATATAAGAGACCTGAGGCAATGACCACTCGTGTCCTGATGAAAAAATGATGGGATTTGGGCAAAAAGCATTAGACATTCGGAATGAGAAACTATCATCCCTCTATCTCTCTGGAAACAGCCGGGAAAAGTCAAGCGCTTCTTTCTGTATCTCTCTTCCTTTCTTTTTCTCTTCCCTTCTCCATTCAGATAGCTTTTTTTAATCTCTTGCTAATGTAGGTTTTTAAGTGTAACAATAAATGTTCAAACTGCTAATTCCTCCCTTCCCCTGTTTTCTCATCCTTCCCCTCTCTCCCTCTCTTTCCCCTGCAAGCTGTCCGTCCTGTCATCCTCTCCCCCTTCTCTTTCTCTCTCATTTGATGTTTCAATCGATGAATAAATGATTGTTTCTATTCTGAGCTGCTCGGTGTGGGAGAAACGGAGAGAGAGAGAGAGAGAGAGAGAGAGAGAGAGACTGAACAAAATACAGAGCGAAATAACAGACTCTCTCTGAGCGAAACAATGTGCCGTCATTTGGGCTGAATCAATCTACATCCTAAACAGGGCAAATATTCTGCTCTCCACCTCAGCTCTTCTCTTCTCTTCACATCTGTCATCTCGCAGCTCTTCATCAATCACTCTTTCTCTCACTATTTCCTCTGCCTTCCAGCCTGTTACACCACGGATGTTTCACTTGTGGCCCGCGGGCCAAATCCGCCCTGTCAATCATTTTTATACATCGCGCTGATACATGAGAGCGCTCTGTGTGCTAAACTCAGCTGGCGTCAATTAGCCGATTGTGGCACATATCCACACTGTGTTAAAGGTCTTTCTGACCTTAGTTCAGCTATAGTTTCTCATGCATGAACTTTAGCAGAATGCCATACTTTCAATCTAAAAATCACCCTGACACCCCCTCAGTTTTTTAGATCTGGCTCCTGAAATGAATTAGAAGAGCCCTGACATGTACTGAATCCCATTCTACACATGCTGCAATTTTACTGAATAGCATTTAATAAATAATGCATTCACTCATATTGGATTGACCCTTCTTTGTTTTTTGAACTTTTTGAACACACCAAGTTGGTAAAATCAATTAACCTAAGGTTGAATAAACTCTAAAACGTTCTGAAACTGGTTGCCTTAAATCTTTAGGTTTTGTAAACTTAAATGTCTATGCTAGGAATACTTTATATTTATTGTCAACTCAACTTAAAAATCGTTTGGTGTACTTGGGTATAAATGTAGTTTGAACAGACACACAACTTGAATTTTTAAGTTTGTACAACTAATTGACCTTCAAGTTGTCCTGCTGGTTGCCTTAAACTTTTAAGTTTTCTCAACTTCTGATTTTTTTCACAGTGCCAGCTAACAAAAATATGTTGTAAGAATGTTTTGAAAATGTTAACGTTAATGTAAAATGTTTTTTGAGTGATTTTCCTCAGCAAATTAATTACTACTTTACTTATCTGATTATTGTCTCTTTTGATACCCTATATTACAAAATATGAGTATTCATTAAAATGAATGAGCTCAAAAACAAAAGACTCAAACCATTTAAAGTATATTATGAAAAAAAATAAAAACTCTAAAATGAGCAATCTGATTGGATAAACAATTAAACTCCACTTTGTTTGTGCTTTGTATCATACTTTGAAAACTGTCCACACTGTACATACTTCTCATGTAAGTAGAATTATTTAAAATGAGATTCGGCCATACCTCACCCCGCACACACACGTTGCCAGATTTCCGAGTGTGATGTCAGGCAGATTGATCTCAGCATTATGACTTTTGCCAGACTGTTGCCTGAGTAACACCTGCTCTCCTCATTATTCACCGGTCTCCAGATTGACTCTCCTCATGCACCCGTTGAGCGGGATTTCTGGCCCCAATCAGAGAGCAGATGAGAGATGCTGAAATGAGCTGATGTTTATACCACATCTGGATAAAAGCCACGTCCTGAGACGACACTGAACACACACACACACACACACACACACACACACCTGTCAGCACTGGACATTAACCTTTGCATATACATTCACATTTAAGACAGGGGTGTTCATTAGTGACAGACATCTTTAAACACTGAGACACGTCATTTTTTCAGGGTATCGCACCATTGGTGCAGAATTTCTAAGACAACGTGTCAAGTACAATTTTTAAAATGTGTAAATTGTCCTGTTTTAAATAAATAAATAATGCACACTACTGTTCAAACGTTTGTGGGCAGTAAGGCTTTAAGCAAGAATACACTAAATTGATCAAAAATGCCATTATGTTACAAAGATTTCTTTTTTTCTTTTAAATGCAAAATATTAAGCAGCACAACTGTTTTCAACACTGGTAATAACATGAAATGTTTCTTGAGCAGCAAATCATCATATTAGAATGATTTCTGAAGGATCATGTGACACTGAAGACTGGAGTAATGATGCTGAAAATTCAGCTTTGCATCACAGGAATAAACAGCCCGTTCTCATCCCAAGTCGTCATATACTGACGCTTTCAAAATTTCTTCAATATCTGACGCACACAGCACCCTTTAGCGTCCATATGAGACGCATAACCCTACCACAGACCTAAACCTACCCATAACCGAAGCGTCTCATATTGACGCTAAGGGTGCTTTGTGCGTCGGATATTGACGAACTTTTGAAAGCGTCAGTTACATGACGCCTAAACCTACCCATAACCGAAGCGTCTCATATGGACGCTAAAGGGTGCTTTGTGCGTCGGATATTGAAGAATGTCTGAAAGTGACGGAAAGTGACGATTTGGGGATGAGAATGCGTTGGAATAAATTACATTTAAAAATATATTCTAGTAGAAAATAACTTTTTACTTTTTAATTGATATGCGTTTAATTAGTTTTTGGAAATTAATTTGAACCTATCATACTAGTAGTCTTTTTAATTGTTACAAATTTTATCTCATTGAATAACATTTTATCTTTCAATCTTCTTACTATGTGTCTGTATATTCCCCATCTGTCCTTCTCATATTGATAGTGTATTTCATCTAAAATCTCATCACTTCACCAAGGGATTTCTCTGCATCTAAACACACACACACACGCAAGTCTCTTTCTCTCCCTTAATGTGACAGACACAACCATCGGCAGCTATGAATAATCAATGAACTCCATCTGTTCATGGGAGACCTGAGGAAGAGAATGAACTCACACACACCTAATGTCTACATTTCTCTCTACAGATGTGTGTGTGTGAGAGAGAGAGGCTGTAGGCCACATCCTTGTCAGAGCAACTCTATTAGTCAAAAAGACAAGCTGACAACATTAACTGATTAGAATATAATCAAATTTCCATTTCCTGCAAATTAGCTTATTAATCTACAAAGGAAGCAAACATTTACTCCTTATTTTCATATGCAAAGTCTTTTGTGATGTTGTTTGAATGTGAGTTGACTCCCTCAGTAAGGTGAACCCTGCACAGTGTGTATGTGTGTGTGTCGGTGTGTGTGTGTGTGTGTGTGTGTGTGTCTGTGTGTGTGTGTGTCTGTGTGTGTGTGTGTGTGTGTGGTGCCCTGGGGGTGTTGCAATAGTCCATGAGTTTCAAATGGCAATCAGTAACACTTACAACACTTACATTATTTCCCTTGACACAAACCAGAGGTGAAAGCATGTGTGTCCGTGCTGATGCAGTTCTGGGATGTTCAATCAAAAGCATTCATCATGGACAATGGCAAGAGACGCGTCAGAACACACATCAGCTGAAGCTGTCGGACACAGATGGTTCATTAAGATTCCTGAGCATGCACCATCTGACAACAACCCCAAATCATCCATCCTCATCTTAATAACCTGCCAGTTGCCTTTGACATAGTGCATCACCAGATCCTCCTACCCTCTCTAAACTTGACATCAGAGGATCCCCACTTCAGTCTGATTTCACATGAGATCCTACATGGATATCGAGCATTGTCCACAGTTCTACACTTCACCAATTAAGGTAATTATTCTGGTTAAGCCAACCAAACAAACAATATAAAAAAACTAGCTAGCTATCTAACTAACTAAACAACTAAAATAAACAGATTAACTAATTAAATAAATAACCGACCAAATAAACAACAACTAATGGAATAACTAAATAAACAACAAACTAAATAAAGAATAAAAAACTAATTGACTAAGTAAAACAACTAAAATAAATAACTAATCAAATAAATAAACAACTAACTAACTAAAACAAATAATGGAATAACTTACTAAATAAACAACTAACTAAAACAACTGACTAAATAAATAAAAAAACAACTAACTGACTAAATAAAAAACAACTAACTAACTAACTAACTAACTAACTAACTAACTAACTAAATAAATAAAAACGAACTAAATAAAAAACAACTAACTAAACTGGCTAACTAAAACAACTAACTGACTAAAACAACTAACTGACTACCTAAAACAAATAATGGAATAACTAACTAACTAAACTGGCTAACTAAAACAACTAACTGACTAAATAATAAAAAACAACTAACTAACTAACTAACTAACTAACTAACTAGATAAAAAACAACTAACTAAACTGACTAACTAAAATAACTGACTAACTAAAACAACTGACTGACTAACTTAATAAAAAAAAAAGACTAACTAAAATAACTAACTAAAACACCTAACTGACTAACTAAATAAAACAACTAACTAAAAAAAGCAACTGACTAACTAAAACAACTAACTAAATAAAACAACTAAATGACTAACTAAATACAAAACAACTGACTAAACAAACAACTAACTAACTAAAACAACAAATAATTGATTAACTAGCTAAATAAACAACTGACTAAACAAAAAATTAAAGAACAAACGAAAACAACTTAATGAATAACTAAAACTAAAACAATTGACTAACTAAAAAAAACAATGGTCTAACTTAAAACAACTGACTGACTAACTAAACAACTAACTAAATTACAACTAATGGACTAACTAAATAAATAAACAAACTAAAATAAATGAATACAACTAACTGACTTACTCAAATAAATAAATAACTAAACTAATAAAACAACTAAATAAATGAAAACAACTAACTGACTAAGAAAATAACTAAATGAAAAACAACTAACTAAAACAATTAACTAACTAAACAAACAACTAAGTAATTAAAACAGCTAACTAAATAAAAACATCCAAATAAATAAAATACTGGATTTACTCACTCATACCATTGCTTACAATGTGTTTGCTAATTCTGCTCTAATTTAAATAACAATTAATTTTTATTCATGTCCTTCACATTATGTTAAAATATGTGCACACAAAACCAGCCTTGAGTGTATCACTTAGTTGCGCCTTCACCTATTTGTATATTGGTTTATGCTAATGTTTTGTAATGCTTATAAACTCTCATTGTTTTTCTGTGGTGGAAAGAGATTTTCCAGCTTTCACATGATTTACTGAAATTGTAATGAAGCGTCATCAGAGGGAGAATCCATCTGCAGTTTATTGATAGTCAAATTCACAAACGAATTTGTCAAGAAGATAAGAGTGGTAAGTGGTAAGTGGTGTGCTCAAGTAGTGTGTGTCTAATGAGCTGCAGGTGTGTGTGTAATCAGTCCCAGGAATGAGGGCCTATGGGAGATGAAGTCCAAATGAGAACCAGTCAGTATTCGGGTGATATCTCCCAATGGAGGCGGTGCGGAAGCTTCACTTGTAAGTCATAACTCTCAAAAAAACGTCTGAAGACACACTTGAGGACTCGACTAATACATAACCATGAATAAAGTATTTTATAAAACACAATTCCTTTTCACAAACTACAAGAAATTAAAATTAGTTTCAGTAATACTGTGAGGTTTGAAACCGATTCTGGCTCATTGGTTTACTCCCTCCTCCCTCCTTCCTCACTCCGTCTCCATCCAGCAATGTCTATTTATTCCATCCCGACCTTTGACTTGTGTCCGCACTGTTCCGGGGGAACTGCTGATTTCCTTGAGCTCTCTGCTCTCTGTCTCTCTGCAGAGAGCTCTCTGTCAGGCCTGTCCCATAATGCACTGCAGAACTGCCAAATTCTTAGCATGCGGCGGCCTGGCTGTCTGTTCCTTAAACTCGAGCAAGAGACACGAAGTCCAAAACTATGAGCCATTTATAAATAAATAAAAACACACCTATCCATCTTGGCTAGTTCATGCAAGTACATTTATAACTGACTTCTAAAGCTTATAAAACAGCATCACTTTCTTTTCCTCTCACTTTTCGCCTTGTCTTCACCTTTCTCTTCTTAACTGTTAGTGGCATTTCACCTACTAGGTCTCATTTCCACCTTTCCTTTGATCCTCCAGTCTTTTTAAGTGAAATTAACTGCTCTCCTTTTTTTTAATTATTCTTTCACATTTTTTTATCATCACACACTATAGATTTCATAATCTTCTAATTTCCCTTCTCTGAGCATCCTTTGAAACAGAAGTAATGCTATAGTCTAAACTGTTTTTTTTCAGAAGGAAATTTTACTTTGTACAGGACAGCACACTAAATGCTGCCTACTGTTTTTTTATTATTTATTTATTTATTTATTTTTATAGCAGGTGAAACAGATTATGCAACAATAAACATTTCAAATAGCTGTACTCTGCTTGTTTGCATGACCTCATTATATGTGCATGTTTCGCATTACTTGTGTTTCAAAGGTCAACAAAATGTTGATTAATCATCTCAAAAATACAATTATTTAAAATTATTAATCCAGTTTCAAGTTAAAATGTTTTAAAGAGGACCTATTATGATTTTTTTTTTATTAACATTTTCACCTTTCTTTAGTGTGTAATATTGCTGTTCGAGCATGAAAATTATCTGCAAAGTTACAAAGCACAAAGTCACTCCAGCGGGAGTTATTCTCTATATCAGTGTCACTGTTTCTGAACTCCCTGAAACGCCTCCATTGTAGTCTTGAGTTTCTCCCTGGAATGAACACGTCACAATATTCCTCATTTAAATAATTCCTGCACAAGGCATATGTAAAATATAGGGGGCGGGGCCTGGTTGAGTTAGTTAGTAGTGTGTTGAAACTCACGGTTAAGGTATGACATTTCTGAAACACACTTAAAGTGGTAGACCAATCACAACACACTGATCCAGCCGACCAATCAGAGCACATTGTGCTTTTCAGAAGGAGGGGCTTCATAGAGACGGGAACTAAACAGAGCGTTACTGACAGACTGGGAAGAGAGGAGCTGCAACAGTGTAAAATATGTGAAAAATAATGCATTTTTGAACTTTCAAGCATGAAAACTTATTCTAGTAAAGCCCAAAAACAAAATCAAGACTTTCTAAAACGGCATAATAGGTCCTAAAAATAAACAATGTCTTGAAAAATTATTAAAAAAAACTAAATAAATCAAGGTGTGTGTGAGATACATACAGTATATAAAGCTACTGTATACTAAAATTGTATGGTGATATGCTATTCTGAGGCTTATTTTCTCTTGCCTTGGGCTCCATTACCCATCATCCTCTTGTACTGACCCCTCTTGCTATTGTAGTAGCAGATTTAATGTTATACAACATGTATTTCTGTAAACTGCGGCAGGTCGACAAGGACAAAAACAAGCTTTGTTTCTCTATTCAAAATCTTCTTTGTTGCTATTTGAATACACAACAGATCGAAGAAAATTGAAATAGAGTAAACCCTGAAATTGTTGCTGTATCAACATGAGACATTTTAAATTATGAACAAATAAATGATTAATATATTTCTTTCAGCGCTGGTTCCCTTAAGAAATCTCACCTCACAGGTTTGATTCAGTTCACAAAATGTTGCTCTGAGAGATACTGTAGAAGAATGAACATTTTGATTTTCTATTTGAAGAATAAAAACATTGAACAGAACAAGTGAGACTGTAATAACAGAGCTAGGAGAAGAAGAGAGAGTCTGAAAAGAACAAAAGAGTAGGACAGACAGTGAGTCAGCAGAAAGTCTTACTATCCCGAGGTCTTTTCACAGCTGTAACAAGGACATATAAAATCCTGAGCTTCTCGTTCTCTCTCAGATGGATTTTTAATAAGCCGCGGAGCTGTACGTGTGAGACGGCTGCCGAAGGTCACGCAGGAAGTTCACAGTCACAATCCAGGAAACCAGGAGAAGATTTTTTTTTTTTAGACATGCACATTTAAAATGCAGAACTGTCTTTGAATTATATAAAATCAAACCTGCTGAGAACAGTCAGGGAATGTTAGTTTTTGGTTCCCAGAACATTCTCAGAACATTCCCATAACATATTTTTATTTATTTTGTTTTTGGTCCAGCATAGGAACCAAAACTTGTGAGATGAGTTTAAAGAAAGCACATATTTTTCAAGCAAAACGCACTCATAAAAAGGACTTTGTTAGGTATTAAATGATAAACCACTGTGAACTTAAGGAGAACTGACTTTACACAAGACATCAAGCAAAAATAATGGGAAAAAAAATCTGTATTTTAATGCAGATGCTATTGGCTTCAATCTTTTGTATCAAATGCACTGACATTAAGCAGTTTTTAAGTGTCCAACTCTAATGCCCGGTTTCACAGAAAAGGCTTAAGAGAAGAAGAAAAAAAGCATTTTAAAATATGTCAATGCTTTGTCTCAAGATGCACACCAGTAATGTTTTTTTCAAAGGCACGTTTATAAAAGCTAATTACATGTCCTAATTTTACTAAGGCCTAATCCTGGCTTAATCTAAACCCTGCGTGTGAAACCAGGCCTAAAACTGAGGTCCTTTCTACCAGGTAAATAGAGCAGCGGTCAACAGAAGGACATTCTGTTTGTTCATATTCAGAGCTTTTTTTACTTTTCATCATATTCAGTCATAAACAACCTAAACAATGCAGGGCTTTCATACAGGTTTATAAAGAAGATTATCCATTATTTTGTAAAAGCCAGATAGAACAACCATCACAGAGTGTTAAAGACGCTGCCCACACATACATTTGCTTTCTGTCTCACATACACACACAATTGGAATGAATATAAATGTCCTCCTCCGCTAACACCTCCAGTCCATCCGACTCTCAGGTTGTTATGCTCCAAAACACCTCAATCTCTTTCTCTCTTTCCGATTCTATCTCTATCTCTGGCTTATTCTCCGTCTCAGTGAATTGTAAAGACTGTCTAATAGGTAAGACGAGTATTTGAAATGCTCTACAAAGGCAGCATCTCCGTACACTGTATAAAATATGTTCTCTGTCTTGTTTTCCAGTACAAATATCAAAACATTCTTAAATCAAGATTTACTTGAGAATAAAAATCACTTGAGATATTAAGTCTTGTTTTCTGAACAAATAAATTAATAAATAAATAATCAAAATGTCTGCAAAAGGGGTCAGAAAAATAAACTTAATTCAAAGGAAAAGCAAGATTATTTGTCAGATATTGGAAGATATTTGTTCTAGTTTCAAGCATCAAGTCACTTCATTTAGATACATTTTTCAGAAAACAAGATTTAATATATTAAGTAATTTTGCTTCTCAAGTAAATGTCTCTTGATTTAAGAATGTTTAGATATTTGTCCTGGAAAACAAGACAAACTGAGTGGATTTAAATTATATTTAAATATTCTATATTTACATTAACATTTTACTCTACCATCTTTACAGTTTTTCACTGAGCTCAACAACAATGCAACATTTTATAATCTTTATATGACTCCATTCAACAATTCTAAGCAAGCATATTTAAAGTCAACATTTCTCTAACAATTTGTTTCCAGTGAATTCTTTGCATTGCATTCTGGGATTGCCTTATCCATGCAAGATGCATGGGGAGTGCAAAACTACTTGTCTTCAGGAAGCTTAATGATTATATAAACATCTTATTTAATGCACAAAACTATCATAAACCTCACAAAAGAGAATAGACTTTAAACACACTGAAAGACAACACATGCTCAATACATCGCAGAAAGGCTGTCTCTCTTAGTTTATATATGTAAAAATACAAGTTAAATAAATTTAAAAAATCCACACAACTTACTCAACCCTAAAGTAGTCAGTTGTTGTGAGTGGATCAATGATGTGCTGTCTAGTTTAGCAGCTCACTAGATTTTGGAACAAAACTGCTGACTTTCTCTTTTTTCCATTTAGAAGATTCCTGATGTATCTGGATGTGATTTATTGAGGATATGCTACTGTTATAAACAAGAAAAGCCCTGATGGGAGAATCGGATGGGGAGGATGGTGAGAAATGGGCAGGTAGTTAGTGTGTTTGTGTGCATGCTTTACACAAGTCATTATCTCACTCTCTCACTGAATGTTCATTTTCTGAGAAGTTTCTAAATTAGCTGCGGGTAATTACATTCACTTGGATCCGTTAACATGAGACTCTGAGCCCGGACTAGAAAAGATAAAGGCGGATTTAAATGGAAGGATTGATGAAGACCGTTCCATGCGATATTCCTGTTAAATCCATAACTCATTTTCTCTAGTAATGATCCTCTTGACATCCCTCTCTTTCTCTCTCTCTCTCTGTGTGTGTGTGTGTGTGTGTGTGTGTGTGTGTGTGTGTGTGTGTGTGTGTGTGTGTGTGTGTGTGTGTGTGTGTGTGTGTGTGTGTGTGTGTGTGTGTGTGTGGAGTGTGGAGCTTCATAAGGGTCATGTTTCCAAATGCAGGGCAGATGCTTCACATCTAATAATATTCAGCTTATGTAAAATGAGTCTGTGAGAAAAGAAGATGAAAGAGAAGGAAGAAAGGAAGAAAGAAAAAAAAAGGAAGAAAGAAAGAAAAAGAAAGAAAGAAAGAAAGAAAGAAAGAAAGAAAGAAAGAAAGAAAGAAAGAAAGAAAGAAAGAAAGAAAGAAAGAAAGAAAGATAATTTACATGCTGTCACTCACTTTAAGATGGCAAGATGTCAGTTTAAAAATGAACACTAATCAATTAATTAACCTGGAACCTTATATTTGTAATGATAACAATTTTTTATTTTGAAACATGCATGCTATTGATCTATAATGAAACGAGACCTTCTACGCTTAAAAAAATAAAAATAAAAAAAATATATTATATTATATTATATTATATTATATTATATATGTATGCATACTATATGTATATATTATAAACATACATATACATCTTAATTAATCATTAATAATATATGTATATATATATATATATATATATATATCTCCAATGCTCCCAAAATGTACTCATGCAGGCGGTCAAGGCAGATAGTGGGTCTCTGCTTTGTTAGATGAAAATGGGATATGTTAAATTTGTAGCAGATTTCATTAGCTGGACAAATCCAGATCTCATCTGGGCTTGTTTCCAAGAACCACACACATACATACATGGAGAGCACATTGAATAATAAAAACAGATGTGTTCTCTCCATCTCTGCCTTGACCGCCTGCATATTTCACCCATACATATACAGTGAGGAAAATAAGTATTTGAACACCCTGCTATTTTGCAAGTTCTCCCACTTAGAAATCATGGAGGGGTCTGAAATTGTAATCGTAGGTGCATGTCCACTGTGAGAGACATAATCTATAAAAAAAATTCCAGAAATCACAATGTATGATTTTTTAACTATTTATTTGTATGATACAGCTGCAAATAAGTATTTGAACACCTGAGAAAATCAATGTTAATATTTGGTACAGTAGCCTTTGTTTGCAATTACAGAGGTCAAACGTGTCCTGTAGTTTTTCACCAGGTTTGCACACACTGCAGGAGGGATTTTGGCCCACTCCTCCACACAGATCTTCTCTAGATCAGTCAGGTTTCTGGGCTGTCGCTGAGAAACATGGAGTTTGAGCTCCCTCCAAAGATTCTCTATTGGGTTTAGGTCTGGAGACTGGCTAGGCCACGCCAGAACCTTGATATGCTTCTTACAGAGCCACTCCTTGGTTATCCTGGCTGTGTGCTTCAGGTCATTGTCATGTTGGAAGACCCAGCCTCGACCCATCTGCAATGCTCTAACTGAGGGAAGGAGGTTGTTCCCCAAAATCTCGCAATACATGGCCCCGGTCATCCTCTCCTTAATACAGTGCAGTCGCCCTGTCCCATGTGCAGAAAAACACCCCCAAAGCATGATGCTACCACCCCCATGCTTCACAGTAGGGATGGTGTTCTTGGGATGGTACTCATCATTCTTCTTCCTCCAAACACGTTTAGTGGAATTATGACCAAAAAGTTCTATTTTGGTCTCATCTGACCACATGACTTTCTCCCATGACTCCTCTGGATCATCCAAATGGTCATTGGCAAACTTAAGACGGGCCTTGACATGTGCTGGTTTAAGCAGGGGAACCTTCCGTGCCATGCATGATTTCAAACCATGACGTCTTAGTGTATTACCAACAGTAACCTTGGAAACGGTGGTCCCAGCTCTTTTCAGGTCATTGACCAGCTCCTCCCATGTAGTTCTGGGCTGATTTCTCACCTTTCTTAGGATCATTGAGACCCCACGAGGTGAGATCTTGCTTGGAGCCCCAGTCAGAGGGAGATTGACAGTCATGTTTAGCTTCTTCCATTTTCTAATGATTGCTCCAACAGTGGACCTTTTTTCACCAAGCTGCTTGGCAATTTCCCCGTAGCCCTTTCCAGCCTTGTGGAGGTGTACAATTTTGTCTCTAGTGTCTTTGGACAGCTCTTTGGTCTTGGCCATGTTAGTAGTTGGATTCTTACTGATTGTATGGGGTGGACAGGTGTCTTTATGCAGCTAACGACCTCAAACAGGTGCATCTAATTTAGGATAATAAATGGAGTGGAGGTGGACATTTTAAAGGCAGACTAACAGGTCTTTGAGGGTCAGAATTCTAGCTGATAGACAGGTGTTCAAATACTTATTTGCAGCTGTATCATACACATAAATAGTTAAAAAATCATACATTGTGATTTCTGGATTTTTTTTTTTAGATTATGTCTCTCACAGTGGACATGCACCTACGATGACAATTTCAGACCCCTCCATGATTTCTAAGTGGGAGAACTTGCAAAATAGCAGGGTGTTCAAATACTTATTTTCCTCACTGTATATATACACAGACATGCTCAAATTTGTTGGTACCCCTCTACAAAAAACGAAGAATGCACAATTTTCTTTGAAATAATTTGAAACTGACAAAAGTAATTGGCATCCACCATTGTTTATTCCATATTCCATATTTGCTTTTGATTTTTAATTCAACATAATATTGTAAATAATAAAACAAATGAAAATGGCTTGGACAAAAATGATGGGACCGCTAACCTAATATTTTGTTGCACAACCTTTAGAGGCAATCACTGCAATCAAACGTTTTCTTTCGCTCTCAATGAGACTTCTGCACCTGTTCAGAGGTAGTTTGGCCCACTCTTCCTGAGCAAACTGCTCCAGCTGTCTCAAGTTTGATGGGTGCCTTCTCCAGACTGCAAGTTTCAGCTCTTTCCATAGATGTTCGATAGGATTCAGATCAGGACTCATAGAAGGCCACTTCAGAATAGTCCAATGTTTTGTTCTTATCCATTCTTGGGTGCTTTTAGCTGTGTGTTCTGGGTCATTATCCTGTTGGAGGACCCATGACCTGCGACGGAGACAGAGCTTTCTGACACTGGGCAGTGCGTCTCACTCCAGAATGCCTTGATAGTCTTGAGATTTCATTGTGCCCTGCACAGATTCAAGGCACCCTGTGCCAGGTGCAGCAAAGCAGCCCCTAAAAAAGCACATAACCGAGCCTCCTCCATGTTTCACTGTAAGTATGGTGTTCTTTTCTTTGAAAGCTTCATTTATTCGTCTGTGAACTTAGAGCCGATGTGACTTGCCAAAAAGCTCCCGTTTTGACTCATCTGTCCAAAGGACATTCTCCCAGAAGGATTGTGGCTTGTCAATATGCATTTTAGTAAATTCCAGTCTGGCTTTTTTATGTTTTTCTTTCAAAAGTGGAGTCCTCCTGGGTCTTCTTCCATGGAGCCCACTTTCACTCAAAAAGCGACGGATGGTCCGATCAGAAACTGACGTACCTTCACCTTGGAGTTCAGCTTGGATCTCTTTGGCAGTTATCCTTGGTTCTTTTTCTACCATTCGCACTATCCTTCTTTTCAATCTTGGGTCGATTTTCCTCTTGCGGCCGCGTCCAGGGAGTTTAGCTACAGTTCCATGGACCTTAAACTTCTTAATAATATTTGCAACTGGTGTCACAGGAACATCAAGCTGCTTGGAGATGGTTTTGTAGCCTTTACCTTTACCATGCTTGTCCATTATTTTCTTTCGGATCTCCTCAGACAACTCTCTCCTTTGCTTTCTCTGGTCCATGTTCAGTGTTGTGCACACAATTATACCAAACAGCACAGTGACTACTTTTCTCCATTTAAATAGGCTGAATGACTGACAGTACTAGATTGGAGACATGTGTGATACTAATTAAAGAAACAAATTAGTTTGAAATATCACTATAATCCAATTATTTGTTATCTTTTCTAAGGGGTACCAACAAATGTGTCCAGGCCATTTTAGAATATCTTTGTAGAATAAGCAATAATTCATGTCTGTTCACAGCTTCTTTGCTTTATTCTATGACATAGCAAAGGCATGCAAGTATACATGATAAAATAGCTTTTATTTTCATTACTTTTCAGGAGGAATGAAGCATTATTTCAATGAGCTGTAAGGGTACCAACAGATTTGAACATGTCTGTACAGTGTATGCCACAGCAAGTTGAAGAATGACCCAAATCCTTCATGAATCAATGCTACAACACAATAAAAGGTTTAAAAAGCCCTAAAAGGGCTGAACAGTTTTTATAGGCCTTACATAATTTAAAAATCTATGTTATATCAGACAATGCAGATGATTTTGTCCTGAAAGAAAGAAAAAGTGGAAAAAGTGTTGGAGAGAGAGATTGTGTTGGTGTTAAACGCCCTCAGAGATGCGGGGCCAGAAGTCTTGCAGGAATACAGCATTTATAATCTTTCTGCTGGATCTCAAATGTCTCTATGACAGAAATAAAAGATTCATTTCAGAAACGTCAGATAAATAGCCTATATATGTTGTTTATGTGGTTAATGTGTGTGTGTTTGTACATTTGCATGATTTGCCAGTTTGTATTTTCTTTAAAAAAAAAGATGAGAACTGAATTCTTTGGAAACAAATTGCAATCGTATGAACAGACCAACACACACACAAACACACACACACACACACACACTCTCCCTCGAGCAATCTCTATCCCTGTGCATCTCCAAATCCGATCACACCAGATCACAGGGGAATGATTGATTCATCTATCCTTCCCCTTTTGCTCACGGACACACATTATCGCTCACACATCTGCCTTTTCTCAGAACGAAAACACAAACCATTCACATGCGCAGAAACGAAAGGAGCAAATGGTTTATTCACTCTCAAATTTCCTCCCTATGTCGAGCACTTGAGGAGAGGATGTGCTAAAAGAGAACGAGGTGAGAGAGAATCCGAAATTCCTCCCATGATCATTAAATAATTTAGAGAGACCGCTCCACTGATCATTAGAGGGACGGAACAGAGGGAAGCACGGCGGGAGGGGGAGAACGAGGAGATTGCGGAGAGAAGGGAGAAGCAGAAAAAGTGGGTGTAATGGAGTGGAGGATCTTTCTTGGAGGGAGAGAGAGAGAGAGAGAGAAAGAAAGAAGCTGGAAGATAAAGAGAAATCTTCCAGTTTTAGAAGAAGTTTTCATTGTCCTCTTTGAACCGCTGCCATGAATAACGCTGAGGGGAATAGCGCGAGCACGCGATCAGAAGGCTTGAACGTCTGCATTAATGAAGCAGAGATAAATCTCACATGATTAATTCTGATGTGTCTGTCCTCCTCCAGAGGTTGTGTTGGGATTAATTAGTACTCCATTCACAGTGTTAAAATTCGATTGTTCAGAGTATGAGCCAATCTTGGTTTCACTGTTCATAGCAAATGCTTCAGCCAAAACTGTAGGCCTACTTCTTTCTTAAAATAAATATAATAAAAAAAATTATATATATATATATATATATATATATATATATATATATATATATATATACTTTAAAAAAGTTATGAAGGAAAAAACAGAACACTGTCATGTACGAGCAAGCACTTCTGAATTTATATATATATATAAATTCAGAAGTGCTTGCTCGTACATGACAGTGTTCTGTTTTTTCCTTCATAACTTTTTTAAAGTAAGTTAGCCTACATAAAACGGCTTGAATCTGAAAAGTAAGACTGCTTGCCTTTTGGCTAACTGCTAGTTGTCAATTCAGGACCTAAAACTAACTTTTTGCTACACCTGCAATAATATTTTTTCCTGGCCATGAAACTGTTTTTTCAAAAACACAGCTAAAACTACTAGCCTAACTAATGTAAAACATTATTAAAGACATGTAAAAAGTCAGTAGCTGCGTTTCCATTACCCTTCAAATTGCGCAAATTGAAATTGCGAATTGAAAATACGGCCAATCAACGCATTCTCATCCTAGGGCGTCATATACTGACGCTTTTGAAATTTCTTCAATATCCGACGCAAAGGGCACCCTTTAGCGTCAATATGAGACGCCGGTTATGGGTAGGTTTAGGTCTGGGGTAGGTTTAGGGTTAGACCGCTAGGAGGCGCCTCCTAGACTCATATTTATCTGCGTCTCATATTGACGCCTAAGGGTGCCCTGTGCGTCGGATATTGAAGAAATTTCAAAAGCGTCAAAAGCCTTGGGATGAGAACGGGCTGGGCCAATGGAAACACGTCAATTTCGCAAAAACTCCCATTTATCGCAAAAAAGTTTTTACGCTCGCATGAGGTGGTTTTTCAGACAATTCGAAAAAGAAATATTTCGCAAAACTGCAATGGAAACAGCGCATTTACAGGTCACCTGACGTAGATGACGCGGTGTGTTTGGACAAAATACGAGACAGACTTCTTTATTTATTTCATATAAGACAAAAGAATTACAGGAATTATGGATTCTAAACCTCAAATAAATGCCACAATCAAGACCTCGAAGCAGACATGAGGGAGAAACACCCAGAAACACCTCATATGTGCCGCTCACAAGTATAATAAGGGTCGTTCCTTACCATTAATGCTTGGAAAACACACATACATCTCCTTCGATTAATAATAATGGCCAGTGCAGTGGCTGGGATATCTACCAACGTCCGTTGCCATGGTTTTTGGAATGATTTTACTTATCACGGGAGGAAAAAATTAAGTTTTAGTCGCATAACATCGGTTAATGGAAACGCCGTCATTTCGCAATAGTTTTTTGTCGACATTTAGAAAAAATCTCAAAAGTTTTGCACAAATCTGTAATGGAAACGCGCCAAGAACAATCAAATTACAAGCAAAAGCACAAATAATTACAATATACTAATATACAAATGAAATAAACAGTGCTTTTCAGGTAGGTCTAACTAGTAACATTAGGATGCTGTCACTTTAAGACCTAATGCAAGGATCCAATATACTGATACTGCACACATGCATTTTCTTTCTCAACATTCACTTATGACATAACCGACTATGTTTACTAAGATAATCGTCAAGACGGGCATATTTTGTGAATTTGTCCGTTCAAGCACAAGAAGATGTGAAAGAGAGCTCAATTTAGTATTTGTGCGCTGACATGGCTTTCTGAATGCGTGCTTCGGATGTTTGCGCACACACAACTTTCCACACAGTGTGCAAGTAAATGAATTGAGCTTCCCTTTGCGTCTTCTTGAGCTTGAATATTGATGTTCATGTTCACGTTCCCGTTCTCACAACACTGTATTGTTAGGCCCTGTGTCAATTAATGTAATTACGAGATTTCAACTTGTAAAAACATTGTAAAAAATGACAACTTGTAAGCTGGGAATTTTCTGAGAGCTTGCGTGCCATTGTACCACCTGACTGCTGCAGATTAATTAAGGCATTGATTATGTTGCCATATAAAAGCATAATTGCCTGACGACGTGAAAAGCTCAGAGAAAATACTGTAGTTATAACATGGCGTGAATGCAGTATATGTTTATACAATTGGCTCCCTGGTCTCTAGGCATGGCTTACATTTCCTCATAATGTATTTCTCTGGAATCTTATCAGCATTTTTATCAACAACCAGGTGAAAGGTCTCAGTATTTTTGTCCATATATGCATGCAATGAAAGTCAAGTCTTACGGGTTTGGAACGACATTTGGGTAAGTAATTAATGACAGAATTTTCATTTTTTGGTGAACTATCCCTTTAAGACAGACCACTGGAATTGAGTCAAACACTTAAATTGAATACTTACAATTAGAGGCTTAAAAAAAAAAAAAAAGTAAGAGTAACTGTAATAGTGATACTTAACAGACTAATACACCTTTATCACAAGCCTTTTCCATTATAAGCCTTACACAGGCTATGTAAAACCTCACAAATCTCTTCTTGGCACACCAGCAAAGATCCAGAGTGATCGCATAAAGGCTTTAGGTCTGATCCCATGTGGATCTGGAGAATTATTGCCCTGCCTGACGAGATGACTACTATTGTGCCCTTGAACGAAGCACTTAACCACATACTGCTCCATGGGGGAAACTTGGTAATGATACCTAACCTATTTGACCAAGAGTAGATGCTTTTTGCCCCGATAACTTTAACAGCAATGGTCCGGAAGAGCCGTGTTCATGCCAATCAACATCTGCAGCATAGGAGGAGTGTTTTCCCACTGACTGCTGCTGCTTCTGATTGCTTTTAGAGAGAAACACTGCCCATAACTGCTGGTCTAGGATCAGTTTTCTCCATAATAATAGTATATTGGTGAAACAGATTTAGTGTTTGCGCTCTTACAATGTGTTTTACAGCGTTGAGCAATGTAGATAATCACTAACAAATCAGTTGATTTCTTGAACGCAATGGGCAATCAGACGAGATTTTGGAGTTTTTGTCCATGTGGTGTTCTGCACGCAAGATAATCCTGTGTTTTTCTGATCAAATTATAGTGGTTTGCGAACGTAGATGCTTTAATAACAAATAACTTATCGGGAGCGTTTATGCTGGGATGTGCAAGTTGTTGCTAGATGTCACGTAACTTGAAACTATTTCATGACATTCTGTTTAAATGTGTTTTTAAGGAGGAAGTGCATCTAGCCTTACCCTGGGGTTGGTTCACCCTACGCCTATAATCTGCAGCTTAGAAAAGACACATGGGAAAAGAAAGGGTGAACTGCTATGATAATGTCTGATGAAAATTTAAAAGATGAAGATTTAATTTATTCATCACAAAAAATAAAATAATTTCAAAACTATGAATGAAAAAAGTTAATTACTTAATCAAAACAGATTTTAGAAAATATGACAAAATATTTATTTAATAAATTATTATATACAGTATTATTATAATATTTATATAGATATAGATTATTATATGTTCAGAAATGTATTGTTATATGTTAAAGGTCTAATGAATCTAAAAGTATTATTTTAGATTAAGCATTATATCTTGTCTGATGAAATGTCTGATGAAAATATAAAAGATGAAGATTTAATTTATTCATCACAAAAAATAAAATAATTTCAAAACTATGAATGAAAAAAAGTTAATTAATTAATCAAAACAGATTTTAGAAAATATGACAAAATGTTTATTTCATAAATTATTATATACAGTATTATTATAATATTTATATAGATATAGATTATTATATGTTCAGAAATGTATTGTTATATGTTAAAGGTCTAATGAATCTAAAAGTATTATTTTACATTAAGCATCATATTAGGCGATAAGGAAGTATTGTTAGGTGTCAATGGTAGAGTTTTGACAAATCTAAAAACACGCTGTTTGACTTCCTTAAAGGGATACTCCACCTCTGGAAAGATGAATGTGTATTTAAATTGGGTCATTTATGTAGAAAAAATGTGAAATTATTTTTGAATTTGGAGCTTTCTAGACTGAGAAAAGCCAGAAAATGTATTTTTGCCTCATGTGGATGAAAGACAACAACTCCCAGAATGCACTTGCTTCGCTGCTCTATGAGGCCACTCGCAAGCCACGCCTACCGGTTAGAGAGCAGTTGTAAACAATAAAGCTAACTAGTCTCCGTGAGTCTGCCCGGGTTTTTGAGATCGCATCGCACAAAATGTCCGGGATTCGGCTTTTGCATTCTACAGTCGCCATTCATTGGGTCTCATTCATGAAACACGAGCAGAACGAATTTTTGTGTAAATCGTGTGTAAAGTGGTTCTGGCGTAAATTTTCGGATTCATTAAAATGTTTGTATTTTCCAAATGTTAGTTGGCACGAAAGAAATCTACACCTGCTCCCAGCCACGCGTAAATAGTGCGTTTAACATCCGAACGTTTTGCTCATTAATAAGCTGCATTTTAATTCACCTTAATCGGGTACATATTTACACAGCATTTTGAAAAAATATTCTATATAGTAATTACATACCGTTTTTCTTTTTACTTTTATTACGAGAGCCAGTAATAGCATCTGCAAACGGAACACAAGTCCGTAAGTCTTTTTTTAAAATCTTTAAAAAAAAAAAAATTATTTATTTTTTATATTCAAGCTGTTTATTCATTTTTTTTTTCAAGTCCGCAAGTCACAAGTGTTGTAGTCAAGCTTCATGTCGAACCATTTTCTTTTCACTTCTGGGACTGTTCGATTAACAGATGAAACTCCATTAACTGCATCTGTAATATGCTGCCAAGCATTTTTACCTAAAGCATTTAGGTAAAAGCATTATTACCTAAAAAAATTTTTTTACTATGTACACTTGAAAATAAAATGTGGCGTTTTGAATGAACTTCTGATAATAAAACTTCAATTTCTGCATCTGAGAAATTTCTCTTCTTCATTCGCTTTTGATGAAATTCTTCGTTTCGTGTCATAATATGATGCATATAGTTGTCAGTCGGTTTTAATGGGCGGGATTTATGGTAATTGACAAAAATTGAGCGTGCACGCGCGTCCCATTTATGACTGATTGGAATTCATTAACCCACACACACATTTCACTATCACATCTGACGTTTACGAAGTATTTGTGAATCAGGAGAAGAATTTTCGGGAATGTCTCTTTACGCGCAAATCACTCACATATTTACTCGTATATTTATGAATGTTTCATGAATGAGACCCATCGTGTTTACTGTGGCGAGCAGGACGAGGCTAGGGCCGCGGGAGAACGACGCGAGGCCGGTGGCGTCATTACTGATGAGCGACACCTGTGAGGCACTGGTCTCGTATCTCTCACGGAGGAGCGGGTATTTTCTTAGCAATGTTAAAACGCACATCAACCGATCACGTGTTTAGCGTTCATGTAAACACTACATTCAGATTCACTAATCGGAATGAATTCAGTTAGATTGAAACAAAAGGTGTGCATGTAAACAATGAATGGCGACCGTAGAAAGCAAAGCCGAATCCCGGACATTTTGGTCGATCTCGACGGCCGGACATGCAGGTTTCTGCCGGTGAAATCAAACGCACTGGCACTGATCTGTGATAGGTCTGTTAGCGCATTAGGTCCAACCCCCTATGGGCGGGTTTGAAAGGGTGGGAACTAGTGCTTGTAGTCTTAACAGAAATCCCCCCCTCTTACACTTCCTCCGACAATGACGCAAAATGACTATTTTTGCGTCATTGTAGGAGGAAGTGTAAAGAGGTAAATACAGATTTCTCTCGTCTCAGGGGAAAATGAGAAAATGTTGCACGACCATTCAGTAGTATGACTGGGTTTCTAACATTGCAAAGCTAAATGGGTGGAGTGTTCCTTTAAGAACAAGCGTGAAAATAATTTACTCAAAATGTATTAAAGCAGAAGGAATGTAGAAGATTAAGGACGACAGGTTTTTCAAAGTTGTGATCATGATAATAATTTAGAGACCTTAGAATGTTGTGTATTTACCGGTAATACGATAGGCTTTATATGGTTAAAGTCCATTTTAACCATGGAAAGAGTCGGGTCAGTTTGAAATCAAGCCAGAATACAGCATTGAACTGAATTGATTCAATGCTTTATAGAGTTAAAGTCCATTTTGAGCACATAAAGAGTCAGGTCATTGAACTGAATTGATTCAAAGCATTTTCTGACACAGCATAAACTCTAAGTGTGTAGGCACACTCTTTCAAAGTGATATAAGAACCTTAATTTTATATTTATTATGAGCATTTGGTGGAAATCTAGGTCATATCCCAGTGCAAGACTAGTAGTTTCTGTACAGTAGTTGTCTCAAAGCACCCTGCATGCAGCTCTTCCCCAGGAGAGTTAATTTGCTCTGGGCTTGTACGTACTGTACTGTACTATACCACACACATCCCTCATGTATCTGTCCTCCTTAAGGGGTCACAAAACCCTCTGTTTCAGCAACAGTCAGTTCTTATCACAGTTTAGAAAAATTTAACAAATGTGAGCGTGGAGAGCTGCGGAGTGGAGAGGGAAGAGACCGGGAGGTTGTCGACACTGGCTTCTGATGCAAACAGTTTTATTTCGCTCTCATTAAAAGCACAAATGCACGCTACAAATTAACATCACATGCAACACAATATACTATCGAAGCTTGTTTCTTTCGATTTTATATCTTGCAATTTTGACATATTTTCTTTTCTTATCTTCGATTTTATATCATGCAATTCTGACTTTATATCTCCCAATTGCATAAAGTCAGAATTGTGAGATATAAACATGCAGTTCAGAATTGCGGGTTTATTTATCGCAATTGTGAGTTATAGCTCACAGTTCTGACTTCATAACTCGCAATTGCGACATTTAATCACGCAATTCTGAGATAAACATGTTAGAATTGCGAGATGTAAACTCAAGATGGAGGCGCAACATGGCTGCCGCCATTCGAGCAACTAGCTCGTATGTATTCTAAATGGCAGATTCTACGCTTACGAGAATACTTGATTAGTTGGTAGAAGTAATTACACATTAATGAGCACATATATTTTTGAAAGAACAAAGTGTTTTTTGCTAAGAATCAACTTAAAAAATAACACAGTGTAGCTTTAACGCACAAATAAACGTACAGCCGTTCACATTTGTTAAAATGTGAGTACAGCGAGAGTACCGCGAGAGCGACCCGAATGCATACTGAGCTTTATTTACGGTAATTACGACATTATTTTCAGAAATGTATTTTCACATCCTGTGACGTTGACACGAAGACGAATTTAAACCAATCATGCCAAGTGTCAACACAAAACATGGATTGCTAACACACATCTACGGATAAAACAGCCATCTTGAAGACAAAACACAGCTGCATGTGCAACAGGGGTCAGAGATAATGATGTGAAACTAGTTCTCCCACAGAGTCGAGTCCATTTGTCGAGCAGTGTGTTAACATTGTTTTACCTCAAGGGGCAAAAAAGACCTCTAAAACTCTCCTGACCCGAGCTCTTCAACTCTCGGTCAGCACTGTATCAAGACCTCTAAGAGCCTGGCCGTTCTCATTTAGACAGGCCTGTTTGATGTCATCTTGGACAGTAAGGAGGTGTCTGTCTGCTTGTCTCCCTCTCTTTTTCTCCTTCCAGGCTTTCTCTCTAGCTACACTTTAATATTTAATGCACATGCCATACAGCAGATGGTACCATAAAAAAGAGCATCAATATTTGATGCAAACTCTCCCCAGCCCTTTCTGTTCTCCTTCCTTAGATATTTCTTTCACACTCATTCATGATGAAGCTCTTCGGATGGCGTAGTCGGTATTGTTAGCGATCGCTGTTGCGTTCAATGGTGTCATGCATTTGTGTTGCTTATGAAATATTAAATCTTTGTTGATAGCTATGACACTGGTAGTGAAGTAATTCGCAGTCTCGTCAGAGTAATTTGGAGATAATCTGTGCTCCACGGTGCAGGTGGTTAATGTGGGTCTTACATCAACGCTGCGTTTTTAATTCAAAGCTTTGTTGTGTGAGGTCAGGTCTCGCGCTGCACGATCCCGTTTGTTCAATGTGCTCGAACAGCCATCGGGAGTCCAATCAAAGGTGAGGTGGAGCATAGGAAATGACTCATTTGCATCCTCGTTAATATGCAGAAACTCTCATTTTTTTTAACATAAATCACAAACGCTGCAACAGCGACTCGTTTCATTGCAGTGTTTGATCATTTTAAAACAAGGAACCGCCATTAATCATTTATTACTAAATGTCTCGACAGTTTTCTTGAACTAATATAAGGCAGAGCAACTCATTAATCAAAAGAACTAATTTTTGAAGAATAAATCAACTGAAAAACAAAATCAAGACAATATTAGAAACTGACTAAGTTTACTAAAAGTAAAATGAAAACTGAAAATATAACAATAAAAAGCTAATTAAAAACTATAAATGTATATTTGTAATAATTACACTTTATTTTACAATAAGTGTACTTACAGTGTATTTACCCAAGAAACTGGTAATATAAGGTAATGGGTTAAGGTTAAGTTTAGAGCTAGGTTCAGGGTTAGTATCTATAACCCAGTTGAGTTATTGTAATTGCTATAATAAGTATAGTATGTACATGTGGAAGAGGACTGTCAAATAAAGTGCTACCTAAATAATACTAAAATAAGACTGCTAGTATGCACAGAAGTAACAGTGGTTTTTAAAGCATTAAAAGCTTTAAAAACATGATGGATGAAGTAGACATGACCACACAGTTGAACCGGGCAGCGCAGCGACAGTTTAACGTTGCAAATGGACAACCTAAAGCTCTCAGATAGAGTGGGCTGATGGTCCATTAATGGATATGAAGATGAGTGTTTCTCTTTCTCTACAGGGAATGAACAGATGCATGGTGTGGGGGTTGTATATAATCCAGTATATCCTGGGCCACTTTCACTACGAACCAATCAGAAGGACTCATTTTGCTCATCCATCCAATCATACAATGTCACAACCACACTGGCTTTAGAATGTCACTTTTTGGTGAATTAATGCAACAGAAGCTGAGATTAGAAATATGGATTGGATTAAAAAAAGATGTTAAACAGATGTGTGTTATAATGACATTCTTTATTTAGTAACACACTACGCATGAACTGTTTACAATCGCTTTAACAGTGATTATGAAATGAGGACTCTGAGATTCTTGGAAAATTGGTTTCAAATAAATAATGAAAAAAATATTTTTTCTAGTCACTGTAAACTAAAAACTATGATGTGATGAAACATACATAAGTTTTAAATTGCACTGACAAACATGATGTCAAAAAGGGAATTTTTTTAAACTTTCCATTCATTTGAAGCCGCATCTGGTCACTTCTCGTGTGATGGATGGTTCTGGTAAGATGGATGATTCAGTTCGAGCATACAGAGCAGAGGCTTAAAGTCGAGAGGGAACAACATGCTACTACAAATTCATCCAGCGCTGCATTCAGGCTGCCAAACACTGGCGTCTCACAGGAGTCAGAAACACTGAATCTGATCTCTAATGCGCTCAGACAGAAAGCGAGAGTGAGAGTTTATCCGGTCAAGAGTGAGCCAGCGAGGCTCTCAACATCATGCTGAAGCCGGGATTCGCTAATCGAAAACCACTTCAACAAAACACAATACAAATAAACCACAGAACGTGTCTTGGCAACACAGGCAACTAGATGTTTACATTTTCTTAAGTTAAAAGCAGTAACCATTCTTGCAATTTGACTTGACTTGAAAATAAAGATATAAAGTGACTGTCACGCTTCAAGTTCCATGTCAGTTTCTAGACTTGTTAATTTTTTTAATAGGATGGTTAATTATGGCAGACCTGGTGTTTACCTCTTATTCTGTCTGGTTCTCTAATGAGTCGCAACAAGCCATGTGCAATTATAATTACTATACTCAAATACATCAGCATATGTCACTCAGATTTAGGTCTCAAATGATGCATGTATTAAATTATAATGAAAAGCTCATCTAATAATATTATGTTGTATGTTTAAGCCATCTATGGTATCAACTGATACACAATGCATTTGCATTTTAATTGCTCACACAAGCTGAACTCCCTCAGCTGGAACAAGAACAACTTCTCCTCACTTGCTCTAACAAAGCAGAGACCCACCACCTGCTGCATGAGTTCATTTTGGGAGCATATATGCAGAAAACAAAAACAGATTTGAACATGCAGAAAAAAAGAGGGTGAAAAGTCAGGGTGAGGGGTTTATTTTACAATAATGAAAAGCTGAAAAAAGTTATATATATGCCATAAGGAACATTTGGAGATTTCAAATGGCACTAGCAAATATTATATCATAAATGGAATTTAAGCATGCATGACATGGACATCCATTACTGTGTAAAAATAAATAAATAAATATATATATATATATATATATATAAATCTACCGCATCTCTCTAAATCTCTCTTGCACACAAATTTGTGTTTAAATTTTAAAAAAATGAGCGAGTACATCATGAATCCATTTTCCAAACCGTGTTTTTGTCTTATCCTGAATCACTACGGTACACCTATAATAAATGTTTATATTGGGACTATTTTAGATTGGTTCGGGTCGCACCGCTGTAGATTAGCCCAATACCTGCGTGACTCATCATAGATATAAACAGACAGAAGTAGCTCCGGCTACAATGTTCTTCCGCAAGACGCATACAGTTCTGTTTATTAACTGCTAGAGCGCCAAAACTTACGGACTGCAGCTTTAACAGAAACAAAAAAAACAAAAAAAAACAGGCAGTTTATGCTAATATTCCATTCCAAATGAATACTGTGTTCAATTTAAAGTGAGAGGTGGGATATTCCTATTTCCGACCCTGTGCTCAATGCTCAAAAGATAGAGTTTATAGAAGCAAATGGAAATGCAAGCCAAATTACAGAGGACAAATTATACTATAGTGCTAGCATTTACTTTACCAGTGTAAAAAAAAATATATATATCAACAAAAAAGCCTGTTGTAATAGTTTTCTCATGCAGAAACCAAGCTGGCATTTAGTGTTCTGTTGCACTTTTAAAAAAGTAAGGTTGGAATTTCTTGACTTTCTGAGTTGAATGGAATGTAGCATGATCTTTTAGACTGTGAAATGAAAAGGAATTATAGATGAGCCCTGGTAGTAAAAGAAAACTAAAACTAAAAAATGTATGTTGTACTGGGGTCAGAATTAGGTCAAGAGGAAATTCTAAATATCCGCTTAGTCTTAAGGCCTGTTCACACCAAGGACAATAACTATAACGATAAAGATATAGTTATAAAAAAATCGTTACAAATATAAAAGAATAGACAACACCACAATTACGATTAACAATAATGGTACAGAGAAACCATGCAGTTGGAATTACTTCCCAGCTGATGAACGATAAATACATTGACAGCCAATCAGAATTCTCCAGACTTGAGCATTTAAAGCGGCAGATGACAGAAAAATCAGAAATCGTCCGCTGGTTTAGACGCTAATATAGTTCTCGTTATATATCGTTCATGGTGGGAATGAGCCTTTAGTCTTATAAACATAAACACTGTAAAAAAGTATTGTTGGTTTAACTTAAAAAAGTAAGTTACCTGGTTGCCTTAACATTTTGAGTTCACTGAAATTAAAAATGTGAGTTAATACAACAAAGGAAATTGGTTTAATAATTAGAAACTCAAAATATTGTGTTATCCGAACCACTTTAATTATCTAAGTTGATTTGATAAAAGATAAAAAGTTGTGATAACAAATCATGAAAATAATTTTTTACAGTGAAGCTAACCTTGAAAATGTTTTTTCTGTCTGGTTATCTGGAGTAAAAAAATAAAATAATAATCTTTCTCCATTTATTGTCACTTAAAAACAGCCAAGTATTGTGAGACAAAAAAAACAACCAGTTTGCATGCAAAATATATTGCCTATCCTTCATAATAATGATTGTTTCAGCTGTGTATTTTGTCTTTGACATTAAAGCTCAGGATAGCTGCTATAACACTAACAGATGGCTTTCTCCAGGTACTACAAACCTCCTTAAGCCACACAGATGTTGTCTGACTACATTCACAAGACCTCTGTGATTTTCTCCCAGAAAATTCCATGTGGGGAAAAAAGAAAATAAATAAAACTTATAAAGGAGATAGATCTCCCTAGTACTTATGATGCAACTATTGTGCTGGGAGCCTTTCTGACAAGAGCGAAAATCTCTCTTCCTCATTTTATTATTATTTTTTCCTCTGAGATGATAAAAGAGCAGAAGGAGAGAGAAATAAAATGAGAAGTGCGAATGCAGCGCGCATGTGAAATTACAATAAATACAAGTACAAGAATGCGGCAACTGAAACTACAATGGGATTTATTGCAAACACCTCTTTGCAAGTGACATGTTTATGAGTTGTTTTGTGCAAACATATTACGCTAGCAATAACAATTTAATCAGCGGGATTGAGAAATGAGCTGTCCTGGACTCAAATTTATCCTCTACACTAATCATTGACTGCGGACTTCAATCAAAGCTATTCTGTGTTGACAATCAGGAGTCCTCCCAATCACAGCGTAAGGAGCGAGTTAATGCTGTCGGGGAGACGCCGTTTCTCAAGGCTTTAATTTGACACATGCACCAGGGGACCTCCGGGCCTGATACGACCCCATAAATCAATTTCATTCTTTCTTGCCTTATTTATTCCAGTTTTGTGTATGTGCATCTGTCAATAGCAGCAGGTCAGCCTTTCAGAAAAAAATGTGCTTTGAATAATTAATCTGCCTTTCTTAGAGGGCTGTACCAACACATTGTTAGACAAGAGAAGGGCTGACATATTTCTGTATTTTAATGCATTTGAAGCTGACATTTGTAACTTCTGTGCCAATAGCGTAACCAAACTCAGGTCCAGGTTACGCCTGGTATTAAGATGCGTTTTGGTCGATCGTTTCACAAGTGGTCGACGCTAAATACAGGTGTAAACAGGGTCTAAAACCTTTTGAGCTTGTCCACTTTCAACCACTTCCAGAAGTAGTCGAAAACGCATTCGACCGGATTGCTTTCGTAGTGTAAACGCTCATGTGTTCGAACAGCCACAAAAGACTGTCTACTCTCCACCTACTGACCTAACGCGTGAACATTATGAGAAGCGCGCTCTAGCCAGACGGGATTTAAACTGTCGGCTGAAGACCCAAGTTTGGTTTGAAGATGGAAAATGTACCAAGCACAATGTTCTCTCACCATTTCTGATTTCTAACACGCACTCACAGTGTTCGGTGTGGTCTTCATTGTGCACTATTAAGGGGATATGGAACGATTCATACAGTGTAAATATGCTTTCCATTGGAGCGAATGAAGTCTGGTTTCACGTTAGCGTTACGCGATCAGCTGCAGCGCACAAAGTCTGCTCTGGTCCAGAGACACGATATCACAGAGCGGATCATTTGTGCGAGTCAGCGCAGACCACAAAACATATCGGACCCATTTGAATTCTTCACAGAATGCTATATTTTAATAGCCTGGATGCCAGCCGAACTTAGCCCCGCCCACAACATTTGAGGTTGGGAAGTTCGGTCTGGACTTGATCTGTTGTGGAGCAACTATGCTCGAACCAGAGCTGTTCGGACCAATCAAATTGTCAGGGCGGGCTTTATACGATGATGGACAGATGATCAACAGTAACGTAATCATCCACGTCCCCAAAGAGCGCTTGAGTTGAATTCGTTTACAACACAGATGACTGCCGCTGGAGAATTGAGATGTGTAGATTCCACCATCGCGTTTATTATAGAAGATATCAACAGCAAATTAATTTTAAAAGAGGAACAGAGAACTGCGATCAAGGCATTTGTCGATCGGAAAGATGAATGAAGAACATACATCACTTACTCCGTTGCTCTGATTGGTTGTAGGTCTATCCAATTGAGTGCAGAGGCATTTTCTTTCCTGGTTCGGATGAAACACGCCCCATAATCACAGCCCAGTGGAGCAGTATCAGACTCACATTCTGACTAGAATCTGAGTATGATGACGTCAGGCTAATATTTTAAAGCGAAATGGAGGAGATTAGGAGGAGTACGGTAAGACAGACTAGGCATTAGAAACAGCACTGATGAGTAGAAGAGAGAACATCGGTGCCATGCACCAACATAAAATACACACTTTTCAGAAACAATTTTTATATTAAATCTAAAAGGGGAATCTAGACTGTGACTGTCATACAGTCAGTTGTCAAAATGCAGCTTTGCCGGGCTCAATGGCTCTGACCGAGCTGTGATATAAACCAAACGCTATTGGCTATTTTAAAAAAGGGGAGGAGCTGCTGGAAATGTACCGCCCTGTCTTCCTGTTTCAGTGGAAATAACATCAACACATTGAATAATGCTACGCGTTTTAAGGCACTTCAGTGGACCTTATATAGATATGCAGAGTGGGATTTTAGACCAATGAGATTTCACTGTAGGCGGTGCATGCATATCTTATAGATCATATTCATATCTTACAGATCTTTCTTATGTTTTAATGAACAAGTATATTTTATAAATTAATAAATACATTTTTATTATTTTTTCAATGTCACAGATTGATGATTAGTGATATAGAAATAGTCACTGTGTGTATATAGTCATAGTTCAGTCAGAGATTATGTCAGTTTGTTAGAGAACTTCCAAAAACGCATCTGTTTCTTGGGAAATTTGAATGAACTTGAATTAAATATAAATGCAGAATGTGTCCTGTCTGCAATGCTAATCAAAAGCACCCTGCATTGTACTGCAACCGAGAGAGCCCTATTTTTCTTTTGTCAGATCAGACAAATATTAATTTAATCATCAGTCAGAGGTTTGCACATTCATTTGCTGTAGCCTCAGCTTCCCTCACCACTCTCCCTGCTCTCTTGTTTGATCGTTCATTCTTTTCCCCGTCTCTTTTGTCCGAGCATCATAAATGCAGCTCCAGGATGTAATGGAGCTCTCGGTGAGGCTGAAGCAGGATATTGGCTTCATTAACTCGCAGTCTCCTGGTCTGTGAAACTGAAAACATCAGCCAGCACTAGTGTGTAAAACTGGAAACGGTTACAGTGGATCTGCTGCGCTGCTTGATCGTCAGGAAAACTAATTATGCCAAAACGCTTATTTTCCTCCCTTCGTATTCATTTTCACAAATATGGGAAGAATGAAAAAGAAATGTGTTACTGTATGAACAGTTTAAAGGTCTAGAGTGCATTGCATTATGTGGTTTTGTGTCCGATGCAGTGTGCTCTCATCGGATGCTTCACATTATGGCAAATTACACACATATTCCACAATGTTTGCCTCTTCAGTATACGCCTGACCAAGTAGCTGTTTTTATGATTGAATGACCCAAAATGCACCACAGCTCATTCTGAGAGCGGCTGCTAGAGGAAACATCTCTTGAAAAACACGACCACAAAGCCGTAACATTTCCCCTCACTCAACAGAGGAAATTAGATTGCTGCTGGATGTTTTTTTTTTTTTTTTTTTTTTTTTGCAGTCACTTGAAAGAAAAGGCGGCGGCGACTGGAATTGGTATTCAGAAAACATTCCACACGGTCAGAGACAGAATTTTTCCTGACTGAGAGAGTCAGTTCATGTAGTGCAACTTGGTCAGATATTCACTGTTTGGATTTAAATGCTTAAGCATAAAAAGCATAAATGCAAATGCTTAAGAGTCTATGTGTCACGGTTCATGAAAGTCTCCCGTGCTGTGTGTGTTCCCGGTCCTGTGATTTCGTCTCCAGTTTTACGCGTCCTTGTTCCTGTTCAGTGTTTCCCGTGGATGTCGTTCAATGTCTGGATTATTCATCACTACCAACGCACCCGAGTCACGTCACTTCATCTGCACCACTGTTGACCATCGAAGTCCCTGCGCCACCCACCTGCTGCTACATTTTCTACATTGTTGTACTGTTATCTTCAATAAATGAGTTACTTGCAAATTGCTTCCTGTCGTCAGTTATGACACTATGATTGGATCATTATTGCAGTGATTATGTTTCTAGCATGTTATATGTTTGCCAACAGTTCTTCTAACCCTAACTGATGGAGTGTGTACCTTTTCATTTCTTAAACATCCATGTAGGAAGACACATTATGACCATATTCCAGGATGACAATGTCAAGATTCATCAGGCTCAAATTGTGAAAGAATGGTTGGCAGGAGCATGAAGAATCATTTTCACACATGAATTGGCACCTCTGACCTTAAATACAAATACAAAATAAAAAAAGACCACAAAATGATGCGCCTCTTGATGGAAATAAATGTTGTGATGCTATTTCCATCAAGAAGTGCATACATTTTTGGTCAAGATCTTGTATTGGCAATGCAAGAGTCCAGCGCTCTGTAAAGTCTCCTCCAGCACATCCCAAACACTTTCAGTGAGTTTAAGATCTGACCTCAGAGGAGCCGATTCATGTGTGGAAATGATTCTTCAAGCTCCTCACAACCATTCTTTCACAGTTTGAGCCTGATGAATCTTGACATTGTCATCCTGGAATATGGCCATGATGTGTCTTTGTGTGTGTGTATATATGAAGAGTTCAGATGCAAAAGCCTCTAAGTGCCATCTGAAATTTTCTTCTAGAATGATCATTTTTATCAAGCTTGTTTAAGTTCAGTAATTTCACTTAAATGGCAATTAATAGGCAATTTTCATTGTCATTTAAGTGAAATTACTGAACTTAAATAAACAAGCTTCATAAAAATGATCATTCTAGAAGAAATATATACACTGTAAAAAAAAAAAACATCCCCAAGTGAAAAATTTCAAGTGACCGATAACATCTAAATTTTTCAATTAGTCTGACGTATTATTTCTCATTGAGCCAATGTTAACAGACTATTGCAACAAGAATTTCACTTGGGCCAATTGAAAAATGTAGATGTTATCGGTCACTTGAAATTTTTGATTTGGGAGGGTTAGAAATTTTTTACACTGTATATATATAAAGCTTCACAATTCATCGTTAAAAGATCACAATCTTGATTCAAACACCCACGCAATCTGATTCCTAAATGACAATGATTCGGCTATGTTTATTAACCTTTGACAAGTACGATCACAGCGAACATTCCTATTTCCTATTTACACACACACATCACAATCACGGCTGCCAATATTCTAATCGCTCTTATTCATTTTCTCGGTTTGATTAAACAAGGTGTGTGATGAAACTGCCCTCATTAGAGACAAGCGAATGTGCCAAATGTCTCTGTCTGTCTCTCTCTGGAGCTCCTGCAGTGTGATCTATTAGTGCGGTGCATCAGTGCAAAGCAACTCACACACACACAGCCTGAAATACTCCTGCCCTAGTTGATGATGGCTCCGTTTAGCTAACAGAGATGATTTTGCAGTCCTGTTCCTCTTATACACACATATACAAGTGGTGCTTTATCAAGCTCCTGTATCTCCTCTTATCATGTAGGCTTTTAAACTCTTAAGAGTGTCCATTACATTCTTGGTAATGAGATTAATGAACAGGATGTGCAGGATGTGCAGGAATGTGTGTGTGTGTGTGTGTGTGTGTGTGTGTGTGTGTGTGTGTGTGTGTGTGTGTGTGTGTGTGTGTGTGTGTGTGTGTGTGTGTGTGTGTGTGTGTGTGTGGTCATTTCATACACAAATGGTTTCATTTGGCTTTGCAACCAATTACTGCTCTGTTCATTTCCAGTGTTTTTTCTTCTTCTTTTCTGTCAGCTGGAACTCTTTCAGCCTTATTTGTGTGTTTAAGTTGGTAATGGTGTGAAAAAACGATCTCAATGCATTGCACAAAGTTTCAGTCCCTTTAGACTGTGAGCTGAGCTTAAGCTGCTGGAAAACAGATTTAGCTTTTCCTTTGGTCAGCAGCAGCCAACAGACTCAATAATGAGCGACTCTTTTGTTTTCCACTGCTTTGCTGCCCCTAGTGGAAGGTCTGATTACAGCAGGGTACCAAAGCTACAGTTCAGCGTGTGTTATTAAGGTCTATAATATCTGATGAAAGCTATCAGCTAACATTCTCATTCATCTCGAAAGGAAACACTACGAGACTCGGCTGATGGCACAACAAGAACACACTCAGTCCCAAACCCTTCAGCAGCGACTGTCCTAAAGACAACAGACATGGTCCATTTCACACCAATATTATAGTACATGTTAGCAATTGGTTTTATAAAAGGCTAACTATTTAAAATGCCAGCTTATACACAAACCAGCTGTCATTTGAAAGTATTTTAACACTCAATACGGTGACACCAGCCATATTTTCTGTGGTGATTTATATTATACTGCATTGTATTTATTGCAGATGACTTTTTCAGGGCACAGTTGTATATAGCATCTCTGTAGATAGCTGTTGTTTTCTTTCCATCCGTTTAGTGCTTCACTAATGGTGTAAACCATCATCTACTGATCAATACGAGAGAGAAACACTCTACCCTCATGCGGGTTAAATTACAACACAATTCAACTAAGCCTCAGGGTGCCAACACATCACAGACTGATATTTGTGCGAGCGAGAGCCGAAGTGAATATTTGGAGAGGACGGTGCTATTATTTAATTCAGCTGTTGATTTGCAGGAATCAGATGGAGCGTTTCAGACCCTTAATCTTCTCAATGGCTCTTTCACAAAGGCAGCAGAGACAGGCGTCCGTACACATTGGTTTAGCAATGCGGGACACCAAAGCATCAGACTTATTTGCCTAGACTAATTCTGACTAGATTTATGGATAAATGACATCAAACAACCAGTATCTGCATTTGTGGGTCTGGTAATGCTTTGCTGTCATGCGAGTGGTTCGGTGATTGGTGGAAAGAAAAAAATGGCATCTGAGTAAGTGGTATAAAAGGAGTTAAATTATTTATAAATGTCAACTTAGCATATGAAGAGTTCAGATGCAAAAGCCTCTAAGTGCCATCTGAAATTTTCTTCTAGAATGATAATTTTTATCAAGCTTGTATATTTAAGTTCAGTAATTTCACTTAAATGACAATTAATAGGTCATTTTCATTGCCATTTAAGTGAAATTACTGAACTTAAATATACGAGCTTGATAAAAATGATCATTCTAGAAGAAAATTTCAGATGGCATTTAGAGGCTTTTGCATCTGAACTCTTCATATCTTTTCTTATGACCCAATTTCTCTATTGAGAAATAAGCATTATAGTCACTACTTATTTGCATTGCTAATATTTGCATGGGTAAAGCTGAAAAACTTAAACCTCATTATACACAATGTTATGACACCTTGGAAGACTGTCTGAAACTAGTTTAATTACGAGGTACTTCTTCTCACACAAAACACTGTTTGTTTATTTATTGAAAGACTGGACATAGCCAATGTAATTATGGGTTTGAATATATAATTATAGGCTCATTCTAAAATGATTTTAAAATACTAGACATGTCTTCAGTCAAGTTCCCTCAAACACACTGTAACATAAAGCTGTTCAAATCAAGACCAAAATCAGGTTAAAAACAAGAGCTCCAGTTCTCTCTCCCAGCTGGTTCTGATGCTCTGGTAATATTGTATGTAAAACAATCATGGCAATAAAAGTGCTAAAATATCAGATTTCAAATTTAACCAATTTAAATGGAAAATGCAGATGGAAAAGGAAGACAGTCATAAAATTGGGATTTCCAGTGAAATGCCGAATGTCACAGATGTATTTTGGATGGATAAATCAAAAGAAGGTGTGGAATATTGCTGTTCAAGTTACAAAGCGCAAAGTCACTCCAGCGGGAGTTATTCTCTATATCAGTGTCACTGTTTCTGAACTCCCTGAAACACCTCCATTGTAGTCTTGAGTTTATTCAGGGAACGAACACGTCACAATATTCCTCATTTAAATAATTCCCGCACAAGGCATATGTAAAATACATTTTGGTTGAGTTAGTTAGTAGTGTGTTGAAACTCACGGTTAAGGTATGACATTTCTGAAACACACTTGAAGTGGCTGACCAATCACAACACACTGATCCAGCCGACCAATCAGAGCACATTGTGCTTTTCAGAAGGAGGGGCTTCATAGAGACAGGAACTAAACAGAGCGTTACTGACAGACTGGGAAGAGAGGAGCTGCAACAGTGTAAAATATGTGAAAAATAATAAAATTTCAACTTTCAAGCATGAAAACCTATTCTAGTCGATCCTAAAAACAAAATCAAGACTTTGTAAAAGGGCATATGTCCTATTTAAACATTAAAGAAAGCTTTTTTTTATTATTTTTTTTATTATTTTTTTGTGGAAAAGCACATAAATGTCACGTGTATAAGAAAAGAGAGTTTAAATATTCCACGGAGAGGCGTTCCTCAGGGCTCCGGCTCACTCCTGCATTTATATTAATGAGTTTGGAGTGTATTGGCTGCATCCTCTGGCCTCTCGGCAGGGCTCACAGATTAAATCGCTGCTCTTAGCAGGTGACCTGCTGCTCCTGTGGCCGAGGTATTCTGGGTTTCATTACGTACAGGTGAAAAGCAGGAGGTTACAAAGACCTGCCGTACCCCAGATCATATTTCACAGCTACTGCTACATAACACTGGGATAAGAGGGCGAATTCAACCCAAAACCAAAAGAAAAAAGACAGAAAACTATTTCATGACAATTCTTTTTTTTTCTTTTTTTTTGTGATAAATAAATAAGTTTTTGCATTTAATAAGCGGAAAAATATAGTTTCGAAAATATTAAAAGTTATATTTTGCATTCAGATTTCTGGTTAAATATGACCATGACATGTTCTTGAACATGTTCTTGACCCGTTTTGTGAGATTCGCTCAAGGACTTTGATAATTTTTTTATCAGCGTTATAAAGATAATTGAATTTGCATTGCATTGTCTGTGACAGTAGGCCTACTTTTTTTTAATGCTTTTTTTTACATTTACCATATAACAAACACTATAAATGTGTTGCAGTATACCACTTTAAACAGCCAAATGCCATTGATTGTTGTGCTGGAAGGGAAGGTTGAGAGAGTGAGATCAAATAAATCAAGAGATGGTAAACAGGAAGACAACAGGACAGTTGATCTGACCACATTGATCTTCCTGGCCAGATACAAACACACAGAAAATGAGAAGAGATTAACAGAAGGCCTGAGGGGAGAGAAAGGGCTCTGAAAGGCCAGTGCGTGTGTTTGAATTGATCTCAGAAAACACATCGCTAAGTGGATGTCAAAGTAAAGCTCTCAAATGTATGCGTCTCACACACTGATTATGAGGAGGTCAGTATTGAAAAAGGGTCTCTAAAGCGTCCTATCAATCAACCCCATTACAGTAAATGCATAATTGGTCAGTCAGTGATTAGTGGAGATTAGTTTGAGGGAAACTGAGGTAAAAATGAAGATGAATGAAGAACTCAAAAGAACATATAAACATATCTCAGTGTCACCTGTCAATGCACTCAAAATGAAAACAGAAGATATAACAATTAACATGCATGCTCAGTCTCCGTCAAAGTCCTGTTTCCAACATATAGGCCAAACAGAAAAGCTTATTGGCCAATGCGATAATTAAAAAATTCCAAATATTGGCCAATATACCGGCATTGGTAATATATCGGTTGACCACAAATGCTTCCCTGTCAACTTTTATGGAAAAATTCAATTGTTTCCTAAAATGCCTAACGTGATAATGACAGCAGCATAGAAAAAGGTGATTAAAGGGATAGTTCACTTTGAAATTACATTTTGGTATGTTTTAGCTTACCTCAAGGGCATCCAAGATGTAGGTGTCTTTTTTTCCGCAGTAGATTCAATTTTGATATTTTTAGGTCAAACCGTTCTTGTCTGTCAGTCATATAATGCAGGTCTGTGGTCACCACCTCAAAGAGCATGCACAGAGTCCAAATTAAAACAATTCCCCATCGTCCAAATTAAACAATTCCCCATCGTAAGTACACATTGATGGCCTAAGACGAAAACGAACAGTATTTATATCGTTTTTACCTTTTGTACACAGCCATGTCCAAGTGATCTGATCTGACGTGTACGCAGACTGGTGCATAGATATATACACTAGATGTCGCCTTGGCTACGGCATTCGTTCAATGAACTGCCGTCGCCAAGGCGACATCTAGTGTATATATCTATGCACCAGTCTGCGTACACGTCACACACTAGGAAGCGCCCGCGCCCTCAGAATACTTGGACGTCGCTGTGTACAAAAGGTAAAAACGATATAAATACTGTTCGTTTTCTCACACAAACCGCTCGTTTCGTGTCTCAGGCCATCAATGTGTACTTACGATGGGGAATTGTTTAATTTGGACGATGGGGAATTGTTTTAATTTGGACTCTGTGCATGCTCTTTGAGGTGGTGACCACAGACCTGCATTATATGACTGACAGACAAGAACGGTTTGACCTAAAAATATAAAATTGAATCTACTGCGGAAAAAAAGACACCTACATCTTGGATGCCCTTGAGGTAAGCTAAAACATACCAAAATGTAATTTCAAAGTGAACTATCCCTTTAACCCTCTGGGGTCCTTCGGGTCCAAATGGTCCCGAAGCGTTTAAATAAAAAAATGTAAAAAATCATAGCTTCATCGGAATGGTCTGAAATTTGGTGACTTTGTTGGTACTTGGTATATGAACACCCAAAAAAATTGGGGACAGGATTTGAATAGTCTAAGCGGTTGTAAAAAAAATAGTCACACTCAGGACCTTCGGGTCCAAATGGACCCGCCATAGGAAATGAATGGGAAATTGGCAAAAATGTGACAATACAGAGTTTTTTTTTGCGTACAATCTACAAATCAGCCACGATCCAGAAAAAAAGCACACAACAGTGAAGGGGTGAATCTATAAAACATCAAGAGTGCAAAACAGACACATCCACACACACACACACACACACAAACACACTTTTATACACATACACACTAATAAATTCAGATTACAAAAATCTGTTTTGAATTTTTAAAAATCACAGCTTCATCGGAATGCTATGAAACTAGGTGACTTTTATGGTATTGGGTATGTGAACACACAAAAAATATTGAGGTCATGATCCAAGCATGCTAAGTGGTCGTCACACTTCTGCTCTTTGGTCAAAAATGACCCCCATAGAAAATGAATGGGAAATTGTCAAAAATATGAAAACACAGAGGTTTTTTTGTGCATACAATCTACAAATCAGCCAGGATGCAGAAAAAAAGGACTCAACAGTGAAGGGGTGAATCTCTAAAACATCAAGAGTGCAAAACAGACACATCCACACACAGACACACACACACAAACACACTTTTATACACATACACACTAATAAATTCAGATTACAAAAATCTGTTTTGAATTTTTAAAAATCACAGCTTCATCGGAATGTTACGAAACTAGGTGACTTTTATGGTATTAGGTATGTGAACGCACAAAAAATATTGAGGTCATGATACAAGCATACTAAGTGGTCATCAAACTTCTGCTCTTTGGTCAAAAATGACCCCCATAGGAAATGAATGGGAAATTGCCAAAAATATGAAAACACAGAGTTTTTTGGTGCATACAATCTACAAATCAGCCAGGATGAAGAAAAAAGGACTCAACAGTGAAGGGGTGAATCTCTTAAACATCAAGAGTGCAAAACAGACTAAATCTGTTCAGGCAAAAATCACTAGAATTCGCAAGCCTTTCTACAGAGAGCTGTATATCCACTAGTGGTAAAAATGTGCTATTGCGTGATAAAAATGCTCAGTGTGTCCACCAGTTGGCGCCCATCTCATTTCAAAAATTGCTTTCATGAGGCCTAGGCTTGACTCTAAAATGAAATACAGCTTTAATAAAAATAAAATAAAAATTATATATATATAAAAAAATTCTATTATATTCAATGGGAAAAAATGGGTCATAATTATTGCATAAATATTAATTATAAATCATAAAATTATCTCAAAACACCAAAAAAGAAAAGAAAAAATATTATAAAAAACAAGTAAAAAAAAAAATATTATGATTTTTTTTTCTATATATTAATCCCGCCCTTCGGGTCCATTTGGACCCGAAGGTCCCAAGTGTGACTGTTACACGAAGGACCCCAGAGGGTTAAGTAAATAAATAAATAAATTAAAAAAGTACACAAATTAAAAGTCTATGAAGTAGAATCAAGTAGAATTTTTATTTAAAAAAAAAATCTTTATATACAGATATAGATGAAATGAACCTCCAAAAATGATTAAAAAGTTAATTAAACACAATTAAACTATAAAATAAAAATAATAAATTAGTAATTAATGAAAATATAATGATAAAAAATTATATATATGATATAAAAATTATTAAACAAATAATATATATATATATATATATATATATTTATTATAAAAATCTCTAAATCTCTAGGAAAAAAGAAACACTCCTAATTGAACCATTGCCTTTATACAGACTGACAGACAAATATTTTGTCTATATAGCCGATATGTCACAGATGTGGTACATCCTGTAAACACCCATTTAAAAATATCCATAATATTCTTTTAAAAGAATCCTTGCATTCCACAATTTATCTATGAATTTAATGGGAATAATGCTAAAATATGCTTGGCAAAATGGCTTTTGAGTCCTTGAGTGAAACAGGAGGCAGATCATGCGGATCGAGATCAGACAAGGACATACAGATGCGATTAATATGGAGGTCTCGATGTTCTCATCGCTCTCTCTGCCTCCATCAGCAAGATTCATCATTTTTACACTCACAGCCTGTACAAACCTCGTCATCTCCAATCTCACCGAATCATCTGGATAAAACAATACACACAGAGAGTCATCTATCAAACACTTCCGACTTCTGTATGAATATGTATTTAATTTTGGATGCATTAAGCCACCAGCCACTTAATATTCAGAATATTTAATGACTTAACAGCGCTTATGGTGAGTGCAAACCATCAGATTAAATCACAAATGACGTCGATGCACTTCAAAGGCCTGAGATCACTGAGATGTGTCTGCGTGACAAATGCAGAGAGAGGACAACAAGACAGGGGTTGAAGAGTGCATTTACACACAAGCATTGTATAATCCCTCCAAAACACTGCGATCCAACCAGGAGTGACGCAGGAAGGCAACAGGCAATATGTTAATCTGAAGACCTGTTCCAAATCCTAGTATGCTGCCTACCTAAGGAGCATTTTATAGTATTATAGGCACACGAAGCCAAGGCAGGTTTCAAAGTGATGCGATTTCATATTTGGACCATAATCTTAAATGCTAAAAAATCCAAGATGGGGATAAAGCAAGAGAAATGATTATTATAAAAATATTTTCAATGAAAAACAAAACAAAAACAATAGTTCAATGCAAAAGACTATCACTAATCCAGTCTACAGAGTCACATGGGCCTTAAGAAATCATTCTAATATGCTGATTTGATGCTTAAGAAACATTTCTTATTATTATCAATATTGGAAACAGTTGTGCTGCTGAATATTTTTTTGTGCAACCCATGACACTTTTTTTCAGGATTTTTTTGATGAACAGAAAGTTCAACAGAACAGCATTTATTTGAAATAGTAATATTTTGTAACATTATGAATGTCTTTATGGTCACTTTTGATCAATTTAATGCATCCTTGCGGAGTAAAAGTATTACTAAGTGTAGCAGTAAAATGTGAATTAAATAATTCTTCTTGGCTGTGACCCAGATGTGCTGAAGGAAGAAAACTGGGCATTATGACATCACAGAGAGAAGAAATGCAAAAAGATGAAAACACGGGCATGCTGGAGAGGACACCGGCCTTATGCAAGACGAGAGCTTCTTCAGGGCATCAAGTAATTAAATTGTGATAAGATCCGCCTATCGAGAGATGGTTTTATGAAAGCATCTTAGCACCTACTGTGGAGGCATAAAAGCATTTTATGGTTTGTCTCATAGTTCAGCCTCACACACTGCCCCACCACTTAAAGAGAATGAAGATTAAAGAATGAAATACAATACGAAGACAAAAGAGGTGTGAAATATAGGGTAAACAAAACGTGAGACGCTCAGCATTCATTCTCTTTTTCCTCGCCACGAGAATGTGAATCCATTCATTTCTGCTCTTGATCCTTTCCCCTCTCTCGCATACATTAGCCAAAGCCACATCAGTCTCTGGGACACACACTCTTTCTGTGCTAGATAATAGATTGTCTCTGTCACAACGCCAGCAGGCTCAAACTTGCCACTGAATCTAAGGGGGGTCGTCTCAAGGGCATCGGCAGTGTGTGTGTGTGTGTGTGTGTGTGTGTGTGTGTGTGTGTGTGTGTGTGTGTGTGTGTGTGTGTGCTAGCGTGAGACTGAGAAGCTGTGAAACAAACATGATTTATAAGAGTTCTCAACGTTCACTGAACAACCTCTGATGGCTAATAATGGGAGTTACTGATCTAAAATAACAAATATGTGCAGACAAGATTTATCATAAAAAGATAAGCTTTTCTCATACGACTCGCAACCAGACAAATCTGTGTATACACAGGAGCTTTTGCAAAACAATAAAATGCAATCTAATTGGCTGGCTTTACACAATTTCTGGGAGTCAGGCTGTTCAATTCTCCAGCGAGAAAGACATATTGTAAATTCTCAATATTTTTCTTAAGTAAACAATATTTTTTTTTAGCACATTAATGTTCATAATCTCAATTTAACCTGTTTAACGCCTCTAAAATCATGTTTAAATAAAAAAAAAAATACAAAATAAGTCTAATAAAACAACACCAAGAACTTACTGCAATCTTATTTTTAATGATCAGTTATTAAAAAAAAGAAAAAAAAGGCTATATTACAAAAACCAAAAATAAATAAATAATAATATTATTATTATTATTAGAATTATTACTACTACTACTCATAATAATAATAATAATGATTAATGACAATCATTATTATTATTATTAGAAGTATTACTACTACTCATAATAATAAGAATGAATGACAATAATAAAACAATAATATTAATAATAATAATAATAATAATAATACAAGTTTGGTCACTTCACATGCGGTCAAAAAAAAACAAAAAACTATTTATGCAAGATGACTGTCATCCCAACAAGCATATCTTGATAAAACATATCTTGAAATGCAAATCGCTTATCACTTATTTGAAGTGGAAAGTATGCTGTCAATCATAATTAGACGGGATTTAGCTAAATTAAACTGTTTAACAAATATCATATAGTATCTGATTAAAATGCATGCTCACAGAATCTCCCCAGGGCAACTCCAAGAGTAGATCACAGGCATGGAAAGAGCCTGATTTTAAATGAACATTCCAGATTAAAAAATTAATAATGCAGTAAGTTCCATCTGAAGTCTTTCGTGTCTGCATTACAGGTTTTCATGTGGTGGCGACGCAGCACAAACAGACAGAGGATTATTCTTTAATCTCATTATTAAAGGATTACATTTATTTCTGTGATCTGCAGCAGAAACAGTTATGAAATAATAAAAGCATTTAGAGAGGCGGCTTCAGGAGATTAGCTGTCAAACACATGACCAGGCTACCAGCAAATTTAATGGAAGCCTAATATGAATGTGTAATCTTTTATTTAAAAAAAAAACAGTACGCCTTGCATCGCACGCTTACTAGACAGATGATGCTTTCAAAAATGCAGCAGAATAAGCTGCACTGACCAGATATAATAAATTACAAATTTCTAGTTCTCTCATCAATCTTCTTGTAACTGTTTTTACCCTGTGTACCTTGTGGTATTATTGTCTTATAGTCCATTTATAGTCCATATTGACTGTTGTCTTTCTGGTCCTCATGACTGTCTGTAAAATGACAATAAAGTCAAAGACTTTAGAAGACAGTGCACTCATATTACTTATGAATGGGACAAAACACAATGCGCAATATGGTGGAATAAGCCACCTTCCAAATAAAAGCACCAATCACTGATTGGTAAGGGCATCGCATCACTGCAGCTGCCTTTAAAGCTCCGGTTGCTGTAAAAACTGTCCGAAATTGCACACTCACTTGAGCAGGTACTTGTTTTGAGTATTACTTCCCAACTGCAAAAAAGTACATTCTATATAGTATGAATAGGCTATGTGTAATAAAATGAAATCTGGATGTACTACATCTGCCATGTTGTCATTATCATGTGATCTAACAGCGTCAGTTATGTCGCGTCACTGCCATTCGTAAATCCTCTCCCCTGGCCTCATGGGATAGTAAAGTGTCCATCGTATGCACACTTCAGAATCCCGCCGGAAGTAGTAGGTCATCTGGGTACTTTTGCCTACTCTTTTATGAGTACTGTGAATTCAGTCATACTTCTTTTGTCACATACGGTTAGCTATATAGTAGGGAAGGATGTGATTTCGGAAACAGCTTCAGTGTTCTGAGACTTGCTTATGACTGCACACGAGCATTGGCTGGTCTAGCCTGAAAACTATTTGAACATAAGAAACAACATTTATTGCACACTTCATGTCAGATTTTGTTGCTGATTTGAAACGTTATTTAATTGTGAGTACAGCAAGCAGCTTTTGAGTTTTCAGGATTCCACCATTCAAGTAGATAGGGCTTGGTCTTGAGTGCCCGAAATAGCTGCTCGGATGCGTTGCAAATATGGCCGCAGAGTGAACAGATTTTCCTTGAAATGGACTTTAACTTTTTGATCTAACAATAACTTAAAGGGGTCATGAACTGAGAAATAAAATTTCCTTGAGCTTTTGACATACAGAAAATTCTTATAGTATGATGACCTCTTATAAGTTTCAGAACTGAAAATGTCCTTGTTAATCCAAAAACAGCTTTTATTGTAACCGAGCCCAGCGAATGACTCGTTCAATGCCTACTTCATCATTGAAACTTTGGCTCCTCCCACTGGCGTATTAGTGAGATGACGAGGAGAGAAGAGCGATACAGGATCACAGGACTAAAAATAGCATTACCTTCCAAAGGATCCTAATGCTAGGAATGTGTTTTTTTATTTTCAACAATGTGAATGTCTCAGTTGAGTATTGTTTATTTGTATTCGGTACATTTCACAGTGGATTCTTTGGCAAATCAGTCGCAATTTCGGGTGCAGGCTTTGCAAACATATGGACTCGACAGTAAGACGACAACATGCAAGTAACTGTGTTAATTCTAATGGCTGATCTGTGACCAGTGATTTCTGATATGTAAATGATACATGTACAGTCAGATGTTCTTTGTCTGTGTGTCAGTAAATCAAACCAGTGACTAAACAGTCAACTTCACATTGTTTCTCTTAGTAAAATTAAAATAATCTGTTATTTAAACTGTGATTAAATTATAAATAGATAGCGATTTAGTCTTTGGTTAAAATCAATGAATCTCATTTACATTGTGTTTGCAGTGTTAGTTATGATGAAAGCATTTGTTTGTGTGCAGAAATCGAGTTGCAAAGACGAGATCACTGCATTCATGCACTCAACATGTCTGTGTTTGGCTACAATGCTCATCACTGCAACCTTTCATGCTAGGCTAGGAAAATGCCTTTTATTTCTAAATGATGACAATTTTTGATGTAAAAATTATATTAACATTATAAGTGCACCCCAGTAAACATAAACAATAAAACAATGCAGTTCATGACCCCTTTAAGCAAGGAGGTCAGAACCCGAAAGCAGAAATTTCCTTTTGTTTATTTTTATTTATTTATCTAAAAAGCCAAAAATGAAAAGAAAAGACTAATTAAACAAGCAACTAGAAATTCCAAACAAAACTCAAATACTCACTATTTTTAATGGTTGGGGAAAAAAACAGGGCCATGTAGGAACAATCAACAAGGGAACAGGAAGTTACAGAAACAGGAAATACAATTCCCAAGCTCCAATTCAAAAAGTCAACAACTGACAGCAAAAATAAAAGGCAGTTACCCCGAAAAGTCAACAGATTATGTTAAAATGTGCTCATGTAGTTTCTGTGGTTTTGGATTTGTTTGCACCCGTTCTGCACGATCTGAGACACTGTGAGCGGCTGTTTACACAGTAAACACTGTTGCACAGGGAATACACTTTCTTTCTGTTGTTCTACTGATTCACAAATGAGACATTTGTCAAGGTCGAAGACTATAATGCAGAAGAGATAGTAGATATTCAAAACATGACAGCCTGAAAAAATGTTTGGTAAAGTTCTTGTGATGGGTCCTAAATTAACAGACATAAGAGCTGAAATATGTGTTTCAGACCTTACAATGCATAAATAAAAACTGTTAATTTTAAATGGATTGGATGTGTCTGAAGAAAAAGTAAGTAAATCTAATTTCTGAACGCTGAACGGAGTGAAGTAATTAGCCCTGATCTCTAAGCATCTGAGACCTATAATGAGATCTGATTCTGAGATGAACTCTTCTGCGCTTCATTCACCTGCTGTGAACTTCAGTCAATCTTTCTCTATTTTTGAACATCAAAAAATGCCTTACACTTACTGGAGAAATATTTCCCTCTGAAATATGAAGCAAATTTATTTTGTTGCACTTCACAGGACGAATTGATGTTGACAAAAACATACTTCTCTGATGCGGAAAATTAAGAGTGATTCAAGATGATATGGCTACAGGTTTCTGGAACAAATTTCATCAGGCAGGATATCGATTTGTTTAAGGAAAACCTCCTCAGGGGGCCTTCAAACTTTAAAGGTTTATTAATGACTTGAAGGTGCTTCTGTAAACCATCATAATCAGATGACTGAGGTTATACTTGGAGAAAAGTTATGAAAAGAGATTTTGATTTTGCTGTATGTTGTTGGCAGTTGCTTTTACTGTATTTTGAACTGCAATTTGCAAGAGATAATAAATACGTGAACGATGTGCTCAAGAGTAGAATGTTTAATAGCCTACTTTGCAACTGGCAAATTAAAGGGTTAGTTCACCAGAAAATGAAAATTCTGTCATTAATTACTCACCCTCATGTCGTTCCAAACCTGTAAGACCTTCGTCCATCTTCGGAACACAAATTAAGATATTTTTGATGAAATCCGAGAGCTTTCTGACCCTACCATGGACAGCAATGTTATCACTTTCAAGGCCCAGAAAGGTAGTAAAGACATTGTTAAAATAATCCATGTGATTACAGTGGTTAAACCTTAATGTTATGAAGCAACGAGAATAACAACTTTATTCAACATTCTCTTCTCTTCCATGTCAGTCTCCTACGCTGTTCACTTAGTAAACACATTGCAGGGCGTTCGGGTTCGATGTCAGAACGCCGGCTCATTATTGGCTAGTGTTAACGTGAACAGCATCGCCCAATAATGAGCCGAAGTTCTGATGTAAAACCTGGAAGCGCTGTTCCATTCAGGATAAATTTGATATACAATCAACAACATTTAATATGAGGATGCGCAATGCTTGAGCATTTATGTAAACATATTGCGTGCAGAGTTCGTCCAATCAGTGACACTCACACCACAAATATGCAAATAAGGACGTAAACCATTTAGGATGTACAGTGCGAAAGTCAGTTTATGAATACCCAAGATTAATTGTTAACCCCGGGTAAATTACGAGCAGTCTGAAACATGAAGCAAGATAACCCAGGATTCAGTTTACCCAGGGTTAGCCATTTCAAGTGTGAAAAGCCCTATTATAGTTTACATTTTGCAATGATATGAACATAAGCAATCAAACAGTTGAGATTAGGCCTGCACTGTAGCCTATATGCAGGGACATTTGGATATACTTCCAACTTTATATACAGAGTGCTTTGATAATAGAGTTCAGTTCTAGGCCTGGGCGAAAAATCGATTGAATGAATTAATTCGAATTTTTTTGTTGCGGGCGATTTAAAAAATAAGTAACTCGAGTTTTTGTGTAATGGCGCATTTTTGGCTCCCCGGAGCTTCCGTAGCGTTAGTTTCACATAGCAGTATGGCAAGCAACAACAACAACATCATAGCACAAGCACACACGAAACAGCAACAGCAAGCGACAACATGGCTACCGGTGAGAGAGGGAAGTTTGTTCCCAAGAAAGGAATAAAATCACCTGTTGTTTGGAACTGGTATGGGTTTGCTGCGACAGACGTGGAGCAAGAGACCCCACGCTGCAACATTTGCCTAAAGCCCATCGCAGTCAAAGGCAGCAGCACCACAAACCTTTTCCAACACCTGAAACAGCTAACTGTAGCCGAATCCTTTGCACAAGGCACCGCATATGACAGGAAAGGGGCACGGTGGAGAACAATCACCGAAGCGGTCGCTTTGCCCATAGCCAAAGACATGGTACCCATATATACCGTGGAGAAGACAGGGTTTATTAATTTGATTAAAACCTTAGACCCCAGATATGAGCTACCCAGCCGCAAGTACTTCAGTGAAGTCGCCTTGCCCCAGCTGTACAACAACACACGAGAGAAAGTCAGCAGAGAACTGGAGGAGCTGTCCTTTTATTCGGCAACAACCGACATGTGGTCCAGTCGGACTATGCAACCTTATATGAGTTTAACGGTGCATTTCATTAACAATGCGTGGGATTTGCGGAGTATTTCCATCCAAACGTCATACTTTCCCGAGGACCACACCAGTGAAGTTGTTGCCAAGGGACTGAGAGACACTCTCGACTGCTGGAACCTGTCTGAGAATCGTCTATGCTGCATGACAACTGACAGCGGCACCAACATGATTAAAGCCCTGAGAGTGAACGGATGGCCAAACCTCCAGTGCTTTGGACACAAACTACACAACGCTATTGGTAAGTCTAACAATAAGTAAAATAAAATATTCAATTTTGACAGAGCACATATTATCCTCATCCAAACCGCAGTCAAGCTAGATGACGCTCGTCTTTTCATAATACTACTACTACTACTGTCATTTAGCAGAGGCTTTTTTCCAAAGCGACTTAAGCCGCTTTCCGACCAAGTAGTTATAGGAACTTAGTTCTAGGAACCGTCCACTTCTAAACAGTTCTAAGAACTACTCTCCCCCAAACTCGGTTTTGCTGTTTGCGTTCGCACTGGCCAAGTGGCCATAGGAACTGGTAGGAGGGGTAAGGGAGCGACGCAAGCATGGTGACTTTTATTTTGACGGCGCGACGGACCTTTATTTTGGCGGCGCAGAGAACGCCAGAGCAAACAATGCTCGCATTCTCTGTGTTTATTAGTTAGCGCTCTGTCTAACAGTACTGTATAATATTTTATTAGATAGAACTGTTATAGAAAGTAGACAGTATATGAAAAAAAGGTTATTAGCCTATGCCGTGTGGTTGATGTCCAGTGTTGCTAGCTGGGCAGATAAACATAATCATCATGTTTGGCTTGGTCCCCTCAAAGTTGCGTTGGATTTTCTCTTCAGCATAAAGGTTTAGAGACCCATCTATCACTGTTTTCCATGTTTGTATAGTTAGTTTATGGAGTAAATATATAGGCTATAATCTGTGTGTTTACATTCTAGCTGTTTTAAAAATGGCGGGTGCTGGTGCTCCGCGTGCGTTCGGTCAATCAGTGAACACTAACGTCACAGGTAGTTCCTATAGTGCTGGTTTAGACCCTACTCTGAAGTAGGACCTAAATTAGTTCCTCCAAATGGAGTTCCTAGAACTAAAATCGTTCCTAGTTCCTGTGGTGCGAACACACCGACATCCGGGTACTTTAGCCAATAGTTCTAGGAACTGTGAAAAGGTTCCTCCGGTCGGAAAGCGGCTTTACATCTAGGAGAACAACACAAGCAAGAAATCAAATAGGAGGGTCCAGCATGGATAAGTGCTGGTTAGATTGCTGTGAGTCCCGTCGGACACAGGTGCTGCCATGCAGTGCTAGAGGAGTTGTTGTTTTTTCAGTCAGCCAACCCAACGTTTAGTCAAGCTGACTCGACTACGAAAAGATGAGTGTCTGACTACTTGACTGCGGTTCATCCACCATTTAAAAAGTTTAAGTGCTGTACGTGATTTATTAAAATCATTTTTTTTTTAAATTAGGCCTAGCCAAAAAACAAAACAAAAAAACAACTCGGCAAGAATGTTTCAATATGGCATGTCCATTTGATCTGTATTTGATTCATAAAGACAGTCGAATGGATTATTTTATAAAATGGATTTAAATTTCTCCACAAACTGCACATATGCCTATAGTAAACAAAAATTCTATTTGTGTATCTGCAGTGTCTGAGTTTTGGAATGACAAAGTTTTGAAATACAGAAGAAAATAAATCATTTTTAGATGGATGTAGACTGATATTTATTAAAGTCCCCAATAGTGATGTATGTCTTTGTGTTTTATTCTTTATCATACAGAGAATGGTGTTAAGGATCCCCGCATAGATCGTGCCATTGGAGTTTGCAAGAAGATAGTCGCTGCTTTTTCCTACAGCTGGAAGAAAAGAAGAGAGCTGGGTGTAGCTCAGTCAGAGCTTGGCCTTCCCCCTCATCAGCTAACAACAGAATCCCCAACCAGATGGGGCTCCCGCCAAAAGATGATCGAGCGATTCCTGGAACAGGAGAAGGCTATAGCCCGTGCCCTGGGGTCTGATGTTAAAAGCCACCATCGTGTGCCCTCTTGGCAAGACATCGAGGTTTTGGAGTCAGTAAACAAGGCGGTTAAAGCACTCCAAGACTTTATGTCAGTGTCTCATACATAAAGCCTGTTATCCATCTGTTCAAAACCAGTCTTTTGCAGCCTGAGGACAACGACACGGAGCTTACCAAAACAATAAAAAGGAACATACTGGGATACCTTGTTGACAAATACAGTGATCCTGTCAAGGATGAGCTCTTGGACATGGCCTCTCTGATGGATCCAAGGTTCTGGACATCCTACATCGTGGACAAGGTGGAGCAAGTCAAAAGAAGAGCTGTCAGTGAACTTCTGTCTTTCCCCACTGACAAAAGCATACCACAGCCTGGTCCAGTTATGCAGGTGGACCAGGAAGAGGCAAGGCCTCAGCCAGACCCCAAGAGGAAAAAGACCTTAGCAACCTTCTTCAAGAAGAGTGTTGTTGTGCCAACCTCTGACCAGTCGGAAGAAGCTAACATAGAGACTGAACTGGCAACCTATCTGCTCTTGCCAGAGGCAGACCCTGACACTGATCCACTGCAGTGGTGGAAGAGCAACACATCCAACTTCTCAAGGCTCAGTCACCTGGCCAAGAAGTACCTCAGTATCCCTGCAACAAGTGCCCCATCTGAGAGGCTTTTCAGTGTGGGGGGAGGAGTTGTCACATGCAGCAGAGCTTGCCTCAAGCCAGAGGCAGTGGACAGGCTGACTTTCCTTGCCAAAAATGTTTAAATGTTATTGACAGCAACTTAAGACCATTAGCTTATCTAATGTTCTGCACCTCAACCAAAATGTGATTTTTCTTTCCTGTTCATACATTCAGAGACACAAATGGCACGGTTTATTTTTTTAAAGCAAAGTTTGCACTTTATCAATTTCAGTTGGAGTTGATGTATTATTTATTTTGCACATTTTGTACTCTGCTAAATTTTTGTTTACATTAGTATTTTACCCAAGACAGAGGTGTTGCCTCTTTATGTTGTTATTTAAAATTCTATGCAAAGTGCAATTAAAGACAAAGTATTTTTTCTGTTTTTGGTTTGAAAAATTTAATTCTGCTAAGAGTAAGATGCAGTGCATGTTCATGCCATGTATCCCTGTATGTTGTTGCATTGTTTGGGCTAGATACAATGAAAAATGTCACTGTCTAGTTTTCCTCAGATTTGAATGTATTGTTAATGCTTTAGAAAATGGTGCTACTCTCAATGTGAATGTTTGTCTCCTTTTAGTCTAGACTACAAAGTGTGACTTAAAACACAGCTGGGACTTTGATTCCAAGAGGGTGTTCATTTATTTATTATTCATCCCAGAAATGGGGGTTACATTTGTCTTGCTTTTGATTAAATAAAAAAATTTGCTTTAAGTTGTCTGCCGTTTGTACTTATTGCTTTCCTTAATAAGTAGGGGGGAAAATCGGAAAAAAATCATAAATCAAATAAAATAAAATAAAAATCGGAGATTTTATTTTTAGGCCATATCGCCCAGCCCTATTCAGTTCCCATTTTTTTGACAGAATAAAAAATCCAGCAGTTGAAATTTACTATAGTTTATTAGTCCGATACTGCATGTATGTAAGTAAAGTTGTATATACTTGCAGTGTATATCCATCTTAGTTGTGAGATAATATATAGTTTATATTTTGTGATAATATAAATCACAGAGAATATTCAAAGGAGGTCAAAATAAATCTAAAGAACACTATCTTTAAAGCATTTTGTTTGACTAATTATGCATAATTTGCATGGAAATATGCATAGTACATTTTGTTAATTTGCTAATGGTCTTTAGCAAAAATATAATCCTAACACATCTAGCCCACTATAAATGCATTTCAGTAGCAAACCCTTTAATCAAGTTTTTTCACTTCAAATATTGCACAACACAACTGGGTTATCAGTATTATTCTACACCCTAAAAAATGCTGGGTTGTTTCAACCCATGTTTGGATCACATATGGACAAACCCACCCATTTTTAACCCAACAGTATTTGACCCAAACATGGGTTGAAACAACCCAGCATTTTTTGTTTATTTTCAACGTGCCATTATCTTTCCTCACCAGGCTACTTTGAGAGACACCTCATTTGAAATCATACAGGCATGCTAGAATTTTTCACCAAACGCACTGACCCGTCCTGATTCATGCATCTAAAAACTGTTTCCACAGCTACCGTATACAAGCTCTAATAAGGAACCTCATCTTCTCACTGCTGTTATTTTGTGCATCTATGATCTTAGGGAATCTCTGAGGGTAACTGTCATCAGTAGCCTGCATGCATAGTTAATGAAATCACTGAGCCAGTTTATCAGCATTCAAACCTACAACAGAGACAGAATATAGGATGAGCCACTCTTAAACAATTTTTGCAGAATCTTTACAGCTTTAAAAAGAAAAATATCCAGCTGACATACAGTATTTGTGAAGAAATCACCTGGACTGTACAATACAATGCATTCTGGTACACATACACAACTGGTGGGTTATGACTCAAAAATGCGCTGTGTGTTCTTTCGGACAGAGTCAAAGGGGGGAAAACGTTGAGTTAGGAAACCAAACAAAATAGGCTTACCAACCTTAAAAAGGAAGAGAAAACACTTCTGTTATCATTGATATTGAAGGCAATGCATTCAAGCAGCCTTTGTATTTTGGTGCAAATTCATCTGTCTCTTGATAGCTAGCCAATGCCAGCATGCTTCATTAAAAGCTAAAACTATACAAGGTAAAACAAAATATGACCCAGTCTATTTAGATACAAGCAAAACCAGTTGAAAGCCATTGCTTTACAATGTGATTGAACCATGTGATTGACACAGTAAACACTTGCATTCGAGATTCTTGCATGATAGTAAACACCTGTCTGAGGCATTTCCAAGATGGCCGTCAGGTGAACTAACTTGCTTCACATAGAACTACAGTTCATTCTTAAAAACATACACACACCTTAAAACAAGCTGCTCACACTTTGTTTTCCAGACCTCAAGAAATTAACAAACACAGTTGTCCTACCTGTCTTTGTATTTCCTATTGAAACAGGAATTTACAACACAGCTTAGCAGCTTGTCATGGCAATTCAGTGACAAGTGGATTTAGGAGGAGGGGACATTCTCATTGTAGAGAGCATTTGATTGTGATTGTGTGTGTGTGTGTGTGTGTGTGTGTGTGTGTGTGTGTGTGTGTGTGTGTGTGTGTGTGTGTGTGTGTGTGTGTAATCCTGGTAAACCCTACCCAACCCAAAGATGGCAATATCCAAAGTCCTTGTCCAATTTTTTGGTCCCCACGAGGAAAACAGTTTATAAATGTTTTTTTGAAAATGTAAAAATGCAGAACGTTTTCTGTGATGGTTATGTTTTGGGGTAGGGTTAGTGTAAGGGGGCAGAATATATCACTATGTCTATGGAAAGTCCCAATAAAACATTAAAACAACGTGTGTGTGTGTGTGTGTGTGTGTGTGTGTGTGTGTGTGTGTGTGTGTGTGTGTGTGTGTGTGTGTGTGTGTGTGTGTGTGTGTGTGTTCGTTATCTTTTAGGCATAAAAGGTTATCTTTTAAATATAACAAATATTAAAATAAAAACGGTAAAAGTTTTAAAGTAAAAAAATGTGAAACTTTTTGTTCATTCTGGCATTTACTGGAGCATCTGTTGTTAAGTTTAATAAAACCGGGTGACTGGGGGGATTTGAGAACACTGTAAAATCAATGTGATTCTCTCGGGATACTCTGGCCTGTGAATGAAGACTATGAAGACTTTTTTTAGAACAAGTGTGTATGTGTGTGTAATTGTGTGATAGTTGATATTGGCGCATCGTCACTCTAAAAACTCACACCTGCCTCCAACTGTCTTCTTAAGGAGAAAGAAAACCCTCTCGAGTCCAACACTTCTGTGGGTGAGACCGAGGATAGTGAGAGTTTTCTGTCAGCTAACGTGTGTCCTCACTTCAGGTGACTCAGTGACAAAACATGCCATGTCTCTCTTACTCATCTTTTGTTCATTTGATGTCTGATTTACAAATCACTCTCATCTTTCACACATTTTTGGGGTTTGTTTTGTTGTTTACTTCACAGGCTGTTTCTCAAAAGAGTCATTCCACGCTGTAAACAACGAGGATATTTTTAACCAAAAAAAAAAAAAAGTGCTATAGTTAATTAGTTAACTCTAGGATACCTTACCATATATAGTAAAATATTACATTTTAAAAGACTGGACCATGTTATTTTACTGTAGAATATAGTAAAAAAAAAATAATAATAATTATATATATATTTTTAGACACAAGATTAGGAATGACCTTATAATCTACACATAGACCATTTTTATACAATTTTAAATGGCAATATATCATTTTATAGCAAAATATTGTTAAATAATAATTTCAATATGTTGAAAGATTTACACGTACAAACCATCTTCTTTCTTAAGATTTACTAAAAAGTTTCTAGTTTTTTGGAATGTTATTTAATGTAGCACAGATATTAACATTATATACAGAGTATATACATAGTAAAAATATTACACTTAAATGTTACATAAGTGTTACACTTACATAAATGTTATTTTTACTTTAAAATACTGTAAAAACTTAAAATATTTTTTAATAATATTTTATAGACAAAATTAAGAACTACCTCACAATCAGATGCATTTATTTATATTAAGTTTAATTTTTAATTTCTAAAATTAAGTTTAAAATTTTTTTTATATTCAATTTCAGGCAACCACAGCGATTTACTGTAAAAAAAAAAAAAAAGTTTATGTTTTTTATCCAACTGTTGCTGTTGTTGCTTTTGTTGTCGTCTACCACTTTGTTATTTCAGAATCGATTATAAAGCTTCCTGTATTTTTTGGCCCCTAATTTAATCTCCAAGGTTACATGTCGCAACACGAGCTGTGAGGCAGTTAGAGGCAGTGCATGGGGAGTCACACACACACACGGCTATAAATCATCCTCTTTGTTGCCTTCACTCTGACATTTTCGTTTGTTTTATGAGGTGAGAAATGGGAACCCATCAAAACGCTTTCGCGCTCACACAGACGTCACACACACCCTGTTCTCAGCAGTAAACTTCCACTCTTCCACCTTCAAAAACGAAGGAGACCGAGAAATACATTTATGGTTGTCCTCGCCCTGGAGACAAGCAGTGTGTTAAATGTGGAAGTGTGTAGAGATGCTGGCTGAGATGTGGTTTTTGTCCGTCTAATGTGTGCTTCAGTGTTCTTCAGAGAGGTTTTTTAAGTTGACCAGAAAGAATAAGGGTATACTTTTACACAACAATGATGTAGTAATACCTGAAAGGTTTTTCCTTGCGTTTTTCGAGTACAGACGACAACTTTGTCAAAAAGATCCCTGTTCACACGGGTCCCTGAAAACGACTAAACACTGTATTTATTCATGCCAGGCCATTAGTTGGCGATGTCACTTTGCAAAGAAACACTACGCTCCTATAGACTGAACACGCATACGCATGCGTGTTACGTCGCCGTTTTCACAAATTCACGTTTTGTAGTTTACACTGAGATGATAATGGTATCGTTTTTAAAAACGTGCACTTTGAAACCCGTTTTCTAAAGTTTGTATTTTCAGGCCCACAAAATGCCGTTGTCATGTATGAACAGCCAAAACGCATAAAATTTGTACGTTTTTTGTTGAAAAAGTGTCCTTTTAAGTGACCTTAAAAAAAATCAGTTTAACCTCAAGAAAAATGAAATGGTTTGATTCCCAAGAGACACCATGTGATCAAATAGACTCCATACCTATTCATTTACAAAACTTTTTTTGTTTGTGAGAAAATGTGAATGGAAGTGTCACCCTCACAATGCTAGAATGTTGTGTGTGGTTGCCAGGGCGTTGCTATGTTGCTGCTAAGGTGATCTGAATGATTTTAGCATTTTGTTACGGGGTTGCTAAGTTGTTTAGAGTTGTTTGTAATAATGTATCATGTTGCTAGGTAGCTGCTAAGGTGTTCATAGTGGTAGCATGTTGCTCTTCAGGGGGCTTATTAATTATTATATTACATTAATGGGCTATTCCATAAATACGATGTACGATATGAATAGCCTACAATATAACAAAAAGCTCCTATTCTACTGTGCTCCGTCTGTTTGACGCACATGCGCTCAGTCATTGAAGTCTGAAGACTCGCTTGTTGTCAGAATATGCACAATTGAAATACTTCGTGGGAATTTAAAGGTAAAGATATAACCGAAAAAGTTTTGCGCTGAGGAAAACACGTCTTAAAAGCATTAAACAGCACACGCATCTGTCAAAGCACGACAGTTCTACCCGCGGTAAACGCGTATGCTTATAATAAACAGTTCTCATATTTCAGACAACTTGGATCATGTACCTTTCCCGGAGCAGCTCACACTGTGTCCTCCGCTATTTCCTATAGGCTATGTGTGTTATCCTCAAAAATGTGTTACTACTCACTAGTACTGTAAAGCGACGTGACTGACGGATGGTTTTCGTCCACAGCGCGCAGACGCGACTAATCGATAATCAAATTCGCTTTTGATTATTTCTACTATCGATTATAATCAATATAATTTTTGTCGATTAGCTGTTGCAGCCCTAGTTTAAACGATAGCCTATGGTTGCTAAGGTGTTCAGAGTTGTTTTTGTATGTTGCTACTGAATGTGGTTACTACAGTATTCAGAGTACTTTTTGCACTTGTTTTAACAATGCACCCCCAGGTTGCTGCTATTTGGTTGCCCATGTCTTCTTGTCTCTAGATTTATCCCACCATAGATTATGGGTTTGTTCAAATCCTTAAAACAATAATGAGAGAGTAATATTGATGCTAAATAGCCAAACAGGCCTTCTCCTCATGATTTCAGTCCAATCCCAAAGGATAAAGACTTGGCCTACATGATTTCTTGCTGAATATTGTTAGAAAAGTTAAATGCATTGTGAATACCATTTCCTTTTGTTTTTGGAAATTTCTCATGGTCATGAAATCTCAAAGGGCTGTTTGGATGTGTGGGAGAATGCTGGGTAATCAGAACAAGATTTCAAGAGTTCAACAACATCTAGGTTTTGCCTTGTTACATCACCATCAGAGCGATGAAAGACAGAAGGAGAGGGTGGAGAGAGAGAATAGTGCAAACAGATCAAAGGGAAACACAAAAGTGCCAATTATCCAAGAGGGGTTGCCTGAAATTAATTATTCAAACATCAAACACATTTAAAAAGACGACATGCATTATTCAAAACAAACAAACTAAATGTCATGTGTAGGGATCTGACTTTTCTGAGGGCATGAATTATAGATGGTTTTGTCCATAAGTAACCTTTAGTTCACGTGAAATATTAATGCACATATTCACGCGCGCAGCAGGAGATTTAGAGTCTCTCTCAGGCAAGCTTTTTCTCTCGTATTGACATGGACATAAAAACAAACTCAAGAAATGAACCGTAGAAAGAAACCACAGCACCTGTCGATGGTTTGACATCTTGAGACTAGAAGTCTGCGAAAGTGCATGACATAAAATCTGTTCGACGGGTAAAAATTTACACTTGACACACAACTGCTTTTGCTCTATCACTTCAAAGTCGACAGTGTCAATGCTGTGGTGAGTCTATGGTTTGAAACACTAGTGTGCTCATACTGTGCAATACATACACTTAAAAAAATAAAATTAATGTTAATTAGCAGGGATAATCCATTATATATATATATATATATTTCCTTACAATATATGACTGCAGGGCATTGTTGGATAGAGTATCATTTTATATGCATACAGAAGATTTGCATACTGTGCATCATAAATTTTAATATAATAATTGAATTGAGAATGCCTTTTAAATTCCATAGAATTTGAGGAAGTTAAATTAAAATTAATAAATATTTATTGTAACTAAATTTAACTAATGCAAAGTTTGTCAAGACTTCATTTCCCAGAATGCATTACCTGTGTTGAATTTCAATTCAGTAAATTCCAATTCATTTGAATTCAAATAAAATTCTAGCTCATGAACTGAAAGGGTATAGAGTGGTGCAGGGATGATGTCAAAACCCTGAAGGCTAATTCACCACTAGTTCCCTCAAGATTTTCCTATGGGGTTTTAATGGAGTTTTTTAATTTATGAGTAAAATTAGGTCAGTGGCACACACTCACACCCCAAACGCTCTTATCTAGTTGCTTATTAGAAACATACTAAGTTCTGTCATGAGACTCTAGATTGCGCAGGCTGATGGGTCCTTAAGGGGATGGCTCACCCTAAAATAAAAATTAAGTAATCTTTTACTCACCCTGTTTGTTGTCCTTTTTTTGACCACAAAAGGAGAAGTTTTGAAAAATGTCCTGCATGTGCTCCTCCATATAATGGCAGTGAATGACGACCAGGCTCAAAAAGGATACAAAACTATTATGTAATGATACAACGAGACACGCACCATATATAGAAAGTGATCGGGAGGCATATAAGGTTTTGCGAGAAAGAAACAATATTACTCAAAATACTGAGCTCAGACATCACTCTGTGCGCGGTCCTGAAAGAGCGTGTGAGCCATCAGTATTGTCAACTTATGTTTAATATAGATCTTATTTTATTCATAAATTGGAACCACTGGTGATTTAGTCTTCCTGGTTTTGACGTCATGACTGCAGCACTCTATTTTGGCTAAGACTGCTATGCATACTACTGTATGTATAAACTGCATCAACTAGTATGGTAGTATGGCTTACCAATAGGGCAGAAATAGTAAGAGTGGTTTGTAGTATGCTTTCCAAACACCTCACATACTGTATGTTAGAAAGGGGCAAGATGTTAGAGTTAAAGCACCATACACTTTTTTCATTTCTAAATGGTTAGATCAGTTTGCGAATGTGTTTGAAAGGTCAAATGTTTGTCTGTGTGTTTTTACTGTTCTCCATAGCTCCAAAACCTTAGTCTACCAAACTGCAAGAACTGCATGATCTTTTTATCAAAACCTGCAAACAATTTTGACTCCTGTCTACACATTAAATACAATCTATCTGTAAACACACAGATAATATTAAAGCATTTTGTCTCAGGTAACCGTAGAATTGTTTTGCTCTGTGTAAATCTGATCACCAACACACATCCACGGGGGAATTGCGGTTAGTCTCTTGTGAGGTGTGGGTGGGCGTTTTGTTGTGCCTTGCAGTTTATGACATGAGTTATGAATGCACGCTGCCGTCTGCATGCATATATATACACATAAATGCTGTTGTGTGTTTGCATGTTTGGCTCATGCTGTTCAGCTTGAATATGAATCAATGACACATTTCTCACCATTTTCCCCCCATAAACAAATCCAACATGAAGTGACTCTTTAATATCAAAGGCTATGGCCGCCTGAGGCCCAAACCGCACTGTGCATTTTCACACACCTCCTTCGGCTGCTTCTCCTGGCTCTCCATCCTCATGAAAAATTCATCTCTCTTTCTTCCGCCCAGCTAGAGAGGCAAAAGGAGCGAGAGAGAGAGCGACTGAGGAGGTGGATAAATGAGCAAGTCACGAATCGCACATTATTCCAGCAACGATCCGAAAGTTTCACCCAGCCCCGCCCACATTTAAATATTTCATAATGGCTGCTCTAAAATACTGCTAGAGAAATAAACCTGTAAAAAATAAAGTAGACATATTCAGGAGATGTCCATCAAAACTTACAGCATTTGACATCACCTGATGAAGACATACACTGAACAAAATTATAAACGCAACACTTTTGTTTTTGCACAAATTTTTGGCTTAACTCAAAGATCTAAGACTTTTTTTTTATGTACACAAAAGGCCTATTTCTCTCAAATATTGTTCACAAATCTGTCTAAATCTGTGTTAGTGAGCACTTCTCCTTTGCCGAGATAATCCATCCACCTCACAGGTGTGGCATATCAAGATGCTGATTAGACAGCATGATTATTGCACAGGTGTGCATTAGGCTGGCCACAATAAAAGGCCACTCTAAAATGTGCAGTTTTATCACACAGCACAATGCCACAGATGTTGCAAGTTTTGAGGGAGTGTGCAATTGGCATGCTGACTGCAGGAATGTCCACCAGAGTGAATTGAATGTTCATTTCTCTACCATAAGCCGTCTCCAAAGGCGTTTCAGAGAATTTGGCAGTACATCCAACCGGCCTCACAACCGCAGACCACGTGTAACCACACCAGCCCATGACCTCTGCATCCAGCGTCTTCACCACCAAGATCGTCTGAGACCAGCCACCCGGACAGCTGCTGCAACAATCGGTTTGCATAACCAAAGAATTTCTGCACAAACTGTCAGAAACCGTCTCAGGGAAGCTCATCTGCATGCGTGTCGTCCTCATCGGGGTCTTGACCTGACTGCAGTTCGTCGTCGTAACTGACTTGAGTGGGCAAATGCTCACATTCGATGGCGTCTGGCACTTTGGAGAGGTGTTCTCTTCACGGATGAATCCCGGTTTTCACTGTACAGGGCAGATGGCAGACAGCGTGTATGGTGTCGTGTGGGTGAGCGGTTTCCTGATGTCAACGTTGTGGATCGAGTGGCCCATGGTGGCGGTGGGGTTATGGTATGGGCAGGCGTATGTTATGGACAACGAACACAGTTGCATTTTATCGATACCGTGACGAGATCCTAAGGCCCATTGTTGTGCCATTCATCCACGACCATCACCATGTTGCAAAGATCTGTACACAGTTCCTGGAAGCTGAAAACATCCCAGTTCTTGCATGGCCAGCATACTCACCAGACATGTCACCCATTGAGCATGTTTGGGATGCTCTGGATTGGCGTATACGACACCGTGTTCCAGGCCCTGCCAATATCCAGCAACTTCGCACAGCCATTGAAGAGGAGTTGATCAGCATTCCACAGGCCACAATTAAAGGGATAGTTCACCCAAAAATGAAAATTCTGTCATCATTTACTCACCCTCAAATTGTTCCAAACCTGTATGAGTTTCTTTGTTCTGCTGAACACAAAGGAAGATATTTGGAAGAATGTTTGTAACCAAACAGATCTCGGTCCCTATTGACTACCATAGTATATATATTTTTCCTACTATGGAAGTCAATGGGGACCGAGATCTGTTTGGTTACAAACATTCTTCCAAATATCTTCCTTTGTGTTCAGCAGAACAAAGAAACTCATACAGGTTTGGAACAACTTGAGGGTGAGTAAATGATGACAGAATTTTCATTTTTGGGTGAACTATCCCTTTAACAACCTGATCAACTCTATGAGAAGGGGATGTGTTGCACTGCGTGAGGCAAATGGTGGTCACACCAGATACTGACTGGTTTTAATTAAAAATGAATAAATAAAACTAAAACCAGAACAGGGAAATGAATTTCCTGAAAATTACAACATGCGTTATTTGTTTAACAATAAATTAAACATTTATTTTTTATATATTTGACTAATATTTTCAGTTCATTTTGAACAACATTTATCAAATGTATAGCTCTATTTTAAAGAAAAAAATATATAATGGAGAGAATATATTTAATGTCATGTAATTACACTGTGTTTATGGTGTAACAGCTTCTATTTATTTATTTTATTTATTCACTATTTTTTACCATTTATTTATTTTATTTTTGCAGTAGTCATGCCAGACTCTTGTAATTCTGAAAACTTATTCTACGGATGATATAAAGCTGTGTTTTCTGGCCCAGATCCGCCTTTTGTGCAGAGTGGTTTAAGATGGCTCTGACACCAGAACCAGATAAAGGTTCCCCAGAAACACACAGTCCTGCGGAGGCTGTTTAGTATGCAGCAGAAATGGCCTTGTTGGGTCATGTAGAGTTGGACAGCTTTGGCATTGGCACCAGATTTGTAGCTCGGGCCTGTAGGGGTTTAATTCCTTGCCAGGTTGAATTTAAATCCAGCTCTGTCCTTTCGCTCCTGCTCTGATACGAGGGGGTCACTTGAGAAAACACACACCTCTCACCTTCTGGACAAACATCTGTGTAAGAGATACCAGATTATACTCAATAAAACACCTGCCTCGTGTGTGTGATGCAGGTGTGAGTCTGTTTAGATGTAACCAAATCACAGTTTTGTTCCCCAAACACCCTTACAACATGTCCTTATACCAGGCGTGACACGGTTTGAATTTATGGCTTAATATCTTTGAATTATCTTCATTTAGGGGCTTCTCTGAATGCATTAAAGCTACCTGCATGCTTCCTTCCCTGTTGTGCAGTTCATTTAAAGACGCTATATGTAGAATTCAGAAACCCTTGTTATTAGCGACACTGGTGGCCGTTAAGTGAACTGCAGCCAGCAACTTATTGCTCGTGCTCACACTCGTCTAAACGTAACGTACAAGAGACTGAACGTGATTCAATGCCCCGATATACTCACGGCGAAGTTCTTTGCTTAGAAGTAAAAAGAAGTTGGAGATAAATTACAGCGATATGTTAATGAACATCCAGACGTCGTCCGCGATGCTGAGAGCGGCGTTTAGATGAATATGTAAATATGTGTGCGCTTTCCTCTCAATAATAAAATAAACACACAACAATAATGACAGTGGTGAGAAAGCAGCAGTTAAGAAAGTATCTGAGCATAGAGATGTGGATATGTTTGCACCAGCTCTGTGATTCACCGGCATCATGTCGGCAGAAGAGGTCATTAAAATTACATTGTAATGATAGTTTGATTATAAATTATATTTGAGATTATATAGATATGATTATGTGAGACTATAGTTTGAATAAATCCCTTTTCTTTGCATGACACATCGACACTACAGAATAGTTCTTTCAGCATTATCCTGAACATTGTATATGCATTCGTTTCATGAGTCACAAATTGGAAGAGAAGGTCTCGGAAGTGCTGGCAAAAGCCCAGAGTCCAAGCTGGAGTTACAAGCTGTTCTCACAATGGCAATTAAAAAGCGATTAATACATGAAGATTCTTACATATAGCCACTTTGAGCCATTTCATGTATATCTGTATGTATATTTTTGAATTATTCAGTCACATGACTCATTGAGACAAAGTCACATGACCTTTTTGATATGCATGCAAATATGTTTCTGTCATGCAGTACTTGTCTTCTATCGAATAAATAATTACCAAATAAATAAAGTATAAGCTTCTAATGTGCATTTTGGACATTTTTATTCACATCTTGATGTTTCCATCCAGCATTTTTTATGTTAAATCTCAAAATTTACGTGAAAACATGGATGGAAACCAGGCTATTGATTTATGCGATTAATTACATTCTATATAAATAAAAAAACCCAAAAAAAACATATACAAGTTTTATAAAAATTATGCAAGAAAAGGATTAAGGAAAAAATATAATCAAATTAAACCAGAATATGGAGATCAAAATGGCATCATGTATTATTTGTTTAAAAATATATAAATAATTTATTAGATATATACAATAATATTTTCAGTTCATTTGGAATGATATTCTTTTTTTTTTTTTTTTGCATTAGTCTTGCTGTTTCCATACAGATTAATGTTAAATCTCAAAATTTGTATTAAAACACATGGATGGAAACCAGGTTGTTGATTTGTACAATGTTATGTAATTATTTGGATTATTATGAATAGATTGGCAGCCCTAATTTTAATCTAAATTCTTGTCGAAAACATTAATAGATATGTTATTTGTCAAATTTGCCAAAGAGAAGCAGAATTTGGAGTTGAAATGAGACATTTGTTTGCACAGAATGCAAAAGCATCCTGAGAGAGAGAGAGAGAGAGAGAGAGAGAGAGAGAGAGATCCATTCCAATTACTGTTTAACACAAGGTCACACTCCGGGAGTGTGTAAATGACAACAGCAATGTAAAGCTATTTCAACACTTATTATCAGCTCTGGACAGCTGTGCGATTTAATTGCATCTCTGTGTGATAAACGTGCTATCAGGGGCTGTTGTTTGATGTTTTTCTTACCTGATGTCTAGAACAATAGAAAGCTGTAATCGCACCTCCAGTGTTGTGAATCCACTGCGTCTGATTTAGACGTGTTACTGCAGCGAGACGGATGGTTAAAGTGAAACTGTCAGTGTTAATCAATCTTGTTGCACGACTTACAGAGGAATTATCGGACATATCTTGTGGATGTAATGAGAGGGATTTCTCTCTTATTGCTGATCTGACTACAGACAGTATAGATTCAGTATTCTTTTTGATTTGGTAAATGACAGTAAAATGCGCATTAGAGGCAGACAAGGTGTTTTGTATGCAGGCATCTGCTTTGATCATTTCCTTTATTTTCACCTTAAGCGAGTGAGTAGAGTTGTTGATGTTGGTGACACCAAAAGTTGATTCAAAAGTTGAAGGAAAAATGGCTTGAAATGTGAAGTTAGTTCTGAGAAAAGTCTAACAGCATTTGAGGACAGATCACACTTTGATCTTTGATCATATAATTCGGTGACATAATGCTTTTAAAGAGTGCCTTAAGTGCCCATATCCTATATCATATATATATATATGAAGTGATATAAAATAAAATAAAATGTTTATACACTACCGTTCAAAGGTTTGGGGTCTGTATTAAAGAAAAGTATTACATAAATTAATACTTTTATTCAGCAAGTATGTATTAAATTGATCAGCAAAGACATTAAAGGGGTGGTTGATTATGATTTCACTTTTCTAACTTTAATTAGTGTGTAATGTTGCTGTTTGAGCATAAACAACATCTGCAAAGTTACAAAGCCCAAAGTTCAAAGCAAAGGGAGATATTTGCTTTTAAAGAAATTCCTTTTTAAGGACTACAACAAACGGCTGGTAGGGACTACACAAGCTTCCTCCCGGGTTAGTGACATCACAAACCCTAAAATTTACATAAACCCCGCCCCCAGGAACACGCATGATGAGATAGTGTTGAGAAGAGGAAGAGTTGTTGTAGTACAGCACATTTGTGAGTCTGCTCAAGCTGTTGCGTCAGTCTTTTCACATTTATTGCAATACAGTACGTGACACAAATGCAATAGCATGTCACTCTATGCATCTTACAACAGTTCCCACACTAGCGATTTATAGATTATCATGACAGAATATGCTAATCATTGACTTGAAGATAGTTAACTCCACATCAGCTACATAAATTCATCAACTAACCATTCAGAAACGTCCTGTTGCTTTCTACGTTGTCGCTTCTTCTTGAGTCTGATCTAAGATGGAGATCTTTGTTCGACTGTGATTTAAATATAAAAGGCAGAACGGTTTCTGACATTTTAGTGCTTGTCTGCGTGAGGTATTTGGAGCTGCTAACACAGACACACACACACACAAGCTGTTGAAGCTCCGCCCTCTGTACCGGGAGCAGCAGCTCATTTGCATTTAAAGGGACTCACAAAATAACGCTTTTTTGCTCAAAAGGGGACAATTTTAACATGCTATATAAAAATATCTGTGGGGTATTTTGAGCTAAAACTTCACATACACACTCTGGGGACATCAAAGACTTATTTTACATCTTGTAAAGAGGGGCATTATACCACCCCTTTAATAACGTTACAAATGCTGTTCCTTTGATCTGTATCACGGTTTCAACAAAAACATTAAGCAGCACAACTGTTTACAACATTGATAATAAGACATCTTGTGCCTCAATAATAAGAAATTTTTCTTGATCAGCAATGATTTCTGAAAGATCAAGTGATACTGAAGACTGATCTAATGATGCTGAATGCTTTGCATCACAGGAATAAATTACATTTTAGAATATGTTAACATAGAAAAGAGTTATTTTAAATTGCAATAATATTTCACAATATTACTGTTTTTACTGTATTTTTGTTAGCATAAGATACTTCTTCTACCAATCCCAAACTTTTGAATGGCTATAATCAAGAAGAAAAGACAATCTATTCAGCATCAACCCAAAACAAGAGCTCAGGTAGCATGAAAGAGCTTTCTGTTGCTAGTGGCCTATACGTTGAGTTTAGATTAATTTTTGTGATGTGCTCCACTAACTTCACAGAAAGGAAACTGGAACGGCAGAAAGCATCATCCTGTAAGCTTGAACCGTTACACCCCTAATATATATTTAATATATATATATATATATATATATATATTTTTTTTTTTTTTACAAAAAATCTATTGTTTTTGGCCTTATTGAATAATATTAATAAATAGTTTTGTAATAATGAGTCACTGCAGTTCCATTGTGAAACTTGTCCTCAGTTCACTTGAAGTTATTCTGCCATCCAAAATCTCTTAATGGCTCAGGTCCTGAATGGCTTGCTGAAAGGTCCTAGAAGCAAGTGTGTGTTCATTGCCAAAAGTATCCGGCTGTTGTTTTGCAGGCTGCCCACTCACACTGCTATCTGGCTATTGGTTTGCATTATTCCAAACTGCACTGCCTCAGTGACATCAGAGGAAAAGCTAAAGCATCTCAGAGGAAGAGCAAGTAATTTTATTTTTAGCAAAAGATTAAAACGTAGATAAAATCTATTTTTGTTTTGAAATAACATTCACAATAGACCATTTGGGAGCAGACAGTTACATCACTTGCAGCACGCACATTGCGGTTGTAGAAAAAAGTGGTGACAAGTGCGGGAAAACAGGCATAACCCATTTCTGATTTCTGATTTTTCTTCTCAGAATTGTGAGATATAAACTCTTAATCACCTTAATCACCACATAATCGTTGATTGCAAACACCCAAATGGTCTCTAAAGACTTTTTTCATTAAAAAAGTATAGGGTCAGTTTGGATTTTGATGTCGACATTAATATAATGCATATAATGCATTTTTTGGATTTTGATGTCGACATTAATAAAAAATACTTTTTTTTTGTCTTTTTGTCTTCTCTCTCTCTTTCCCATGTTGTTGAATGCAATACTTGGACACTTTAACGGCACACATACACTCTTGGGTCCATCTGTTTTGTCCAACAATGCCAGATCTCCCCTCCTCTCTCAATCTTTCTACTTTTATTTTTCCTCTGTAGAGTACACAGATCATCCTCTGATCTCCCAATATTACTGTTCTCTTCATGCATCCATGACCTCTGACCTCTCTTTACTGTGGCTTGTGCAGGTTTGACCTGTGGAGCAGATCGAGGTCATAACTTCCACCATCATTTTGCCCTTCATTTAGTGTCTGGACCGCCGCCTCTCTCACACATACACATGGTTCACAGCCAGAAAGTGTTTCTGAATCTGTGTTTGTGTGTCTCTGAACACGTCGTGACTGTTGAGCGCATCTGATATGTGATCGCTGGCATCTACAAAGTCAGTCCAGACGTCCCACTGAGATGAGGTAAGCGAGTGACTCATGCATGACATAACATAGAAACACAGGTGGCGCTGTGTGTCTGTGTGTGTGTACACGCCAATGTATTAAAGGTGATGCGTAATTTTGATTGCACATCAAACATCAAACGGAATTGCAAAAATGTGTTTCCAAACAGGTTTCCGAAACTCTTCCTGCCCCACTCCCGTCTTTTATGCGGAGAACTTTCCTTGTGTGTTTGCATAATGATGAATTTAAAAGTTACTGACCAAACGTATAATTATAAAAGTTCACAATGTTGTTGCATATGAAACATAATGTGGATAACATTGAATGCATATTTTATCAGGTTAGATAATGATTATTAATCACGAGTCAAACCCCTCTCTATTTAAAGGGATAGTTCACCCAAAAATGAAAATAATGTAATTTACTCATGTCGTTCCAAACTCATAAGACTTTCGCTCCTCTTCGGAACACAAATGAAGATATTTTCAGTTAAATCTGAGCAATTCCTCTGTCCCTCCATTGACCGCTATGCAACTGCCACTTTGATGCTTCAAAAAGTTCATAAAGAGATCATAAAACTAATCCATATGAATTGAGCAGTTTAGTTAAAATTATCTGAAGAGACTCGATCACTTTATATGATGAACAGTTTGAATTTAGGCTTTTATTCATATAAACATTGATCAACTCACGCATCAGTTGTGGTAAACGGAAGAAAGAACCAATGAGGTTCATTCTCGTGTTACGCAGCACGTTTGAGCTTCAGCAAGAACCAATGAGGTTCATTCTTGTGTTACGCAGCACGTTTGAGCTTCAGCAAGAACCAATGAGGTTCATTCTCGTGTTACGCAGCACGTTTGAGCTTCTGTAAGAACCAATGAGGTTCATTCTCGTGTTACGCAGCACGTTTGAGCTTCAGCAAGAACCAATGAGGTTCATTCTCGTGTTACGCAGCACGTTTGAGCTTCCGCAAGAACCAATGAGGTTCATTCTTGTGTTACGCAGCACGTTTGAGCTTCAGCAAGAACCAATGAGGTTCATTCTCGTGTTACGCAGCACGTTTGAGCTTCCGCAAGAACCAATGAGGTTCATTCTCATGTTACGCAGCACGTTTGAGCTTCAGCAAGAACCAATGAGGTTCGTTCTCGTGTTACGCAGCACGTTTGAGCTTCAGCAAGAACCAATGAGGTTCGTTCTCGTGTTACGCAGCACGTTTGAGCTTCTGCAAGAACCAATGAGGTTCGTTCTCGTGTTACGCAGCACGTTTGAGCTTCTGCAAGAACCAATGAGGTTCGTTCTCGTGTTACGCAGCACGTTTGAGCTTCTGCAAGAACCAATGAGGTTCGTTCTCGTGTTACGCAGCACGTTTGAGCTTCTGCAAGAACCAATGAGGTTCGTTCTCGTGTTACGCAGCACGTTTGAGCTTCTGCAAGAACCAATGAGGTTCGTTCTCGTGTTACGCAGCACGTTTGAGCTTCCGGAAGAACCAATGAGGTTCGTTCTCGTGTTACGCAGCACGTTTGAGCTTCCGTAAGAACCAATGAGGTTCGTTCTCGTGTTACGCAGCACGTTTGAGCTTCCGTAAGAACCAATGAGGTTCGTTCTCGTGTTACGCAGCACGTTTGAGCTTCCGTAAGAACCAATGAGGTTCGTTCTCGTGTTACGCAGCACGTTTGAGCTTCTGTAAGAACCAATGAGATTCGTTCTCGTGTTACGCAGCATGTTTGAGCTTTCGCAAGAACCAATGAGGTTAATTCTCGTGTTACGCAGCACGTTTGAGCTTCAGCAAGAACCAATGAGGTTCATTCTCGTGTTACGCAGCACGTTTGAGCTTCAGCAAGAACCAATGAGGTTCGTTCTCGTGTTATGCAACACGTTTGAGCTTCAGCAAGAACCAATGAGGTTCGTTCTCGTGTTACGCAGCACGTTTGAGCTTCAGCAAGAACCAATGAGGTTCATTCTCGTGTTACGCAGCATGTTTGAGCTTCAGTAAGAGGTTTGTTCTCGCGTGTCAAGCAGGTTCGGTTGAGCTTCTGTTTATGTTCGTTGATCAATGTTTATGTGAATAAAAGCCTAAATTCAATCTGTTAATTGTATAAAGCGATCAAGTCTCTTCAGAAAATTTGGACTAAACCGCTCAATTCATATGGATTCGTTTTATGATCTCTTTATGAACATTTTGAAGCATCAAAGTGGTAGTTGCATAGCTGTCAAAGGAGGGAAAGAAATCGCTCAGATTTCATTAAAATTATCTTCATTTGTGTTCCGAAGATTGAACGAAAGTCTTACAGGTTTGGAACAACATGAGGGATAACTGATGACAGAATTAAAAAAATTTGGGTGTACTATCCCTTTAACCATTGGTCTTGCACATCCACTATGATTGTCGTTTTTTTTTTTACTTTTTATCTGTGTTTGTAGTTCTAATCGCAGTGGGTTGTGGGCAATATTAGCCGTTAGAGTGTGCATGGATCTGCACTTCAAATTCTATACAGAATTTATATTACATAATATAATATAATATAATATAATATAATATATATACAGTATAAATATTGAATATATTGAACCACAACTCCCCCACAGTATTTCTAATGCCACTAAAGAATCCGCCGCCGGGATGTGTCCGTCAGAGAGAGCGGCTCTGTCTCTCTATGTGTGTTCTGTAGTCATTAATATCTCACACAGAGTTTTGCTATTCAATTTACAGCCCTAGTCTCATAACCCCGTGGAAAAAAAATCACCTCTCACACTGACTAGCACTAAGGGAAAGTTACACCAACATCTCCGGGGAACAAATTAGTAGCTTGAGTCAAAGTATATCAACTGTAAGAGTTAAAAAAACAGGAGAGACCTCACAAAACACATGTACAGATTGCGATCAATAACACCAGTACGGCTAAAGGAGGGGAAAAGAGAAACGGGACATGATGGAAGAGCGAATGAGAGCGTTTTATTTCACGTTGTTCCCTTTGTGTCGTCGTGTAGCTCATGGGAGACGTTGACAACAGAAATTTTGCAGCAGCAGCAAGTGTTCTCTCATTCTTCGCTCGGTTTATTTTTAAACTCATTACCACTCTCTTGTTTGTCTCCCTCTTTTCTGTCTCTTTCTGCTGCTAATTTACCTACTTTCTCAGATTCATACGCACAACGCTCCAGTTGTAATAAACAGCGTAGCCTACACAAGTGTGTGACTTTGTTAGTATGGTCACATTGCTTCCTTGATGGCTTCTTTGATTATTATGAGATTTTAAAGTTTTTAATGTTGCATGCTTGCAATATAGACACTTTCATTGTTTTTAACATGGACATTCTAGTTTTGCAGTTATGCATGGCATGCTTGCAGTGTAAGCAGATTTATTGATTATCACAAGAGTATTTATAGTTTTTGTTTAGTTTTCTTGCATCACGTTTCACTTACATTTCACTTACACACATTGTTTGTAAAGGAAGTGCTCTAATTTTGTTTGCTCACTTGCAAAGTGGACAGTTTTGTTCATTATAATGGGAAAATTAGTGTTGATGGATTGCATGCTTGTAGTGTAGACAGCTTTAACAATTATGAGAATATTTAAAGACCCCCATGTGGTGAAAATCAAGTTTTTAATATTGTTTTTATGTCTATGTGGTGTTTTTAATATGCTTTAAGACAAACTATGTGTAAAGTCATAAGTCAACTTTTGTCAACTTTTTTTTTCAACTGAATTTCCTCCTTAAAGGGGTCATGAACTGCATTGTTTTATTGTTTCATAATGTTTCCTGGGGTGCACTTATAATGTTAGTATGACTTTTACTTAAAAACTTGTCATAATTTAGAAATAAACGGCATTTTTATAGCCTGATTTTAACCCTCTGATTTTATCGCTCTGTTTGAAGGGGCCTGTCTGCTGAGAGACTTCAGTGTAAACGCCCACTGCTGTGATTGGCTAACAGCTTTGCATATGAAATAGCTAGTATTACATGTGGAACTCTCTTGAAAACTTTTAGCATGTTTTTACTATTAGAGTTCTCAATGTTAACTACTGTGAAAATTGATAATTATAGCAATGCAATTGGATCTGGCATTACATTGGGCGGGGGCGGGGCCAAAGTTGATTTTCTTCTGCAGAGGCGGAAGAATTTCACTACGTTATTATGTCATAAAGAGACATATTCCAGAATGAGTCATTCGCTGGGCCTGGTAACAATAAAAGCTGATTTTGGACTAACAAGAAAGTTTTCAGCTCTGAAACTTTCAGGATATTATTATAATATGATGAGCTCTTATATGTCAAAACTTGATTTGATTTGAAAATTTGATTTGTCAGTTCATGACCCCTTTAAAACTGCAGAAGAGGACCGAGACCCATCTTTTCAGCGTCTCGGTCCGCTTGTTTGGTGCGCACCAGGGTTCGGATGGCAGCGTTCACACTTTATTCAAATTAACTGCACTAACAGAGCAATCGCACCAGGGTTCGAACCAAACCTGCGAAGTGTGAACACCTAAGGGCCCTTTCACACCTACCTTGTTTGGATTTTCGGACTTTTCAGGTTGATCCGAATCAAAATTACAGGTTTGAAACCTTCCTCGGACCACGGTCCGGACCAAACAGACGAAATTTGGTCAGACGAAAAGAGGTAGTCTCAGTCCGGATCAAACTGAACAAAGGTTTGTGTCGTTTCTAGTGTGAAAGCATTTTCTGTATGGTTCAGACTTTCAGACCATTTACAGGAAGTTCCGGTGGTTCCCGCGTAGCCTAAACAACTGAGAGAAGAAGACAGAAGATAGCAGGAAAAATCAGGATTGCTTGTAGTCTTCTCGTCCTTTCCTGCCGACGTCGATAAAATGTTCGCACGAGTACGTTCATTTGGCGAATTTTAACTAGCCTCGAGTATAGTTGGTGCTGCAGGGAGTAATGGCGTAATAATAACAGTATAGTGGCAACGATATGCATCTGTTCATTCATTCTTGTCAAAGTTACCCGCCGAATTGACAACACGTTGACATCAGACGTATGTCCGTTTGCAAATCAATCAGTGTCAATGCAGCCCACATAGATGATGATAGATGATGACGACAGGATGCAAGTATGTCATGTAAAGTTATTTAGTGCATAATTGCAATGTGAAACCAAACCAAAACTAACCAAATGTATAAAATGTATCAAAACATGAACTTTGGTTCGGACTTTCAGGAGTGAACACGCCACAAGTCTTCTAAACTGTAAGGCATTCAAAACTTTGTTCATTTTAACAGGAGCCATTTTGTTTCCTTGCAGTACAGACACCATGCCAGAAGTTTTGACAGTCTTTCTTTTTCTCAGAAGACATATCTATGGGTTTAGAGCTCATATGTGAAGAGATGTTGAAAGGGGTCGAGACTCAGAGATCCCCTGTGAATTTAAATAAAGGGAGAAACAGACAAATAAGGCTGAAGGAGAGATGTTTATATACACAGAAGACAAGGAATCGGCTGACTCGGTAGACTCTTTATTGACTTCAGTCTAAGCACAAAGTAAAGGGCGAGGGTTTAAACGCACCAAAAATAAACATAAAACTTGAGTCGTCGGTTTTGTCATGCAGTTCCTCTCTGCGTCCCAGCGTGTGCAGCGCTCTCTCCGTCAATACTTCCTGCTGGCTTATATCCTGTCCCTCCACCCAATTAATGAAACAAGAGACAGGTGCTATCACTTGAACTTGACCCACTTACTTCCTCGCGCTCTCTCTCCCGTCACAGACTTCGCTAAACCACGCCCTCCCTGCCACAACAGTATCTTTAGGGATCAAATCATGATTATCCAACAGTTAGTTCAACAGATAAATCCGATCTGATTGCCAAAGTGATGTTCCGTCGCAACGTGTTATTGTGTAAAATACAACCATGTTCCTCCCAAACTTTCGCTAGGAACGCTCATAAGATGGAGCATTAATAATAACAATTTGTCATTCTCATTGTTCATCATTCCCATTCCTTTATATTTTGTGCATTCGCCTTTAGAGCGAAATATTATGTCCTTTGTCCTCTAAGGATATTTTATATCGGCTATTTAAAAGGACACACACACACACAAAGAACGCATTTATATAAACCACCTGCAATTTGTCTTAGTCTCTTTCTCTTAGGTTTTTTTTTCCCCCTGTATAAGGTGGCATGCGGTTCTCTTGTTCTCTTTTATTCTCTCTATTCTCTTTTTCCCCTGACAGGCTGGAGAAGCCAATTAAAGACTGCAGGGCACAGCAGAGCAGGCGTTTAGTTCTGCTCTCTCTCTCTCACACACACACACACACACACAGTGCAGGATGGAGCGAGTGTGATGGTATGAGATTGTGTGTGTGTGGCAGAGAGAGGAAAGGTCTGTATAATTGCTCTGACATTCATTGCTAATAAGGTGTTATCTCTCCACCTCTTTTGTTGACAATGACTTTATGCAACATGTTCTGAACATTTGCTGTAGAATGATAAAGTGAATGGTATAATACATCTAAGGTGGTTTTAAGTGTATTTAAAGGTGAAGTGTATAATTGCAGTCCGACTAGCCCCAGCAAAATGGTTTAATGATAACTTCAGACAGAGTATAACCTGTATTATAATGCTTTAAAGACCTCCTGTGTGGTGTTTTTAATATGCTTTAAGACAAGCCATGTGAAAATTCATTAGTCAACACCATTGACGAGTATTTTCTTTTTAAACCGGCAGTGTATTAAAGACAGTCTCAAAAACACAGTGTTTCCTGCCGTCACAAACATGTAACCAAATTGACCAAAATTGGGTACGTATAGCAATATAGTGGGTGAATTATATTACGATGTTATGATGAACTCTATGCAATTCTCTGATTTTTAGAAGGCAGCTGTCGGACGGGAACATGGTTTGTGTAACATTACTAACACATTAATAGCTGTTTGATAACGTAGTCAAGCAAAAGGCTAATCATTTGAATTATCGTTATGTGTCTGACATTGTAAGAGCGATACATAAAACACATTACCATTTTAATACATCAACTTGTAGACGAGCCTGTATAATTCACTCTTCCTCTTCTTCTGAATCAGTTTCTGGTTCATACATACAGTATATGGCTGAATTAAACCAATACTTCTACTTGCCATAGTGTAGTGTTTACTACAGTTGAGCGAGTGGATCAGGAAGTCCGAGCTGGTGTGAGTGAGTGGAGGTGGGGCTAATTTACATATGCATGAGTCCACGTATATTAAATGAAGCAAGGGTGTTGTAGAGTTACATTCAAGCGATTTTAAGGCATAAAGAAATTTTCACAACATTGAAACGTTGAAAAATGTTGAAAAATGTTTATAAGGAATAAACTATAATTTATTGTTGCTTTTATTTATAGATCGTTCTGTGTATTGTCCCAGATATATATTATATTTAAAATATGTATCATATTAAAATATTGAATGTTTAATGTTGAAAAATGTTTATAAGGAATAAACTATAATTTATTGTTGCTTTTATTTATAGATCGTTCTGTGTATTGTCCCAGATATATATTATATTTAAAATATGTATCATATTAAAATATTAAATTATTAAAATCTATAATAAAAAATATGAATATTTTAAAAACCTATACCATTAATAACCAAACCATTTCAGTATTTATTGTGTGAAATATAATTTTTTTGTATAAATTTGTATTCAAATTATGACTGTCCCACAGTTGTGATGTAGTTTCCACTGCAACATATTTGGCATTAAGACAGTTTTCAAAAGTTAGTGTAGCTACAGAAAAAGGTAAATATTACTTGTTAACAGAATGTTTTGTACAGCATTTTCAATTAAGCTGTAATTTTGTCAAATTATGCAAAAAGTGTGACTATTATTTAACCTTTTTAGTATTATTTATATTCATAACATGCTAGCTATAAATGAGATTTTGCAAGACAAAGGAGTCAGCAATTTTATTCTGAAAATGTTTAAATGTTTCATTTCCACCACATACATAATATGAAATGTGGTGATTTAAGAGAGTTTATATTCTGAAAGTCCGCAGGGACAAAAGTAGCCTTGTTTTAAAAAATAAAAACCTGTATATAATGCATGAAAATGCCACAAGCGCTGAGTTGTTCCAATATTTTATTCGTGTCTATCGTTCTGTTCACTGGTCTCATTCCAGCTCTCTGCTGGACGCTTCTGGAGCCGCTCTGAGCCAGAAACCCTCCAGCCTGACATCCCAGAATACCCTGGGGGAGATTCTGGAACGCATGTTAAAACACTGGAACACACTGTGAAACGGCCATAAGATACACCACAAGAAATGCTGAATCCTTATCAAATGAACATTATCATGACTATTTATAAATGTATAATTTTGTTTATGTATTGTTTGTTTTATTCGCTCTTTGTATGTTTTGTGATAACATGCAGTATTTTAAAAGTGCAATCTGTGTTAAACACTTAATTTTTTTAATCAACAACTTTTAAATTCTGGAGTAGCTATGAAGAAAATAATTAAATATTAACCATTAATATCAAAGCCTAACACATCCAAATAAATTCCCACTGAATATTCTCGTTATATAACCTGTATAGTGCAAATAATACTGCACAAAAATAAATTATATCAAGGAATTCCAGAAATAAAAACAGAATTCAGCATAAACCTCATTTATGTTAATTGGTCGAAGTGGAGCTTTAGATATTTTGCTTCCTACAACTCTCCAGGTATCACACACACACACACACACACACACACACACACACACTTTTAACTGGGTCAGCTTGTGATGTCTACTGGGAGAGTTAAACGAATCCGCTGTTGTTTTCTTTTCACTTTAAAGTGAAAATGGGGCGAAATGACTGAGTGTGAGTGTGTGTGTGTGTGTGTGTGTGTGTGTGTGTGTGTGTGTGTGTGTGTGTGTGTGTCTGTGTGTGTGTGTGTGTGTGTGTGTGTGTGTGTGTGTGTGTGTGTGTGTGTGTGTGTGTGTGTGTGTGTGTGTGTGTGTGTATTTCAGGTATACCCTACATTATGGGGACCAGAAATCTTTCACATTTTTGGTCCCCATGAGGAAAAATCATACTGAATAATTTTTCTGTAATGGGTTTAGGGTTAGGGGATATAATATACAGTTTGCACTTTTTAAAATCATTGTCTATGGAAAATCCCCATAAAACATGGAAACCGGAAATGTGCTTGTGTGTGTTTTGTGATACTAGTTGGCTTAACTGCTGTATTGCAGGACTTCAAAAAAGAGCAAGAGATGGAATGATATAACAATATATCTGATACATATTGTTATATGAATATATTATATATCAATATCAAATGCATATACATGAGGCTGCTCACTGCAGAGCCATGGGTAAAGCGTGAAGTCCAAGAATGTAATTTGGGCGTAATGGGTTGAGCTAGAAGGTCCAAGTACAACCACACCCTAACTCTACACATAACTCTAACTCTCCACCCATTAAATCAACAGAGGTGGAGCTGGACTAGGTCAAGCTCAACCCATGACGTCCAGAGAGGTGGAGCTGGATGTCATTTGGCTCAGTCTGCAGCCAGTGAGCACCACTTGCTTTTGCATACCTGACTTCCATTTGCACTTATGCTTTCTCATCATTTCATCTGTTTAATTTAGTTATGAGCTGTATGGACACACTGATCTGCACAAACTGGTCAATTTAATAGTCATGCAAGTATTTTAATTAAAATGTTATAGAAATAGCACCTAATTATTTCTCTCTATTTCTCTTGTTCTCTCTCTCTCTCAGTGTCTGAATGCTCATTAAGGTGAAGAGGCACTTCCTGGGGGACAGGAAGTCAGCAGCAGGTGGTATGAAATAACAGTGAGTTGTCAAGCCATAGTATGATGAGGACACACACACACACACACACAGCTGCCACATCTAAGACAGCGTCTGTGTCTGTCGGTCTCTCCTGCTCGCTATTTCTCTGTCTAGAAGAAGCCACAGATAAAGAGAGAGAGACTTATGTATAATTCATGCTCCTGGAGACTCATTTGCTATGGAGACAGAAAGGCACATGAACTTGTGAGTGAGTGTGTGGAGGGACGAGCACGTGTGTGTGTGTGTGTGTGTGTGTGTGTGTGTGTGTGTGTGTGTGTGTGTGTGTGTGTGTGTGTGTGTGTGTGTGTGTGTGTGTGTGTGTGTGTGTGTGTGTGTGATGAACAGCCCTGCAGCACTGGTGTCAGAGCTCACAGGAGCATTAGCACATTCTTTAGACACCAACATTTGCTAATGATTATAACTTAAGTTTTCTGAAAATAATACCTGCTTTGGTTATGTACTGTAAATCAAACATTACAACTGCTTTGAGTCATTTCTCAGCCTCTAGTGGCATCAAACGGAATTCCAAAAATAATGAGTGTTTTCAAACGCGTTTCCTGGACGTGCTTCAAGGCTGCGATTAGATTTGTTTTTAATTTGAGATATTTTTTTGTTTTATTGTAGCAGTTTGAGTTGATTAATTTCAGCATACTGTACTATTGGCTAGCATCACACGCATCACACACATGACCAGCGTCGGCCAATAGTGTGCCTACGTTCTGACTACAACCCAGAAGCGCTGCGCTGTTACACTACGTGAACTCACTCAGAGGCCCACACAGAAGAAAATGAATAGTTGAATAAAGTCGTTATTTTTGTTTTGTTTTTGCGCACAAAAAGTATTCTCGTCGCTTGATAAACTTATGGTTGAGCCGCTGTAGTCACTTGGACTATTTTAAAGATGTCTTTACTAACTTTCCTGGGCTGGCAGGTATCGATTACCTTGAAGCCTGTGGAGGAGTGAGCCAGCTCTCAGATTTCATCAAAAATATCTTAATTTGTGTTCCGAAGATGAAAGAAAGTCTTACGGGGTTGGAACAACATGAGGGTGAGTAATTACTGACAGAATTTTCATTTTTGGGTGAACTTACCCTTTAAAATGCAGAAAATATTATTATTAATAATGGAATGTATAAATATATATTATTTTGTTATCTTTTTATTTCTGTTATTTTTATCCTTTTTTTATCTGTAGAATATCAGTTTGAATGGGCATTATGCCTCTGTCAGTCAGGCACAGGCAGCGGCTGAATTTATAAAGAGATGTGTGTTCACATTGTTTATGATAAACTGCGTGACTGTCAAAGCAGCTAAAGTTCAAAACACAACCTGACACTCAATGTCATTGTGTCCCCTCAGCATCAGAGGAAAGGAAAGACGTTAAAAGAAATTGGAAGAAAGAGACTTTTTGCTCTCAAAACATCACTTCAAAGCCATTCACATGATGCTGTATTCAGTTATTCTCCAGTGTTTCCCTCTTGAGCTTTTTCAGTTTCGCCCGTTCTGTTGACACGTAAATGCACACACACACAGAGAGACATTTTCAACAAATATGGTATGTCCTATGGGATTTCTACTGTTTTTATATAAAGCTAATTATAACAGACAGGGGCAATTCTAGGATTTCAAGATTAGGGGGGCTCAGCCTCCAATGAGGGTATGATTTAAAAAACTAAATTATATATTGCTTGTATACTAGGGTAGGCATGAACAACACTTAGGTTCTACACTCTCCAGTCAATCCCTTCATATTGATTTAATTTCTAATCATTTTAAATAATCAGCTATTCATTAAGATTATAGCCAAACCTTATATTACAGTAATTGTCTAGATTGGCAGTATGTGGGTTTATGTTTTAAACACTAATATTATTATTTTTAACTCTGCATTTGTGCATAAATTTTCACTTTAAAGATCTACATTTCTCATTTTCATTCATGGAGATAACATGGAAAATGTGCCATACTTTAATGAAGAATTTCTGTCAGCTGGTGGAAAACAAACACCTTTAACAGAAAAATGCCATGAAATTACCACTATAACCAGTAGATGGCTGCAGAGGACCACACATTTGCCATTTCCACTCCATTTCCACTTTTATAGTTCTTTTCACTAGCCTAGAAATCTAGACGCACCCTAGCGGCAGCAAAATGTATTTCGCAGCCAGGTGGGTCTAGCAACTCTCAATAGACCTTCTAGCTGCAAAAACCTAAATTGGGTCAGGCCAATCACGTCGTGTATAGAGTAGGCGGGGGCGGGCTTAACATATGACGACAGAGTTGCGACGGCTGCCACTTGAAAACAAAGAATGACGGCTGCTGATGGAGAACAACGGTCTTTCGAATCGGCTTTGGCCGCGACTCTGGAGGACTTGGAGTTAAGTTTTTCTTTGAGAAAAGAGCAAAGAGCGGCACTTAAGTCATTCTTAAAAAAAAGGAAGATGTGAACGTCGTTTTGCCGGCCAGATATGGCAAAAGTTGAATCTATCAACTAAGCTCCGCTGTTGGGAAAACGCTCTGGTTGGTTAAGCGCTGTCCTATTGCGTGCAGAGGGAATTTGAAAGACAGCCGTTTATCCCGCCCCTCGGATTAAACCGCGTCTATGGTGAGTTTCCAGACCTAACATCTTGATGTAGGTCTGGCTTGCCAGGCTATCTTTTCACATGTTTTGCTTTTGGATTTATTATAAAATGAATATTATGACATATTTTAGCAATTTTATTGTATTGAAGTATGAAGTATAGCAACAGTAGGAAAAGCCACAAAGTCTTATGCCATTTAGATGAAAGGAACATTGAAAAAAAAAAAGTGAATGGGAAACCGTCTTGTATTGCTCCCACATCATATTATGTAAATTGCATTTATGAAAAAGAACTACACAGGTGCAGATATAGCAATTTATCAATAAATGCACACACCTTGTCCTCTGCTTCTGACGCTGTGCCGCTACGGATTGGAGAACGCTCTGAATAATGGAGACTAATATACGGGGATGAGCCGAAGCCTGCCGCCGGTTTCATATTTTAAAGGGGACTGAGGCGAGCACGAATTAGTGTACAATACATATTATGAAGTTAACAGCAAAATCTTATGGGGGCTGCGTGGAATATTTTGAGCACTTTTGTTCTCTAGTCTATCTGTACTCAGCATGCATTGCAGGTGGAGTGTTTACTCGAGACAGTTTTACTGTGACCTTTTGCTTTGTTTTCAACACCGGTTTGCAACGTTTCATTACAAAGATAAACAGAATCACATCCGAGCAGACTAATGCACAGTGCAAACAGCTCCTCTGTGAAATTACTCCACACACACTTTTCTCTCGGTCTCTCCACAAAACGATTTATTTCTCACTTGCTGTTTCCAAATTACATGTGTTTTGTACCTCATAGTTTTCTACTCTGTTTTCTATTTCATATTGGAAATTGGAAAACCTTTTTTCATCAGGTTACTGGTTACATGCAGTTCTACCACACATTGCAATTTGTCTCAGTAAAGACAGATCTGAATGTCACTATGTATTCCTTCAGGTCCATTAAACTAAGTGTTATCCCAGCTGATTCTTTCTGCCCCTGTTTCTCTGCTGTCATAATTTGACTGTTGTAAAATAACTATTCTGGGTTATTGTCTAAAGACTGTATCTGTATAGCTTTTCTTTACACAGACAATAAGAAGTATATTCTGTTTACAAATACAAGAAACAATAGACTGCAATACCCGGGTTCCGGAAGTAAAAAATTTCATAGGGAAATAGATTTTTAACGATAACATAAACTTTTAAAGACAGCCCTACTGTGAGCTACAAGGACGTAAGTCTATTGCTTTGCACTCTCAAAATACTTAAATATTTGATTATATATGCATATTTTGCGATAAAATATATTGTTTTTATACATATAATCAAAAAAAATGTATCGGAGTAGTTTGACATTTCTTCATCTTTTTTAATTCGATTATGCTGTTTGCAATGCTTCATGGGATTGTAGTTCTTTCTCTCACTAAGCAGTTAAGTACACAGTATTGTACTTTTGTATTTTTGTCTGATTTTCAAATACTTTTTTGCTTCAAATTCAAAGTTTGTATCATCTCACTTCAGCTGGTTGGTTTGATTCATGGCACATAATGCTTTAATAAAGACTGTTTTAAAATCCCTAAAAGAAAAAATACTTCTGGAACCAATGCACCCAAAAACTGACATTTAAGTTAATATAAAGCTATTTTGCTTTATTGTTTATTTTAGTTTTTGGCTAGTTATTTTGATAATGTCTGTGCTGCTCTTTTACTTACTGTACAATGAAAGTGGATGGGGACTGACCAAAAAAAGCACCAAAAGTAGTCATATGACTATATTTCAAGTCTTATGAAGCCAGGTTTGACATCAATGACATCAAACATAATTGGTTTCTTCAGTGTTTTGTGATTGTTCATCAATAATGTCTAACATGATGAACATATGCAAATACAAAACAATTCTGAGAGCTATGAGGAGGGGGAACATTATTAGTAAACAACGATGTACATTTTAATTTGTTCAGTCATATGGAGTACATTTATGGTGCTTTAAAAAAATAAAAAATAAAAATAAAGCCCCAGTCCCAATCCACTTTCATTGGAATAAGAGCAGCAATGACATTCAGCAAAATAACTTTTTTTGTGTTCAAGTCATATAAATCGACATTATGATGAGCAAACAATGACAAAATTATGAATTTTGGGAAAACTATTCCTTTAAAAAAAAAATGCCACTGAACATTTAAAATGCCAAACACACATCTGCAAGTCATCCATCCACAGTATAACATTTTGCCTGTGAAATGAAAGGGGTATTGGGCCACATGCACTCTCTCTGAAGGTCCAGGTGGAGGGGTGAATGAATAGATGCTGAACTCAACGAGTGGTTTGGGGTTTCCTGTCTGACTCTTTCTCTTCCGCCCTCTATCTTTACCACAGTTTCAACCCACTCCATCAAGCGGCCCCAGAGCGCCCCAGTCCGATGCCTTGAGAACCTCTCCGCCGGCCTGCAGGCAGCTCACATGACATAAATGCCACAAGAAGCTAATTGGAAATAAACAAAACCGGGGGAAAGGGCAGAATGTTGTGTGTGAATTACCAAAGGTGTTAATGTATTCAGAGCGAGACTTTGAAGAGTTCTGCGTTTGCTCAAGGCACATGAAAACATCAAACTCGTGACCTTTGCAACAGGAAGTGAGCATGTTGGCTGTTCATCGGGGTTTAGGGGCCGTAGAAATGCATCAACCTAGACTGGGTAAACACAGCCCGATCTGCCGGCGATTTGATTTGGCCCTGAAGCTCAGGCTGGAAATCTGTACATTCTTCTATCCTGCTTCCGTTACAAATTTGCGGGGACCAATCACAAACTGGCTTATCCACCTGACGTGCTATTGGCGGGTTTAATCCAATCCAATTCCTTTTAACCTCTCGACGATCCTCAGTGGCTTCTTTAGTTAAGCAAACAAATCGCTCGAGTGGGTGTAAATACCACTCACTTTCATTTTTTTTTTTTTTTTGCACAACCTGCAAAAATCGCTCGATACCATTGCTGCTTCTGCAAACCGCTGATCAATGCTCCAAACCAACACGTTTGTTGACACGTTTCCTGCCTGGAGTTTTCACTGCAAAGGATCGTTGGTCTGATTGGTTGAAGGACTATCCAATTGCGTACAGTGTCATTTGAACTGATTTGAACTGTTATTGATCACGCCTCTTGTGCAGTCGAAAATACAGAGCAGACTCCCCAGACTAATGTTCAATCTTAAAAGATTGAGCTTGGTCTGGTGATAGCCAGACTAGCATCAACCACATTTATAACAGGTTTTTGTTTATTACATAACCACTTGAAACTAACGTGCTCAGAAGTATCAAGTCAATGATAAACAACAAGGGCCACAGCCACAGACCTAGTTTTAATTGTCTAACTCTTCTAAATGATAGTAATACCGCCTATTATTTAAATAAATGGGTCTTTAAAGGGATATACACTAATGGTCAAAAGTTTAATAATGGTTCGTATTAATATCAATGCTGAAAACTTGGAAATCTTTTGAAAACATTATAAATGTCTTTACTGCAAAAGTGCAAAAAGTAAATAAATATAAAAATAAAAAAATACAGAATATTTATATTTCCTAGTCTTCAACATAATAAGAACCATTATTAATAACTGAGCACCAATAATAATTGATAACAACTGAGCAGCAAATCATCATATTAGAATGACTTCTGAAGGATCATGTGACTCTGAAGACTCATGCTGAAAATTCAGCTTTGATCACAGGAAAAAATTACATTTTTAAATATATTCAAATAAAACACTAAATGATGCTTAAACCATGAGAACATTGAGCTCAAAGAGGAAACCAGGCCGACATACAGCGTATGGAGCCGCATCAGAGGCCGAGAGAATAAAAGGTTGTAGCTGGCAAGTGAGGTTGAAGATGAGATGAATGGAAAGAGAAATATACTCTGACATCCCATTTGTGAGAGCCTGTGTGCATGAGAGAGAGATCTCATTCTGTACTTAATGAGGACGGCGGTAATAAGGGAAGGAGAGATAGACCAATGCGGTGTAATTTCAGCCAATTCAGACGTAAAGTATCTCTTTAGCAGACTATCAGGATGCTGCTTTCCTGCCAGAACTCCCACAAACAGCAGCGGTGCGGGTGAACACAGCCATCGTCTGTGAGCAATGTGACCACTTCCATGCTCACCCATTTCCTTGTTTTACCACTACTGTTGATGCTGCTGTATAAACGGTCACGTTAATATTATGTCTGGCAGCTGAGGTGTTGCTATACATTTAGAGGAGACCGGGGCTAGTTGTCACGTCATGGAAATATTTCAGTAAAAAAAGAAAAAGAAAATGCAGTGATTTTTGCATGTTGGTTTAAAACATTTTGTTAAATTTTTGCTGTTTACGGCCTGATGGTGCACTGTAAAGCCCAACAAGTTAACTCAACTCAAACCGATTGAGGAAACTGATTGCGGCAAACCATTTAAGTTTAAAAATAAATACATATGAGTATTGTGAACTTATATATATTGAGTCATCAATATATATAAGTTCACAATACTCATATGTATTTATTATTAAACTTAAATGGTTTGCCACAATCAGTTTCCTCAATCGGTTTGAGTTGAGTTAACTTGTTGGGTTTTACAGTGTGTGCATATATTATTGGCCTATATATATATATATATATATATATATATATATAAAATCTATGGATAATATCTCCAAATAAGAGAGCATGTCTTCTGCATGTCCCCAAAGGTTTTTTTTTTTTTTTTTCAAACTGAGTTTACTTCTGGGTACAAATTAATCTCTGAAGTATAGCTCGCCCACACACACACACACACACACACTACCAGAGGTGTCTGAGTTCGCAGCTGCCACTATGACACACTGATATTAATTATCATTGTGTTGATCTGACAGCCGAGAGCAGGGGTTTCCAGCCTTTAGCTGTGCAAAAGAACGATACAAGCAAATTCACATTTGATATGACAGCTTGGGGAAAAAATGAAAAAGATGATCATAAATTGATGTCTTTCCTGTAGCTCAAACAGTAGAGCATTGGTGCTTTCAATGCCAAGGTCATGGGTTATTCCCAGGGAAAGCAAGAACTGCTAAGAATGTAATTATGCACCTTGAAATGCAATGTAAGTCGCTTTGGATAAAAGCGTATGCCAAATCCATAAATGTAAATATAAAGAGAAAGAAAACAACACCATTTTGGACACATTTGACTGAATTTGTTTCTCATTCTACAACCTTTTGATCTGAAGGTTTATTAAATGCTTGAATAATTCTGCAGAAATATATAAAGTGTGCCTATAATAATTTATTTACATAACAAGCTATGGCCTAAGACAATTTTAAACTGATAGATTGATTTAATAAATTAATTAATAAGTTATTAAATAAATAGAAAAAAAAAACGTTTATGGTCACTATATAATCGCCATAATTCCATTTGTTATATTTTGTTGTAAAACGTATTCAGAAAGTGACTGTTATTGTTGTAAAACGTCCAGGAAAAAAATTAGGCTGTGTTCAAACTTTTGACTGATATTTATACTTAATGTATTTTTATGTGTTTGTGTACAGAGAGACTATGTAATAAAACTCAGGCAAATGTAATTCAGCTCAATATTACAATACACAAACACATCTGTCATATAGGCATAGAGATGTTTATTGAGTGAGCCTGTTATTGGACTTGAGTTTCTATTAGTCTGAATGACAAATGCAAGAGGGAGGGAGACATTTATTATTAAACCCCGTGATGACAGACAATCAATATGCAGGTGTTTGCCAGTGTCCCAGACGCAGGTGACAACTAAATTATTGACTTACATGCAGTTTTTTTTTGGTGTGATAATCCAGTTACAGCCTCCTGCAGTCTGTCAGGTGAAATGAAATGGCGGCGCTCAGAGGAAGTTTGTGTCGCGTGCGTTGAGAACAGGAGACGAGATTAGCGTGAAAACCTGCAGCTTTAAAGTTTGTGTTTTTTATCTAGTTAAAAGCTTGAAACAGAAGTTGCGATAGTCTTCTTCTTCTTCTTCTTCTTCTTCTTCTTCTTCTTCTTCTTCTTCTTCTTCTTCTTCTTCTTCTTCTTCTTCTTCTTCTTCTTCTTCTTCTTCTTCTTCTTCTTCTTCTGGTGTTTTATGGCAGATTGGCAAGGTTGCGATAGTCTTATCTTCCCTATTGTGACATAGGCCTATACCCGAGTGAAACGCTTGCCTTCTCGAACAAGAAAAAATGTGTGGCAGGGACTTGATTTTGTCCATCAGGAATTGATTCGTTGAGATATTGGTCGATATCTTGTGAGTGACAGGTTGTTATCTTGTGAGTGACAGGTTGTTATGGAAGCTTGTTTCTGCCTCAGAATAAAACATTTTAAAGATAATTCCGACTTTTTATCTCCAAATTGCGAGTTTACATCTCGCAATTCTGAATTTATTTCTCAGAACTGCGTGATATAAAGTTGCAATTGCGTGTTATAAAAGTCAGAATTTCGAGATTTAAACTCACAATTGCGAGAAATAAACTCGCAACTCTGACTTTTTTTTGTTGCAATTCTGACTTTATATCTCCCAATTGCATATTATGAAGTCAGAATTGCGAGATATAAAAATGAAATTCTAAGAAAAATGTAAGTTTATATCGCACAATTCTGACTTTAAAGCTACAATATGTATTTTTTTTTCATAAAAAATAACCTCTTACAATAACAAAGGCGTAGGTTGATGACGAATAAGTGGAATTATGGAACTTGTCATCATGCCGAAGGATCTAATGTTTATGGATGAATGAATACATTGACATTTTTAACATGACTGTGGTGTAGCAGGTCGCGATTGCTAATGAGAGACGCGAGTCCCGCAGTTATAAAGCTAGATCCAAGGTTATTATAGTTTTGCTTTTTTAAATTAGTTTTTATTTTAATATCGTTTTCAATTTTGCTTTAAATTTAAGTTTAGTTTTAGTTAGTTTCATTAATGGTTTTGTTAGTTTAAGTTTAGTTTTTATTTTGCAAACACATTTCTATTTAGTTTTTATTTTATTTAGTTTCAGTTTTAGTTTTAGTAATTATAGTTTAGCAGAGCAAACAGAACACTTCCAGGGTAGACCAAAGCGAGACGCAGAGTGACGCTTTTTTCAGAGTGACACTGGTACATACAACAACAAAAAAACAGCTAAATTAATCTGACAACCTGCTGTGAAGCCAGTGTGATTAAATAATGAAGTATCTATGCTGTTTGTGAATGTGTACATGTTTTTCTATCGTGGTGGGGACTTAAACCTGAATGCACACACACTAATGGGGACTTGTGTCACTGTGGGCCTAAATTAAATCGCACAGAATGAGTTTTTTTGAAAATGTGTGTGATGGGTCGGTTTAGGGGTCGGGTTAGTGTGTGTGTGTGTGATGGGTCAGGTTAGTGTGTGTGTGTGTGAGTGTGTGTGTGTGTGTGTGTGTGTGATGGGTCGGGTTAGTGTGTGTGTGATGGGTCGGGTTAGTGTGTGTGTGCGTGTGTGTGTGATGGGTTGGTTTAGGGGTCGGGTTAGTGTGTGTGTGTGTGCGTGTGTGATGGGTCGGGTTAGTGTGTGTGTGTGTGTGTGTGATGGGTCGGTTTAGGAGTCGGGTTAGTGTGTGTGTGTGTGTGTGTGTGTGTGTGTGTGTGTGTGTGTGTGATGGGTCGGGTTATGTGTGTGTGTGTGTGTGTGTGTGTGATGGGTCGGGTTATGTGTGTATGTGTGTGTGTGTGTGTGTGTGTGTGTGTGATGGGTCGGGTTTGTGTGTGTGTGCGTGTGCGATGGGTATGTTTAGGGGTCGGTTTAGTGTAAGGAGACAGAATATACAGTTTGTACAATATAATAGCCTAACCATTACGTCTATGGAGAATCCCAACAAAGATAGTGGACCAGAGAGAGAGAGAGAGAGTGAGAGAGTGAGTGTGTGTTTGTGTGTGTGGACATGTCTCCACATGGATAACAATATTATTAGCAGAAAATCTTTTGTAAAAACAAAGATAACAACAGCACCTTTCAACCTGTCAACCTTCATGAAAGCATGACATCACCAGATTAAAGGTATTTTTGTGCTTGACGGACTTGTTTTGCTGTTGCACCCGCGTCTCGCACGCAAATGAAAGGGCATTCTAAAAACGCTTCGCTCAAGTTAAAAGTTAAACTTGCGTCTCATTACCTTGAGTTATTATTTCCCATTCCACTGCCACAGACGCATCCTTTATGAACAGCCGCTTAGGACTAGCGATGTGTTCGCTGGTCCTTCATTGAGCGCGTCACAGGACAGCGGTTAATCGCCTCAGCAACTTCACGCGTGTGAAGCGCAATAATACAGGCATTTCCCTAAACAGCCACAGGTCAGACTTTCCACCAAAGAGCTTATTAAATACGAAAACGATTATTTATTTTTGCTAATTATTATTTTATTTCAGTTAGTTTTTCAGTAACTGTTGTTAGTTTCGTTTAGTTTTAGTTTTTCATTTATTATGCATTTCTAATTTTATTTCAGTTTACGAAAATGTTTTTTGACCAATAGTTTTAGTCTTAGTTTCAGTTTTCGTTTACGAAAATAACCTTGGCTAGATCAACATTAGAATAACATACTGATCATATTCTAACATTTCATCATGTTGAGCTATTTAACATTGATTAGTTTTATGTACATTTGCTCACCTCTACATTTGCGCGTCTCTGTCAAGTCGAAGTTTGTCACGGTCGTGAAGCTCTCGGCATCTCGAAAACGCCACGCTGATATTGATCCTCGTTTTAGTTCTCCTTTTGTCCCAAAGTCTGCTTGCCATGGTCCATAATGTTTGAATGAAACAACAACAGCGTGAGCGTGCCGCTAGACGTAGGCTAACGCAGTTGTCCATGTCTGTCGCCATGGTTACTATGGCAGTACGAGCAGAAACCAGGGGCACGTTCAAGTTCAAAACGGTGCGCAACGTTTTGCTACGGTTTCCGGGTTGAACGTCATGTTTCCTTGAAACGGCGTGCACCGGTGTGCAACGGGGTTTGAGATACGTTTTCTCTTGTTTGGTGGGTGTGTCAGAACTGCAGTCCAATCAGCAGCAACATGTATATAAAGCACGCGGTATTAAAGTGAACTCGCACAATGGGTTCAAGGAAAGTAATTTACAAATGTGTTCGATGTATACGCAACAACTGAGGATATTAGAAGACATGTTTGTAGTAAGTTTTATTGTAAAAATATAGGATATCAACATGATGTAGTTTTTAGCTTCATTGCAAGTGTATGACATTTGGTATAGAAATAAACAATTAAGTGCTTTTCCTAAAAATGAGAAAGAAAATACAGGGTATTAAAACAGTATGAACTACAAATAAAGTCAATATGTGAGACTAAATAGATGTGTTTTAGTCTGAATTAGGTAAGATGTGTGCTTCCATTTCAGTTTCAGCAATCCCTTCACTCGATTGGGATGTTCTCTTTCGTTCTGGGCGGCAAGTGCAGTAACTGTAACATCGGGCATATTTTGTAGTATTAAACACATATTTATACCGACTTCATCAGGCTCCGAAAATTCTTCACAAAGAACACAAAGAATGGCCTTCTCAGATGCCATAGTTGCAACTCTTGCGTCATCAGAACAGTGTGTTCAACGCATCACCGTTTCTGTTTAAAAAACGTTGTGCAACGTTTTGTCGGGGCTGAACACAGCCCTGGGCTGAAGAATTTTCGGAGCCTGATGAAGTCGGTATAAATATGTGTTTAATACTACAAAATATGCCCGATGTTACAGTTACTGCACTTGCCGCCCAGAACAAAAGAGAACATCCCAATCGAGTGAAGGGATTGCTGAAACTGAAGCACACATCTTACCTAATGCAGACTAAAACACATTTAGCCTCACATACTGACTTTATTTGTAGTTCATACTGTTTTAATACCCTGTATTTTCTTTCTCATTTTTAGGAAAAGCACTTAATTACCATTGTTTATTTCTATACCAAATGTCATACACTAATGAAGCTAAAAATATAAACAACTACATCATTATGTTGATATCCTATATTTTTACAATAAAACTTTCGACAAACATGTCTTCTAATATCCTCAGCTGTTGTGTATACCGAGCTGCATGAACACATTTGTAAATTACTTTCCTTGAACCCATTGTGCGAGTTCACTTTAATACCACGTGCTTTATGTTGCTGCTGATTGGACTGCAGTTCTGACACACCCACCAAACAAGAGAAAACGTATCTCAAACCCCGTTGCACACCGGTGCACGCCGTTTCCAGGAAACATGACGTTCAACCCGGAAACCGTAGCAAAACGTTGCGCACCGTTTTGAACTTGAACGTGCGCCAGGGATAACGCGGATATTACGCCATTGACAGGCGACAAGTGAACATGGACGAGCCATTATTTAAAATTGGAATTTCTCTGAAATTAAAAATCTTTGGGAACTTTTGGGATATTGTAAGTACACAACTGCAGCAAATATATCACACCGTGCAAGTGATTTTTGTATATTTACAAAATTATTACATATTGTATCTTTAACATGTAATTGTGACTTTATATGACATAATTCTGACTTTATAACACAATTTCGACTTTATATCAAGCGATTCTGACTTTATAGCACAATTGTATTTTGAATGTCCCTTCAAGCGTGTGCTAACCGAAACGCTGCGATTCATAGTGGTTTCCCTCCTCAATGTTCAACTATACAGACCATGACCTTTAATAAGCTAAACTGTAAACAAACAATTGCTGAGGTCAGAGGGATCTGTAGGGACCGAAAGTTGAAAACTTTAGCTTGGCTATATGTGTTTTAATGAGCAAAGCTAATGCCACTGGACATGTTCACTGAACAAAGTGAAAAGTTAAAGTGTTCCCTTACTTGTGCTTGAACTTTGCTGCCTCAGTTGTTTTCTTCAAAGAACGTTGACCATTATATCGCCTGATAATTACTGTTATACACTGCCCGGCTGTTTGGATTTAAATAGGCAAATGCTTAAGAGGCTATGATTGAATCATTATTGCTGTGATTAATATGTTTCTACATGTTATATGTTTGGCAACAGTTTCTAACCCTAATTGATGGAGTGTGTAGCTTTTCATTTCTTAAACATCCATGTAGGAAGACACATCATGGCCATATTCCAGGATGACGATGTCAAGATTCATCAGGCTCAAACTGTGAAAGAATGGTTGAGAGGAGCTTGAAGAATCATTTCCACACATGAATCAGCTCCTCTGAGTTCAGATCTTAAACTCACTGAAAGTGTTTGGGATGTGCTGGAGGAGACTTTACAGAGCGCTGGACTCTTGCATTGACAATACAAGATCTTGACCAAAAATGTATGCACTTCTTGATGGAAATAACATCACAACATTTATTTCCATCAAGAGGCGCATCAATTTTTGGTCAAGAATATTTTGGCTTTGTCATATGTAGCCATGATGTGTCTTCCAATCATAGACTCTTAAACGTTTGCCTATTTAAATCCTAACAGCGACTTTTGTTTTTGTTTTTTGTTTTTTGGCCAGGCAGTGTATGTCTATAAGAATAGGATTTTTTTTTTTCTGATTCTCTTTCATTGAAAAAAAAAAGAAAAAAGATTGGCTGTTTGGTGTAGCAAATCTACTAAATCAGTCTAAAGATCCATTCACACCAAAATGGACCAGCACAATAATGTTTGCAAAAGAGAAACACATTCAGGTCATCAATGTGTTTTTTTGAAAACAGATAATGTGTAAGAGAAAAACTAAATCTAGGTCATGTGGTTGTGCATGGTGAGGACCAGTTCACCTGATGGAGCATTTCTCTCTCTAAATGCAGCCAGAATCTGAACATATTTAGTAACATTGGCCTAATTAGTTTTATTTTCTTATATAAGAAATAACCTGGTGTATTTATTCTGCTTGATTTCTTAACCTGTTTTATTTGTTTGGTCAACAGAAGTGCACGCAAGTGCATCACGTTGAAAACAAGGTCGAAGGAAACCAGATGCACTGCACTTTCCACTTCCTGCCATTGACCCGTCAATACCACCAGAGTTTCCACCCTGAAACTCGACGTCTACCTCCCTCTCCTTTCTTTCTCGCACGTAATGACACCAGTATCACAGTCAATGGTTTTCACACACTTTTATTTGAAATGGCAAAAGAAACCACAGTATGAAAGTGTCAGAATCAAATCTTAGAAACATTTCTAAGAAGGCTGAGAGGCGTAGCCGACATCTGTACAGCATAAAACTCAAACTTCTCACGGTTAGACACAGTGTGCACTAATATATACATGTTTGAATTGCATCACTTTGGGCATGAACGTATCAAAGTAGTTTTCCATGTCAGTTTGCAAAATCTTTTTCAGAGAACCAAAAAGACAAAGAACTAAAGCTAAGAACAAAACAATCTATCAGTGGAGCTGCTACAAACAGAGAGATTAACATCTGATACCGCGATCAAGAGCTCAAAGGGTTTCCACTGTATCTGAAGATTAGAACAGTTTCTGCTATTTACAAAGACATTATCACGAAGGGAAGAAAATGCAAAATACAGTCCAATGAACATCACGTTTGTCTTTCCTTTCTGGTGGTCACTTGTCTTCTTCTGCACCCCTCTGTAGATCAAAGTAAGACCAGTAAACTGGTACTTGATACTGTAAAGAGAGAAAGAACATGAAACAAACATTATTGTCATTTGAAATATGGATGGAATGGTTTCATCAGAACCCTGTAGAATTTAAAGAGCTGATAAAAGAGCAGATTTGGCTCAGATGCACACGAGTGAGATCTCGCCGCACGCTCTCAGAGAACTCAGTGGAATTGCAGATATTGCTCAGAGATTGTACATTATGACATCATACAGTAATGTGAGAAGCAAAACAATCCTGAGTAAAAGCATCTTTTAATTTATTCTATTTCAAGAGATAAACGTGTTTTAAGATCTAGCTGGAGACCAGCATCTGCACATCAGATATTGAATTTATTGTGCTCTGTATTGCAATGTGTTATTGTTGATTTGGGTCAAGTGTCCTTTATAGGGGGAATGTTTACAATTTGCACTATGCAATTATCTGTGTGCATATTACCCGAATTAACTACTGCATTTGCCAAAATGATGCATTACACCCAGATGACGTTTCAATATTTCTTTACGGGTTGAATCATTGTTGAATTTTGTTTCGATTTTGCCATTCAAATTAACACTAATATTGCGACATTGGTGAATTTTAAACATAGGTGAATGAATTTCAGACATTATTTCAGACATTGTAAGTGCTGAAGGTCAGTCAAGTGCTGACTGGGACTGTGTGGGATCTGTCTCCCACAATACATTGCACTTCAGTGCAGTGTGACAGATGAACTAACCCAAACAGCAACACAGTGTCGGCCCAGATCCGGCCCACATCCGGTACACATGGATTTCACACGGCCCAGATGCGGCCCGGATCTGAGCCGACACTATGTTGCTGTCTGGGAAGATACATAACAAGACGTTGAAGAGTGAAGAGATTGGAATAAAATAAATTGGAAAAAAATGCATAATAACCCTATTTATTTGATGAGACGGTAATCATCTAAATAAAGACCTTACAAAATTTACATTTTTTAATACAATTTAAAAAAAAAAATCTGCATTGAAACAATGTCCATTGTGAATAAAATGAACATTAGTGGACATGCAGCATCATGAGGTCATGTGACTCCAATGTACATGTAGCATGCTGAAGATTGACTGTAGCATTACTACACTGTGTTTTTACAAAATTATACACAGTACATACTTTGCAGTATGTAGTACGCTAGTAATCCATTCCGAACAGAGCCAAAGACCTACATATTCTCATGACAATTCACTACTTTTTTTCACCTTTTATAGTTGTTTTTTTATTTCAGTAATGTTTTAGCTTTATAGATATAACTTACAGTAGGTTATGGTTGTATGTTTTTACATGACTCAACATATACAATTTTGCCATCTTGCATACGACTTCTCATGAGGCCGGATCTCACTTACCCATTGTAGGGATCCTCGAGAGGAGCCTGTGCTGCCGTCCTCCTCCTCCATGTGCTCATGCTCCTCGCCCTCACTGTGTGCCGTCTGGCGAATCACCACTCGCTCTGAGGGAAGATATCCTGAATTAGTTTTTCTGTTTTGAATTTTACATTTTCAGTTTAAACTTAGTTAAAGTTTTAGTAATTTTGTGGTGTGTTGTTGTCATTTCTTTTGTGTTTTTTTGTTGTTGTTTTTTTCAGGTTTAAAGGGATAGTTCACCCAATACCCAATATGAATTGTTTTTTTTTTTAGTAGCCTACATCAAGTTAAACTAAATGAAAATGAGAAAATTTGCTGTAAAAACTAGCTGAAATAAAATGTAAAATAAAGTTTTTTATATCTTTATTAACAATTTTCCGTGGTTTTAGTTTTAGTTAACTATAATAACCATGTTTCACACTCAAATGAGCTTTTTATGATTATACATTTTTTGATCTATATTATTTATGTGTTTGTGCAGGTCTAACTTAGTTCCAGACTCCATGCTCTTTTTTCATTTTTTATTTATTTACTGACACATATGACTATAAACTTCTCCTTTCCAAATTGGTCACATAAGTCTATGCAGAGGATACGACAACAGCAAGCAATGTTACCCAACAATAAATATAAATCTGTCTATACTGCAAGTAGCATTGCATATATATATATACATAGGGTGTTAAAGTCGTTGCATGCAAACTTTGTCCATGATGACAAAAAACTGTCTACAAAAAAAAACTGTCTGTATGCCAAACACAGCACAACTGAGAGAGAGCCGCAGCCAACTCAAACACTAATGCAACTATTGAGTACTTGAGTAAAGTGGTTCTGCTTCAGGAACCGGGTTTTACATTGGATCTTGTAGAAAAGTAAAAAGAAATGTCCTTACAATCAAATATGTTAATATTAATTATGTTAATATGAACTGCACAGGCCCAATGATATAAAAATGAATAATATGACATTGGCTGAATAGGAAAATTGTACCAATACTATTTTGTAAATGCATAAACATCCAAAGTGTGTTCTATCAGTCAAACATATGGAACAAAAACTGATGCTAAATATTGAAATGATATTATCCATACAACCAAATTATAGAATTGAGTATGATTATTATTATTATTATTATTATTTTGTTGTCAACATTATTTTCCTTGCTGTTTGGGGGTTGCAACTCACCATTTGAGAACAATGTAACATTTATTTTTATATAAATATTTTTTTTTTTTTGTTGTACAAAATAAAAATTCATATTTTTATAGTAGTATACTTATTATAAATAATTTTTAGAAGTAATGTTCATAGAAATGTAATTATTATTGATATTTTTTTACTTTAACTGTTACTTTTAAAAGTACTGTTAAGTGTGTGTTTGAATAAGCTCAACAGTTGCTCTTCCTGTGCGGAGGGGCCGCACCGTTACAAACTCTGATGAGCTTTGACACAAAAGACCTGCTCACACAGCAACTTTCTGACATAGGCCACATTACTTTTCATATTACATGCACTTGCATCATACACTGCTCAGTTAGTCAGTAAGAGTGTCTGGATTTTTGCATGGCAGCGTGCTGTTGTTTAGTCAGCTGAAGAAAATGTCCAATCCTTCCTTTAAATTAATAATATATGGACACTGGTTGTGAGTTCAGTAGTGGACTGAGTATAGGTGGTGTCAAAAAACTCTTAATGAACATTTAATATCTCAGCTTTGCAGGAAAAACAGAAGTACAGTCAATACAGCAGACGATAAAGGAATGAAGCGCACATGACTTCAACATACATACAAACACGCCAGTACACTCTTCAAATCTTCAGAGGGTTCTATAAAGAACCCGATGGTTCATGACTCAATCCCTTTATGCCAAAAGGAGAAATGTCTTAAATGATTGCATTATACTTTAATGTTTATTTAAGGGTTATTTCCATTTCTTCTGAAGAAATTAAATGTAATCAAAGTAATAATTTTTTTTAATTAAAACTAAATTCACAAAATGATCCCTAAATATGAAGCGCCTGACTGATTCCTTCAAGGTTCTACTGTATATAGAGCCTTTTCTTCCAAGAGTGTAATGAGTCTCAGTATTAAAATGAAGTGTACCTGATTTTTTACAGGAGTTCCTCATCTTGCACAGACTGAAGGTCAAGCAGAGGGTCACCAGGATGATGGCAGCGGCCAGGGACAGCGGCAGGATGGGAGGATGAGGATCTGATGCTGGGGTTGTGTTTGTAAGCTCTATAGTCTGGTTTGTTTGAGGCGAGGGAGGAACTTCAACAGAAGAAATAGACTGAATTAGATCAAATATTTTATGAGTTTAATAATGGTGGTCTTATAGTCTTTTAACTGTATTGGAATGTGTAGAAAAAAATATATTGTGATGGAAAATCTTACCAGTCGTTGTATTCTGTAGTTGTCTGACACTGACAGATAGATCTGTTCCAGCTCCTGCCCCCTCAAGCAGGTATGGAATGTCTCGAGTCACTTTACAAACGTAACGACCTGTATAATTTTTAAGTAAGTTTGTGAGGTGGAGAGTTGAACAGTTCTGTGTTTGATTCTCTTGGAGTTCATCCTTTACTCCTGAAAGTTTGGTCTCATTGATGTGCCAAACAACTTTAACTGTATACTCGTGTGTTTTCTTCCAGCAGCAGATGATATGAGCAGAATCTCCCTCATTCACAGTGATGTTAGATGGGCTCTGATTCACAGTCAGCTCCTCACTTGAACCTGTGACTGAGAAACAACAGCAAATGAGAAATACATGAATGTTTATGACTGTTGTTCTTGATGTTGTAGTTTGTATCTTTAGGGACTTCTCCATTACTCAGACTTGAATCTGTTAGCAATAAATCATTTTAACTCTTATAAATCAGGAACCATAAAAAAGCATAACTTCATATCTAAAAATTTAAAAATAATAATAATAATAATAGTAATAATAATTATTTAAATAGATTATTTTTCCAGGATGTAATCCTGTCCGTCATGTAGAATTTTATTTAGCTAAATTGGATTTGAAGACCAGTGGAAACACTTCTTTAATTAGACAAAACATTTTTTAAAAAGATTTGATAATGGTGTAAAGCCACTGATAAAAAAAGGTGGAAAAGAGAAAAGAACATATACAACATATACAATATTTATTATTTTAATTAATTTCTTACATAATGTGTGATAGTTATGAAACAAATAAAAGTCTCCTACTCGTCCAATGCTTTTTGCGAACATTGTGTGTTGTAAAGTTTTACATTTTGCTAAAGTTTTAGCATAAGTACCATTATGTGCTATATAGATGATAATATATGACACATAATATGTAGATGATTCATCAATAAACATATAAAACAAACCCATGCAACTCATTTCGGTCTAAATGTATCGGCTCATATCTGCCATATTTTCCATATATTGTAATCATTATGTAATCATTGCTCATTTTTTCTGGTTAAATGAATACATGATGTTAGCTAACTTCATGATTTGTATTATCTTAGAACTGTACATTTCTATATGGACATTTCTTTGACACAGTCTCACGATAACGGATTACTCTTAATTGTAACCAGGTATGTAACTGATTATTTGTAATCTGGATTACGTAATCAGATTCTAAAAATTAAATACTTGTAATTAGATTAAATTATATTTTAAAATACTCATAATCAGAATTCAGTTACTTTTTTATTGATTACATTATTACTTAATATTCACAAAATGGCAATAAATTATTCAGAATTCTTCTTTTTTTAATCTTTAAAAAATTTTGTTTTGTGGAATTGCACACACAGACCGGCCATTAGTCAAGTGACTATAATTACATAGAACATTTATAATTTCACGTTTGTATGATTTAATTCGCTTTTTAACTTTATGAACCCCCTTCTATTCCTTCCCAAACCCTGGCGTACTGTAATGTTTAATGCGCTTCATTTTGTTGATAACAAAAATTTATACCATTCAAATCAATGTTATAAACACGTTGTATCAAAAGTAATTTAAAAGTTATCAAAACTAGTCCTATTATATTACCCAAAATGCGTAATGTAATGGATTATGTTACTAACTACAATTATAATGTAGTTTGTATTCAGTAATGGACTACAATTTGTAAGTAATCTACCCAGCACTGACTGTAACGTAGAAACATGCATTTTCTGTAAAGCTGCGTTGAAACAACGCTTTGTGAAGTTATACTTGATACAAATACATGTGAATTGAACTGTAAATATCCAAACATGGACTGTTTGTTGTTTATAACGCCTGCAAATGTTACTGAGCGACTTAGTAAGTTTTAAAAATGTCTTACTGCAATTTAAATGTATTAATATTCCTCCTTCCTCACGCCTATACAGCTCTACCTCTTAAAAAGTACATTTTAAAATCAACATAAAAAATATGCAAGTTAATTTGTAAATATCAAAGGCATAAAATAAATCAGATAAAAAGTTCAATACAATTCAGATTATTCTATACAGAGCTACAATGTGACATCAATAAATGATAAATAAGTGTTTATGAAATAAAACGTTTATTAAAATAGTGCAATATGCCACAAAATAATGTCTCCAGCTGAACGCAGGAAGGCAGCATTATCTCACAGCTCTACAAACATTTGATTAACTTTATTTTGTACTAATTTCGAATAGTATCCTTGAAGGTCTGTGCTGGTTTTCCAGTCAGGAAGGTGTTTTGAGCGGCACTTACCTCTGAAACAAAGGCATGACATGAGGAACCCACACAGGAGTCTGGAGGAACACTTCATTTCTGAGCATCTGCTGAGAAGCTGAACTTTGCTTTACTCCCACATCACAAACGTTCACACGCAAGAGATACTCAAGCTCTCAGATTTTCTCTGAACACCTCCCCCCCACCAAAAGACCACGCATCTCATTTTTGTCAAACCACAACACTGATCTCACACTCGTTCTCTCCTGGACATACAACCATATACACAACCCCACAAAAAACACAGAAAGATTCATGCATGAAGTAGAACAAGACATTGTTTTATATATTTCAAATCAGTTTCGATAAAATCTACTGTAAGAATTCATTGCAAGTCATTGCAAACCATTAGAAGTCAGCAAACAAGCTATGATACAGGAAGTGACATCATAGACCTGAACAACACACCCATATCTCCATTTCCTGTCTTTCTCACAGAGCTGAAACAATGCCATCTACCACAGAAACGGTCACGTCTTCAACATCAGCCATTAGATTAGTCTTTTCTGAGGTGTCCTGAACAGAAACGGTCTTGTTTTCATTGCCATGCATTGCAGATAAACCTTGTTCAACGTCCACAACTACAACAGTCTCTTTTTCTTCATTCTTTTCTTCTTCTGTTGCAGCAGCAGCTTCAGGTTTCTCTGAGTTGTCCCTCCCTTTCTCCTGTTCAGAAAGTTCAGTTTGATTTATCTGTGTCTCTCCGGCCTTCAGGTCTTCTTCATCCAGTCCTTCTTCTGATTCTACAGATTTGGATTGAAATATGAATATACATATATAAAAATCAGTAAGAGCTCAGCAACATCTAAGGGTATAAACTTACTTTAACTACTTTAACTGTGGTACCAAACCTATTATTTAAATTTGCTTACCACACTAACAGTATGTCATAACAAAGAACAAAAGAAGTGCATTGGTGCTCATGCATGAAAACAAACGGTGTGAGATGTTGTAAGACACTGGCTATATTCAAATGAACCCAGTGACCACAAGTTCATACATCACTGCTGCGGGTTTAAAAACTGAATATTATGTCACGGGTTTAGTGGTCTTAACAAAAGTATATTACAAAATAACACTTGGCTGGCTATGTGGTAGAAAGGTGGAAAAAAAATATTGGTGCTACTTGACAAGAGAAAACAGAGAAAGGGCTGTTGTCTTTTCTCTTTTGCCAATAGGAAAACTTCAACACCCATAATGCACTGGGCATGTGGCCATCCAAGGCCACGCCAAAGACTATAGAAAAACCCAAGATGCGTCAGTTGTATTGTTTTAAATGGGGAAAAGTGTAAAGCTCAATATGGCAGAATAAGGCCTCGTTTACACTGCAGGTCTTGATGCCCAATTCTGATTTGTTACCTTTATCCGATTTTTTTGACCGTCCGTTTACACGTTCTTTCAACTGTGACTCATATCCGATTCATGTGTTTACACTTGCCAAACATCGCGCATGCTTAAAGGGTTAAATTCTCTTGCACAGATGGGTGGATGCGAAATATGTTTGATGCTAGCTCTGCGATATATGCGAAGTTCGCCAAACATCACCATGATTATGAGGCGGAGGAGGACGAAAAGTGCCATCATTGCACATATGCTTCAGTTATTGTGTGTGAGAGAGATCTCAGGACTGGTGGGAGCATATTGTGTTTTAATATTGGCTTTAACAAGGAGCAGTGGGTCCGAAATTTTGTTGTGTACAACAATATGTTGTGTCAATGTTTTTTCACATTCCTCTCCTACGACGACACAATGTTTCGTCGGGCCATCCGTCCCTTTGCAGATGCATGTCGGTGTTTCTCTTGTCATTAAACCACGGAGACGTTGCCTAATGCCTCAGAAAATCCGATCTGCCTGTTTACATGACAGTCGCATTGGCACATATTTATTTCCACATATGAATGAGGCCTGAAACCGATCTCGAAATATCCGAATGCATGCGTTTTTTTTCTGTTTACACTGTCATAGAACACATCGGATCTGTGTCACATATGAGCAAAAAATCGGAATTGGTTCACATTTCACTGACAGTGTAAACGAGGCCTAAGTCCTGCCTTCTAAATAAGAGCCAATCGCAGGTTGATAAAGTCATCGTGTCTCCGCAGCTGCCGTTTTATGTCATGATTCGAGAGTTTAGAAACAAAATTTATGAGACAGTTGTTGTCAGATTTCATTGGTGATTTCAAATATGGAATTTAATCGTAAGCTTGGCGAACAGTTTTCGAGAATTTGATGTTTCCCCATTCAAAAAGACAGGAGCTGCACTTGCATGCCCGAGAGGCGTTTCAAAGATGGCCGCTGAGTGAAATGACTTGTCTTAAAGGGACTTTGGCCACGCCCAGTCTAGTATGGATATGCTTGACCAGAGTCAAATACTGCCTAGCTTTAGTAGGAAATACTTCTTAACCAATTTTTAATCATAATGGTGTCAACTTGAATTGTTCATGGGTGCAAAAATAAAAGAGTAAGGGCCCTATCTTGCACCCAGCGCAATTGACTTTGTACACCGACGCATGTATCATTCCTATTTTGCACCCGACGCACAGCGGACTTTTCCAGACACACGTCGGTAAATTAGGGAATGAACTTGCGCTCCTGGAGGCGATCCCTTTTTCCGGGAACTGTTCCCCGCAGATTGCCATTTTTGCAAACCATACATAATTACAAGGAAAAACATTCCACATTAGGGAAATCATTGTCCATGAAGATGTGAAAAATAGGGATAAATCTAGCTTACACATTTACCCAAATTATTATATGCCTGTTTAACCGAAGCTAATTTGGGAGGGTTTCTCCCATCCCCATACAATGTCACTTCTCTGTCTTTTACGGCCCTGACGAGAACGTCGGTCTCCTAGGCTGTGAACCGCTCCTGGCGTACGCCTGGCAAATCCGCCGTTATAATAGCAATCCGCCATGGAACAAGCGCGCCTGCTTTTAAAGGGAATGTGAGATGATGCTCTGATTGGTTTATTTCACATTACGCCCAAACCACACCTATGAGTAATGAAGCTATACTTCAGACCAACCCCTTTTAGATTTGCGTCGGGCGCAAGAATCATTTATCCCGCCGGTATAATAGCAACAGCTACTATCAAGATCCGCCCACAAAGTTACTTGCGTTTCGAGTTTGATACTTGCATTTCAGATCGTTAAAATAGGGCCCTAAATGTTTAGCAGGAATGAGATACTGTATTTTTGGTTTCCAGTGAAGGATCCAGAGTGTTGTACGCAGTGGATAAAGGACACGTTTAAGGTCAAACAGGGGAAAAAACGGAAAGAAACTGCCATTCCATCAGTTAATTTGGAAGAAGAGGAACAGGGAGCACCTTCTGCTCAACCTCCAGAAGTAAAACACCATAGTAGGTAATAAGCTGTTGCCATAGTGTTCTATTTTTACCATAATTCTGTTTAAAGAGTAGAAAAAGTACGATAAAATTTTCAGTGATAAACCTACTCTTACAATAACTGTTCTGTTAATAACCCTCTGCCGATCAGACTGTCCATGGGTGGGGACAAAAATGCGGAAGTACAATCTGAAATTTTTTACGAAGGCCCTGGAGCTCTCAATACTCAGCAGAATGATGCATTTTGCATCATCTGGAGGACATTTGCTGATGAATAAACAGGATTTTAATTTACATATATGTGACCCTGGACCTTGAAACCAGTCACATGGGTACATTTTTGGTTATACATCACATGAAAGCTGAATAAATACGCTTTCCGTTGATGTATGGTTTGTTAGGATAGGAAAATATTTGGCTGAGATACGACTATTTGAAGATCTGGAATCTGAGGGTGCATAAATTCAAAACATTGAGAAAATCTCCTTTAAAGTTGAACATTTATGGTCGCAATTGTGCTGCATTCACTCACAAAAATAAATGTTTTATATATTTAAGGTAGGAAATTTACAAAATATTTTCATGGAACATGATTTTTACTTAATATCCTAATGATTTTTGGCATAAAAGAAAAATCATACAATGTATTGTTGGCTATTGCCACAAATATACCCGTGCTACTTGTGACTGGTTTTGTGATCCAGGGTCACATATCGTTATTACAACAATACAAAACAGGTTGAAAATAGCAATTTTATTTGCTTGCCATAAGCAGAGTCACTGTCATGGGGTGTAAAAGATTGATTTTGCTTATTTTTAATTATATTTGCTTATTTAAATGTAATCAAATCATTTATTTTTTATCTTTTGTGCATTATTCTTGCATCATCTGGGAATATTTTTATCCTTGAAACTGTAGATAATGTATTTTACAATTCTGGGATTTTATCTTCTTTTTTTTTATCTAAATCTAAATGTTAAGCATATAGTCTATTTCCAGTTTTCAAATACATATCTGCCTCAAATCAAATGTTTCAATGTTGTGATTCTTCATCTTGTTTGGTTAAAGGCTAAACAAACAACTAAACTACATTGTGAATTTTGTGCTGATATGTTGAACAGTTACCTGGTTTTGACACTGTTGCTTGTTTGACGTCCCTGTTCAGGTAAAAGAACGTCATCAGCAGACAGATGAAGGGCAGACTTCTCAATATGTATATTATCACAACCTCACGTGAACTACCTGTGAGAAACAAGTGATCTTTTTAACAGAGGATCGTTTGAGTGAATTCTACAAAACTACAACTACATAAGAAAAGTTAGTAAACCTGAAAAAATAAATTAAAAAATGAATTAAAAAAAATCTTCAATAAATAAATCCGTTTTTTTCCATATTCATATTTTTGTAAACATATACATAATAAAATAACTGTATATTTATAATTTATGTCTAACATATATATTTTTTTACCAGTATTCATATAACATCTTACCCTGTATTCTGATAGGATCCAAATTTATAGTTCTCATCTTTTGGATTTATTTCCAAAATCTTTCTTCAGTTATAAAATATTAATAATGATAATTAATTCTGACACTTGACATTTAGCCTTCTAATATAAGAATTTATTATAAATGTAATTTTTTTTAAATTATTATTATTATTATTATTTATTTTCTTTATTAGCAGAGACAACACCGTTTACAATTGTATTTAGCGTTGTCCATTTGTGATTCTTAATACCAGGTTTAAACAGGACCAGAGAGTGACAGGAGACCACTGAGACGAAACCAGATCACCCATGTGATCCATGACTCAAGACATCAGACAACACCTGCTGTACCACAGAAAAAGAATTGTGTTTTTGTACGCTGTAAGTAACTACTCACTGGCTGCTGGATGTCTGGTGGGAACCTGGACTGTTGTTAGTGGGTCGAAAACTGTATGAACATTGTAAAAGAGCAGAAGAATTAGATCATTTTCATTATGCAACAGTCCTTAAATCTGATATTGCTTAAATGACGCATCAGGAAGAAATGCATGTCTTCCAAAATGGTGGTCTTTAACTGCAATGGTATTGTAATTGGTTGAAATTTGTGTGTTTGTGTGATACAATCTCAGTTGTTGAATGAATTTGAATCATGATTTATTCCAATGAATGGTTTTGCATTTCCTGAATCACTTTTTATACATTATTAACAAAATAAATATGATCATAAAAATTGCATGTTATTTTTAATTTAGTACTGCCCTCCAGAACCTCCAGGAGATATTTGCATATTGCATGTATGTAAACTTTTTTTGAACAGGGTAATTCTTTTAATTCAGCTTTTTTTTTGTCTTGTGGACTGTGTGTAAACATATGTTATATGAAATAGCTTATTCAGAACAGTTAAAAAAACACAACATGCCATTTTTATGATCCCTCTTATTTTATTAAAATTATTAACATTAACGCAGATTCTGCAGTGTATGTAAACTTTTAAGCACAACTGTAACTGTGTTCTATTGTCTTGTAATAGTATTGGAATTTGTAGGACAAATAATATTGTGACAGAAGAATCTTACCAATCGTTTGGGTTGTTTGAGGCGAGGGAGGAACTTCAACAGAAGAAATAGACTGAATTAGGTCAAATTTTGTATGAGTTTAATAATGGTGGTCTTCTAGTCTTTGAACTGTATTGGAATGTGTAGAAAAAATAATTTTGTGATGGAAAATCTTACCAGTCGTTGTCTTTAGTTGTCTGACAGATAGATCTGTTCCAGCTCCTGCCCCCTCAATCAGGGTTGGAATGTCTTGAGTCACTTTACAAACGTAATGACCTGTATAATTTTTAAGTAAGTTTGTGAGGTGGAGAGTTGAACAGTTCTGTGTTTGATTCTCTTGGAGTTCATCCTTTACTCCTGAAAGTTTGGTCTCATTGATGTGCCAAACAACTTTAACTGTATACTCGTTTGTTTTCTTCCAGCAGCAGATGATATGAGCAGAATCTCCCTCATTCACAGTGATGTTAGATGGGCTCTGATTCACAGTCAGCTCCTCACTTGAACCTGTGACTAAAACAAGCCATTAACATTTGCGTTCTCTCATTTAGCTGACACTTTTACCCAAAGCAGCTGACAAATGAGGAAATATTTATGTGTTCGGACAATCTTTGTCAATATACTGTACATTTGATATGTATAAAACATTTGCGCTGTACAGGGACATCTAAAGAAGCATATAATGAGATGTGTCCGCATCTCCAAATGTCCTTAACCCCAAGATAACAAAAATAAGACACAAGTATTTGAATAACTGGTATTTTGAGCAGGTGTTTAAGCTGAATGAGGCTCTTACCTGTGAAGCAAATGCAGGAAAACATGAGACCACAGATGAGAGGACAGGAAAACTTCATTTCTAAGCATTTGATCACAAATGCAAACTAACAAAAGCGCTGACACACCCGCTCACATTAAAACACACCGACAGTCATAACTTCCTGGACTTGTATCTGTGTGCCAAGATGTGATCTCCCCCCCTCTTTCTCTTCTATCTTCTGGTTAATCTGCAGTAAATGTAGAAGATCATTGTTGTAACATTTACCAATGTCACTTTTTAATTGTTCTCAATATTCTCAAAATTGACCTAACTTAACCTAAAAACCCAAATTCATTGCTGTGTAACTCAATATGTGACTAGTTTGACAAAATTAAATAACTAAAAACTAAAATTTTAAACATCAGGATGAAATAATGCAAATAACATCAACATGTTATAATTTATAATTGTTATATATATATATATATATATATATATTTTTTCTTTTTTTTTTTTTCTTTTTTTTTTCTGTTCATTCTGATGTTGATGGAATCTCTAAACCCATCCTTTCTGAGAGCCTACTCTGCTCTGATTGGTCAGCAGATGGTTCAGTCTGTTGTGATAGGCCTACTCTGCTCTGATTGGTCAGATGGCCCAGTCTGTTGTGATTGGTCTACTCTGCTTTGATTGGTCAGATGGCCCAGTCTGTTGTGATTGGTCTACTCTGCTTTGATTTGTTTTAACATAAATTTGAGCCTGAGTCCTCATCCTTTGGAAGTGCATGCAAAGTGGATTCACTTCCACAGCACAGAAAACAGTGTCTTTTCGACGTCATTCGTCCACAACACGAACCAAACTCTTCCAGGCGTCATCAGCTACAACCACTTTGTTTGAGGGCGTATCAAAGTAGACGTTGTTCGCTGGCAGCCAGTGAACAGCATAGGCTGGCATTATGCAAATTTGTTACAAACCTACATAAGTTCAAACAGGAAGTAAAACTGGAATTACTAAAGACTCATTTCAGGCAGTTAAGAACTGGTTATTTCTTTTGTGAGTCCTTTTTCATGCACAGACAGCTATATTAGTAACTATATGAAAGGCAAAAAGCAAGAAGCACCTTAATGTTGACCTTTTCAATGACTTTCGAACATCTAAATGCATGCTGGGCATTTCATTAAAGACATTATGTTCTCCTGTCTCTTTGCTAACATTCTCCTGCTGACTTTGCGTGTTAATTAAGTGAGCTGCTGTGGTTGGTTTGAGCCCTCAGCGCTGCTGTCTTCTCTGATGCACCTGTGATGCAGAATGATTGATTTCCGCTGGTTTGACCACTGCTGTACTTCTTAAAAGAAACAGCAGATGCAATGATGTCCTGAATGATACGAGGTAGTCATTAACCACTGAGATAAAGATACTGTGGACAATTAAAGCTGCAGTCAGCATTTAAACAACTTCTTCTACAAATCAAATCTGTACAACAGCTTTACACATTTGTGCATGTATTGAATGCATTCCAATATTTTTTCCTCAAACTGACACACCTCAAAATCTTCAAGATCTGAGCTCATAATGAACTTGATAAAATATACGCAAATCATTTTAAAGATGGACTACATCTAAGCTTCATCCATTTGATCTCACAGGGCATCTTCTCAGAGTATATTGTCAGGAAGTGGTTACAACAACGTCTTGATAAACAGGACATCCATAATGGCCTATGAAGAGAAAAGGGTCCACAGTGAGTGAACATCAGAGCTGGGTGGGCTTGTGGTTATCTGTAAGATAACTTTAAAATGTTTCAAACTAGCCTGTTAAAGCTTTGTGTCATTGTTTTCTCTTGGTTTTAGTTAGGTTGATTTTCTGTGTTGTTTGCTTTTTCTGTTATTAGGTCAGATTAAAGGCACAATATGTAACTTTTTTGCTTTAAAAATAGCAAAAATCACTATATCTATGTTATATATTTTTTTTAGTTGTGTACTTACATTATCCCGACTGTTTCCAACAACTTTCAAACCAGGAGAAATTTGTAATTTAATTCAAAGACACGGCCCGTTTCTTTATTTCCGTTTTGTCGCTGTCAATGGCGTCATATCCGCGTTGTCCCTGGTTTCCGCTCGTGCTGCCATGGCAACCAGAGCTATGAACCAGAGCCGTCTGATAGTAACCAAAGCGACTGACGCGGACAACTGTGTAGTTTGCAATGTCTATTTGCACGCTGTTGTTGTTTCGTTCAAACATTATGGACCATGGCAAGCAGACTTTGGATAAAAAAGGAGAACTAAAACGAGAATCAATATCAGCGCGGTGTTTTCGAGATGCCTAGAGCTCCCATAGACAGTATAAACGAGAGCTCCACGTCCGAGACTTCGACCGCTCCTACATGTACTTTATTAAACAGGTGAGCACATTTACATAAAACTAATCAATGTTTTATAGTTCAACAATGATAAAATGTCAGAATATGATCTGTATGTTATTCTAATGTTGATCTAGTTTACTGCTAGTCTCATACAGACAAACTAACACATACATTTCAACACATTCAAATGCAGTTTAGTGTGCTAGTGTAATGTTAGACCAAGTGAAACAGCGCTGCGTTACCTCACAAGTTTAATTTGTCTAATAAACTGACCTGTGAGTAGTAATTCTGCGTGTAGTTCGGTAGAACGAAATGTCCATATTCCTTTTATATCCGCTGGACTCGCGTCGCGTTTGGAGCTGATAGCTGTCTCTTAGCAATCCCGAACTGCTTCATATCACAGTCATGATAAAAGCATTGATGTATAGAGTCATCCATAAACATTATTAGATCGGTCGGCTTGACGTTGACAAGATCCATAATTCCTAGCAAATGTTGCATCATCAAACTACGCCTTTGTTATTGTAAAGAGGTTAGCGACCCCTAGTGGCGAAAAATTCCATACTGTATGTTTAAGTATGTTGAAATTCTCCCATGAAGTTCTGTTGTTTTTTCCCCATTCATAAATAAATATAATTTGGTTAAAAATTTAACTCTTGTTCTTGAAGTGCATTTAGGAACCGTTTTTCCTCAACAGGTTGGATGGAGAGATGTATGATTTTACACACCTGTACCCTGGGCATTAACATGTGTGAAGGTTCATTTTATTTCCTTCATGTCAAATGTGTTCATGCAGATGGATCATATCACACAGTAGGAAGTCAGGAACAGGAAGTCAAATCAGAGTGACTAAACAGTAATTAAAAACATTGTCAATTTTAAAGTTCGGGGTCAAACAGTTTTGGCAATGTTTTTGATAGCAGTCTTTTATGTGGCTGTAAAACAGTAAAACCGTGAAATTGTGAAATATTTTTTTCTATTTAAATATATTTTTTAAATGTAATTTATTCCTGTGATCAAAGCTGCATTTTCAGCAAAAAATAAAAAAAAATAAAATTCTTATTATTACCAGTGTTGTTGTGCTGCTTAATATTTTTGTGGAAACAGTGATACATTTCCTTTCAGGATTCTTTAATGAATAGAAATTTAATTTAAAATAAATGCATCCTTGCTGAATAACAGTTTTCATTTCTTTCAAAGAAATGTATCTTACTGAGCCCAGACTTTAGAGCAGTAATATATATATATATATATATACATACAAGTTATACTCTAAATTAATTTAAAAAAAAACACACACAAACACAATTCACCATTTAAAATGTGTCACAGTATTTCCTTGAAGTACATTGTAAACCATGTTATAAGAATATGAAACAGCACTCTATGTACAGTATATAAGCATTAAGCTTTTCCTCTCATACTCTACGCCTCATTTCATAGTATAACTAATGTTATATCTTTCTATGTTTTTTAAATCCTTGGGCAACAGTATCTTCACATGAAATCATCAATGCAGCACCACACAGCGGTTTAACTTTTGATTTCTGACAGCACCGGATCAGGAGACTCCGAGAAAAGGATGATGATCTCATCTTCAAGTCAAGAACCTTCATAAAGCCGTATGCACCTGCTCTTCCACTGTCTCCTAGCAACCAGAGAGAGAGAGAGAGAGAGAGAGAGAGATTGATTCTTGAGCCGCTTTACGGGCATTGGGTGTCTGATCATGGCAGTTAAATGGTGGCTAATTGAATTGTGTTTTTTAGCTGAGCACTTTCAAGGGCGACGCCACATTTGCGATCGCGTCTCGCAGCTTGAGCGTTCCCAAAAACATCCTCACAAGCACTTAAGCCAAAACCGTTTAATTCAATTCAGCTCCATTCTGAGAGGCCTTATCGACATGACACATGATCATGTGTTACTATAATACTCACAGACTTTCATTCAACAGAATGATGTAGCTGATTAGAGTTACAAAGCATTCATAATATTTATGAATATAAAGTGACCAAGTTAAAGAAATAAAACACACAAATAAAACACAACATTCCAGTAAACTGTTTTAGACATTCATGTCCATTTTTAGAAGATGTAATATAAGTCCCAGTTGTCCCCAAGATGTGTCTGTGAAGTTTCAGCTCAAAATACCACACAGATCATTTATTATACCAAATGTAAATGCATTTTTGAGTGGAAAGAAAAACATGGTGTTTTCGTGCATGTGTCTTTAAATGCAAATGAGCTGCTGCTACTCCCCACCACCTCACTTTCCAGAAGAGGGCGGAGCCTATACAGCTCATGACTCCGATATTCTGCCAAAAACTAAAACATCTTTTTGGTTTTGATTATCATCTTTACCATTGCTGTTCTTCATCATCATGAAAGTTTATTATTTGCATGCGTTTTAAAGCTATATCAGTCTAAACTGTAATATGGTTTTCAGAGTGCACACACCCGAAGCACACACACAGAAAGCTGGCTGTCAGACAGAGCGTCCCGTGAGTATTAAACTAAGTTCTCTCTTACTTCTTATTGCACTTAAACTGTCAAATTCACACAAGGTTATGTCAAAAACACACAAAGTTCACACAGTCGGTTATGTCTGTGAATCTAAACAGCAAATAAAGAAATCGCATGTGTATATTAGATCTGTGTATTAAAGCAGCGCAATACAGTACCTACTGCTATATATGCTGTTAATATGAATCAAACAACAAAAGAAAAATAGAAAATCACTCACTGCTCTTGACTCTATGGGCCCTATTTTAACGTTCTAAGCGCATGGTTCACGGCGCAAGTGCACTTAGGGCGTGTCTGAATCCACTTTTGCTAGTTTAACAACAGGAAAAATGGTCGGCGCGCCAGGCGCATGGTCCAAAAGGGTTGTCCCTATTCTCTTAAAGAGTAATGGGTGTGTTTTGGGCTTTACGTGCAATAAACCAATCAGAGTCTCATCTCCCATTCCCTTTAAAAGCCATTTGCGTTCACACCATGGCGGATTCGCTATTTACATGACGGAATTTGCAAGCAGAAAGACTGAATGCGTCTCCACAGAGGAAACGGCCTCGTGCGCGAGGTTAAAGTGTGCAAGCAGACCATCTACAGGACAAACCGGATTCCACCATATCTTTATGTACACAATAATAATCTTTTACATTGTAATCCTTTTATTTTTCATATTTAAAAATGTTTGTGTGCTGCTGCGCGTCCCTGTGTGTGTAAGCAGAGTGTACGCGCGTTGTGGACCCGCCTATAGACTCATATTACCGCGCTCTTTAAATAACAAATAAAAAAAATATTGCGCTATTGACTTTAGACCAGGTTTCAGTTGGTCAATGTGACAGTCTATTTCAGTTGCCTCAAAATAGCAACACGCCAACAATGCGCCCGAACCCACCTCGTTTTCAGACCATGGGTGCACAAATAGGCGCAAATGCATTTGCTATTTAAACAACGTGGCGCAAGACGTGAAAATGATAACTGTGTCGGGCTGAAGCTAGCCAAAAACAACGTTGCGCTTGGCGCTGCATTGAGCCGGGTGTATGCTCTAGCGCTGAGATAAACATTACGGACTGTGTACAGCTCACTGAGGGCGGGTCTGTGCTAATAGGGCCTGGGTAATGTCCCATCCTACATTATTTCTCAATTAATATTCTGTTTCATTCAGAAATACCTCACAACACAGAAGATAAAAAGCATTTTGAATGATGTTTCATGTTTAAATTGTGTACAAAGTTGCTGTAAGGTCAATTATGCTTCTCTTCACCCGGTGTAATTGTTTCCATCTGCTTATAAATTATTCACAGAACTACAGGGGGAAATGTCTCCCTTGAAGGACATTGTGTGGAAAAATAAATCCAACATAGGAAAAGGAAGTGCATTTGTCCTGAATCCCCAATGTAAAAGTCCACAGAGATGTTTGTTTCAACACAAAACTTCAATTATTTGGACAACATTAGTCTCACTACACTTTTAGTGTACTCACTCCGTACACACTACACTACACTCACTAGATAGGCTACACTACACTACACTGAAAACATGACTGTTTGCCTATGCATGTTGGTTGTTGCCTTTGTGCTGCAATGAGGTTCCTAAAGAGTGTGTAAACATAGGTCATTTCCGAGTTCCTTTACAGCAAAGGATTGATGTTGCCCTCTGAATGAACTTCCTTCCTCTAGAATTTCCACCTGTGATATGATGTACTCTCTGATATGAACACATTTACATTAATTTTCTCTCTCGCTCAGTGTCTGTGCTATGGGGCAGAAACACTAAAGTAAAATGCTATTAGATATTAAATATCATTAAGCACGCACACACACACACAGATGTTCCCACATGAGGTGATCTCACTAAGTACTGCTTTTAGTGTCACAACATTAATCGCTGTACAGCAACACACACACATTATCCCATAACGCTTCCTGTAGCCATACTAATACGGCATATTCAGCATCAACTAATATTCATTTCTGAAATCTGCACTCACAAATATTAAAAATAAAAAATAAATTACAGAAATGGAACAATATAATTCGCAGATTTACACTTTTCACCTTGTAACCTCTCTCACACACACACAAACACAGCTGTTCAAGTTGGCATGAAGCGGAAGTTGTGATAATCTTTTCTTCCCTATCCGAGTGCTTCTTGAACAAGAATAAATGCCGGGCGGGACTTGATTTTGTCTGTTGGGAATTGATTGGATGGTTGTGGTTTGCTATTGGTGGATCTCATGTGATTGACAGGTTGCCCCGCCCTCACGCAAGTAAACATGTCATCATCAGAAAAGAAGAGAAGAGAAGAGAAGAGAAGTCGTTGCAAGAGGGAGGGGAATATTTTAATTCAAGATTACGAGGGAACATGAATTAGCTATAAAAAACAATAATGTGCACATATAAATCATTTATAATAGCCTACAGAAATATTACACACACACACACACACACACACACACAAAGAATGGTCAATTTTGATCCATTGGGATGGTGCACATACACACAGACCCACAGGTGCAACATCTTTTGGGATTTAATCCTTCAGGAGTTTGATTGTATCCATCTCAGGAACTCCCACATTCACATTAACACTGTATTATTTTAACCTAGAGGAGGAGGAGCAAACTGCTCATTTAATTATTATTAGCATAAGAACATTACTATCATCACATGCGAGCGCCTGATAATGTCTTTATTGCTTTGAGATGCTCACTTGTCTTTCCTGCTTTTGTCACTGATTAAATTTCCCTCCCTCCTTCCCGCCAGGGGGTCTGCCTGTGGATAAGACCATAAAACCATATTGATTCCCCGTAATGTGGAAATTTATATGGAATCGTGAATTTAATGTGAAATATAATCTGTGAAACAAAAGAGGCTTGTTCTATCTTGCAGCTGAAAGGGGATTTTAATGTGTAAATGATTCCCTATTCAGAGCCATATAAGTCAAGGATAGGAGAACAGTGCCTCCTGTTGGCCAATCAGTGATGCTCAACATGTTCAGATTTGCATACTATCACATACTATCTAACTATTTCTGCAGTATATTGTATGTATGCCGTGCATAGTATGTGAATTTTCTTTATGCACAGAATGACCAACAACATTTGCTTAAAAATGTGCAATGCACTTGACTTGGCTTTCCATTTCCAGTGTGATAAATGAATAGGGAAATAATATAGCTTAGGTTAGAAATGCTAGATACATAATGTATAGCATGTACAATGTCATTCAAATGTTTATGTTTTTGAAAAGTCCTGTAGTCTCTTCTGCTCACCAGCAGCATTTATTTGAAATGCCACTTTTAATCAATTTAATGTGTCCTATATAGCTGAATAAAAGTATTCATTTGTTTTAGAAAATGTTACTGACCCCAAATAGCTACTGTGTACGGCCTACTAAAATAGCACTACAGCAGGAATTACTTTTAATAAAATTAATGTTAAGTAAAATATTTTACAGTTTGTCATTACATTTAAATAATCAAAATAGAGAACAAAACAGATCTTTACAAATGGAAGATCAACTTTGCATTGCGTTCTATACCAGCGTCTCAAACACTCACAGCACAGCAATATTTAACTAAAATATACTTCTGAGAACATCAGGTTACACTTTATTTTAAGGTGTCATTGTTACAGTGTAATTATATATTTAAGTACTGAGTAATATTAATCAACTCCATGTACTTACTATAGGATTGGGTTTGGTTGAGGGTTAGTTGCATGTAATTATGCATAATTTACTGTTACTACTACGGTAAGTACATGTAACAAGGACACTGTAAAATAAAGTGTTACCCATCAGTGAGTGATGTCTTAAACCAATCAGTGAATTGTTTCTCTTTCTTTTGATTGGTTCTTTAAAACAAACTGTCCAAACAAACGGACTGACTGAAATGAATCATATTTCTCAGCACTAACCAAGTGTTCTTCATTGATGTGTAACACACACTGAAAAGAATGGCTGAATCTCTTCTGCATCAGATGAAGGAGCAGGATATCTAAAATCCCTCCTGCAGAAAGTCTCAGTGTAATGACCGGATGTCTGTCTGTCCTCAGCGATACGCTCACTAACCTCTGTCCTGCTGCGACGCTCACACTGACCATGCTTTCCCTCACTTCCCTGCTGTGTGTGTGTGTGTGAGGTTTATTCTGTGATTTGAGGCAGAACTACAAGAAAACGTTATTGAATGGTTCTTTTGACACACACACAAAAAAAATCAATCTACTGTCCTTCGCCAAGATGTGGGGCATTGCACAGTGGCTGCAAATTTCTGTAAAAAAAAAAGTTATTGCTTTGATAGAGACTTAAAATTGCAATACCAATAACATAATAATGTTTGAAATATTCAAAAAAAAAATTGTCTTTGCCTCACAAAAGTCTTCATTAGACCAAGATTTACAAATCTATTTCAAATTATTTTCTCATATTTTATATGGATATTAATATTTAATTTCACTGCAGCACCAATATTTTAAATGCTGTGCTTTTTTTTAATAAATCCAAACTAACAAGTAACCTTTATTAATCCACTTGTTGGCAATCACACGTTGACCTGATTGGTTAAAAGTTTGTGACATCAGAAACACCAGCGATTTAAAACCGTGTTTTTGAGACTGTCTTTGGTTCACTGCAGTTTTAAAGAGAAAATACTCAGCAATGGTGTCGACTTATGAATTTACTCATGGTTTGTCTTAAAGCATAAAAAACACCACATAGACAAACAATATTAAACGCTTGATGCTGATTGGCTGTCAATGTTTTCATTGTTCATCAGCTAAAAAAAAAAAATCACTCTGAAAGTGATTCCAACTATCTTCGATTACTTGTGGGATCATAAGATCTTTTATTTATTTATTTATTTATTTTACGTTGGGAGTAAGCCTATAACTACAGCCTGCAAAATATTACTCAGGCCTATTGTACACTGAAAAATAAAGGCCCAAAGGTTGTTGGTTTTTTGTGTGTGCAGTGATGCCATAAAATAACCTTTCAGTGAACAGTTCTTCTTCTTTTTTACATTTTAATAATCTAAAGAACCTTTCAGTGAACAGTTCTTCTTCTTTTTTTTACATTTTAATAATCTAAAGAACCTTTTTCTACTATAAATAAACTTTTCTGCAATAGAAATGTTGTATGGATGTTTAAAACTTCTTCATGAAACCAGATGCCAATGAAGAATCTCTATTTTAAGGGTGTACTCTTTTAAAATAGACATTCCCGTATTTTAGGTGTGTGTATTCAGGGGAGGACAAAAGTCTGTTCAAGGGGACAAAGTAAAAGTTTTGTGTGTGTGTGTGTTTTGAAGTTAGTCTGAATAAAACAAACCTTGGGGGGCAAAGACAAACATCATTACAAAGTTGGCTTTGATTAAGCTGTGTGTGTGTGTGTGTGTGTGTGTGTGTGTGTGTGTGTGTGTGTGTGTGTGTGTGTGTGTGTGTGTGTGTGTGTGTGTGCCCTACTGCAGGGTCAAACACACACATAGATTAATTTATTCAAAAGGCATATTATCAAAATCTCTGCTGAGTTAAAGGTGCCCTTGTAACCGGGTTTACAGGGACGTTCTGCCAGCAATAAATCACTCCAAAAACATCCATAATCTAAAAGACAATTATCAGCAAGATAAATCTGCCGCTGTTGAAAACTTTGGCTTATATTTCATCAGAGGAAATTGGCAGCTCAAACCACAGGGAAACAAACTTGTTTAGCGGTACATATCTGATTTCGTTCATTGGACATTGCTTATTTTCTCTCCCTCCCAATCTTTCACTTTCCACTCTATTCTTATATTCACTTAATCATTGGTAATGACGCTCCTGGGCAATTTCCTTGAATTTCTCTCGCTCTTACACCTCACTTGAATACTAACATATTCATTTAAATACTCATCACTTCCAGCTGAAACTTCTCTCTTCCTCTCTCATTTGTTTCATTGATTGACATTCAGATGCAGCATGACAGGTTGGGACAACTTTCTTTCTTTGATGAAGAATATCTCTCGTAAGAAAACCCAACTAGGTGCAGAATAAACCATATTAATTGATAATTTACTCACCATCATGTTTTGTAGAGACTTTCTTTCGTGGAGCTCAAAAGGAGTTATTCTGCAGACGGCCCAAGCTGCTCTTTTCCATCCAGTAAAAGTGAATGGTGACTGACTATGGCTGTAGGGAAAAAAAATTAAATGCAAGATTTTTAGTCTGTTCAAAAGTTTGGACACAATTGGCTTAATTTATGAACTCTTGATATTTTTGCTTAATTGCTTGAAATTAGAGCTGCACGATTTTGGATAAATTGAGAATCACGATTTTTTTATTTTTTTTTTCAAACAGAGATCACGATTCTGAACAGACAACTAAACAAAATAACATGTAATTTACTAATTGATATTAATTTCTGCAGTCTATTTAAAATGTTTAATTTGTCTGAATGAATTATTTAAAACAAAAACTGTTTGAATGAATGATTCAGTGACTCACTCATTACTGGATGAATCAGCATTTTTGAACGAACCTCTTGAGTGAATGATTCAATGACAATACATTTTTTTCATGCCTAAAATTTCATTTCATACCTATAGGCCTACATAACATCTGCTTTCTCTGGCTCAGCGGCAACACAAATGCATATTTTAATGTTCAGGTGTGATTTTGTCACGGTTTAATTAATACACACGGGCGAATCATTGTCATTTAGGAATGAGATTGCGTGAGTCTTTGAATCAAGATCTTTTAACGATTAATCGTGCAGCTCTACTTGAAATACATTTCATAGTTGTGCATAACTATATTTCCTTACAAAATAATGTTGAAGAATATAATGTTGTATCATTTTGATACACTTTACATCATAATTTAATCCATTTTATCTGTGTTTTGACAACCTGGTTACTATATCTCCATTAGTAAAATGTGATTTTAGTCCAGTGACAAGGTTCTTTATTGCCATTGATGGTTCCATGAAGAACCTTTAAAGGGGTTATATTATGCTTCTTCACTTTTTAACTTTAGTTAGTGTGTAATGTTGAATATCTCCAGCTTAAACAGCTAACACAGCAATTAACACCTGTTGTATAATTCATTCTCAGTACTTGAGAGAGAAGCAATAATTAGAGTTTTTTGTAAATACATATACACATTTTATTTATAGAGCTGTACACACAGTACACAACGCACAAATCTGTACATAAGTCTTCTGTTTCAGTTGTATACCACAATATTATTATTGTTTATTCTATTTATTTATGTTTTTTCCTTAGCCTCATTTAAATGCCTGTTTCTCATGTCATATATGTATATATGTACCAAGAGCTCCTGTAAAAAACACAACAAAATTCCTTGTGTGTTTGCGCACACTTGGCGAATAAAGCTCATTCTGATTCTCATTCTGATAAAAAAGATCTGCAAGGTTACAAAGCTCAAAGTCCACTCTAAAGGGAGATATTTTATTTAACAGAATTCACTTTCCAAGAATTACAACGAACGACTCATTTGTACTACATACTCATTTAAATAATCCCTGCCCATGGAATACGCAAACAAGGGGACGAGTCCTGGTTGAGCTGCTGCTATGTCAAAGAGACGCTGTTTTTTCCCCCCCTTTTCCAAAACTCATTTGTTTGACTTTCCTAAGGCTGATAAACTCGAGTGGTTCAAATTGATTTTAAACACTGTTCCTGAACATTATAACTCCAACGTTTATCTGTGTGCTGCACATTTTACGGAGAACAGCTTCCAGAAACTAAGAGAGTACAATGCAGGCTACGCACAAAAGCTTCTCCTGAAATTCAGCAGTTCCCACTTTGTCGGGACAATCTGTTGTTTGTGGATCACAACTTGTAAGTATGTCTTATTATTTGTAGTTGTGTTTTCTATTAACTGTTCCAATTATACGTTTTATGTTGTTGCTATGATTTAAACAAAGGGCAGAGCTGTTTGGCCCTGGCCTGCTAGCCAACATTAGTGTTGATAGTGTTTGTAAGCCCTGTCCAAATACCCACACTTGCGGTCTTGGCCACTTGAGAGCATGTCCCGCGACAGGAAGTAAGTGTGCAAGACTGTCCCATGTCCTAAAAATGCCAAAGCACAGTGTCCTGAACGCACACTAAACCCACACTATCTTGAATAACGCTTCGGAGCGGTATTCGAGGCTAAGCGTATCCCATCATGCATTATGTTGCATGCCCCGAAATCGAGAGATGGGGAAAACATTCCACTGGAAGTTAAAATTATTAGATATTACATATAATTTGGTAGTAAAACATAAAATGTTGCACATTTTATTGGTGCAAAGATGAGTAGGCTATGTGTATTTTGTACAACATCTGCAACTGCTTTTTATCACTTAAAGTCCCCCTGTAGTCAATAATTGTATCTCTTAAACTCATCTTTGATCACCAAAATGATATACAGTGAGGAAAGTAAGTATTTGAACACCCTGCTATTTTGCAAGTTCTCCCATTTAGAAATCATGGAGGGGTCTGAAATTGTCATCGTAGGTGCATGTCCACTGTGAGAGACATAATCTAAAAAAAATCCAGAAATCACAATGTATGATTTTTTAACTATTTATTTGTATGATACAGCTGCAAATAAATATTTGAACACCTGAGAAAATCAATGTTAATATTTGGTACAGTAGCCTTTGTTTGCAATTACAGAGGTCAAACGTTTCCTGTAGTTTTTCACCAGGTTTGCACACACTGCAGGAGGGATTTTGGCCCACTCCTCCACACAGATCTTCTCTAGATCAGTCAGGTTTCTGGGCTGTCGCTGAGAAACACGGAGTTTGAGCTCCCTCCAAAGATTCTCTATTGGGTTTAGGTCTGGAGACTGGCTAGGCCACGCCAGAACCTTGATATGCTTCTTACAGAGCCACTCCTTGGTTATCCTGGCTGTGTGCTTCGGGTCATTGTCATGTTGGAAGACCCAGCCTCGACCCATCTTCAATGCTTTAACTGAGGGAAGGAGGTTGTTCCCCAAAATCTCGCAATACATGGCCCCGGTCATCCTCTCCTTAATACAGTGCAGTCGCCCTGTCCCATGTGCAGAAAAACACCCTCAAAGCATGATGCTACCACCCCCATGCTTCACAGTAGGGATGGTGTTCTTGGGATGTACTCATCATTCTTCTTCCTCCAAACACGTTTAGTGGAATTATGACCAAAAAGTTCTATTTTGGTCTCATCTGACCACATTACTTTCTCCCATGACTCCTCTGGATCATCCAAATGGTCATTGGCAAACTTAAGACGGGCCTTGACATGTGCTGGTTTAAGCAGGGGAACCTTCCGTGCCATGCATGATTTCAAACCATGACGTCTTAGTGTATTACCAACAGTAACCTTGGAAACGGTGGTCCCAGCTCTTTTCAGGTCATTGACCAGCTCCTCCCGTGTAGTTCTGGGCTGATTTCTCACCTTTCTTAGGATCATTGAGACCCCACGAGGTGAGATCTTGCATGGAGCCCCAGTCCGAGGGAGATTGACAGTCATGTTTAGCTTCTTCCATTTTCTAATGATTGCTCCAACAGTGGACCTTTTTTCACCAAGCTGCTTGGCAATTTCCCCGTAGCCCTTTCCAGCCTTGTGGAGGTGTACAATTTTGTCTCTAGTGTCTTTGGACAGCTCTTTGGTCTTGGCCATGTTAGTAGTTGGATTCTTACTGATTGTATGGGGTGGACAGGTGTCTTTATGCAGCTAACGACCTCAAACCGGTGCATCTAATTTAGGATAATAAATGGAGTGGAGGTGGACATTTTGAAGGCAGACTAACAGGTCTTTGAGGGTCAGAATTCTAGCTGATAGACAGGTGTTCAAATACTTATTTGCAGCTGTATCATACAAATAAATAGTTAAAAAATCATATATTGTGATTTCTGGATTTTTTTTTTTTAGATTATGTCTCTCACAGTGGACATGCACCTACGATGACAATTTCAGACCCCTCCATGATTTCCAAGTGGGAGAACTTGCAAAATAGCAGGGTGTTCAAATACTTATTTTCCTCACTGTATTTAAACGTTTTTTTTCCTGAAAAAAAATTCTTAATGCCTTTAAAAAGCTTGAATGTAACTCTACACCCTTACCTCATTTAGTATACACGGTTCTATGAATATGCAAATTAGCCCCGCCTCCACTCACTCGCTCCAGCTCAGAGATCCACTTGTTGACGATCACACGTCTCATGTCTCAACTGAAAAAAAAAAATGCTGCGCTGCCAAAACGCTCTCAAGCGCCCATAGCTAGACGTTTTCAGCTGGCTAAAAACGCTTTGGTGGATACACGGCCTAAGGGGGGTTATTGCTGCTCTCCCTGCTCTTATCCATGCTAGGCTGGGCTTTCTTGCCCAGAACAGAACCATACAGCCAATGCTAACTGTATGCTAATTGTCAATCGTATTTGATGATAGTGGTCCTGACAGAAGTGGTTCTTCTATGGCCTCACTGTGAAAACATTTATTTTTAACCCTGTGATGCATGATGGTCACTACAGTGAACAGCTATTCAGTTCTCACTTTCTTTTAAATGCTCTGGTTTCAATGGTGTAACTGCCGTCACTACGGTGGAACTGCGTTCACACTACCAGCGACACAATCCCATCCATTTCAATAGAGAGGCGATTTCCAGTGACACGAGCGACAGTGACTGTTGGCGACAGGATGTAGACATGTCCAGCGATGCGACAAAGTTGAGATATGTTTAACTTTATGCAAATGAAGAGCGACTTTGGGAGCGACAACCAATAGGAGTGAAGTCAGAGGAGCACACGTGATCTGTCAAGGCAAGATGGAGAAGTGCATTCAGAGCCTGAATGGGTTCTTGAAACCAGATAGACTGGAGCTTGCGCTTCATTATTTATCATGCAGGGTATTCACTGTAAACAACAACAAAAAAAAGTTATATTGTGACCCGCAGTGGGACCCCACCTCTGTTGAAAAGCAGAGAAGTGACCAGAGGACCTCCTGAGGTCAGGTTTGGCTATGGAATCACTGGCCCCAGCTCACCAAAGCAAAAAATGTGAATATATATGCCATTATGCTGCCTGATACGAAAGCTACATCTATATGCAGTTTCTATAAACTACATAGGCTATACAGTTCCATTTTTTTTTTTTTTTTTTTTGCCATAGGCCTAAATAGTATACAAATATTAATGTGTCATTTATCTGCATTTTTAATTTTCACATATAGTTCTAACGCTCAAACGCATGCAGAAGTTAATTGTGTTTTTTCATGCCTGGAGGACAATAAAAACACAGGGGAAATAAATAAATCCTGACTCAGGTTGTCATAATTCATGCATTGGAGGATTAAGAGGATTAAAAATGTATGCGTATTAGGTCAGATTTATTTGTGTGCTTCGTTAATAAATTCAGTGCAAATGTCAGTCATCCGGCAGGAAGTCTTGAGTTCACAGGTGATGCAAAAGTATAAAGCCACATACAGCCCTAAATAACCCAGTCAAAATGATCAGATAGAAATGAGGAGACAAGAGACAGTGTGTCTGACTGTGTAGGTGTTATAGGCAGACGAGGAGAGACAGCAGGTAAAAATTATAATGACACCGAAACACATCTGAATCATCCGCCAAATCAATCTGAAAATAACACCCATTCTGTCTCCATCTCTTTCACTCCCACACTGAAAAAATACCGTCTGCTTCACAATGATGCGCACGCACATGCAAGATCCCACTTTTACAATGAAACAGACACAAGTCCAGACTTTTTTGGGGGTGGGGGAACCCTGTAGTTACTCTGCTAAGACAACAGTTTGCACTAAAAAATGACGAAGAGAAGTGAAGTTAGTTCTGAGTAAAGGAAGAGAAAAGCATTCAGAAATTCCCAAACATACAACAAAACATACCAAATCACCAAATCCTTTTCTGCCATTTTCTAAAACAGCCAATCTGCCTTGATTCTCACACTAGTAAACAGCGCCACCATGTGTCCAAAGACTGCTACAACATCCACACAATAATTCCAAACAATAGCACTGCTAAACCTTATTCATAACGATTATGGTCAGTAATACAAATTTAAAAATATCTGCATTCAGTCTCATTACATCTTCAATTTACTCTCAGGAATTAACAATTTCAGAGAATTTATTGTGAATTTGACTCTTAGCTTTACAAACAAAGTGTCAATGAATATATAATTGAATTAGTTACTAATTATTAATACACAACATAAGAAGTTATGAAAAGAAAAGGAAAAGAATCAAATCAGAAAACAGGGAGAGTCAAGATGTTTTGACTTTTTTTGATTTTATTCTTTACCCTAAACATAAATTTACAAGCTTAACCAGAAAAAAAAAACCTGATACAGATCAAAATGGAAATTGTCTGCTTTGTATACAGGGTTATTAACGTTAACTCAATTTATAAAACTATTAAACTAATATATATATATATATATATATATATATATATATATATATATATATAGTATATATATCCCTACAAGTCTAAAATATAAACACTTATATTATGCCTCGTTTCCACTGAGCAGTACGGTACGGTACGGAACGGTACGCATTTATTTGCGTTTCCACTATCAAAAGTTGTGAATGGTACCAAAATGCCGAACCGTACCGTACCACTTTTTAGGTACCCTTCCATTGGGGTACCTAGCACAGTGGAACGGTACTAAAAGGTGGAGCTAGACTCACTGCAGGACGTTGATTGGTTGACAGAGAATCGTCACTTGCGCGTGCTACAAGGGGAATGACAACATAAGAAGCGCCATTTTTTAATATACAGTTTAATATAATACTACTGTTACTGTATCACGAAATGTAATTTTAAGAGTTTTTCAGGCGAGAATGTAGTTGTTTAAAGCTCAAATCTGTGGTTTATTTATAAAGATGATTTTTTTTTCCCCCGGTTGTGAGATCCATGCGGTCAGCGGGCGCTCGGCGCTCATGTTTCCCGGCTGGATGAGCCTTTCCTCGGCTAATCTTCTGACGTTCGTCGCTTACTCCGACGGTAGTGGTTAAACATGAGATATAATTCGTCTTGTGTAGACCTAACGGGCGATCTTTGCTCTCGTGAATATATAATGAGTTCCCTGTCAATCGTTTTGGCTGAGGGCTAAGTTTAGTTTCATATTAACGTTATAGGCTATTTATATTTAACTTTACTTGTAATGTTAGACTAGAGCGCTGCATTTGGATATTTGACTGAATTGTTTGCTTTATTTCTTATTGTATAGCTTCTTGTACCTTTTACTTAAACTTTTATATAGGCTATTATTGATAAAACTGAAATTTTACAAAAAGAAATATGGTTTCTTGTCATTTTTTTATTACAAGATTATCACTGATGTTTATTGCAACATTTGTACAAACGCATATATTGCCTGGAATATGTTTTTTTTTTTTTTATTTAAACGAAAAGAGGTAACGTTAGGGTTGTGTTTTAAATTTCGTTTTGTTATAAATAGAATAACGTATAACGTGCAGTGAATAATCAATATGCGTTGCGCATGAACCACATTTGTGTCCCTATAATGTTTAATTTATTTAAATGAAAACGAAAAGAGGCAGAGTGGTGTTTTATAACATATTTCGTTTTATTGTTGCTTAAAATGTACATACAGAGCAAGTTAACAGAGATAACCGGAGTAGCAGAGCGAGCTGAGTGACGCTTTTAAAAACGCTCTGTACCATTTGCATGTAGGAGTCGCACATGGCAAGTACAAACTTTACGTACTTGATATTGAGAAAAGCCTAATGTCGGCGCTTGTCTTCATGTGACAAACATGTCGAGGAGCAAGAACAAGATCTGCTGCATGTCATCCATTGTAGCATGTTCTACATGCTCTATGTTCTTCTTCGCGCGAAAATGACGTTGATCGAAACACCACGCCTATCAAGTAAGGGTACTGTTGGCAGTGGAAACGCTCGCCAGATCATGGTTAACAGACCCGAACCGTACCGTTCTGTCCCGTACCGTACCGTACTGCTCAGTGGAAACGAGGCATTAGACTCACCATGAATCACACGTTTTGGAAGAAGGATTGATGATGTATCGATTCATTATTTAAATTTTGTTATAGTTTTAAACAAAAAACGTTACATAATACAACTGAAATAAAATATACATATTAGGTGAAAACCCTAAACTTATTTCAATTAGTTGCCAATTTCCATTTAAATTTGAAGCACTAAAATTACTTACTGAGAATAAATAAATCATGAAACTGAACTGCAACTAAAATAAAAATGATTAAAACTAAGTAATATTTAAAAAAACAAAACCTAATAAAAATGACAAAATCACATAATAAAATTAATGAAATACTTGAAAATATAAAACTAAGAGCTAATAAAAAAGGTAGTAAAGGAGTCCTTGTTACAGTGTAATTATGCATTTAATTACTGTGTAATAATAATTAATATGTAGGGTTGGGGTTTGGTTTAGGGTTAGTTAGATGTAATTGTGCATAATTTATTATACAGTATAACTACATGTAACGTGTGTAACAAGGACACTGTAAAATAAAGTGTTACCAAAAAAGTATAAATAGCAGCACTAGCATATCTAAATAATACTAAAATAACTCTGCCCTAACACCATCATTCACTGAAGAAAAAAAAAAAGTGTGTTTGGATTTAAGTGATTTAATCTTGTACATCGGTCCCACACATGAATCAGTTAAGTTAAATAAACATAATTTGTTCATGTAACTTCGACATCGTGGAATTAAGTCATTTTAAGTGACCCAATTAAGTAGTCTCAAAGTGAACTCCCTGACATGATTCAGGTATTTGATTTCATATATTTATTCATCCAATTAGTGCCACACAACTGAACTATAATGATCTACTAGCTAGTTAAACTTTTAGCTAGCAATAGCACACATTAGGATCTAAAATGCTAACATGCTCCTTCAGCTAAGCAGTTATATTAATTGTATCAGTCTGCTCCACTCTTTTTTTACACTCTAAAAAAGATGGTTCTTTAAAGGTTCTTTACACGTGGTAACAGTTCAATTTAGAACCGTATCGTCCTGAAGAACCCTTTATATGCTGAAATGGTTCTTAGAGTTCAGGATTCTTTATTCCCGCCTTTTTGTTTTTCAAATCTGTAACTGTCAAAGCCTCCTCATTACTGATTTTCTGGAGCTCAGTTATGCAACTACAGTCACTACAGTCAACATACTCTCAACAGGTAAATTATTTATTTCTTAATGTCTATAAATTATAACTTAAATTTTTTTAACAATCATTTCCTAACAATCATGTATTTTTCTGTTTTTAGTTTAACAGAATATGTAAGTGTGAGCAGCTCTGTTCAGTTAAGGATACTCATCTTCTCTTCTCCACAAAGTAAGTAACAGAGATATGGAATATGATATTTGTAAATTATGACTTTATTCCTAAACATACCCAGTCACAAAAAAGCATTAAAGCTATACCATGACTTTATCACCTTTTCCTTTTCACATGGTACAGGGCTTGTACTGTCCATTTTTGCTCATTTTGGCCTTCATGAACATAATTGTTTTTACATAATCAAATGGAAGAGACACAATGTAACTCTAAACTCAATTGTGTATTTCAGATGCTGTCCCGTATCATAACCTCATCATCTGCAGAGAGAATCTGCCACTCAGAATACACACATAATGAAGGATGTAAAGACATCATAGGGGATTGTTAAGATATTTCACTGGAACTCTTCATTACATCTATATTGTGTTCAGTGTCAATTGTTATTTATTAATGTAGCTAACCTCTGTTGTTAGAGCACTGTCATTTTTGCTACAATCTGCCTGTCAATAAAAAATAAAAGTACCTAATTGACACAACATGCTGTTAAAAAAAAAAAAAAAGGTAAAACCCAAGTATAGGCAACAAGATATGAGACCAGGCATAGAGGACTTTTAAAAAAATTATATTAATAAATAATAAAAAAATAATAATAATAGTAATATTAATAATATGAAGATACTATATACTAATATTAATGAAAAGGTTATTTATAACACCATTAAGGTCCTATATAGCACTTTCAAAGCATGGTTCTTTATGGAACCTTATAAAAAGGTTTCTATTTAGCACCAAAAAGGGTTCTGCTATTGTTACAAGCCGAAGAACCCTAATTTGGTTCTGTTTAGAACCATTTTTCTTCTTTCTTTTAATTGATGTTCCTTTGTAATCTTTAATCATATAATAACTTCCCCGCCCTCTTTTTTTTTTTAATTAAACAAATATAACAGTAAATACATACAGTTACAACTCAAAACAGAATTAAACAACAATAATAGAATTATAAACAGTAGACAAAAAGCCAGGTTCCCCTCCCTCTTGCAGCATCTCTTCTCTTCTCTGATGACTTGTTTACTGTGAGGGCGGGGCAACCTGTCACTCACATGAGATCCACCAATAGCAAACCACAATCATTAAATCATTTCGATAGATAAAATCAAGTCCCGCCCAACATTTATTCTTGTTTGAGAAGCCGTTTTGCTCGGATATATAGGCCTACGTCACAACATGGAATAAAAGACTATCGCAACTTCCGTTTCATACCGACTTAAAATAGCAACCTTCAAGGCAAATCTGTAGCAACAATAGTTTTTACTCAAGCAATTTCTCAGTTTATCTCTAAGTCTACAAAAAAAGCTATTAAACTTTTCAATCGTTGTTGTCCAGGAAAAATTATCGATTTCATGAAACACCTTTTATGCGGCACGTTTAACTCTATATAGGGAAGGCAAAAACTATTTTCCACACTTTTGAATAGTCCCTAAAACCATGCAGTGACTTAACATATTTAAAATCATTAACATTTGACCCTTTTTTTTCTTCTTTTTTTTTTCTTCTGACATGCTCTTCTTAAGCAACGTTATATATTCTGGGATGCTTTTCATGTCCAGTAGCCTATATTGGACACCTGTTGTTGGCATCATTCAGTAAATAAAAAATAGCCTATGTTTGGAAAATAAATTCATATGTAGTCACAATATATATATATATATGGCTACATCGTTCATTTCACAACACAAATTCAGTCTGTTCAGCAGTAGGCTACTGTGTCTTTAAGTGATTTCTGAAGGTAAGTCGGAAGGCAGAAGGGGTGCACGAGACAGCTGCGCGCGCCCGCTCCCGTATGTGGACACTCCAAAAAATGTGTTAAGAATTACAAAAGGTGGATCTGCTACACTGGACGATAAACGCAACAGCTGTTCATCAGTCGTAAGGTGAGTCTCATCCCGTTATGTGTCGCCTGTATGCAGTGGGCTGTTACCACTGTGATGTTTTACGTTAGAGAGACCATACAAAGAGGGTTTTGCAAAATGAACCGGCGAGAAGTGAAGAGGCCCCGCGAGCGTCTCACCGCGAACATATCAAGGCGAACTTTAGCTTTACTCCTTCCCTCTCTTTACTACATTTTAGGGGGGCTGCTTTATTAATAGTGCGATTTAGACGGACGACCCCCGAACTTCCATCTAACAGACCTTCTTTTGACACTAAACGAGTGTAAACACTGCCGGAGACACCGTGGCCGGCAGGCGGAAGACGCTGGTTCCTCTACGGTGTCTCTTAGCTCCGCTCCCCGGTCTCGGGTGCAGGCAGAGCCGCGAGATGCGCGCAGGGACAGCGCCGGTGAGACGGAGCTTTGACGGCAAAACACACAACAAGTTTCTCGTACGGAAGTGTAAAAGAGATACAATGTCTCTATTTGGCGGGAGTTTCATTGTAACATCATAGTGGAGGGAGTTATTTTTTCATAACTTACGAGAGTTTATTGTCTCGGGAGATGAAGCAGTTGAAGGCGGTGGAGGGGCCTCGGCTACTGCGCTGCTCGGGATCGTGGTGTGTAGCATATGCGCCTTTAAAATTAGCAATACAATTGCCATTGTGGTTCCTCTTAACGATTCTGGTTCATTAACGGTTGCAAACGTGATTCTTTTAGTAGGCTTACTAGGCTACTTTCGATAAATAAGTATTTGAAATAAGAAATGTTATTCCTGGGTTCATTCCCCTCAAAGGTAACAGTGTAACAAAGCACCAAGTACATTTTACACAACATTTTTATGAGGCGTTATAAACTAAATAATTATCATAATTGGTTTTAACTATAAAATAAAAACAAATAAAATGTAAATAGAACATTTCCTTCACTAATTTTAACTCAAATACCACTGAATAAAATGTTCTCTTTTGCAAACGTTGTGATATGAACGACTAGTCAGTAAGCTTTAAGTACAACATCACACATTGACAGCTCTTGGCTCATCTAAACAAAATGTGTCTAACTTAATATTAATAATAATAACTATGTAAAAGATTAATATCATTCCGAATTGTGTTTTTCTTTGCTTTAGGCCTATATGTCACTGAAACACCTGTTCTGGCTTGCACAATAATTGCAGTTATTACATCTTTTATGAAAGAATCGTGTAAGAAGTTTATCCACGCTTTCTATTTGCTCTTCTATGCACTGAAAGTTCTAGGGCTTTGTTAATGTTCCCATACTTAAAGTTGCCAAAGTCATTGCATGATTTGCAACGTGCTGCACTTTATTTGTACCATTTGTTTTATCATATAATTTTATTTATCTATTTACCTTTTTTAGAATTTTAAAGATAATAAAGATATTGTTTGATAAGTGAGATCTCTGATTATATTGCTTGAAAAGTACTTGAAAGTCCTGGAATTTTCATGCTTAAATCCTGGTTTAAGCATTTTAATTAAAAAGGTAAAATCAAAAATGTATTTTAAAATTCCAAGCAAGTTGGATTTTTTTTTTTTTTAATAAATACATAAAGCTAATAAAAAATATTAACAGACTGTGTTCATATTCGATAAGATAATCTGCTGTATTACATGATACCAGTTCCGTCAGTTAACATCCATTAACCTGATCAAATCAAATTATAGTCCATTAGTGATCATGTAAATGTTAATTTGAAATGAAATGATGGCTATCATTTGCCTGTAGCTTATGTCTAAGTAGTTAAAGTGACAATTTTACAACTCTCTCTGGAACCTCATACCGTTAATATTTTTGACAAATGAAACCTTATAAGTCTAAAGGTGATCTTTTATATAGCACTCTGCTTACATTGTCATGTTATGTTTTAGAAGTAAATAATGTTGTTGAAATTAAGAAATCTGTTTCTCCCATTTTAGAATGTGAAGATCACCGGTGGAGATTCCCCATGCACCTACATCCCTTCCATTCCGACCTTCTAGAATGTTCCTGAAGACGGTTCCTCCGGTGGTGGCTATTCACTCGGAATGGAGGTCCAGTAAGAGCTGCAGCCTGCCTCTCTTTTTCAATGACAGTGCGTCCGACAGCGACCTTGCCTCAGTTAGTGGCACCCCCATCCCACAGAAGATCCAGATGATTATAGAGAGCCTTCACAGCACCCAGTCTTCGGACATGAATGAAAACGGGCAGACTGAAAAGGCTGCTCATTCCAGCCACGAGGCTGGCTATAAGGGTCAATTGCGATGTATGGACACTGCGACAAGATCCCGACGAGCAGGGGCCGACACTAAGCTACAGTCCGCCATGGTTGATACTGGCGATGATTCAGATAGTGACGATTCTGTGGACAGGGGCATTGAAGAAGCTATTCAAGAGTATTTGAAGGAGAAGGTGGACCACAAACGCAAAGGGGATCTGGTGACAAGTTCGCCCCCAGCGCCCAAACTTCCACGGAGAGAACCAACTGTCCCAGATGCTGCTAAACAACACACACATTCCAGTAGTGCCAAGGTGTTAACCGCTAGCAATCATATCCAGAAAGCCTTGAGTGGGACGCTGGCATTAAAGAAGAAAGTCATCAAGAAGAAGCTAAGCAAAGAAAATCCCTTTAAGAATGCTGACTCAAGTAAAGTTTTGCCTGTAAAAAGTCTTCCTCTACCCAGAGCTAAGAAAGGATCTTCCTCGTCTTCTGAGATGGACAGAACTCCACCTCGTCTTGTTATTAAAGAGGAAGAGGAATTGCTCGATTCAAGCAGCGATGATGGAATCGAAGAAGAGATTCAGAGATTCCAGCAAGAGAAAAGAGAAAAACAGGAAAGTGACAAAGATGTGCAGAGACCTTCACGACAAAGGGAGGACTCTGATTCGAGCAGTGATGAAGGTATTGAGGAAGCCATCCGTCGCTTCCAGGAAGATAAACACAAGCAGAAGAAAAAGAAGAGTCCTCTCAAACCTCCCCAACTCCTGCCTGTGCAACGTAGCAAACCATCCGTCATTTCTCCCGAACGCATGAGCACTCAGCCACTCAAAGCGCTGTCGAAGAAGAACAACAAGAAGAAGAAACTGACAACCAAGAAGTCTAATCTCCCTACACCACTGGCTGTAAACCACTGTTTGAATAAGTGTACATCCCAGGGCTCTAAAGTTAAAGGGTTTACACCTCCCCCTCCAAACCCAAAACAAACCCACACAGAACATCAGATCCACTCCAGCCTGAAGGTCAACACTGCTGAGCTGATGTGTGCAGAAGCCATTCTAGACATCTCCAAAACTGTCATGCCCGAGGTGTTTGAGTCCAACTTAAGCATTGCTAACACAAATTTGCTGCAGACTCCACCATTCCCCATTGTTGCACCATCTGAGAATAAAAGTGATGAGAGCTCCGTTGACAGTGAGGATGGAATTGAACAAGAGATACGGAAATTTTTGGAGCATAAAGCAAAAATGAACAAAGAGCTTCCGATAACAGCAGGTGCACCTCCACCAGCTTCAGGAGATTCGACAGCAAGCAAGGAGCCGAAGAAGACGACGAAGGAAACCCAGCCGAATAAAGCAGCCAGGCTCTCCCTGTCAAAAAAACGCAAGTTTAAAGAGGAACAAAGCAAACTTGACAGAGATGGTGACTTGGTATTAAATGTTAAAGAGGAGCCCCCAGGGACACCTCTGATTCAGAGTGACTCCACCAGATCTGACCTTTCTACCATTCCCACTGTGACATCGCATTCAAGCAGTCTAACCACCATAAAAAATAGCAAACCGAAGCAGAACTCCACACCTTGCAAGGATTCGGATGTTAGTGAACCCAAAGACAAAGGTTCCACTCACAGTACATCCAGCCCAAAGACTGTGATTGGCTCTGAGAGAAACGACAGCAGTGACAAGAGCAGCTCCCTGGACAGTGATGAGGACTTAGATGCTGCAATTAAGGACTTGCTTAAGACAAAGAAAAAAGTCAAAAAGAAAGTGAGGGATATGAAGTCGAGAAAAAATGCCAGACCTTCAGAGGCATCGTCTTTGGATGTCGTGAAAAAACAGAAACCTTTCACCGACCAGAAGAGTATCCCAACCGCTAAGCTTGTTAAGTCTGGCATCTTGAAAGGTGGCAAAGAAACACTGAACGTTCAGGCTAAAAACGACAAGGGTTCTAAAAGCAAAGCTGTTAAAGGCAAATCAGAAGTCCAGAACATCAAACAATCTAAAAGCCCTGCACAAACCGACAAAGTGACCGGGAATGATGGGGTTCCCAAGGCCACAGATGGGGATATACCTTCTTCCAGTCCACGTGCAGAAGATAATGACAGTTCTGTTGACAGCGATGATAGCATTGAGCAAGAGATCAGGAGATTTCTAGCTGAAAGGGCCAAGGTGTCTGCACCTCTCGCCGCAAACATCAAACAGGAAGAGGCCGTAAACTCTTTGCCCTCATCTGCAGAGTTTGATGTTAAAACAGAAATTCAAAAGACTCTTATTGAAACTCCAGTGTCTGCTTCAACGTCAACCTCTGGTAGTAAAAGTGAAATGCAAGAGGAATCCATAGCCACACCCACAAGACCCATGAATGCACCTGCAGAACTCAACAAGGGACCAGTCCTGACACCAGGCAGCAATTGCATTATGGGTTTCAGGAGGACTGAAAGTCAAACATTAGAGATCTCGACCCCAAGAGATCCAAAGAACGGCGGCTCCCAGACAGGAAAGGACAGTCCGACAAGTCATGGCATCAGACCCAACTCCTTCACAACACCCTCTGTGAGGTCAGAAACGCCCCCTTCATCAGGTCACCAAAACTTGTTCCTGTTGAGGCCCGTTAACAGCAGTATGAGCGACGTCAAGGACCCTTCCTTGGCAGACTGCAATGACGTTCCCGTCAGCCGCCACAGTAGATCAGCCACTAGGATACCTTTAAAGGATGTCATTAGCTCTCTTTGTCCCTCACCTCTTTCGAAACCTCAAATTAGTTCCCCTGCAGATAACCCTGCCGTCATCACTGGTGACCTCTCGACCTCAGCACCCCCTGGGGGCAGGACAGAGGGACTTTACTTGCATAACCGCCTGAAAAGGGAAAGACACCTCTCCGATAGACTACACTTATCCCCCGCCACCTCACATCTGTGCCAGCCCTCACCCGTACTGCAGCCCCACCTGGGCAACGAAGTAATCCAGGTGCAACGGGACCAGACTCCTTTCCCATCACTCTCAGCGAAGACAAAACTGCAGGGCATCCAAGCTGAGTCGACAGAATCCTCTGCAAGTTTAGGGGAAAAACAAAGTGAGGGAGAAAGTGTTAGCAAGGAAGAGAAAAAGCAGGAAGATGAGGAAGATAAATGTGTTGATGAGACAGATGTAGAGTCAGATGAGGAAAGGAAAGATCAGAAGACAAAAGACAGGAGGAATCAGCCCTCTAATCAGTGAGTACTTGTCCTCTCCAAACACACACACACATATCAGTTGAGGGAACATGGTCGCCAAAAGCCCAGTACCAATCCATGCTTTTGATCCATCTAAGATATGAAAGACTTCATCAAATTGTTGCGGTCTTTAATTAGAAGGATTAATGAGAGTTTTGGTCATTGGTTTGGGCGGAGTTATGGATCCATATCTGATCCACAGGTGTTCTGCAAGATTCCCAACCATACAGCCGGAATTTTCCTTCGGCTTTAAGCGTTAGTTGTTTTATTTTCAACATTTAGTCTGACGGACTGCAGCGTCTCATCCTGCATTTCAACATTTTTGTCTTTTTGTACTGTATTATTTAGGTTCCAAGGGACCTCATGTAGGACTGTTTGAGTGTACCACATCATTTTTTTGTATGTTTGTACATTTATAAATATATTTAAAAGCAGACATGTCATAAAGAGAGATTAAACTTTTTTTTTATTGTTTTTGTTGTTTTTTTCTCTGCAGCATTTCTGAATGAATCCTGCTTTTCAAACTTTGCTTAATACTTATTGTTTTGAAATTGTGACTACGAGAAGTAATTGCTATGAAAAACCGAAGGTTTATGAAAAGATGAAAATATAACCAGTGAGTTTACATAAGTGAGTTCCACAGGTTAAAAAATTCCCCCATCCATAGGAAAAAAAATAATAATTCCCCAGAAAAACATGGCTAAAAGGTATATAAAACTGTGCAGATTGCATCTTCCAGTACTAAACTGTAAAAAGGACTGCAGAATGTAGAAGCCAAGAGAATGAAATTGTTTTAGTGTGCATCAATGCACATTCATTTGTTATACATTTTGCAATGGTTCTTAAGAACTACAACATTTTTTGTAAATATTTTGATATGTTTCAGAGTAATTCATCCACAATAGAACGACATAATTTTGACCTCTGACCTCTGAGAGGGAGGTCTGAGTCGCCTCTCATTAACATTAAATGTTCCCTGAGGATTCTTGATGAGGAAAATCTCCTCAGTGCAACAGTGAAGGACTAAAATAGGCCTCGTTTGTGAAACACAGGCAAAATTAATTTCTTACAATGAATTTTACAAACAGTTTACCAAGAAATTTGTTCTGCTTGTGTTTCTTAATGAGCCCCTTTGAGTTTACATACAATATGTATATAGAATGTGTATGAAAAACAGCCATTTACTTGGTATGAACATTTTACAGAAAAATGGCAGTAGCATTGTATCCTTTGCCCTTTGAATTACTAACTTGCCCTCAACAAATGCAATTGTCCCCTGATGTGCCCTTTTAACTTTTTTTTTTTTTTTTGTATTTAGTTAGGTGTTCTTTATATTTTTTTTTGTCATAACTAGGTTATTTTTGTACCACTGGACTTAAAACATTCAGAGATTTATATCAGACTGATTACAAATTACAAGGAGGAAACTCTCAATGTTTCAATATTCAGTCATCTTTCTCTTTTTGCACGTTTGCATATTATCAAAACACAATTGTCAAGTCACGCATCTCTCTCTCTCTCTCTCTCTCTCTCTCTCTCTCTCTCTCTCTCTCTCTCTCTCTCTCTCTCTCTCTCTCTGTGCACCTGTTTCTTAGTTCCTGTTTCTGTTGCTTATTATATGTAGGGGCTTTCCTATGTAAAAAGAATGTTATTTATTTTTGTTTATAGAAAAGAAAGTAAAGACTCATGCTGACTATGCTGGGCATTGCCAGTTTTCATAAATATTTTGCAAAAAAAAACTTTTTTGGTCCCCTGCTCTGCACAGAGAAAATAAACTCAAACTGTATCTCTGAAGATGTATAATAAAAATTGACTTTGAGACACAAGGCTGTATTGTTCTTAACTGTGTGTATGTGCAAACATGCATGAACGTGTGAGTTCCCGTACATGTTTATAATCAGTATGTTGCATAGCTTCCTCTGCTATATCTTAATATAAAGTTGCTTCCTTTCTCACGGATGTCCAAGGAAACTAAAGCTAATGCCGGTTTATGTGCGCACTCTTGGATAATCTGTCAAAAAGACTAGTTTCCTTGCGGTTTAAAAATAAACTATATCTACGTCGTGTAACTGACTGGCGAATATTCAAAATATTTGTTTTATATTTCTGTCCTGCTGAATGTTCATGTTTTTACTCTAGAGTAATTAAACACTCATCAAGACACAAAGGAATGGGCTGTCAAATTTTACTCACAAAAGAAGATTGGAGGATTTCGTAAGAATGTAATGTAATACAATTGTTTGTTGCATTATTGTGTCCACATGCTGTGTTGGTTGAACTTGATGCATGATATACTGTATCAGACCAATATTATGTTTTAATGCTTTTTATGTTTATGTTAAAAATGCTTTCTGCTATCCAATTATGTTTTAAACAGTTTGCATGTTTGTAAATGTTGATGTTTTATTGTTACTTGAATATGTAATTCTAGATTTGTTGCTTTGTCTTCTACACTGTAATGCTAAAGTAAATAAACACTCATCCAAATGTGTTTGCAAAATGCATAGATGAAGATTGGAATTCTAAACCGAATAGTGTTTTTAAAAAAGAACATGCTTTGTATTTTATAGTATCAGCAATCAAGTGTGTTATTTGCAGATGACAGATGCAGAGGCTGGCAGTGTATATGCATGTGTAAATATGTTTGTTTTGTTTGCTCCAGGTCTCTCTCCACCTCTATAGATCCAGGGTTCTTACTAAGCCCATATATCGCTCTGGACACGGAGGAGAGGTGTCTGAAATTCCAAACCAGACGCCGCCTCATTCAAAAGCAGCTAGAGGTACATACAATTACTATATTAAAGATTCATGCATTTACTTGCACACACACTGATGTAACACAGATTTAATACACTCATTACGTGTTAAGGGAATATATACAGTATAGACATATGTGATGGTTGAGTTTTTGAAGTGGTTAAGTCTCTGTGTGTGTTATGGGGACAAAATGTCCAAGCAAAGATGTCAATATCGGGCAAAACATGTTTTTATGTGTTTTGCACGTGTGTGTGTGTGTGTTGTAGGACAGCAAATCAGTAAAACGAAGGCTGCAGTTTGTGGTCAGTGTGCCCAGGTAAATACACCACTTAGATAATACAGGACATATTGTTCACTAAATGACATAAAACAACAACTGATGGCTCACATGATAAATAGATATATTGGTGAAGTTGTTTTTGAGTAAAGAACTGTGATAATGTGATAGACATTCATACAGAAATGATTTAGATGCTTTTTGGTTGTTACGCTTTAGTGGAACTTGTCCATGATGTTTTGTTTTATTACAGATAAACTGAAGAAGCTGGAAAATATAATGAAAAGAAGGTTCTCGTGTTCAACATATTGTAATATGAACTATATTTAAAATGTAAGATCTGCATTTAAATGTAAGAAATATATATATGTATTTAAAATGTAATGGTTGCAGCACGTTATTTAGTTCTGGATTTATATTTGTTTTTATTTTCTTGTTTTATCTATCGTTCTTAAGTTCCATCATTTAAATTGTCCATTGTAATCAAAAAGACACTGGTTCTTTGAATAAAGTTTTTTTGTTGTTCATTTCGAATAACGGGGACATTGTGGTACTTGTAGTTCATGTGGTGTGTAACCCAAACGGTTTTTATAAGACCAAAGCATTGTTTGGAACATCACTACCCACAATCCTCTGCGCTTTTCCGCAAGCTCAGTGGGCGGAGCTCGAACGGAAACATGGCAGCGGGCGTCTTAACTAGAGGTGAAATAAAACGTGTTTTTATGTAATGTTAGTTTAAGTGCATTTTATTGTGTAAACCATAGTAAAATAAGAATAGTTATTTACACATAATTACTTCGTAATCTTGCTTGTGATTTGTAATGACACAATAAATTACGTGTGAAACTACGTGACACCATTGAGTTTCTGAGAAGCCATGCATGCAAAATACTTTTGTTAAAAAAAAAAAAATCCTAACATTTAATAAATTGAATATGATGATTTCAGTAACGCAGGTTCTCCGGAGACCTCGGTTGGTCACTGCTGTGTTCTCATGTCACGGACAGACATTCAGCTCTGCAGCAGCTGCAGTCAAATCAACGAGAGACACCGGTGATTATGATTATTATCATCATTATGAAACCCAGCGACCTAGAGATATAATTTCTGTCTGTGTATAGTATATTACAGGGCTTTTCAAACTGGGAGCCACAAGGGAGTGCTGGGGGTCGATGGAAATGTTTAGAGGAAATACAGTGACTTTAAAAATTAATGAAATTAAAAGAAATTATTAAATATAAAAAATATATAAATAAATAAACCACAACAATTGATTAAAATACAAAAGATATTAGGTTAAAGTAAATGATTAAATATAGCTAATTTCACTATCATTTGTTTAATTATTTACATATAAAATACATAGCAACCTTTTAAGTTTTAGGATGGTTGTCCCTTGCATGAGGAGGATGATTATATTTGGGGGTCTGTGGCATCTAAAGATTGAAAACGCTTGCTATATAACTTTTTTCTTTTTTTTTGCAATTTGGTTTTGCTTTGCGTTTCCCACCACATTTTACATTATTGTTTAACCACAAAGACATAAATTAATACAGATGAGATGTATCTTGCATATAGAAGCACATCGATGTAGAATGAATCCTCTTTAGCTAGCTTATGTGGTGTATGAACTTTAATGCAAGTACCTGATATGTGTGCTTTTTTTCTGTAAAGCTGTAAAACAATATTTAAAAGCCCTATACAAAAAAAAAAAACACACAATGAGAGTGTGAGATATATTTATTCATAACTAATATGCAGTCTTCCATATGCAGCTGCTACAGAGAAAATCCAGAATTTCCCACTTACTCAACCAGACTATTTCCGCTTGTCTGAGCTCTTCACCATAAAGGACCTGTTTGAGGCCCGTGTCCATCTCGGACACAAGAAAGGCTGCCGACACAGGTGGGTAATTCATGTGTCTTTCAGTTTGACTTGATATTCTTATAGTTATTATTATAATACATTCAGTTTAAATGACCTATTACTTGAGGAAACTACATGGAATATTTGTGTTTATATTTATTTAAAATGTTTTTAATTCATTTGTTACACAATTCAAATATCTATCTATCTATATGTATATACACAACTATACATATGTAAGTGTGTTTGTGTGTGTGTGTGTGTGCTCACCAAGGCTGCATTTATTTGATCAAAAATACAAAAAAACAACAACACAGTAATATTGTGAATACAATTTCAAATAATGGTTTTCTATTTTAACCCATTTAATCCCAAATTTTTCCCAGAGATGAAATTTATGAGTTTGTGTGGTATTTGCAAGTATATTAAACAATCAATGTCAATAATGTAAAAAAATATTTGAAAAGTCCATGAAAATAAGAGTTTTATCTCTGGTCACAATTGTGACCGGTGGTAGAACACAGGGAGTCTAAGTCTATGGGGTATATAATAAATTAAAAATCTCCAGAAATTAGTTTGAAGACAGAATTAAATTGTTGAAGTGATTTATTCGATTAACAAATAGTTAAACATTGTCTGGCCCAGTTTAAAAAATGACAAAATAGCAATCCTATGCAGCAACATGGCACAAATATTTTAATTAAATTATGATGAAATAATAAATTATAGGAAATTGCTTAGAATGCAATCATTATAAATGATGCAAAATACTTATAATTACAAAATGAAAAGAAAAAAACGTACAGAAATAAAATAAATTAATTAAAATAAACAAATTAAAATAAACAAATGATTAAAAATTAGCCTATGGTAGGAAACATGTAACAATGCCAAGGAACATGTAACAATTCATGAATAACAGGAAAGCATCACAAAAATTATCAATCAACAGTCACAACTGTGTGCTGGTGTGGAACTCATTATATATCACCTTCCTAAAGAAATAACAGTGGAATTATATATATTTTTTTAAATCACAACTGTGTCCTGCCTACCTGTGTTTATCAGCCAGTGGGCAACACCATCAAACCTGGGTATATCAGTCACAGCAGCTGACATTGAGGATGGTCTCCCTTGTCCTTTTGGTGCAGTACCAAATATTTTCAGGAGACTTTGGGCAACTACTTGCTGAAATCCAAGGAGATCATAGTCACAATTCATGACATCTCTGTGGAACAGCCAACTGTTGATCACAGCACTGTGTAGAGCAGGCATGTCATGCTTGAAGTTGCATCCACCTGGAACACCAGCTTGTTCAGCCAAACCCATCACTACACTGGGCCCATGACCTAACCCAGTCTCTGGAAGACAGAGCATATCCAGCTCCAGCAGCCATATCACCCTGTAGCCCAAGAGTGGTCTCCCACTGAAGCTAAGCAGGGCTGAGGCTGGTTAGTACCTGGATGGGAGACCTCCTGAGAAAACCAGGAGTTGGTGCTGGAGGAGGTGTTAGTGAGGCCAGCAGGGGGCGCTCACCCTGTGGTCTGTGTCGGTCCTAACACCCCAGTGTAGTGACGGGGACACTACTGCCAAAGAGCACCGTCCTTCGGGTGAGAATAACGGTGCTCAGAGAGTCACTCTGGGGTCATTAAAAATCCCAGAATGTCCTTCGAAAAAGAGTAGGGGTGTAACCACGGCATCTTGGCCAAATTTGCCCCTTGGCCTCTGTCCATCATGGCCTTCTAATCATCCCCATATACTGACTGGCTTCATCACTGTCTCCTCTCCACCAGTAAGCTGGTGTGTGGTGGGCGTTCTGGCGCAATATGGCTGCCGTCGCATCATCCAAGTGGATGCTGCACATTGGTGGTGGTTGAGGAGATTCCCCCTTCCATATGTGAAGCGCTTAAAGTACCCAAGCGCTTTATAAATGTAACAAATTATTAATTATTATTATTATTATTAAGTGAATCCAAAACTTGACTTAAAGTCAGTCTGAAAGAGAGTTCATAAAAATAACACAGAATTACATATGGGGAACATAGACTCCCTGTGTTCTACCACCGGTCACTATTGTAACCGTCTTCATTTATCTGCAGTTTCACAACAGAATAAAGCATGTATTAATTTAATTTCAATGTGTATGTATAGGTAACCCTTTCATGATGATATGTGCAAAAAATGTATAAGCTATTCAAAAAGGAACTTAGTATTCTTACCTGTCCTTTCTGAGCTTTTATGTCATCCTTTCGTTAAGACGACAGTACCAAGAAATAAATGTGTGTGGTCACATAACCAAACAAACTAATCATGTTAGACCTGCCATAAACTCTTATAGACATCTTACATTTTCATTATATATGAATATGTACTTCATAATATGAGTTACTTTTGAATTTCACACTAAAATATGCAAAGAAAAATTGTGGTCACAATTGTGACCAGTGGGATTAAATGGGTTAATATACTTTAAAATAGTATTTATTTATGTGATGCAAAGCTTAATTTTCAGCATCATTACTCCAGTGTCACATGATGCTTCAGAAATTCAGCTTTGCATGACAGAAATGAGTTATATTTTAAAGAATATTAAAATAGAATTGTAATAATGTTTCACATTATTGTTTTTTTTTTCTGTATGTATGTGTGTGTATATATATATATATATATATATATATATATATATATATATATATATATATATATATGTACATGTGTATATATATGGTATATGTGTGTGTGTATATATATATATATATATATATGTATATGTACATGTGTATATATATATATATATATATATATATATATATATATATATATATATATATATATATATACATGTATATATATATGTATATGTGTGTATATATATATGTATATGTGTGTATATATATATATATATATATATATATATATATATATATATATATATATATATATATATATATATATATATAGACACACACACACACACACACACACACACAGTAGTGTTTTTAATGACCCTACAAGTTCGATTTAACCATCAAAGTATGAGGAAAATGTTTTATATTTTGTACTATGCAAAAAATAAATGCATAGAAAAACAAAAAGCTCAGGAAAAAGCATACATTGACGTACAACATAATTGGTTATTAATATTTGGTTGGTTCTCTCTTGTATTTTGCATGTCTTAATGTCTTTATGCTAACAAAATCTTAACACTTTTTAGAATTTGCCAATTTTCTTAGACTGGACATCACTTTTGGCCACTACTGTATTAAATATATACAAGGTGGCAAAACCTGAACTTTATTTGAGATCTCTAAGCTATGTTTCTCTCTCTAGGCTGATGGAACCGTACGTGTTCGGCTCTCGTCTGGATGTTGACATCCTAGATCTGGAGCAGACAGCAGAACACCTCCAGCGGGCGCTGAACTTCACGGCTCACGTGGCGTACCGCGGCGGGATCATCCTGTTCGTGAGCCGCAGGCGGCAGTTCGGGCACCTGGTGGAGTCGACGGCGAGGGAGTGTGGAGAATACGCTCACACACGCTACTGGAAGGGAGGACTGCTCACTAACGCCCCTATCCAGTACAGCCCCGGGGTGAGACTTCCAGACCTCATCGTCTTCTTCTCCACGCTCAATAACGTCTTCCAGCAGCACGTCGGGATCCGGGACGCAGCCAAAATGAATATTCCCACCGTCGGGATTGTGGACTCTAATTGTAACCCCAGCCTCATCACGTACCCAGTGCCAGGCAACGATGACACTCCTGTTGCGATGGAGACGTACTGCCGGCTATTCAAAATGACAGTGAACAGGGCAAAGGATAAGAGGAGACAGATGGAGCTTCTCAAGGGTATTTCAGCCTCAGGATGAGGGAAAGTCAATGAGCTTCAGCAGCGCTAATCACGGTGTTCGTCCACATATAGAAAGCTCAGTCGAAATATGAGTAACTGCAGTTCAAATTCAGGTTAAAAATGAACCATCCCAGAACTGAAGACGTCCAACAACTTAATTTGCCAATGTAAAATCCAGTGGCTTCGAACTGAATATTTATTGGTTTTGTTTTGATTTCCATTGCTCACTTGTTATGAACCCAATAAAGTATTGCAAATCCATAGTGCGATGTTTACTTGTCATGCCATTAAAGATGGTCAGTAAAAAATAGCTTTTTTGGCAGCAAACACTTAAGATGGGTTTGGTGCACACGGATAAAAAAGTACTTTTGTACCAAAAAAAAAAAAAAGTATCTTTAATGCTGTAGGCCTTTTCTGCCAGAGGTCCTGGACATCTTGTTCAGTTACATGGTATCATGGATTTGATCAAATACCAACAGATAAAAAATCAAAACCTGACAGCCTGTGCTAGAGATCTTATGACGGGCCATGTTTGGATCTTCCAACAGGACAGTGATCCAAAAACAAACATCAAAATCAAAACAAAAATGGGTCACTGAGCATAAATACAAAAGCCAAATTAAGGATAGTAAAAGTCATTTTCAAGCACAAATGTAACAAAACATTTGAAGTTATAAAAGGTTGTAATTCTAGGCTATACAGTAAACAGCTTGTGAAAATAAAAATATCAAATACAATTATAAAATGTTAACATATTTGTTAAATAGTTTTATTTATCATCATTTATGTTGTTTTATTTTTGTAATGGGTTTTTGTCATAATTTTGTTATAATATTGTTTTGAACTGCTTGATATTTGGTTACTATTAACTGTTTATATTGTGTGAGTTTTAATTTAAATCATAATAATTATTAATGTTAATAATAATATAGGGAACCCACAACAATTAAAAAACAAAATCATTTAATTAATAGATGATAAAAAATGAGATTTCAGTGATATTTTGACAACTCAAATAGGAAATGAAATTTCTATTTCTGAAATGAAATGAAAATACACGTTCTGACTTTTCTAACCTTTATCATTACTGCAATGCTCGAAACATACATCCTTGTATTTTAAAAATACCGTTCAATAAGACCCCCAACCTTTTGTTTTATCTTTTTGGAGAGGAATTGAAGCATTAATTCATGGCTCTGTGTAAATCCGCCTTGAATGTCCCAGCAGGCTGCCGTACTTATTACTATAAATACCTTTAGCCACTCCTCTGGACTCACCACCATAGACAGTAAAAGAAACTCACTGGGTCTTCTGCAATGAAGGTGAGAACATCTACATATTGCCTACATATATCTTGATTTCACGAAGCAAAATAATTTGCGCGTTAGATTTTTATTATGTATACATAAGCATTTTATGTTATTATATTGTATTGTAAGATATTGACTGTACATTAGATCTTGTGCATTAGAATACTTAGTAAGGGTACAGTTAATGAGTGTGGCATCATAAAAAGAAGTATGTAATAGTATTTATGATGCATTAATTAATCACATTAAATATGTTCGATTGGTACATATGCAGTGTTTACAGACATAACTCACCTTCCTGCTTAAAACTGGCTGAAACCGCCCACGTGTTGCATGCAAATAACTTAGCCTTTAGTATAATACGAAAACGTTGATCTACAGTGCAAAATCCTGGATTCTGCTGTTAAAAGCTTATAATGAAACCGTGCTGTCATGTTTTAGTACTTTATTTATTTATATATTATACTATATATTTAGTTATTTTTATTCTTGGACACACAGCAGCGACGCAGCGCGTGCTCGTGTCGGTAGGGGGCGTGAGCGCGCAAGACACGTGATTTCATCTCAAAGTGACACTCACTGCTGTCAATCACACACTGAACCCACTGCAGTGATGTCAACTTTACAGAAAACAATGCTGTTGAAACAATTATGTTTTAACTCCACTACAGACCCTGAATGAGGGCCTTTTTCTTCCTGTTTGGAAACCACCATGATTTTCCAGCATCAGGTAAAGATTTACCGTCAACAATATTTATAACCATATATGGTTGAATTTCACTTACTAGCCTGCTTCTGCCTAAATTAAATCTTAAGGAAATTTCAAAGTGATCAGAGAGGAAAAATAAATAAAAAATATTCTGTTATTTATAAAACACACAGTTGACATAGTTTTACATTTTTCTCATTTTTGTTTTTAGATTAAAATTTATAAAAGTTTGAGGTTTGAGGAAATTAATACTTTGATTCAACAAGGATGCATTAAATTGATCAAAGTGACAGTAAATATGTATATATATTGTATATATATATATATATTATATATATATATATATATATATATATATATATATATACTTATATATTATTTAAATGTTTATAATGTTACAAAATATTTCTATTTCAAATAAATGCTGAACTTTCTATTCATCAAAGAATTCTGAGTAAAAATGTAATAAATGACACTGTAAAATATATTCAAATAGAAAACAGTTGTTTTAAATTGTAATAATATTTTGATGACTGTAATAATATTATTTTTTATTAAATAAATGCAGCCTAGGTGAGCAGAAGAGACTTCTTTCAGAAAACTTAAAAATATTACTGACCTCAAACTTTTGAACAGTAGTGTAAATAAACTGTATGTAGCATTTTTCATGCTAGTATTTTACATAATATATTATTAATAACATACAACTGCATTATAAATGCATACAAATAAATACAATGTATATAATTTGCACAATAATTCTGCACAAATCAGATTAAAAAAAAAAAGTTTTTGCTGAAGTCTAGTCCATCAGTGTGTGTATCTTGTGTAAGTGTGTGTGTTTGTGTTCTCTGGGTTTTGCCCTATGAGACGTAACTCTGGCTGTGATGCCACTGTTGTGCCAAAAGTGGGCAGAAAGAAACTGGCTTGTGATCGACCCTGCTGTCCTGCATGGTGGACCAGGGGCTTGGAACGAGGCCGGATAACCCAACCCAGACCTCTGTGTGTGTTAGTGCCAATTTTAGTCTGTTAAACTCTTTCCGAATACTCCATTATTCCCTTAAATTGTTTTTGTATTTGAATATTCTAGATTCTAACTGTGCTTCATGAACTCAAGACAGACTCGGAATGGATGAAGTGGAGCGGCATTTTACATGGGTTGTGACTTCAAGTGCCCCATTATGCTTTTTCGGATATTACAGTTGTGAGAACAGACTGCACCATCTGACCAATCAGAGCAGAGTAGACCAATCACAACAGACTGGGCCATCTGACCAATCAGAACAGAGTAGACCAATCACAACAGACTGGGCCATCTGACCAATCAGAGCAGAGTAGACCAATCACAACAGACTGGGCCATCTGACCAATCAGAACAGAGTAGACCAATCACAACAGACTGGGCCATCTGACCAATCAGAGCAGAGTAGACCAATCACAACAGACTGGGCCATCTGACCAATCAGAGCAGTGTAGACCAGTCACAACAGACTGGACCGTCTGACCAATCAGAGCAGAGTAGACCAATCACAACAGACTGGAGTATCTGACCAATCAGAGCAGAGTAGACCAATCACAACATACTGGTCCATCTGACCAATCAGAGCAGAGTAGACCAATCACAACAGACTGAACCATCTGACCAATCAGAGCAGAGTAGACCAATCACAACAGACTGGAGTATCTGACCAATCAGAGCAGAGTAGATCAATCACAACAGACTGGCTCATCTGACCAATCAGAACAGAGCAGGCTCTCTGAAAAGAGGGGTTTAGAGAGACTGGGTCGTTTATTAAACTGTTTCACTATTTACATTGTGAGAAAAGAGGTGATGCTGCAATGTATATTAGTAGAAAAGTAAAACTTTTTTTTTTTTTTTTTACCTTGAATTCATGTAAACCTATCGTAGGAACATCCAAAACAAAACTAGGAACCTTTAAAGTAGCATAATAGGGGCACTTTAACCCAGTACCCTGAACAGAGGTCAAAGGTCGACTGCAGAAAGCTGGACAAGTAAGTTTTCCTCCTCCACTAAACACACACACACAGAGGTGTTTTTGCTCCTCGAGGCGTTGCAGCACAGCTGGATGTGCCGTGTCTGTGTCATGAGGCAGCGTAGAGCAGAAGGGCGCCATAAATTACTTTGTACACACAATTCCACAATGCAAAGAATGAGTGCCAGCCCGTACAAACCAGCATGAGTCCCTGTTTCAAGGGGGATTTTAATCCTGTAAAGTTTAGTCGGTCCTAAAATGATCTTAAAACAATTTGAATAATAGACCAATCTCAATTTTTTTCATTTCCAAACAACTTTGCATGACTGTCATGCTGTTATCTGCAGTATATTTAGGTTTTAATTAATTCTAATTCTGATAATCAGCTATTTTGAATTTAATTCAAAGTTGTCAACAAGAAATCAGTAGAGCAACAACAACAACAAAAAAGTCTCGGGATTCCTTCTGCTGATGAAACCGTATGATTTTGTGTGAAGTGTGTTGTGATTTTTACTTGCATTAGAAATGGATCTTTGCTTCAATCTTGATTTTGCTTTAATAATTTCAGAAACATGACCAACCAAAATGTTCATCTGCTGCGTGCCACATGTATCCGACTCAACTGAGGTTGTTGATCTCCACCTGCTCTTTGGGCCAGCTGAACAAGATCACATGACCATCACCCTCAACATACTTCATTCTGATTGGTCAACTTTTTTAACGAGCCATAAATTGTACAGTTGTTTTCACTCGCATCAATAATCCAGTGTCAGTTTATTTATTTTGAAAGCTGTCATAACAGAGATAATCCACAGTGAACTGGTCATTATCACAAAATAAATCTGTCTTTTTTCTCCATAATTGATCATGAAAAAAGTAAAAGTTTGGGGTCATGAAGATAAAAAAAAAATTGTTTTATTCTGCAAGGATGCATTAAATAGATCAATGTGGCGCATTGTTTTAAAACATTCTATTTCAAATAGATGCTGTTCTTGTTCTTGCAAACGTTCTATTCATCAAAGTGAATAGATCTGAACGCTAAGGTCTGCGTTCTATTTTCAATATTGATAATAATAAGAAATGTTTCTTGAGCAGCAAATCAGCATATTAGAATAATTTCTGAAGGATCATGTGACGCTGAAGACTGGAGTAATGATGCTGAAAATTCAGCTTTGCACAGTAGATACAGTAGATCACATTTTAAATATGATATGCTTTAATTGCATTCATAATTATGCTAAGTAAAATATGCTATAATTAATATCTGCATCTAGAGTCAAATTATAGATTTTTTTTTTGGGAACTAATAAAACAAGTCTTAACTTTAGACTAAAGTCTTCTGATGTGATAATTCTTCTGCCATAGAAATATTTAATGAAATAAATGTAAATAAATAACAGCTTGTTTGAGTCTTTGTCAGTCCAGCATGTGAATTTACATGTTTTGGTCCTGTTAGTAACACATCCCTTTAAAGGTGAGGTTTTGGGAGGCCTCCTTGACTAATATATGCAGATTCCTTGTTTCTTTCTAAAGGTCAGGTAAAAGGATACATGAATTTGGGTTTTGTCCTCCAAGAGCTGTGCTTTTTGTGCCAGTGCTTCACCCAAAAACAAAACATGTTTAATAAAACACGTACGCACAATTTGAGTTTCAAACATTTACTAATCATTGAATAATAGTTGAACAGAATGGAGGTAAAATAAATATTTAAGAGCCTGAACAAGGCCAGATGCTAATTGTGCTGCTCTCCATACAGAGTCACAGAATAAAATAAGAAACATGAATTAATAGTACATAAAAATCACTTCATTCAACAACATGAAAAGCCTAGCACACACTAGAAGACATAAGCTTGTCCTTTAGAAATCAACTCTCGCGTAGGTAATGTGTGTGTGTGAATCTGTGCAAGAACCACATTTCAGGATTGTTCCCACAAAGTCAGGGAGGAGATTGATCTTGAAAGTAAAAAGAAGAAAACAGGAGTTTTTAAATGTGCGCTTGGTCACGTGATTCTTAATGTAAATACTCAGAGAGATGTATCCGTTGGTTATCCGTGAAATGTGCACGTTGTTTAGTATTAATGAGATGCGAGATGTTTATAAAAGTGGCTACTGTGAATCAAGTGGAAGTGTTTACAGTATGCACACGCACTTTCAGGTTTATATGCAAATATGTTTTACATACCTGTGCATTCAGTCACTAGACCGTGATTCCTCAAACTGTACTTTCTGTTCAACACCATATTGTTTAATGTTAAAGGGATAGTTCACCATTTGCTCGCCCTCAAGTTGTTCCAAACCTGTATGAGTTTCTTTGTTCTGTTAAACACAAAAGAAGATGTTTTAAAGAATGTTGGCAATCAAACAGTTGATGGACCCATTGACTTCCATAGTAGGAAAAAATGACTACTGTCAGCTGTCTGGTTACCAGCATTATTTAAAATATCCTCTATTGTGTTTAACAGAACAAAGAAACGCATACAGGTTTGAAACAACATGAGGGTGAGGTGAGTAAATGATGACAAAATGTTTATTTTTGGGTGCTCTATCCCTTTAATAGTAATCATTTTCCAAAAACATAAACCCACATACCCTGAGAAACACAGCAAGTAATCTCACCGTTTAAGCATAGCAAATCCCATCACAAATGCTTCAGACCGCTCAGAAAAGGAATATCCTTCCAGTAAAACTACAACATGAGATAAAGCATCCTCCTAGAATACACACACACCAACACACCATACACTCTGTAAAAAGACATATTTATATAACCTTTACTCATTCCTTTAACTCATACTCATTCCAGTGTTGACGTCTTGGTTGAGTTGCAGGTTTCGGCGTAGAGTCCTGACTTAAAAGGAAGGGTGCTTCCAAACATTGCTAAAGATCCCTCTTGTTCCATGTTTAAAGTCAAAACAGGTGTGGATGTAGTTTACCCTTCAAGAAGCAACTCACAAAAACTGTCTTGCTCAAGGGTATTACAGTTGTAGATCAAGACTGTCCTCTTGCAAACTCTTTCCTTGGGTTACTACTTAATGGAATCAACCTTTTATCTTTGTGCTTGCAGCCCCAATCCTTTTAACCAAAAGTTCACAGAGCAGGACTGAAGGTTTCATTTGGGAAGGGGTTTTGCATGGTCAAAGAAAGTCCTCCAGTTGTCTTTGTTCGTAATTAGACTCTTAACTTCACCTTGGAAATTTTGGCCAAAGGAAAAAGACAGTTCCAATAGTTTTTCTATAGATTTAAAGGGGTTTCAGTAGCCTGACGTCGTCATACTCAGATTCTAGTCAGAATGTGAGTCTGATACTGCTCCATTGAGCTTTGATTATGGGGCGTGTTTCAACCGAACCAGGAAAAAAAATGCCTCTGCACTCAATTGGATAGACCTACAACCAATCAGAGCAACGGAGTAAGTGACGTATGTTTTTCAATCATGTTTCCGATCGCGGTTCTCTGTTCCTCTTTTAAAATGAATGCGCTGTCGATATCTTCTATAACAGACGCGATGGCGGAATCTACACATGATGTTTCATAAACAAAGTTCAGGAGGAGCACGTTCAAATAATCAATCCAATCAACCGTCTACGGTCTACACTATCAGCATGAGAGGAAGCATATATTTATTCACTCTGTCAACTCACCTAACATTCCTTGACAGTTTTCAGCATCCCTCCACTCACTCTCGGCTTGTTCTTCCACAGCCTGGAATACGGGGGGAGTACTTTGGGTTCGGGCCGAATACCGAGCCCGAAGCCTCTCCTCGGACAGCACGCCAAATATGCATTTATTCTATCTGACTTATTTGTAAGCGTGAAATCTCAATTCTTCAGCGGCAGTCATTTGAATTCAACCCAAGCGCTCGTTGATGACGTGGATGATTACGTTACCGTTGCTCATCTGTCCATCATCGTATAAAGCCCACCCTGACAATTTGATTGGTCCGAACAATTTTTGTTCGGGCATAATAGCTCCTCAACGGAACGAGTCCAGACCGAACTTCCCGACCTAAAATTTTTGTGGGCGGGGCTAAGTTCGGCTGGCATCCAGGCTAGGGTTTCAGATGAGTCAAGTAAAATTAAACCTAGTAAAATAGAGGGTGGGGATGTAGAGCAAGTCCAATCTCTCAGAAACTCTCCTTTCCTAGGTTTACTTCTACTTGGAATTGACCCTACTAGTATTGTGCTTGCAGCTCAGATCCTTAACCAAAAGTTGACCAAGCAGGATTCAAAGTATAATTTGGGAAGGTGTAGCAGTCAAATTGTTTTTGTTCGTAACCGTATAACTTTCGGGCAAAGGTGAACAAAAAAGTCTTCAAAGGCATTTCTATAGGATAAAAGGATCTTCAATTGATTCCCTTGATGAAAATAGTAGGTGGGGATATAGTGTATGCCCTTTCTTAGCATTCACTATATTCTCTCTCAAAGATGATTGATGTTCGACAGATTTTAAGTCTGTAGTAGCTGACAGAGTTCAGCTTTTCTGTTGGCCCTTCAGAGGCTGCTGTGCCGACCCCACTTTTGCTCTCAGGAAGTCTCCAATTCTCCTGCTCTTCGTTGCCTTTCTCTTGATCATCCCTATGTTGGTCTCAAGAGTACTTGGTATTCGAAATCTTCTTCCACAGTAGTGTTTTGAGGTTGTTCAGAACAAGGGAATGATGCACTTCCATCTGCGAGGCAAGCCCGCTGAGAGTCACACAGGTGCGGAGCTGTTTCTCCAGGTCCTCCCTCAGGTCTGATGGCGCTCCGAAGAGTAGGAAGTCTTGCAGTAGCGCGCACACCTTGGCCAAGTTGGGCTGCACCACCTCCACATTGCACTGCCTTGCCAATCGGTCGCACGTCGCAGTACAATCTCGCCCGTAAGTGCAGTCGGCATTTGCCTCGCAAGTTCTCCCTCGCAGGAACCCCTTGACGGCTGCCTCCGATGCTAAGCTCTGAAGGTCCGCCATTTTGAAGTCATAATTTGCATTGTAGCCAACCCTTCTCGGGCTTGCGTCACATATGTAGAAGCTTCCGTAAACGCCATGAAACACCTCCTCCACGAACTCTAGCAGACCGATGGTTATTCGAGCCCTGCGGGGCCAGGCGGGAGCGAGCCACTGGTTTAGAGCGACACCCAGCGCCTCAGGAAATACTGGCTGCAGCCAGTCAGGCACCTCCAGCCTGAAGAGGGCGCTGTGTGCTACGTGTTCGGTCACGTAAAGGTCTCCACAGAAGCCCAGCAGGTGAGGAGCATGTTCTTTATCCTGCAGTGCCACCATCAAAACAAATTCATTGATCTGAAGCAAAGCCCACACGGATTTCGCCTCTGCTAATGAAACTTTGCCATCACCGTTGACATCAGCTAGAGAAATCACACGGGTTACAAGGGTGCCAAGAGACGATTGCTCTCCAACACTGTCCTGTGAAGGAATGAGAGAAGGAGAAAGGGGAAAATTTAGGAGCATAGAAGTATTCATTCTAGAAAGCATTTTATTGGAGAAAATCTTTATATGCATTTATGTAAGAGATCATTTAAAAAAAATTGGGATTGTTTTTCAGTTGGAAAAAAAGAAGTAATTAATTTGCCAATTTTAGGTGTACACTAACAAACAGAGTAGCTACCGACTTCGGCACCAAGTCGGTAATGAAATTTAAAACAGCATTTCCCTCTAGCATTTTGTGCGCTGTTGAACGGATTCTTAAACACCTCTGATTGGCCATTGCGTTCACGCACTCAACATATGTCTGTGATTGACTACAATGATCAACGCTTTAAAAACATGTTGTCTTCACTGAGCGCTTACACAGATATACAAGGGAGCGTTTGAAGACGTTTTTGAAGCGTTGTTCATTGATTGTAGCCAATCACAGACATATATGTTGAGTGCGTGAACGCAATGGCCAATCAGAGGTGTTTAAGAATCCGTTCAACAGCGCTCAAAATGCTAGAGGGAAATGCTGGTATTGTCACATTTTTTAAATTTCAGTACCGACACAAGCCTCAACATTAACAGACACGGACTAAAAGCCACAAAACTTCATGAGATGTTTAAATTACAGTCTTATCAAGTACACTTGTATGCTGAAGTGTGCATGGCCATTTACAGCATTTGTGTGGGTTGTGTTTAAGCCAGTGTGTTTGTTGTTCTCCCCTGTGACACTGAAAGTGAGTGTATTGTTCTGGCTGTGACCTTTTCAAGCTCCTTCAGTTATTTTTGGCTTCTCTTCCTTGTTACCCCACTCCCTCCCCTGCTCTCTCTCCATTTTCACCCTTCTACAGGAGAATGAGGAACAGCCGAAAGCTTAGAGAGGCTTAGACTGTCTTTGGCGCACTTTCTGCTTTGCTCTGCAGGACATGAACATCTCAAATCTCAGTCACAATTAGGGCTGGGTGACGCAGCGAATATTCTTCATATATTCCTGATCAGTTGAATGGTGATTTCATTTAATCAACATTGAAAATCAAGGCAAGAGCATAAAACTGGTTTCTTTGTCGAATGCAGGTCTGGTTTGCTGTGATATTTGCTTTTAATGTGAAAAATTGACAATAAAGGAGATGTAGTAGATGAAGAGACCTTGAGGAAGGAATGCAGCATCGCTCTGAATTCATCCATGGATGTTCCGCGGGTGGGTTTATCATAGAGGTTGTTGTCATGCAGTAGTGGAGTGTCAGGACCCGTTTCTCCTCTCATGCTCTCTTCAATACCACACTTCACCAACAAGGCTTTCTCCTTCCACACAGCACTGTACACCTGCACCACGCACACATATATATTAACAGCTGTGTGACAGATATATATGCCTATTTAGGACCATCATTTAGTTTTTTACGTTGTGACCAATTAAAATATGAATTATTTAAATAAATAATGCATTAAAAGGGTAAAATAATACAGTAAAAAGGTAACTAAATAAAAAAGGTAAATATGAAGTAAAATGTCTAATGAATATTATGGGAGGAAAATGTGCTTGTTGTGTGACAAAAAAATTATTTATTTTTTCTTTTCTTTTTTCTTCTTTCTTTCTTTCTTTTTTTTTTTAATTAAAATGTAACCTGAACATATTTTCAACATATTTCAAACCTATTTTATTTTAAGAATCATCCATTATTGTATATATACATGCCTATTTAGGACCATTATTTATTTATTTTTCACACTATGACAAAAAAATGAAAAGAAAAAAATAAATGATTAATAATTAAATTATTTTTAATAAATCAAATAAAAAAATGTATATAGTAAATAAGTAAGATTGCAGTATAGGAAAATCACCATTGAGAAAAATGCATATTAAATTAAAAAACGGTGAATATAAAGTAAAATGTCTAGATGCATTATCTCAATGAATCTGGGAGGAAAATGTGCTTTTTTGTTATGGAAAATAAATGCAAAAAAGATCATTTCTTATTTATTTTCTCATCCATGCGTGTGTTTACCTGGTGTGTTGGTGACGTTGAAAGACAGTGTTGAAAAGACAGCGTTTTCTCCTCGCAGAGAGACTTACACACTGACCCAGAGATGATGCCTCTGCGGTAATGATCACACTAAAACACACACCCAGGAAAAGGACAAGTATTAACCACAAATGCAACATACTATAAATACTATATCTTGCCATCTATTCTCAATTAAACAGCCTTGTTCCAGCCACTGGAGGACAAACCTGCCAGTTAGAGGACAGACGGATCATGATGTTATGATGGATTGGAGCTTGGGCAGATAATGACCACAAATGCACAGATCACTCTAAAGGCAGCGTATTACTTCTCCTCATCTGCGCTCTCTCTTCCTTCTCGCTTTCATTTCTGATATCTATCAAAGTGGCTGTCAGCATGCATGCTGCAAAACAAGAGCTGAAAAGGGCTTTCCTTTCTCTGGGCCTCACCAAGAGTCTAAACTATAACCGCGACACACAGATATGCACAGACGTATATTCTAACATCACTTTGAAAGGCCTGGCAAATTCGTTTGATACAAGATGGTGAGTAGATGAGATAATTTTTTGGTGAACTATCTTTTTAAGAAAGAATATGTAAATGAGTTTAATCACAAATTCTACATTCAGCTACAGGATGTAAACTCAATCACACAGCATAATTAGCCTAGTGTTACAATAAAACTGAGAATATTTAAATTTGGTTTCTATAACAGCATAATTATGGACTGCCAACTCTCGCTTCCTCCTTTTAATTTTCCAGTTTCAGCAGATACTGTATGTGCAATGACTTCCTGTCAGTGGCAAATACTAGAGGGCAAAACAGCATAAATATACCCCATCTGTGTATGAGATCGCACTGAGGTGTTTGTCAATCATCCTGAATCATCACAAGTGGTAAATCCTCTCTATTCTACGTGGATTCCACCTAAGTGGCAGGGAACGGCGCTCATGGGAAGAGATGTCCAGCTCAACTTATGCATTATGGAGGATGCAGTGACTTACGATGAGCATGGTACAGACGTGTCCTCTGCAGAGCTCTGAATAAGAGGAATACTGCATGTAAATCACCCAGCTGGCCACCAGAATCCCAAACCACGCCACCAACAGGTACTTGACCTTCACTGCAGGTAAGCGGGACTGAAAGAAACATAAATATACACTCAACAATATTTCACATGACATATATAAGCTCTTGTTTACATTACATTTTCAATTCAATCTTATTTCCAATTTCATATGTTTCAAATTTTTCAATAATCAATCTTAACTCAAACTTTGACGTACTTTGACTATATATCATACAATAATGTATAACCGTTTCTTTCTTACCTTATAATAAATATATTAAGTATTACACAGAAAGGTAAAATATTTTAAAAATAAGCTAAATGCAATATTTAAAATGAATTGAAATAATTTAAAATGTAATATTTATTGATGAATCTTAATTCAACCATTGTCATAATTTTATGACATACAAGCAAACTATTTAGAATAATTTATTTACACAATAACTAAATTAAGTATCACACAAAAATGTGCATATAAAAATATGTTAAAAAATATGTAAAAATATAGATGCAAAATGTAATATTAATTTAAATATATAATTTCTTTAAATGCATTTCAAATTAAAATTTAATATTTATCGATGTGCATTATGTCTCAAATGTTTTGCTTTGAACAGTGAAATAATTTTTGTTTTTCATATAGGAAAAAAATATATTAAATTAAATGTTGAAACTTGATGATGACATTGTGATGAATATGCCAGGGTGGAGTGTTTTATGCAGGATTTGTGCCACATTTAAAAGGTCATTTGAAAAACGTTTTGATTTGAGCAGAAAATCAGAATGGGGCGAGTTGGCTTGCGATGGAACCGTAGCTTTGCTACTTTGAGAGAGAAAGCAACAGAGAAAGATTTTAATGGTGATTAGCGTGTGTCCTCTTCTCTTGGACAGCTTTCAGGTGTAAAAGGGCACTGAATGCCGGAGGCAGCAACTGTTCTCTGTCCTCGAGTGGGAAAGTGAGTGTGTGTGACTCTGTGAAAACACACATATCTGATTACTGCCTGTTGATACAGACAACTGTTATTAGACACCTAAATTCACTCTGTGTGTTCTCTGAAAACAAGGCCTGAACAAGCAATCCAAAAAATTCAGTTTTTAAAATAAATTTCTATCATGTAAAAATATGCACTGAATTTTTAATTGAAAAATAAACATTATGTAATAATTTACTCGCCCACATGTTGTTCAAAACTCATATGAACAACATCGCAATTGAAAAGACATGCAAATACAACTAATGGGGCTTTCAAGCTTCAAAAAGCATGCAAAAACACCATACAAGTAACAAAAAAAGAGGTCATATGACCACATCATGAAAAATGTCACCTTATCTCTTCCTGACACATTCATTTGAGTAAACAAAAGTAGAGATGTCGCATGCATGAACGGTTCATTCTTTTGAGTCAAATCTTTTCAATGAATCTATTGATCTCAATACCAGCCTGAGTGATTTGATCACAAATTGACAAAAACAGACAAGCTCTTGTGTGAGGCGGTTTATGAGATAGCCTTTGGTTTAAAAGAATACAAATACATTTTTATCTGTCTTCAGTCATAACTTGTGGAAAAAAATAGGGCAGACACTTGACAAAGATGACAAACCGCCTACATTTGCGCACGTTATCAAATGGAGTATACTTTGCTAGCATATGCTAGCGTACACGTAAAACAACTAAGCATGCTTTGGAATGCTTTAGAATTAGGGTTTAGTTTAGTGTTAGTTGCATGCCATGTAAGTATGCATCATTTATAGTTATTACTACAGTAACTACATGTAACAAGGGCATTGTCAAATAAAGTGTTACCACATTAAATAGTCTGTTCCTTACACATGGCTTCAGAAGACTTGGAATATAGCATACAAGTCATCCGGATCACTTTTATATTTTATTAAGCTTTTGCATCATTCTTGGAAGGCTGAAAGCCTCAGTTCCCATCCATTGTAATTGCATGGAATAAAACACCAGTGAAACTCTAGTGCTTTTGTTTAACTTCAGGCTGAATCACTGCTGTTTTCGTTCTCTTGTACGAGAGAAAAGAAAGATGCATTTGTCATCTGTGCCATCTTCAGTGCAAGGAGTTGACCTACACAGTCTCAAACGGTCATAAGTATCAAACTTATGATACAGTGTGCATTAAGCATCAGTCGTGTGTATGTGTGTGAGATTAGCTAAAGATGGGGAAACAGTATATTAACTGCAACATTTAAAATGACAGATCCTCTTTCATATGATTTATGTAACCTGTCTTTTAACAATACAGACGAAGAATGCAATGCATATAAATCAGGAGATTCAGTGATGGTATCAAATGGTCATACCATGCTATATGATAGAATAGGGGTGACCGGGGCTAGTTGTCACACTGGGTCACAAAGACTGTATTTCAGTAACTTTTAGAAGTACAATTACACAAATGTGTGTTTTCACTAACAGAATTTGTTGATATGTTTACATGTTGTCTTTAGCATATTTACTGTTTCATTAATACGTGTGCAATATATATATATATATATATATATAGACACTGCTGTTTAGATTTTGCTGAAAAGCCTAAAATAGGTTCATTTACTGGCAGGTTCCCCCTATAAGTTGGGCATGGTGTCACAAAATGTCAACATATTTCTGGGCAAAAATGTTTAATAGCTAACAGAAATTGACTTTCAAAATTAAACCTCCCATGAGATATCTTTACTAGAGTAAAAATTCTAACTATCCCTGGTTCCCCTTTTCTAATGACTTCAATTTTTATGTCTCATGGTATTTACACAGTATTCATGGTAATGCAATGCCCAGGAAACATATTACCTTGGTGCCATACTCAAAAAACATGGTGATATACCATGGTACTTCTGTGTTACTGTGTTATTTCAATTTCTTTAAAAGGTTTCCGCAGGAAAATTATTCCCAAACATCGTCATTCGAGTGAAGAAAGTTACCTTTAAACCCTTAGATAAGGGACAGAAGAGCACCAGGTGCACCAGCCTGCGTAAACTCCTCGGCATCTTCACAGGAACACTGATGATGCGCAGCACAATTACAGATTCACTTTCTCATCTCGTTTTCTCCTTTACAGACGACACGCCAGCGGTGTTCTCCGGCACAACAAAGAGCAAAAATAATCATTTGCTCTTATTTCATAGCCCTGTACTTTCGTTTCAAGATGCAATCGGCCGTGCGATGGAGAAACATCCCATGCTGGTGGTGCTCAACTCAAGGGCACGCGCGCGCACACGCATCCATTTGCACGCGCTGCATCCAGAGACGCGCGAGCTCCAGGCATCATCCTCGCGCGACGAGATACGGTACGGCCAAAGATGCTTTAAAAACTAGCTCTGACATGATTTGCAAGATATTTAGACAGATGTCTGATTCTCCTTAAGAGTGAGAATGAGAATCACTGACGATCTGCTGGAGATTCGGCCTCTCTGTGACTCCACAAAGCGCCTTAAAGGGGAAGAGACTCTGATTTACACTACCGACAGAAAACAAACAATGCTGTCCCTTTAAATAGGACTGATTACAATATAATAAAAATAAGATAAACATCTCTTTAAATGTGATAAAATACATTTATTTCGATTAAAAAATACCTTTAATGTCGTTTTTTTAAAAATAAAAAGACAATATAGTCTACTATCCCTTAAATTTGACCACATACAATAGGATACAATTAAGAGAAATATCCCTTTAAATGTGAAATTTAGAATAGAAAAATATAATAAAAAATTAGATTTTTTTTTCTTTAATTTCACTTTTTTATTTATTAAAAGACAATAAGAATACCCCTTAAATTTGACCAAAGACAAAAATGATATTGCAAGGATATTAAAACCATATACACGAGGCTAAATAGAAAGACATTTTGAATAAAATATACATAAAATAAATAATCAACATAGAACAGAAAATAATAGGGAATCCCTTTAATAGAATAGAATAGAATAGAATAGAATAGAATAGAATAGAATGGAATAGAACAGAACAGAACAGAAAAAGACAAATCTATCATGAAAATCAGCTATGTTTTTTTGCACATTTAGTACCTTTGTAGTCTAAAAGTAATTGAAGTGTCAAATGCATTTTGAATAATAATTCTAGAACATTTATGAATAATAGAAAATGAAACACTTAAGTTCAATTAGATTTTAGTTATTATCATTTAGATATATATTATTTAGAATATCAAGTTATATCAGCGTGCATAAACATTCTTAAAGGTACATGGCCATAGCGGTTAAAAAAATAAGTTTAAACCATTAAACCAAAAAAACATTTATTTTGCAGAAGAAAAATATATTTTTTAGTTGTGCTTTGGCAAAGCCAAATGGATGAATGTGGCTGTGTTTGTATGAATGGTTCTTTCTCAAAACTAAAGAAAGAGAGATTTAATTACCCTATTGCTCATTAAACATTCATAGGCTTAAAGGAGAAGTTCACTTTCAAAAAAACTTTTGCTGATAATTTACTCACCCCCATGTCATCCAAGATGTCCATGTCTTTCTTTCTTCAGTCGCAAAGAAATTAAGGTTTTTGATGAAAACATTCCAGGATTTCCCCCCATGTAATGGATTCTATTGGGACCCAAACGGTAGAAGGTCCAAATGACAGTTTAAGTGCAGCTTCAAAGGGCTTTAAACGATACCAGACGATGAATAAGGGTCTTATCTAGCGAAACGATCGGTCATTTCCAAAATAAATAAAAAAGTTTAAGTTTTATAAGCACAAATGTTCGCCTTGCTCTGTTCTGTGATGCGCGTTGAAGACGTCACGTAATACGCAATTACGTTGAAAAGGTCACGCTTGAAAAATTTCTGTCCTGAAGAAAATGTTCTTTTTGGCTTTTTAATATTAAAACACCCAGGATACGCACACGAATGGGCATTTTAAACGATAAACTGACACAAATACATTTGAAAATGTGTATATGGTCCTCCTTCCGCACATTTGTAAACACGTCAAGCGTGACCTTTTCAACGTAATTGCGTATTACGTGACGTCTTCAACGCGCATCACAGAACAGAGCAAGGCGAGCGTTTGTGCTTATAAAACTTAAACTTTTTTATTTATTTTGGAAATGACCGATCGTTTCGCTAGATAAGACCCTTATTCACCGTCTGGTATCGTTTAAAGCCCTTTGAAGCTGCACTGAAACTGTCATTTGGACCTTCTACCGTTTGGGTCCCAATAGAATCCATTACATGGGGGGAAATCCTGGAATGTTTTCATCAAAAACCTTAATTTCTTTGCGACTGAAGAAAGAAAGACATGGACATCTTGGATGACATGGGGGTGAGTAAATATCAGCAAAAGTTTTTTTGAAAGTGAACTTCTCCTTTAAGAGATATAACCAATTTAGATGAGAAGGATCTCAAGCTGACTGAAGATATTACTGTAGCTATCTATTAATAGACAAGGTACTTGAAAATAAATTCCAGTGCAACAGCAACCCATAATGAAATGAGAAATGACCCTGCACAACATAATGCTTTTTACAATGAGCTCGGTTGGAGAGCTACATAATATGGCAATTTATCTGTTAAAAAAATCACCTGCTGAGTATAAAAACACCATATCCATGTTAATTTTACAACATTTCAAATCCCTCAGTTCTCTCCAAAAAGCCAAACCTATGTTGGTTCTTGTTTTATTACGAGCTCTGTCGCGTTTTGGTTTGAGGTTTGAGATTTAGCTGCTCCGTGTCAACCTTTCTTACTCGTTGTGAAAACTAACCTATGTCACTCCCACAACATACATGTGTCAGAGTAGCCGGAGCAACTTTACTCTATTCACGGATATGAAGAGACACAAACAGGTGAGTGACGTATGAATGCAATTTCCTGCGAAAACCATCCCGCTTATATATAAACACTTATAAAAGGCTTACCATCAAGGAAAGACAAAAACAAGACTGAGTGGTGATGTATTGACTATATATTTTGTTCATTTTTAATGAAAAAAAGTTACATACCTTTAAAGTACTGTATATGCATGTGTATAAAATGTGCAGGCCACTTTCAGGTTGTTGTTGTTGATTGTGTCCCACTGGTTGTCTTTGTCTTATGTCAAGCCTTCACATTCCCTACAGTTAGGCTTGTACTTGCAGAGGTTTAATCTTGCATGCAGCACATTGAGAGTGAAACTGCAGTGCTAATATAGTTAAAGGTGTGAGTGCATGCTCACAGTGTGCTTAGTTGTTATGTGACAAATAGATTACATAAAAACTATTTTTTGTAGTATTTTATATTTACTTTCTAAGGAAGTTAAATGCAAAATGATGTGCAATAAATTCTTGCAATTCATGTTACGGACAACAGAGTGCGGTAAAGGTTCATGGAAAATTGTGCTAAAATAAATCAGAAACAATAAGGAATGCACAAGAAATAGTCCGTATAGCCTAATAAAACAACTCATCTTGCTAAATTTCTGGATAACCTCATATAACCTTATAAAAAATGTCACAGTGGTCTCATCAGTGTGGCAACATCTATGGGGACAAAGTTTAGCTCAAAATTGTCACCGTAGCTGGAGATGACATGATGTGCTCCCTTGACCATTACTCTCTGGCGTCATGATAGGAAGCGCAGAAGCTCTGCTGTGATTGGCTGTTTAGCTCAGCTGAGAAAAATGTCGACATCAAAAGACAACTCTTTCCATGTATTAATCGATAATAAATATACAGATTGCGGTCACTTTCAAGTGAATCAGAATGTGTTTTTGGAGGCAACAATTTTCATATTGACATAATCATAGACCACATATTTCACACATTGATGCATGAATGTTGAAACTAAAGCAATGGCACTAAAAGGACGAAATAGCCTTTGTCCGGGAATAAACACACACACTGGCCCAGAGCTGTGACTGTGGTCAGGTCACATTTAAACGGCTAAATGACTCTGTGTGTGTGTGACCACATGTAGCACTGAAGATCTGCTGGATCAGATTACACACCCTGATTAATCATTTAATCTTGTTAACTGCAACTCCTTTCATCGGTAATCTGGCTGTTCACTTCTCAACACTTGGCATCATGATTTTTCCTACCAGCATTATAAAATGACAAGATACATTTTATGGTAAATAGTTTTGCAACAGCACATTGTGCAAATCAAACTTTAGCCTACTGTTGGCTATGGCAGGGTTAATGTAGGCTACTAAAATATCAATGACACTTAACATAACACTGACTGGTCTATTGAATGACTCATTTTTATTTTAGTGCACAGGAAGGAGACATTTTTAATAAACACCAGATTTTTTTCTCTCTCTTTTTTTATTAAAATATCATTTTTTATTGTTTAAACAGCCTATAAAATAGCCACAAAGATTTAGAGAAAAAAAAAGTATGCACAGCATGACACCTTTTCCAATAGTAATTTACATAATCAAATTAGATGTAAATACTTTAGTTCGGTGGGATCCATGGTCAAGACTTGTCCCAGTAACTGGATCGTCCTGTTAACAGTGCTGAGCATTTTCATAAGACACGGTACATTCTCAACTGTTCCAGAACGTTCCATTGAGGTATTGAATAATACACACTCCAATTGTTGCCACAATCTAATATGTTGAGTAAACTGTAGTTTGCAACAAACACACATGACATGGAAATGCAAGCAACCAGTACCCGGAAACACACACATGGGAGGGATTCAAACTTACAGTAGGCTTTTTTTTGTGCATGAGAGCGTGGGGGTAGTCCGAATCATTTGAGAGAATCGGTTCGTTTCAGTGAACTGGTTCAAAGAAAATGGTTCACTGGTTCGATCAATTCAACCAAATCGTCACTCAGTAGCCTAGTGTTCTAGCAGCTATTTGTTTAGAAGCCCAGAATAATATTTTTCATACTGTCGTGAACATATTTAAATATTTTTTTTTAATTCTGCTTTTTTGACATAATGATAACTTAATAATCATTCAACTACAACAATGAAAACATTGCATTATTATTATTAGCCTACATTGCAGTTATATGTAATTTTTGTCAGTGTCATAAAATGTCTTAAAAGTGTTTGTAACAATATTTTTATGCAAAAAAAAAACTATGTATTATTGCATATTGTTAGTAATTTTTTTTTTTTTTTGCATACAATATTGCCTATATAATATATAAAGCATAAATATACACACAAAGCAACCGAAAAAAATAAAGTGCCCGTACTGTTAACAAATACACTTTTATTTACTTTATTTAGGCCAACTTCTATTTAACAGTTTTATCAAGCTAACTAGTATTATAGTAGTTTGCAGTGTTGGGTAAGTAATTAATTACTACCATTTACATCTTCAACAGCGTAATTAGAATCCCATCAACCTCGACTAGTTGAACAATACAAGGATAGACACGAAACTGCCCTATCAATTCTTTCAAATGAACAGCAGGGCTAAAATTGCATAAATTATTCTTGAACTGACCAAAGTGTGTAAAGGGAGAAGGTTACATTAAAAACATAAATTTTAACATTAGGTTTTTATGTTAAATTGTTTTATATAGAATTGTTGTAGTCTATACAGTATTTAATACAATTACATCAGAAGTAACAAATTAAATTACAGAAAAATTCAATCACAGTAAAACTTTTCACAGGAGTGTAATTGAATTACAGTAATTAAAATACTGTTGGGAAGTTGATGTTAAATGGGAGTCATTCAACTCTAGACAGAATCATTTCAAAGAATCGGTTCAAAAGAACGATTCGCGAATCGAACACAGCTAGTGACACACACTCCATACGGCCAAAGGTTACACTCAGAGGCGCTCTCAGTGGATAACCCACGCCTGGCTCTCTTCATAAACCTCCGGTTCTGGTTGATATCCCCCTCGGTCGCGTGATATTACGTAAACGACAAGCAGGAGGATCGGTAAAGTTGCTCAAGTGTGCGACTTGGACGTGGTGTCTGATGTAGACTCGGTTCTGAGTTGGTCTCGTACGGTCTTCCCTCCGCTCCACACCGCTGGCCTTGTATAATTTCTCGACAGCCGGGAAAGAGGCGCTGGTCGCGGGTATGGATGCCCTGTGGATGCTGTCTGTGCTGCTGGTGCTCCCGCTTCTGTTATGGACCAGCAGCACGTTCGTTTACTATTTCAAGAAGTGCTTCTATGTGGCGTACATGATGCTGCTGGCCGTTGCCACCATACCGATGTGCATTCTGAAAAGCGGCGGCAGAGACATTGAGAATATGAGGTGAGTTGTCAACAACGCAAGTCACACAATGTTTCCTTTCTACTCTCGTGCATTGATTCAGGACACTGGGCGGCCATTATATGTGGTTATTGGATGTTACACCGAAAATCTGGCTATCACAATATAGATTAAAAGACAGGAACATGTTTGCTATACACATGCAATCACCCTTTTTATCGTTTACACGTCCGATGCATGGGTCAGATTGCTTGTTTATGTACCCACATATGTTTTTTATGACTGAAATGTAAATGCATTTGTAAAGGAATGCATTGCATCCGTTTACCCCGGACAGATGTTCAGATCACGGTAGTGAATCTTTAGCCAGCTCGCTAAGAGCAGTGAACGCGAGAACACATGTAGAGAGAACAGGCCTATGTATCTTATATTTAACTCGAAATAAGAATTAATTAAGCTCTGTATGTTTTATCTACACAAGATAATGTAAATATGCGGTTAGAGCGCGTGCATATTCCACTTGTATGTGTTTAAGGCTATCTGGTTTAGCGTCTCGTGCAAGCCAGAGATGGCGTCCAAAGCGTGTGTTTGTTTTCTGATGATGTAACGTTAGTGGAAAGGTGTGAAACGGTTGCTTTACTAGTTACATGGTCTAGTTTGTCAAATACAAGACTTCCTAGTTGTATTAATGAGGCCATGATGGATTGGTTTCATGGCTCAGCTGGTGCAGAGTTCATCCTGGTCGATGGTGCTAGATTAAACCAACAGTCACACGTTTCACACAGTGGACAGTTGATCGATGGAATTGCGGATTCCATGCCATCAGTTTAGAATCAATGTTCGCGCCGAAAATAATTTTGAATGACCGTTCCGTAACGGTCTAGAATGTCGCTGCCATAGTAACGGACGTTCTAATCTAGAACATCGGATGTTTACTAGTGATGGGCGGATCGATCCTGAAGTATCGATACTTCGATACTGACGTGGTATCAAAAAGGATCGATCCTCACATAAAAATATCGATCCAAATGGGTGTTTTTTTACCAGTAATTTTTTATTAATTTAGCACGCAATTCAGTGCGTAAAATAAGCTTCTAAGTGGAAAAAAGCGAATGTTAGCGGATAATTGTGTAGGATAGAACTTTTTCTCCTAGTCATCTGGATACAAGACAAAACCAATCAATCACAGAGAGCGTTCGATGCTGGTGCTTCGCTGAGCTCACAGGCCCAGTGCGTTTTGGAAACAAAGCCTTGCTTAGATGACACAGAGAAACAATCGGGAGTTATTTCGCAATAAACAAACCAAAAGTGTGCATAACGGTTCAAAATGTTGACGTCAGTAAGTTTTTTTTAAAAATGAAATTAATATTTTTATTCAACAAGGATCGATGCATTAAATTGATCAAAAGGGACAGTCAAGGGTTTTACACTGTTAAAAAAAATCTACTTCATATAAATTGTTCTTTCAACTTTGTTCATCAAATAATTCTGCATAAAATGTATCATGGTTTCCACAAAAATATGAAACTGTTTTCAACATTGATAATAAGAAGAAATGTTTCCTGAGCAGCAAATCAGCATATTAAAAAATATCATCATGACTGGAGTAATGATGCCGAAAATTCAGCTTTGATCACATGAATAAATTACAGTTTACTATGGCATAGAAAACAGATAGCCTATGTTAAATTGTAATATTACAGTTTTTACTGTATTTTTGATCAAATAAATGCAGAAGAGAATAAAAAATCTTACAGACCCCAAATTTTTGAACAGTAGGCTAGTACTAGTAGGCTAGTACTGTAATTAGGGTCGTTTTGTAAAAGTCACTGACTAATAATTACAGGCGAGTTGAGAGCACAAATCACAAAATATTTAGGCGTAGTAGTCATGAAAACGTATTCAGATTTATCATATTAATGATGCATTCACCTCATAAATCATGACACACTGCTCTAGCACAGGAAAGTGCATACAAATTAAAGTGCATGCTTTTAAAATGAAAAAGTATTGGTATCGGTATCGATATCGGCGATACTGGCCCTGTATTTACTTGGTATCGGATCGGTACCGAAATTTGCAGTATCGCCCATCACTAATGTTTACACAGAATCTCCTATAGGTCCTCCTGTCAAAGTCAATATTTAAACTGATTAACATAAACTAGGACTGTCAATACATTAAAGGGTTAAGTTCACCCCAAAATGAAAATTATTAAGAATTATAATTATTAATAATTATTAATAATCCCATAATTTACTCACCCCCTAAAGCCATCCTTGGTGTATATATGACTTTCTTCTTTCAGACAAACACTATTGGAGTTTTATTAAAAAAAATATCCTGGCTCTTTCAAGCTTTAGAATGGGAGTGAATGGTACCTGAGATTTTGAAGAGAAATATCCATAATTACAACTTTATAAACTGTAATCACTGGCTTTCGGTAATGCCCGTCCGCACGTTCACAAGAGAGTCGAGTTCCGTCGTATGATGTTGGACTTAAGGCTTAGGCTTAGCGTAAACTTAGGTATGAGTAGACGCCTCTCATCGTTTAAACAAATAGGCCTGGGCAGAGACTTAATCTCTTCTGACATTTCTCTTTAAAAATGCTTGTTTTAGACTTTGTGACCGGTGTTTTGTTTTGCTCTATCCTCTGTTCTTCTATCCTCGTTCGTCAATGCGCCATGCGTTGGGTCAGAGGTAGGGCTGGGCCTGCGATATCACCTGCGATAATTAATGCGATATAATTCAGCTTGTCAGTGAACTACGGCTCTGTGTAGTAAATGCCGCTCCATCTGAAAGCAGGTGATGGCGATTTACTACTAATCAAGGAACCGGCTTTACTGACGAGATGCGCATAACAATGTCATGCGATATATCGCCCAGCCCTAGTCAGAGGTCACTCTTCGGCTGGAAATCGACTCGTGTACGGCTGTTACCGGACGCCAGTCATTATAGTTTATGAAGTTATAAATATGGATATTTTTCTTACAAAAACGCATCGTTTCGCTTCAGCAGGCCTTTATTAACCCCCTGGACCCGTATGGATTACTTTTATGATGGATGGATGCATTTTTTTGGGGTTCAAAAATTTGCTCCTATTATAAAGCTGGGAAGAGCTAGAATATTTATATATTTATTATTTTATTATAGCATGGCCAACCTATTGGGAGCCACTGTTCTAGAATGCAACCGTGGAATGTAAATAGGAATGTATTAGTAACTCTCATTTACATCTCATTGAATATTTTGATTATAGTTTCCCATAGCCTCCCATAGACATTATTCACTGCTGCGCCATCTTTGATTTTTTAACGGGTATGAAAGCGAGGTTGTCAGGGATAGACATGCATCTCTTCAGTGGGTTGTACTATTATTTAATGTGTTTTTGGATTGTTCTGCTGACGAAACACTGCAAAAATATCTTTCCAAGAGATTTCAGTAGACAAAAAAACTTCAGACGACATGAGCTGTGGAAAATTATAAGTGATCTGGGAGCTTTATACTGCTTTTTAACTTTCCTATGCCTTGTCCTGTAGACTTCCATTGTCAAAATTATTTTCTTAATCTAGAACTGAATCTGGAACATTCATTTAAATAGGACATTTAGTCCTTTATTGAAGCATTTTTACAAGTTGGGGTCCTTGTAAGTAAGTTTGGAGAACTCAACTTTTTTTGCAATTTGGCCCTTACAAAAATAGCAAAATCATTGTGAGTAATGAATATCAAGATGTTAAATTACAATTGATATGAATGTTTTCAGGAAATTGTATATAAACCTGCATGAGTGGGAACTTTTTAAAAGTACAAATATTCCATGTCTCAATTGGGAGGCCATAAAATCTACATGCATGCTAATGATTAAAAATAAAAGCAAAAAGCTGTTTTAAATTGAGTATGCCTTGACACACACCATATGCCATGTCAAGTTTATGTCAACTGCACACATGGTCAAGTCACTTTTATTTATATAGTAATATACTTTCAGTAAATACTGAAATATTCAGTGAATATAAATCCACTGTATTGTATACATTGTTCCAGCACAGCTTTACAGTGATAAACAGTAAAATCAATATGCAAACAGAATTCAACTCTGCTGTAAAGCACCTCTAAATAGACAAGAGTGTCATTGTTCAGCTGAGGTCAATTCAGTCATTGTTAATTCTGTTCAATAACTGTGTAAAGACTAAAGAGCATCAAATAAAAATTTATTTAAATGATATAGCAGCTGTGTAGAAAACAGTGACGTCATCATCCTGCTCAGTTCACTTCTCATCCAATAGTGTCAGTGCAGTCAAATCTGTAAAATCGCTGAATATTAAGTGTCCCCAGCTAAGCCAGCCAGACTGGCACAGACAGGATCTCTTGTGTGATATGAAAAGCAGCCTTGTGTTTGTGGCCTTCACTAATAGTGTGCATGGGATATGAAAATCAGAGACCTGAGGTCCGTCTGCATATGCACAAAAGATCCCGTCAGCGCCTGTCCCGATGTTCTGCAGCTTTTAAATATGTTTGAAAGAGATTATTTCACATGTTCATTTCTGCCCTTCATAACAGTCAGTTCACTCACGCGCAGGGCACAATGAACACACTGGGCGCCATAGAATAACAGACATCCGTTTATTGCAGTCATTAATGCAATCATCTTTCCCAAGTGGAAGTTCACTGATATTTTATACTGCCCGTTTAGTGATTCAAGCTATCAGTGCCATGTGTCGAGTTTGTAGATGAGCCGGTTCAGATGAGCAAGTCTGTTCAGGACAGTGTTTGAATGTGGGGGTGCGACGTTACCCGGTAATTACGCCAGGAGAGTGTGAGCTCATGTGTCAAGTGTTGACTTGCCGTACCTCGGCTATCGAGTGTTGAAGTGTTGTCATGCGTGCAAAACACTGTACATACTAGAATCTGATCGTGGCAAATATGTGGAGACTAATTTATGCAAGCTTAAGTGTTTTGGTCATGGCAATTAAGGGTTTAACAGGATGACCTAACACCCTTTTTCTCTCTCTTTCTCTTTATCAGTGTGATAGGAAAGAGTGATTAAGCCACATGGAGAGATGATGCAAGGATTCTGAACTTATATTGGGTGAAAGGGGAGAGCTTACAAGGCTAATAGAGAGGGAGTCAGTAGAGCAGTTTCCCAACCACTGTGACAGGTTGTCAGGTGTGCCGTGGAGAATTATCAAATTCCAAAAAAAAGAAGAAAAATATAAATGAATATAAATGCTACAAATAAGAATATATTGTCGCTGTCGGGCGGAAACCTTGTATCTCTATATTCCGTCGTTTATTTTAAGAATCAATGCTACTGGTCATCCTTTACGCCTGTATGTGGGTTTTACAAAATAATTAGGCCTAACCAATGAAAAGTATTCAAATTAGCTTGTTGTGACTAAACGAAGTAGGCTAACTCCAGTCAAACCTCATAACTCCACCTACATCTATCATGAATGAAGTGATGCACACAGGTGGAGATAGATCGCTTCTTGTTTGCAATGCAAAGGTAAACAGAACTGATGTTTGAAGAAGAACAGTGTTTTCTTTACTCAAGAAACTGTCTATACTTCTACTGTCTATAAAGGCTAATGTTCTTTTTTTTTGTATTTAAAGAATTGAGAAGAGTCTTAGTCTGGTATTTGCTGGTGTATATGTGTTAAATATCCTGTGCATAGCCCTTCATCTTTTATATCATGATATTTTGTCCAAAGTATTCAGCACGGAGCGCCCACATATCAACAATAAACTTTATAACCTGTAAGTTGATGAAAACCTAATGTGATGCATTGACTGCTTCAGATACGGCCATTCTAATGATGGACGAAACGCATATCTCTGTCATTCGCTGGTCAACAACCTCATAACTCCATTTGATCTTGATTTTCATCAAATGTTAATATTAGAATGACAAGTGCAAGTATCTGGCCATATATAAAGCCACAAAACCAACTTTGACGACACAGTGTTTAATTATTTAAACAATACCAGGTTTCCGCCCTTCAGTGACGATATGAAAATGTGTTGTTTTATCATCACCAACAACACCATCTAGAGACAATCAGTTTATTCTTTTACATGTGCTTACAGTAAATGTGGATTGGAGATTTAAAACTTCAAAATGGACACAAAAAATTATGTTCCAAGTTTTATGAAGTCATGCGATTAGGAACAATTTTTATTTGTTATTCACTGATTATTTTCCCCTGTAGTGAGTGGTTAAACGCTGCGACCAGATAATTGTATTTATTTTTATTGAATAGTTTTGCAAGTTGTTCGTCGAGTCAGTGAGTTTGAGAACCAAATGAGTTTGATTTATGACTGTAATAGAATAATTGGAAAGATCTGACTCAAAAATGACTATTACACGAGTCATCATTTTATAACTTCGGAAGACTTGGAATATGTTGTACATGTTGTATTATAATACATTCATCGTGGCCTGTACCAGCTTTACCTTAGTATCATTAAGATGCGACGTTTTTTTTTTTTTTTTTTTTTTAGTTATTTTGTCGTGTTTTTATGATTTTAATTAGTTATAATTTTAATTGGTTTTAGTTATTTTAGTACAGTAGTTAAATTAAATGAGATTTTTATGGTTTAACTGTAATAACCCTGGCCGGTGCATTATTCAAAATATCTCCTTTAATGTTTCACAATAGAAATTAAGTAATACATTGAGGGTACATGAAGACAAAATAAACCTCTCAAAAAGACTGTAGTAACCTTCAATTGGAGTTGTTGTTTGTTCTTGATAAGCTACTCATGAATTTAACATTGATAACTATGATAACAGCCAAGCTTGGCAGGGTTTAAACTCTTGTTCCTTTGTGCTTGTGTACTAGGGTTAACGTGTCAGAGCACAGGCTGACATTTATGATAAGAGTTTATTTAAGATGTGTGTAGTAACAAATAAAATATGTTTGCCGTTCCATAGCTGGTGGTAATAGAGTGTGGGGATGATGTGTTTTTGTAGACCAAAACCTAGAAACAAGTAAGCATTTTAGCACTTCCTGTTCCATCGTTCTGAAGTCAGTGTGTTTTTGGTTAAATGCTTGAAATAAAGTCTGTGGTGTAAGGCTGAACGCTATTGGAAAAAAATAACATTGCGAAATTTAGTTTTTCTGTGATATATTATATATTGTGATATGAAAACAGTTTCATCACTTTCTTTCTTTACAATGGTCCCAGTGAACCGTCACGAGCCCCTAGCAGTCAATATCCCACTATGACACAATGGATCATTCAGTGTGACCTTATCTTATTAGACCAAAACGCACTTTAGGGTTGATTTAAGTTTCATACACTTGTGTGTTTTCTCCTCTTCTTATCTCTAGGAAAGCAGAGATAAGACTTACATCACTTCTCTTGTTGCCCTTCGACTGAAAATTACAACCAAAATATATCAGTATTTTTTTTTTTCTTCTGAGTTGTGTTGCGGCAAAAATAGCAACAGTAAGTAGGCTAGTTCACCAAGTGCAACCATTTGACGTCATCGACGCAGAATGCACTGCGCACCTAAAATGGCGCCCCCCCATTGTCCAAAATATGTATGAAACGATGTGGATTTTTTAAAATAACGTACGTTTTTCATGGGTTTTTTTACTACATATTTCAGTAAGAGACATCATTTACGTTATATTAAGCCATGCAAGTCTTAATACCCGGGGTTTCCTTTAAGGCCCGATATACTCGCGTTCGTTTTTTCGTTCTTCATTTAGGGGTAAAACGAAATTCGAAATGCGTGACCAGTGATAGCGAACATACGACACCGACCATACAGCTGAGAGCGGAGTTTAGATGAATATGTAAATATGTGCCAATGTGTGATGACCAAATCTATGTGGCATGATGTTACTTTGGTAGTACCATGGTACTTTTCTTTTTGTCAGAGTACATTCTTGTTGTTTGAATAAGAATGCATAATGCACAGTGCAGTGAAAGTATAAGATGCAAATGCATTTTTATAAAAAAAAAAAAAAAATCATTGTACTGATGGATTATCATATTCATATACTATGCTATTTACATGGTACACTACAGTTCAAAAGATTGGCGTCAGTAAGTTCTTTTCTTTTAAGAAATTAAATACTTTTATTCAGCAAGGATGCATTGAATTGATCAAAAGTGAATGTTTATAATGTTACAAAAAATCTATTTCAAGTTAATGCTGTTAGGGTGAAAATTCTGCTTTGTCATCACATGAATAAATAACATTTTAACATGTATATTAAAATATAAAACTGTTATTTAAAATTGTAATAATATTTCACAATTATCCTGTTTTTTTTTTTTTATCAAATATATGCTGCCTGAGTGAGCAAAGGAGTAATACAATTTTACCGACCCCAAATGTTTGAATGGAAGAAATGTAATTATTTTTCTTCTTGTTCTTTATACAGTCACATTTATACAGTTCCTATGACAGAGAAATTTTCGATATATATATATATATTTTTAAATTCTGTGTAATCATGAGGTAGATTGATTGTTAAGCTAAACGAATTCAAACAATTCAAATAAACTTAGTAAAAATAGCAGTCCAGATTTATTGCAGAACTGGCTCAGATTCTTGTAACAAAACGCACATGCAGTGACTGCTAAGAGCGAGAGCTGTTGTTTACCATTCACAACATGTCAAACTCAAACCCTCAGGGTAATTTCACAACCATCACTGTTGAGGAAATGCCTGTGTAAACTCAGGAAACAGACATGCATTTTTGTGCATTATTGAACCAGAGCTAAATCAAATCAAATGAACAGTAAATGTTTATATTTAGCAGGGTTTTCTCGGGGCATTAAAAAGCATTAAGTCATTAAAATCAATTTATTTGAATATAGCCTTCATAATTAATGATTTTTATTTGCTGTTGCAAAATATGTACGATAGTGTGATAAACGTGGAACCAGTTTGGTAATTGCTTCCGTCTGGAGCAAAATAGCCGTGATGCGGAGATGACATTTTGATGACATGGGCATTTTGTAAAGCGTTGGACAGGAATAAAACTAGACCAGAAAAATGGGAAAAAGTACAAATTCCAGCAGAAATGGCGTTCAAATATTTAACGCTATTAACGCAGCATCCGTTAATTTTTAAGGCTAGTTAATATACTGTCTTTATGTTGGTTCTACATTAATTTGGAGATTAACTGTGAAATTAATACATTATAAAATATATAAACTAAATGTATACAACAATGTAAGTGTTTTTAATTGCGATTAATCACATAAATAATTGTGGTTAATACAGTTTTTTTTTATTTTTATTTTTTTTATCGATTGACAGCATACTATATATATATATATATATATATATATATATATATATATATATATATATATATGGTTAGTCATGGGTCATGTATGGCATTAAAAATAAAAAAATGGCATTACAAAGGGCATTGAAAAGCATTAAATTTGATTTAAAGATACCTGCAGAAACCCTGATTTAGTGTTTGGTAAATCAAGCATCGCTTTACTATTGCTCATACTTGGTACTTATTACTTGGGGTGAAGTGTTGTGCTAAACCACTAACCCTAAGTATTTGAACACGATTCATTGTATCATCTTTCAGGATCCTGAAATGTTTGAATGAATGAGTTTTGTTGACTCTCTTCAGCTGCGGTGTTGCATAACCGCAGATGTCTTTAGCCCACATTTGCTCCACTTATTCACATTACTGATATGAAGCTCTTGTGTGTTCAAAGGTCTCACAGATACTACATCTTTAATCTCTCTGTTCTATCGCGCAACATCACTTCAATTTTACTTTTCATTTGTATGTATGTGCAATTACTAATTTTAGTTCTTCAATGTCAACTCAATAACATAATTTCAGTTAGTTGCCAATTTTCATTTAAAGTTTTTCATCTTATATTTATAACAAAATAGTTTTATTTTAAGTTAACTATGAACCTTGTCTAAGAACCTTGTCTTTTACACACAAGTGCATTCATACATGTTAGCTTGGATAATTATTGCACTCATAAACAAGATATTAGTCACTTTAGTTTGCCTAAACATGTTTGTTTTTTTTAGAGATTAAAACAAACTTTTTGACCAAATCATTTTGGAATGCAGAAAATGTGTATAATTAATGACATGGTGCTTGATGGATATTATTAGTGTTGTAGTCTTCTTTATGCTTGTACTTGAAGCTAGTGATTCGAAAAACAAGTTACGGACATGATCAATACGCGAAAATTTGCATTTTTGATGGGCTGTTACGATTAAAATCGAGAAAACAATCTACTATTAAAAACGTTTGATTTCTGCCTGGTGAATGATAAAATGGTGGGAAAATTCCTTGCATTGAATTGAAATCGATATAAAAGCCATATTTGTGAAAATGGATTGAGTGACTGTTATCAGTCGGGCTCTGGATTGTAATGTCTGTTTACTTCCTGCAGGGTAATCCGGTTCATGGTTCGTCATGTGAAGTATTTCCTGGGTCTGCGCTATCAGGTCAGCGGTTGGGAGCATCTACAGACAGAAGGACCCTACGTCATCATCTCCAACCACCAATCATCTCTCGACGTGCTAGGTGAACCAATACACACAACCAGAGGTGTAAAGTCCAGGTTCAGAAAGTAAAAGTCCTCCTCAGTATTTTGTTCCAATCACCTGGATTTGCTAATTAGCCCAGTTTTTCAGCCAGGAGATAAAGTAATTAGTGAATTTGCTGGCTGAGTTCATGGGTGGAATAAACATATGGCAGGACTTTTACTTTCTGACCCCTGGACTATACACCTCTGCACACAACCAATCAACACTTCACGTCAAGTCAAGTAACCCACTCTTGCTTTTTAAAACATGGTTGGGATCGCAATCTGGCAAAAAAAGCTCTGGGTCAAAATCCTGTTTTAAGAGCTCTGCCAACATGACCGGACCTGATGAATTAGCTTCTTTCTACATGCACACCCAGATGTCACATGATCATGCTGATTCTCTCCTCATCTCTGCAGGCATGATGGAGATACTGCCGGACCGCTGCACGATGATAGCTAAGAAGGAGCTGGTATGGGCCGGGACGGTGGGCATGATTTGCTGGCTGGGAGGAATCGTCTTCATCAACCGCCAAAAGACCAGAGACGCCAAGAATGTCATGAGTGAAGCTGCTAAAACCATGTTAGCCGACCAGGTCTCGTCTTTACTAAGTCTTCCTGACAATTCATTCAGCTCAAACCCTGTTAATTGATGGCAATACGGTATATGCTCCTATTGAGGTGTAGTTTCCTTTTTGATTTAAAAAAATCACATTTACATGTTTGTCATTGTCATGTGACCCACCAGCATCAGTTGTGTCACTTCACTGCCATCCACAAATCCTCTTTGTTTTTTTTAAATCCATTTTGAGAAAATGAATAGGAAAAATACTTCTGTTGATTTCTGAATACCAAACAGTCAAACAACAGCAATGATGTCATTGTAATATTTTGCATACTAAATTGTGGTTTGGTACTTCGTTGCATCTATTTATCCATCTGTATATTAATCGCTAGTTATTTTCATTCGGTGCTGCAAAGAATCTCATTTTGCGTTTTAAACTTTCTGTAGATCCGATTGTGGGTGTTTCCAGAAGGCACACGGAATCAGAACGGCGGGCTTCTTCCGTTTAAAAAGGGAGCGTTTCATCTGGCCATTCAAGCACAGGTGAGTGTTACTCCCGAATGTTGTTTATATGTCTGTTTGGTGTTTTAAAATATACTTTAAGACAAACCATGTGCAAATTCACCAGTCTACACCATTGCAGAGTATTTTCTCCTTAAAACTGCAGTGAACTAGCCTGGATGCCAGCCAAACTTAGCCCCACAAAAATTTTAGATCGGGAAGTTCGGTCTGGACTTGATCCGTTGTGGAGCAGTTATGCTCGAACCAGAGCTGTTCGGACCAATCAAATTGTCAGGGCGGGCTTTATACGATGATGGACAGATGTTCAACAGTAACGTAATCATCCACGTCACCAAAGAGCGCTTGGGTTGAATTCGTTTATGTAACCAATCCCGTCAACGGCTTTTCTCCACTGACATTCGATGATGTTCAGTGTTTTTAGAAGGCAGCGGTCTGACTCTGTGATGGTGAACGGGAACATGGTTTGGGCAACACACTATTAGACGTTTGATAACATAGACAAGGCAAAGGCTAATCATATGAATTACCGTTATGTGTCACGTTGTAAGAGCAATACATACAGTAAAGCGCATTCCCATTCTAATACATCGACTTGTAGACGAGCCTGTATAATTCACTCTTCCTCTTCTTTTCTGGTTCAAACATATATGGCTGAATTAAACCAGTATTTCCACTTGCCGTTGTTTAACTAAATACTAAATGAGGCAAGGGTGTAGAGTTACATTAAAGTTCAAGAAGGCATGAAGCAATTGTTTTCACAGGAAAAGACTTTTAAGAATGTCATTTTAATCGTCAAAGATGAGTTTTAAGGGATACAACTTGACCTGATCTAACCTGACGTGTTGGTTCAAAGTACAAAGCTTGAGTAATTTACCAGCTTGAGCTCAAAGGTCCCTCATCAGCCCATGAAACCTGTGTCACGGGTCAGAGGTCGTAAGGGAGACTCTGGCTTTATCCTTGTAGTGTTGTGTGTTATCTTCACCAACAGAGGGAGCCGTTGTTTCTTATATTCGCTCCTGTTCAAGTGCAGCCACATAGAAACTTTAACTCTTATGCAACTGATCTGCACAAAACTAATTTCCAAAGCCACATGAAACATTCCTTCAGCATTTCTTCCTTTGAGGCTTGTGAAAAAAGTTGAAGCCAATTGGATTATATTTGTATTGGACGAATGAAACCCACGGCGGTTTGGTCACTGAAACTACTTCCTGTTTCACTTTATAGGCTTTATTTTGAATGGGGAAAGTAGTTTGTGTGTTTCTGTATATTAATTAATAATTAAGATTTTGAATGTTTTTGGAAAATGTCTCTTACTTGCTAGTTAGCTATGCAGTGCTAAACAGGGGCAATTGCCAGTTATCTTATTTGTTAGCAAATAATCAGTTTTTTTATACAAAGTTTTATTATTTTTTTTTTTTTATTCCCACTGACTTACTACTTTATAGACCCCATGAAATGGTTTTAAAGCAAGTTTTCTTCCCGTTTTTTTTTTCTTTTTTCTTTTTTTTTTCTCGAGAAACAGGAAGTTAGGCTAGTCATGTTAACAAAATCCTTCTTTTTTGCTGTTTTGTAATAGCTAAACTACTTTATTGTGTAGTCAATCTAGAGAGCATTTGATTGAACCAAATTTTACATGCCTCTAAACAATCAATATTTTTGGTTATTTTCTCTGAAGCGGGAAGTAGGTTTAAATGCATACTGTTTATCTGCTAAAATGCTATTTTGTCCATTTTTAGGAGTGAACTAGCATATACATTAGGCTCAATGCTAACAAAGCCTTAGGGCTAATAATAAAACTACATTTGTATGGCCACAAAAAAATATTTTGGATAATTGCTGTAATGTTGAGACAAACCTATCAATAGCCGAATATTTGAGACTGACTTTGGGCTGGAAAGGGTTTATGTCCGCACTTTCCCCTCAGAGTTGTTGTTGTTGTTGTAAAGAGGTTTTGGAATGAATTACAAACGTGAAATTATTCTAATCGCAACAAGTTCATGTGAGGTAACATTAATTGTGCAAGTAAACAAATATTTTAGAAAGCGTGTATGTATATGTGGCTGTGAGTCTGTGTAGTTATTAATAGTCATTTTACTTTATTCTGAACTTAGTCACTACGTGTGTCTGTGTGTACATTTGTGTGATGATGCATACTGATAACAAAATGGCAGGCTGACATAAACAAAACCAGATGAGCATGTGCGTGAAGGCCGACAGACATCACTTAATCTAGACCAGAGTAATGGAGCCCTGATGGTTCTCATTAGTTAAGGCAAAATATGTGAACAGTCTATGCTTTTCTTCTCTTTATCTGCGTTTAACATCTTGGCATTACGCAGCTACACCACATGTGACCTGACGGAGTTTTATACCTGGTCTAGACTTTGAGATGTTTAGTAGAAATTGTTTAATTTGGGGTGTCAGCAAAATATTTACATAAATATGTGAAATACATGCAAAATATTGCTAACCTTTTAAAAATGTTATTAAATGTTTAATTTATCATTTTATTGTTATTTGACAACATTTTTTAAATATTTATTTGTCAATGTGTTTCTTTTATATTTATTTAGAATTTTTAATCAATTAGTTGATTCATATTATTTCATTTGATTATCTGTGTATATTAGTAAAATATAAAAATATATGCAAAATATTTTTAACCTCTCAAAATGCTATTTCAAATAAAAAAATGTATAAATTTGTTACATTTAGCTACATTTTAAATAAGTATTTTAAAATGTATATGTATTTTTCTTTCATGTTATACATATTCTTTTTTATGTATGTGTATATATATATATATATATATATATATATATATATATATATATATATATATACATATACATATACATATAAAAAAGAATATGTATAACATGAAAGAAAAATACATATACATTTTAAAATACTTTTGTATGTGTATATATATATATATATATATATATATAAACTTTAATACAAAAATATTCAAGTAAAACATGAGCATTTTAAATATGTATTTGTCATTTTATATTTATTTCTATTTGTAAAATATAAATAAGTAGTTAATTCTTTCACTATCAGACACCCTTTACACACACTGTCCAGCTGTGTCGTCATGAGAACCGACCACTTCTGCGTCTATTATTAGTCTGGGAGGATAGTTGAGTCTGTGTCTGATCATATTTTTGTGTGTGAGAGCGTTTCTAATCCCTGCTGATTTACTGTCTACTGCACATCGACCAACCATCCCTCTCTCTCTCTCTCTCAGGCTCCCATCATACCCATCGTGTTCTCGTCCTACAGTAACTTCTACCTACGAAAACAGAAAGAGTTCAAATCAGGTAATGCACATTACAAATGTATGTTACAGAGAAACACAGGGTTCCTGCACAATGTGGAAAAGTATTAAATGTGATTTTAAGTCATTTCCAGTTCTGAATAAGTATTTGAAATGATTTGTGTTTCCAGACTATTGGCCCTATTCTGATTTATAAACTCTAAAAAATGTGAATTTCTGAAAACAAGCAGAGTGTTTTTCGTGGCATTTGGAGCAGGCAGCCAAAAGTTTAGTGGTTGTTTAACACGACTGAGTGAATTCAAGACGCACATCTTCATTAAACAATTAAATAGTATTTCCAAACATTATTACTCTGGCATATCCTGCAATTATTTTGAATATAATATTTTCTGAATTAATGTAATCAGTGCTGATATTATTTTAAAATGTATGAGTAAATTCAACATATGTTATATAATGTATGCAGTCATTGAAAATGTGAATATTATCAATATTCTTTTATTATTATTTTGACTATTATTTTATAACTTATATATATATATATATATATATATATATATATAATATCTCAATTAAATAATAAATTAAAGTGTAAATATTAAAATGCATGTTGAAAGGTTACAAATATTTTGCATATATTTCACATATTTAAATATTTTACAAATATTTAGCTGAAACTCCAAATTAAGCAATTCCTAAATGTTCATTACAGCCACAGTCGCCGCCATTTCTACATTTTAAAACATTTAGGCAATTAATGACTAATGAACATTTCCACATTGTTTCTAACAGGAACCATCACTCTGAAAATTCTTCCAAAGATCGAGACAAAGGGACTGACGGCAGATGACGTCACAGCTCTCTCCGACCAATCATTCGGCGTCATGCACTCGGCCTTCCTGGAGATCTCCAGCCAAGCCGCCCAGTGCAACGGGCCTTCCAGCCACTGAGCGCTGCCGTCGCGCCCTTTCTTTCGCTCCGACAACAAGGATGGCTCGAGACTACGTCGTTGCCGCGGTGACGGTAACCACGACAACCAGGCGCTTTAGTATCCTCTCCGACGGCCCCGTGAAGCAGGAACACATGTCCATACAAACAAAAACACACAAGCATTCACGTTGACTACATACAGATGTCATTTTAGCCAAGTTTTGATCTCCCGTTGGACTCCAGGGGGCGCTAAGCAGCGGAACAGTGTTTTTCTTTCACCTGGCCTGGTGCGACGCTTTGTTCCGTGTCCTTTTCGACGTCGGACTGCTTTTGTCGGCGACGGGTTGAGTTTTGGAGCGACGCCCTGAGAACGTCGTGGATGTGCGTTCGACATGCATGCCTTTTTGACTTTCTCTGTTTCTCTTCCTTTCACTGATTTTACAAGGACTCGTTTCGTTGGTTCGTGTAGCTCGCTTTTTCTCGAGGTACTCTGCTTGCATTATGGGAAATCGGTGACAAATATCTGTTCGTTTTTTTTTGTTTTGTTTTTCATATGCAAGTCTTATTGGTTGCCAGAGGGTGAGCGCTCAAAGATGCCCTTTTATTGTTTTAGATAATTGATTTAAAGGAAAATTGCTGACCAAAAAGTGAATTCGGAAATGTCCCAATACACTCCAGAGTAAAGCTTTTTGTGTCGTCACAACCAAGGATTTTGAAAAAAATGCCAAGAGATCGTTTCGCTGCTTTCAAGGTTAGTTCTTAACGAAGCTTTATCAAGTGCGGCTTCTTCCTGTGCCATGTGTCCAAAGTGTCTCAGCCGGTGGCTGCGTAATGCTAGAATATAGTGAGAAACGCTATTGATTATTGATCTGTGATCAGTTTGATTAGCGTTTAGGGATCGAAATACGTTCCGGCTGGCTTAAGTTCATTGCTTTGCTCGTTTCTTTTGTTTTTGTTTCTTTTCAGGCTACGAAATATCAGATTTCATTCATACAGATGTATTTAACATTGTTCAATCCTATTGTCTAAAGTAGAAACCATTTATAAGTGAACTATTATTTTAATAACTGATCGAATAAGTATTATCTAACACATTATATAGACTATGGCACAAGGAGCCAACTTAACTAAAATGTGTTTAAGAGTCATTATTATTCAGACTTTTGATGGACGAAATCGAAAATCAGAAATTATTTTACATATGTTAGCAGATGGTAGCATCAAAACCTGGATTGTTCTTCCAACACCTCTTATAATATGAGAAACCAAGAAATGATTATAATGTAAATCACTGAGGTTTGTAATGTTTTAAGTGGATATTGACGTATAGAAAAATGATGCCGCTAAATTGCACTCTAGAAATGAACCATATTCGCAGATCATTCTTAGATCAGATATTAAACTTTAAGTTTTTACCAAGGAAGTCCATATGAAAAATATATATTTGAAAAATGTTCACAATTTAATCTCAAAATTACTAATTATTTAACATCTATTTATTAAACCAGACTGTATCACCAGCTTATGGCAGGATAATAATATAAATATTTGTAATTATTATTTTGCGCTGCATTTTTGAATCTTATATTTAATGCTTGATGTTGCGGTTCTTATTGTTTAAGAATGTATAACATCCTTGATATAATATGTACAACGTTATTTAAGAGGACTGAACTGTACGCATTTCATTATAATGGCTCGCTGAGCTGAAAGACATTTTCAGAACTTGATTTGAACGAATGTTTGAGTTGGTTATTGCTAAATGTCCAAATAAAACCCAGTGATTATTATTATTATTATAATTATTACCACTAGTTGTACAAATTTAAAAACTGATGCAGTTATGGAACCCTTTTATGTTGTGTATTAGGTCACAGATTTTCTAAGGCCTTTTCCTTTGTTTTCAGTGTAATTTCTGCCCTGCTGACTGAAAACCGTGCTGCGTACACGAATCAATGTACGAGAGTGTGTACAAGGTGTTGTGGGATTTTCACCAAAGCTATTAAGGATGTATAACAGGGGAAAGCTTGTAAAAGCTCTGATTCTAAGATCCGTTAGACGAACCTGTCAGACATTTCACGGGCAGCCTTGTGTACGTGTGTGTATGAATGCGTGTGTGTGTGGTCCATTGTGTGTGCTGAATGTGTTTCTATGGTGACCAGACACACAAATGAGCTAAAGCCCATTGTAAAATCTGTAAAGTCATATAAGACGATGATTATATATAAAAATGTTGATTGTGGTAGAATCTGGATGCGAACTGTTAAGAACATCTAGGACAAAGAGTTAATAAAGTCTGTTTTTCCAATATAAATGTTAGGATTTGTTCTTGATGTCATCTGTGTGTGTATCTTTTTCGTTGTTTTTCGTTATCGTTTTACACACGCACAGGTTTACATGTTTTGTGGGGACTTTCCACAGAAATGGTTTTTATATTGTACAATTAAAAATTCTATATATAGTAAATCATTTTCCAATTTAGGATGTTCCAAAATGCACGTAAAGTATGAAGCTAAAATGGTTTCAAAATGAATGCATTTACAAAATGTGATTCACAAATGTGCAAGCTAATTCACATAAAAAGTTTATACATCTGCAAACATCAATTCACAAACTTATTACCTAATGCAGATAAATGTTGAATGTCAATTTGGTTGTGCATGTGCAAACATGAGTTAACTTACTTACACAATATGATTAACAAATGCTAAATTCATATTCACCAAAAAAAATTATATAATTTTTCATATATACATACACACACACATTGTGGCGAGCAGTACGAGGGCGGTGGCGTGATTGATAATGAGCGACGCTCCGTTCTCGAATCTCTCACGGAGGAGCAGAAGCATAAAGGAGGAGCGACAACAGTGAAGATCGAGAGAGGAACAGGCCTGGATTTATGTTGTTTTCTTTGTTGTATTATGTGACAGCAGTCGTCCGTGAGGGTCTGCTGTCTTTTACTTTCGTTTTGTATTTGTTCATTTTATTATTAAAGTCTGTGAATGTTCGCCGGTTTCTGCCTCGTCCTTCCCACAATAACGGACTTTGCTATATATATAACCTAATTGTGTTTTTTGAATTACTGTTTGCATATTTTGTCATTAATTTTGAGACTATTGTAGCTCCATAGTAAAAAGCAACCAAAAACAAACTATAAAGTAAAAAAAAAATTGTAACAAATTGTAAACTTTGTGAACAACAAACTCTAGAAACATTCAATGTTTAAGCAATTTTATTTAAAAAATGTAAACATAAAAATGATATAAAAAAAGAAAATGGTGAAGTTTTTTTCCCAATAGAAATATTCAGGAGAAGAACATGGAATTATAAATATATAAATTTACATATCTCCTGACCCAAACCTACACATGGAGAGACCCATACAGCTGCACTTACACCAAGATTAAATGAGAGAAATACGTTGAAAAACATTACGAAAAAATCAAAGCACCCGGTCATCCACCATAAAACTCCGAGAATTGTGTTTGTTTGACATTGCGCTTCCCTACATGCTCTTTAAGTGGATTGAACATGTTTACATGGATCAGACCCTTTGATCAGTGCTGCAGTTGTTCATTTAGACATCACATATTGGTTTCACTTGGATCCAGCCCATCTTTGAGTGATCGTCTAGTTTTCCTGGCAGGCACCTGATAAAGACGCACATAAGATGTTTTTGTTATTTTATCTATTGAAACAGATTGTACAGATAAGTTTCATACACATACATATATGCTTACAGGCTCCGATACGCTCCTCCAGGAACCCGACCTGCTCGCTGAGCGAGTCGATACGGTCCAGTTGCTGCAGAGAATGCGACAGGAAGTTGGTCCTCTCGGACAGGAAGCTGTTATCGTCTCCCGCGCCATCCAACGGGAAGAGCGTGGTGAAGGGAGCCAGAACCATCTCTAGTTTCTACAGAGAGAGAGAGAGGAAGGTATTTTTACATATAAAGACACTTTATTCAAGTTTTTTTTTTTTGAGACTAAAACGGCAAATATGAGATTAAGTTATTCTGAAGCTTCTATTCATCAAAGAATTCTGGGGGGGAAACGTATGGTTTCTAAAGAAAAATATTAAGCAGCATAATTGATAATAATCAGAAATGTTTATTGATCAGCGAATCAACATATTAGAATGATTTCTGAAGGATCATGTGACACTGAAGACTGGAATAATGCTTTGCATCACAGGAATAAATTACATTTGAACATATATACATAGTTCAGTCATGAAACTCTTCTGAGCAGCTGACTGCTTCTCTTAAAGCCAATCGATCTGTTTTGTATTTCCATCCTGAACCGGCTCAACTCAGTGCATTGCACCATGGGAATTTTCCTAGCCCTCCTCCTTCCCCAGCACCACCTGCCTAAATCTGTGAGAGGTTCTCCCTACTTTCCTTGCAGCAGCTCGTTACCTCTTCATTATTCACCCTTCATGTCTTCACTCATGCATACTGTAGCAGATCTAGTCTATGTTTTACTATCAAAATATATTATTATTATTATAAAATATAATATAGAAAACTGCTTGTCACCGAATGAGGAATATGAAATTGAATACGCATACTACTGTTTTATCCTTACATAATGCATACCCTTCATTACATACTGTAATTACATTTAAATCTGAGTGTTTTACAGTACATACTCTAGAGTATGTGAATATTATTTTGTTTATATCTTAATTGAGCGAGGTTAATGAGTGCAAACTTGTTTATTAACATTTTCAATAACTTTAAATTACACACAAACCTTTTGGAAGTGCTGAAAAACGTTTTTTTGGCAACTAATGTTGTTAATAATGTGATGTAATACCTCCTGTTCCTGTGGTATTGACTGAAAAACAAACAAACTATTATCTACTAGAAATATCTGCCGAACACGCTCTTTTCCTGGCAAACAAAGACGGTTAAAACCTGTATGTGTGTTTTATGTTTCCGAACCTGTGATGTGTGAGGTTGACTACTGCTTTTAATTAAACCATTAGCAAGGCTTTGAACCAATAACCTCTCTTGGCAAACGTGCTACAGTTTCCTGTCGTTTGAAGTAGGATGTGTCCTGAGGGTGTGTGTGTGTGTGTGTGTGTGTGTGTGTGTGTGTGTGTGTGTGTGTGTGTGTGTGTTTCTGACCTGCTCGAGGAGCTCCACTCTGTTTTTAAGCATCTGAACTTCTTCGGTAACGTTCTCCACCAATCCAAATCCTCCACCTTTAAGAACAAAAGAAATACACACATATAAGTTAGAGACGGACCACACACACACTGACATTCAGCCTTTATTAAAACCCAGAACGCAGTGCACAACTCTATTTTTGATGTTTTAAGATCCAGGCTTTGAACAACATGCAAACACACAAACTGACTTTTTGTAAGACTTCCAAAAGCAGTGTTTTACGTTATATTTGTGCATGTTCTCTGATTGCATGAATCCATGATTAATATCCAAACGCGCTCCCAGAGCAGACCAAAGATAACAGAAGAGTAGAAAGACAGACAGAAATAGAAAGAGAAAGAGAGAAATTGAGTGTTGGGGGTTACAAAGGAGGAACGTTTGAGGTTTGGCAAGAATATGATGCAAATACTTTGATATGCACTCGGGTCCAAAAGTCTGAGACAACTAGAGAAAATTCTTGTTCTTTGTTTTTCAATTTAATACAATATATATATATATATATATATATATATATATATATATGTATATGTATATATATGTGTATATATGTATATATATATATATATATATATATATATATATATATATATGTGTGTGTGTGTGTGTGTGTGTGTGTGTTTCTTCAAATTATATTATATATTATACAGTTTGAGTAAAAGTTTTAACCTCAAAATGTATATGAATTTAAGCATTTAAAAAAAATAATTATTAATAAAAAAAATAATAAATGAATAATTTAATAAATAAATAAACAAATAAATTATTTTTTATTTATTTGCCATTTATGTATTTATTTGTTTATTTTATTCACTAAATTGTGTTTTATTTATTTGCTATGTATTTGTTATTAATTAATAATACATTATTTATTGACTTATTTTGCTATTTGCATGTCCCCTTTTGCTTTAATGACAGCAGCACTCAGATCTGATGATCAAAATCGTATTTTTCAGCATGAGTGTGTCCAAAAGAGCATCTTGTATGTGCGTCAGTGAAAGCAGGAACATCTGACAGCTTTTGCAAAGAGTCACATGTCACTAATTGGTTTATTGTGACCAAGAAAGAGTGCAGAATCTGAAACATTTCTTCATGTTACATCAGATCTCTAAACTACAACTTTGTTCATGTCCAGGTTAAAATGAAGAAATCCCAGTGTTTTGAGACTTTTGCAATCCACAGCAGATGAAATCAGGTCATATTTAATCACGAGCTTCAGTATGAGATAACTGTGACTGTGATTGGTTGTTTTGTAAATGGACGTGATTAAGACCCAATCATATCAGAGCTCAGCCCAGTAAGTCCCGCCCGTTGGCTGTTTTTCTGAATGTTTTAGGTTATGAGCTCTATCAGTCTTAAAACTAGTCAATGGGTCGCGCGCACACACATTTTTTTCTCAGCGTTTGATTTGGCTGTTTCCACAGACGCACACTCAAGCTCAGTCAATCTGTCCCAGATGTGTGTGTTATGAAGACACGTGGGAGAGAGAGAGAGCGAGAGAAGATTTGTGTGAGGGAAAACAGTGACCCCCAGCAGTCTGAGTTTGATAGATATGGAATGCGAGCTACGGATTGAGCCAAAACGAAAACGGGAACAGCGGCTACAAATCGTGTCCGGCAGTGGCCTCTTTAAATGCGAAATCACCATCATCGTACAGCTAAACACTCAGCTTCCTGCTCTTCTATCTGATGACACTAATGTAGCTTTAAACTCAAGGTTTCAGGGACTTTGGGCCCCATAAACTCAACAAAGTATTTGTCCAATAGTTGATGAGGTCAAAATGAAAATTATTTATAATAAAAACCCTGAATAATATCATAAATAACAGATTGTTTTTGATACTACAGAAAACTGTAATCATCTGATATTAGCTATCACTGTCATAAAAAAAAGCTTTTTATTAAATACTTTAAATAAATATTTTTATTAAATTAATTTTATGCATTTTTACATTAATTTTATTTGTTATTTAATTCATTTACTTTTGATTATTTTTACTGTAGTAACAGTAACTGGTTAATAACATTTGGTGTAAATGTTTGTAAGGAAAGGACTGATGACACATTTTTTAAAGCTTACACTGTCATTTAATTAAAAAAATATTTTAAACAATTAATATTTTTATTATTTTTTACAATAATCTTGTTTTAATTGAATTATTTTTATAGTAACCGTAGCAAATAACATAAACTGTGGTGTTTAAGTGTAAGGAATTACCCTTGCTGGTCTGTAAGACTGAAAAAAAAAGAAGAAAAAATTTGTACACTTTGAAAGACATCTCAAATTATTATAGTTTAAATAATTCATATTTATATTAATTATTAGTAGTAGTTTAAACCATAAATTATTATTTTAAATTATAATTATTATTTTAAATAATTCATATTTATTTTTATTTTTTACTGTAGCAAGTAAGATATTTGGTGTAAACTGTAAGGGAACTACTCTCGCTGGTCAGTGAGGCTGATGACAGGTTTAGAGTAAACTGAGCTTCTGCACCTCGAGTCTCATGGGACGTCCCACCAGACAGATGTGGCACAGGGTCAAACTCAACAACGCTGAGGTCTGACTAGTGTGGGAACAGAGAAACTAGTGTGTGGGGTCACACTTTGAAATATTTGTCCTTTGATATCTAAAAATGAATAAAGAAACTAAGCATGTCCTATAGAAGCAAGGTTATCAACAAACCCAGGTTTGTTGATAACCTTGCTTCTATAGGACATGCTTAGTTTCAACTGCCTTGCTAGCTTTCAACTGCCTGGATTCATACATTATTACTGAGATTTTAAAATGTATTGCTCTCTTGTACTTTCTAGTAAGCAAACTCCAGGAATGCGTGTTTGAGCTCCAGCCAACAATCAGAACGAGTGGCGATTATTTTACCCTGTCGCTAGGAAACAGCGAACATGACTATTTAGGGCCAGAGGAGATTCTGTTCATGCTGTTATTTTTAAATCGTAGACAGATATGAAATAGTTTAGAGAAAGAAAACAGAGGAGAGGAGTGAGAGGAGCGCTGCCAACAGGCTTAAAGACACAAGATAGTTTTGGCATAATGTAGAGACAGACAAAGGGGAGAGTATAATGTTCAGTAGCTTCTCATAGGGACTTCACTAAAGAACTCAAACTTTAACAAAGACTTTAGATATACAAAGACGGTGCACTCATTTTAATATGAATAAGAGAAAGTGCAACTCGCAATATGGCGGAATAAATCCCGCCTTCAAAATAAAAGAGCCAATCAGCAATCGGTAAAGTTGCATCACTGGCGCATCGACGGCTCCGGCCTGAAAAATGCAGTTGTTTGTCATGATTTGAGCATTTAGAAACCAAATTTATTAGACAGTTGTGGTCAGATTTCAAAATATGAAATTTAATCGTAAGTTTGTAGAACAGCTTTGGAAATTTTGGCTGTGAGTGAAAGGACTTGCCTTAAAGGGACTGTGACTTTAATTCCGTTATTGCCGGTACAAAACAGCATTATTATTTTATACCATTAAAACTATTTTTTTAAAAATGTGTTAACTGAAAAAGCTGAAATAAAATAAAATGGAAAAAAAAAACATGAAAAAAGGGCAAAAAAAAAAAGTCAACTAAAATGTAAAATAAGAAATCATTTAATCCTAGATGGTAATATTTAAAAAGCCCAAAAATAAATAAAAAATGACAAAAGCACAATAACAAAATTACTCAAATTTAAACTTAAATGAAAAGTGAAAAATATATAATATAAAAGCTAATCCAGAAATATTAATAAACAAAACAATAATAGTATATAAATAATACAAAAATAACACTAGTGCAAGAGAGTCTCTAGGTTGGAAATTATAAGCAAATCAGTAATGTTTCGTTTATAAATAAACTAGTTTAGTTGTCATAGAGTAACATTATATTTTTTTAATAATAATTATCATTTAATAATAAATAAATATTTATAATTCATTAAAACTAAAAATATAAATGACATTAAAATCATGTTCCATGAAGATATTTTGTAAATTTCCAACCGTAAATATATAAATCATTTATTTTTGTGAGTGAATGCAGCACAATCGCCAACATAAATGAAAAACTTTAAAGGCGATTTTCTCAATGTTTTGATTTTTTTGCACCCTCAGATTCAAGATTTTCAAATAGTTGTATCTCGGCCAAATATTGTCCTATCCTAACAAACCATACATCAATGGAAATCTTATTTATTCAGCTTTCAGGTGATGCATAAATCTCAATTTCAAAAAAATGTACCCATGTGACTGGTTTTGTGGTCCAGGGTCACATACGTCCAGTTTGTGGTCAGGTGGTCTGTTATTGGTGCTTGGAGGCAGACGGATGTGGTCCAGGTTTGTGGTCGCTGTGGTCACCAGTCACAGTGCACTATTACTCACGGTACGAGTTGAGAGTGGCATAGCGCGTACCAAAAGTAATAATGAACCGTGAGGCTGGTCAGGGTTCCACCTGCAGGGGGCGCTAGAGAGGAAACACACTTATACTGCGCTATAATAGCCCACACTTACCCATTATGACATATTTTCACACACTGTAATTGCATTACCACTGAAGCCCATTACTTGTTTTTTTTCGAAATGCTTTTCTGTACTATTCTTCCTAAATAGTCTGCGAGTTTTGTCTCTATTCATTGTATTTTTGCCAGCAGTATGCCAAAAGTGCCGGGTTTTTCTAGTGGATTTGTGAAGTATGCATCTGTTCATGCTTTTTTGGTTAATATTGCCCACAACCCCTTGTGCAATGGAAATGGGGAATCTGAGACCGTTCTGTTCCTACATTCGGTTGCAGAAAATTGGTCAGGAATGTGAGACCAAAACTGCCACAGTAGTTTATAAATGTATGAACTTATGAATAATGAATTTAGATGGATGCGAACAGGGATCTGTGGTATTGCAATGCAATTTTAAAAGTAAAGTAGTGTGTTACAATGCTTATATACGCAAAAGTGTGCAGTTTGTCCTGATGCCATCATGTGTGTGTTTGTGTGTGGATGGAGATTCATGGTTCTTGAATCTTGAGTGCTGATGATGAGTATCTACTTCAGTATGTCTGCGGCTGATTATAATGTATATATGTCTTACCAGCATTGCTACTGGATGAGCGATCGTCGGGTTTTGGAGGAGCGGTGGACGGGGGGGAGGGGGGAGGACTTCTTGAACACGTTATTTCATCTTCAGCCAGACTGAATCCCTCATGACACACACACCGATAACTCCCCAGCATATTCACACACTTCTGTGAGCAGCGATGACCTTCCTTACACTCATCCACATCTGAGAGAGAAAGACGTCTTTTAAAAGAACCACTCTTTTTCCCCTAAAGCCCATTTATATTGTTAGTAAATCTGTCGTGCACCAATTACATTAAAATTAAGTATCTCATAACCACTTTCCACCCTTAAACTAATTTACAAATATATTCTAAAAATATGATTTTAAGGAGCAGTGAAATGGTTTTTCATGAGCCCTTTAAAATAAGTGTACAAAGCAACTACTTTCCACCCATAATTATTTTTATATTTATATAAAAACAGAAAACAGGACTTTCCTTGCTCTTTATTAAAAATTAAATAATATAAAAAATATATAAATATAAAACACACACACACACACACACACATATATATATATATATATATATATATATGTGTGTGTGTGTGTGTGTGTGTGTGTGTGTGTGTGTGTGTGTGTGTGTGTGTGTGTGTGTTTTTGTAAAGTCCTGTTTTCCATATGAGCCCTTTAAAATAAGGGTACAAAGTGAAAAGTCCTAAATTAAGTTTGTATTTATTATTAACCACCTGTACCCTTAAGTGTTAACTGTATATACGGCTCACAATCATGAATGCACCGATTTGAAAATTTGAAACCGATAATTCTATATATTTCTTCAAATTATTTTTATTAACAGTTTTAAAGTTATATTAACAGACACAAAAGCATAAAACAATCAGGACAACAAAAGACACATTAACACATGAAAAAAAAGAAAAGAAAAAAAAAGGTCTGGATTGCCTTGTCAGCAAATATATGCAAGATAATTATTGAGAAAATAAACATAAATTACAATATTCACAATTGTTTTATAATTCAGTTAATTCACCACAGGAGAAGAAAATAAATGTTAAACTTCCAAAAGTCTCAGGAGAGGTCCCCATGTGGCTTCAAATCTTTTTTGTGAGCAGAACTCCCTAAAATGTAACTGTTCCATTTGGATAACATAAAGCATCTCATTTAACCATCTCCGGAAACAAGGGGCTTGTGAAGTTTTCCAATTGAGGAGTATTACTTTTTTGGCTGCAATCAAGCCTGCCATTAGAGCATGCTGAAGAGTATGAGAGATAGTATCCATTACATCAGAATAGCCAAAAATAGCCAGATTGTGGTTAGGTTAAATGTCAATTCTGTATGCGCTAGAAAATAATTCAAAAATGTTAGACCAGAAATCATACAATTTAGGGCAAAACCAAAATAAATGTGCCAATGTCCCCTCCGCCATCTTGCACGGACTAAATGTCTGGTTTCAGGATTAGAAGATAAAAGATTGTGAATAATATGGTTTTCAGTTTTTATTTAAAAACTGTGAAATATTTTCCTTTACATAATTTCTAATTTGCAAGTAACGGAAGAAGTGAGACTGTGGGAGTGCAAATTTACTTTTAAGTTGTGAAAAAGATGCAAATTGATAATTCTATATATTTGAAAGCCAATAACCAATATATTGGCCGATAAATCTAAATCCAAATTTTTATGTCATTTTTGAGAGCCTGATTACAAAACAAAAGTCTCACCATTAAAAGCCATGTCCCAAGCACACAATTATAATGTTCTCAATATAATTGTATGTAGCTTATATGACAGACTTGCGCTGCACATGTTGCTCTTAACTGTATTTTCCTTTTTTTAAGTGATTCCAATCATAATTCCAGCAATTTAAAACCATCATGGCGAACAGCGCGCAGCTAAAGTGTCTCAGCTGAAGGAAATAATACATTATTTATCAGCTTTAATACATTGACCAAATTTTCCAATCGGTCCGATAACGATAACATTAAAAACTACCATATATCGGCCGATATATTGTGCATCCCTACTCACAAAGCATGCAACTCATTTTATAAAGCACGCACCATGAACATAACAGTAAATGAATGTTAGTGTGTTTGTGAGTACCTATTTGACAGTATCGTCCCGTCCATCCTCTCGGACACGAACAGTGATTCGGCCTTATACATGACCCTCCATTTACACACGTCTTCTCACACACCGCTACAGAGAGAGACATGGAAATACACACGCATATGCATGTATGAATTCAAATGTGAAAACCCATTCAGAGCTAACGTTAACCATTATGACTTTCATGACTTGTAGACCTCCGGTTACCTTGGTTACAGTCGTGTGAATGTATGCGTCGCCACCCCGGACAGCATTCTGGGTAAATGTGTACATTTGGAGCCGCTCTGCTCACCTGCCTGTAAGAAACCCTGTAGATTGTCCTGTAAAACACATAATCTAGTGAAATGCTGATACTTTATGCAGTGTAATATCTATTTCTTGTGTTTTTGTGTGATCTTACTTGTATGTGCTACACATGCGCTGGTTTTGGCACATGGTGATGTAGGGTTTGTGGACAGGCTGAAGGAACGACTCTGTGCTGTAGGACACACGATGACTCCATGCGTCTCCAACACACACTCTCCTTCTGAAACACACACAGACACACAGTTATAAACAAACACACTCCTACACACAAATATTGCTTATATTTACATTACCATTTAAGATTTTTGAACTCTTTTTAATAAGAAGTCTCTTCTGCTCACCAAGGCTACATTTATTTGATCAAAATAGAGTAAAAAAAATAAAATAGTTTATGTTATTATTACAATTTAAAATAATACATAAAAAAATGTAATTCATTCCTGTGACACAAAGCTGAATTTTCAGCATCATTACTCCAGTCTTCAGAGTCACACGATCCTTCCAGAAATCATTCTAATATGCTGATTTGCTGAAACATTTAGAGAGCATGTGATTTGACACTTCCTAATACTACTAGTATGAATATGGCTAGTATGAATGAAATTCGGACGTACTACATTTGCTATATCTGTCATGTGACCTACCAGCATCAGTTATGATGCTTCACTGCCATTCATAAATCCTCTCCCGTGGCCTCATGGGATAGGAAAGTGTCAGCGGGTAGGTCATCCGGGTACTTTTCACCTACTCTTTTTCGAATACTATGTATTCGGACATACTACTCTTTTGGCGAACTGTTTTTCACAAACTATATACAATTTCGGATGCAGCGTACAGTCACTACTGTGTGTGTATTTATGTGTGTATTACCCGTGGTGACCATGAATCTGAGGCGTGCAGGTCACATGCAGGAGAAACAGAGAAGAGGAGAGCAGGACCGCTGTGTACATCTCTCTCTCTCTCTCTCCGTCTATCTGTCACTCTCTCTCAGGTCTGTCTGACAGCAGGAAGAGAGACTCTCAGGAGTGTCTGTTCCCCTCAGGTACACCCAGGTCAATCAGCTACCTGAGAGAGAGAGAGAGAGAGAGAGAGAGAGAGAGAGAGAGAGAGAGAGGGGAAACATTACAGTATATACAGAGTCGTATACAATAGTGCCTAATAATATAAACCAATCCATAATAATACATTTAAAACAATATATAGTATAATAATAGCAATAGTATATGATGATCAATACAGGGGAAACAGTATTTATCACAAATATTCCTCTTGAAACCACATCCGATTCTTTGTATATAGAAGGTTTAAATGGCCAACTTTCTCACTTTTGCAAATGTTGATAATGTTTATTGGACTGAATTCTGGGTTGGTGAAAACACTGTAGACACAATAATTGGTTTTGACATTTTGAAAGACCTAGAAGCAGATGTTTATTTTTTATATAAAAGTATATATATATATATATATATATATATATATATATATATATATATATATATATATATATATATATATATATATATTATTTTTTTATTCACGGCAGTGGATTCCAGAATGCACCCCCTTCAGTAATAATAATAATAAAATATTTTATAAAATATGGGACACTTTAATAATCTATTTTAAGAAGAATGTACCCTGTTTAAAGTAACTTGAGAAATAAGTGTCTTGTCAGATCTAAGATCTTTGCCCACAGAGCACTGAACTAGTCTTTATGAAATGTGATTTCTGCTATACTTCCTTACTGAACAGCTGGATCCCATCATACTGTACATACAACACACAGAACAGACATTAAAAATAAAAAAAACCATGCAATTTGTAACCATTTCCCATAAGCGCACAGTTATAACCTGTTTCATGTTTAAACATGAGAGAGTTAATGCACTTTTAAAGGCAGAAAATTAGAGAAAATTAATCATCATTAAGAAGTGCATTTGTTACAAATCACAGCTGATTGAATCAAACACGGTTCTAAGAAATGTGTGTTTTCATAAGTACACACATATTCGCATGCTTTATAACAGTGCTGACGATTTAAAATCAGATCATAACTCATAACGCAGCTAAAGTGGTTTCATTTTCAACTGGGTGTAATGAAGATACATTTCTGTGTTTAAATCTGTAACATGGAGATTTCAGGTTACACAGGTTTTAAATATAACTTTAATAAGCACATGTTATTAAAAACATGGCTTCAATTACTGAAACAGCACTTAGCATGTCGTCCCGCCACACACACGCATGAACAAACCTCTGCTTCAGATGAAAACGAGACTTTACAAAGTCAACTATATTAAAAGTAATTTCTCTTCTTGAAGTTCATTTTAACCTGTACGCACATGTACACACTCGTGTGTGTTCTCTCATCTTGAACAGCTTACGGTAATCATTAGGTTATGGCTGGTTTAATGAGTTCAGGTTTAAAGCGCGGTGTAAAACAGGTCTCAGGGTTCCCTAGAGAGCTTTTGACAATAGCTATTATACCACACCTGTGTGTGTGTGTGTGTGTGTGTGTGTGTGTGTGTGTGTGTGTGTGTGTGTGTGTGTGTGTAATAAATGAGAGAGCCAAATTTCCTCACTTAGCCTATATAGTGAAACATTATGACAACCGACAAGTGAGGACATTTTACTGGTCCTCACTAGTTAAAAAGGTTTATAAATCAGCCAAAACATGTTTTTATTTAAATCTAGTGGTAGGGCTTTTAGGGGTAGGCTTGGGTTAGGTCATAGGAAATATCATTAACCTGTTATAAAATCAGTGGAAGTCTATGCAACGTCCTCCTCATTAATAGTGGAAAAAAGAGGCTGTGAATGCACACTGCATGTGTGTTTGTGTAAGAAGCACTTTAAACGAGGTCTGTCATATTTTCTGGAGATTAATGACTCATTTTACCCCTGATCTATGCTTAATGATTTTGACCTGTGTGCATGTAGGCTGGCAAACTCTGGATCTGGTACTAAATGTTTTTTTGTTTTTAATTTACTTAAGTGACAGAGCAAGTTAGCAAGCAAAACTTAGTGAGAATATTTTTGGATTTAAAAAAAAGATACTGTCCAAATGTGACTAACAAGATTAAACCCAATTAAAGTTTTACAGAATTTGTTAGACATCACTGCTCTTGATGTAAAGGTTGTTTCAGATGAGGCTGCAAAATTGAAGATACTACATTTTGACCAAATGCTAAGGCAGAATCACATAATTCGCAGATAAAACAATCCCAGAATGCAAGGCAAGACGCTCAGTGAAGCTCAGCTCTAGTGTGTTACCCAATGTTACATTTAAACTAAAAATGTATATTTGAAATGTACTAAATTGCAACTTAATCATCGCAAATGTGTAATTACAAACATATTTAAATACATGAAATACAAGTTTCAATATAAATTACATAAAATTTTAGTTTCCCAGGATATTTCTCTCTAACCATATTTCAAAGACAACAGAATTAATAATGAAATTATGAATAAAGATGTACTTAAAGAGATAGTTAGCCCATGATTTACTCACCCTGAAGCCATCCTATGTGTATATGACATTCTTCTTTCAGACTTCCAAGCTTTATAATTAGAGTGAATGGGTTTTTGTTTTTGGAAGTTCATCAAAGCGCATCCATTCCTGATAAAAGTGCTCCAAAAATATTCATATTTAAAACTTTATCGACTAAAATATCTAGCTTCCGGCAAACGACTGTACTTTTTTAATATTTTTTTTCCAGGACATTTTTTAATATAACTCTGATTATACTCATCTGAAAGAAGAATGTCATATACACCTAGGATGGCTTGAGGGTGAGTAAATCCCAGGATAATTCACAAAAACATTCTTAAGTTCAACTAATTGCATTTAATCTCTTCCTAATGACAGTAGTTATGGTGTGAACGCAGCATAAACTGGTTGTTTTGGTTCAGGAGGAACTGTAAACGGCGTCTGCGGTTTCGTTTGCGCTGCTCTGTGACTGACGTCTGTCTAACTCTGCATAGCATGAAATGCTCTGGTGACGTGTGATGTCTGCGCGAGCAGGTGCGCGGAGGTATGAAAGACATACGCTGACAGGCAGGTAGGACATCGTATCATTGCATTCGGACCGAATTCAATGATTAGACAAACATTTTATGGTCCTACGCCTTCCACAGACGATATATAAAATACATTTAGACCATAACACATAGTGATTGCTATGGATGTGGACACTTTCAACCAGCATAACAAAAAATGTTTCTGGAACCAATCATACCCTGCATTTAATGCTTGTTTGAGCATTGTGGTGTTAGCTTAGCAACATTCTCACAGAAATTCAACTGAAAATGAATTGAGTCTGATTTTCCTGCCAGTACTGATGCACAACTGCCAATCATGTGTGATTCTCATCTCAGGTGTGTTACTGTTGTTACTGTGTTTGGGTGTGTTACTATTGTTACTGTGTTTGGTTGTTAATATGGGATTTGTTAAGATAACAACACTTTCCACAGCGCTGAGCATCCTCTACAGCAGCTGGTGAGCTCTGAAATCTCCACATAAGGATTGTGGGTCAGATAGCGTTTTCACATGACTGCAGTTTGAGTCGGACGACCCACCGCAGAACGTCTGACACCACAATGAGGCAGTAAAGTGGTTTAAGACTTCTGGATGACTTTCACACTGATCTCCTGCCAAACGCTTAATGGTTTCTACAGGTCTATACCTGCAGGCCGTGTGAGTTACAGAAACTGTATATGTGTGTGTCTCTCACAATTCATCTGATTGCCGTCATATGTAAACACTTGCCACGTGTCTTATATAAACGCTGCCAGATCTCGGACTCCCGGTTTCTGAGCAGCGTGTGCGTAACACATCAAAAATAAACTTTAGTTTACTTGCTAGTGATGTTGCATGAAGATAATTATCCATTAGTTATGGTTAAGGACGGTAAAAAGAATAAGAGAAAGGATATTAGTGTTGCAAACTTTCAGCACTTTCTGCCAAACAATAATCACTGAATCACAAAGCAACGCGTAGTACATTTGCGTACCAGCAAAGTGTACATTTAAACACAAACGCTAAACCACAAAAAAGCCTCAACATGAATGTAAAACTCTGTATATAAACACACTGACATTTAGATCCACATCACTGCATATAATCACAAATAATGGCACTAATTAGAAACGGAAGCAGTTAAGACTAATGGAGGCCCAGCCTTTAGTGTGTGTGTATGTGTGTGTGTGTGTTTATATTTGGAATGGAATGCTAGCTTACTGCTTAGTGTGCAGTATATACTGCATACTACTGCTTAAAAAGTAGTATGTGAAACAATGTGCAATATATCATGCAATACGCTATGCTTTTATAAAAGTAGTTGGCTACATTGTTATCACTACAATGAAATGCCTATGTTCAATTCAGTAAGTGATATCTAGTGATCATAAACGTGGCATATTTGTTTACTTTAAAACTGTGGGGGGTTTTAAGTGTTGGCACTTCAAAAAAAATTACTGAGCAGTATACATAGTAAACTAGTAGCCTATTCCAAAAAAGCAATTACCTTTGCTTCATCACACTGGGAAATTAAGATCAAGCATTTTGGATAAGTAGGTTATCCGAGTGTTTTATGCACATTATGCACTGTATGCATGCTAAATAATTCAGATATAGTATGCTATTCTGAACATTGTGTGTACTAAGTATAGTTTGCAGTCTGGCCGCTTTAACGGTAAACGACCAGCAGGTGGCGCTGTTTTCATACAACATTATTAGCGACCATTCACAGATTCCAGTGTTGATCCAGTTCAGTCTAATCTAATGACAATTATAGTAATACACACACACACACACACACACACATAATGACCAGTACCAAACTGTTGCATTAGCAAATAGATAATAATGAAATGCATGATGCATGCATGAATTTACATAAACTATTAAAAATATATATTTGTTCAATGACTCACTGGATTACTCCTGTTCACGAGATTAACCGCTCGTGCGTGGATGCAAAAGAGGAAAGAAAGAGAGTGGTCCCCCAGCGGTTCCCAAAAACGAAGTTTCCCAGCAAACTCTGAGGACAGACGTGGAATAATTTTATAAATAGTCCCAAAAACACGCATGTGCCCAAATTTGCACTGGCACGAAACTCCTGCGCGCGCTTCCCGTAGCTCAGCTCTCCGTGTTTAGGAGGGTTTTTTTTTTTTTTTTTTTTTGCACACTCAGTTGAGTTCCCTCACAACTGTCAAAGCGTGCAGGGGGGTAACCACACCACTACTGCCCCTCCTTAACCGGGACGTCCCAAGAGAAACACTCACGCAAGAGCTCTCCCTCGCTCCGCGTGACGTCATCGCTGCAGGAATTCACGCGCAACGGCTCAGTTTACCGGGTCACGTAAAACACAGAAATAAAGGGAAACTTGTAAGAACGCAGGGGGAAAAAAATAGAAATGCTATGACGCTTAACCCTGTCTGTTTAACGCGCAGTATTTCAAATTAAAACCACACCCTGAACCAAATATTATTTACTGTTAGTGTTAATAAATCAGTAGCCAACATTACTACCAGTAAAAAGGCCGGAAACACTTGATCGTTTTTGTCGTGAATTTAAACATTATTTATATACAATTAATTATTATAAAGTTTTGCCAGAAAGACAGAACACACTGCACCTTCATTTTTACCCATTTTTTATTTTACATCGTTCATTATGTCAAGCTATTTTAATCTCCTCATTTGATTGTAAGTGAAATACTCTATATATAATGTTTAATGACTTATTACTGAAGTGTAACCAAAGAAAATCGCCATGCCAACGTAAGTAATGTCCTCACACTCACCCAGTTAATAAAATCACGTGATCTCGCGCTGAGCTCGAGGCCATTCGATCCACCTGTCGCGCGCTCTGACGCGCTTCTCCATCGCCAGCATTTCTTATAAACTCTTCTTCTCTCTGATAAAGAGTGGCGTGTGGTAACGTCTCGATGCTCCCCGTGAACCGACTGGCGAGGAATGAGATGCTTTTGGGCGTTTTTCTCCTGCTTTTTATTCTGCGCTTCCTGTGGAACTCAGGAATTGGACGGACAATCCCAAACCGGAAATCCTGCAAGTGTTTGGAACTGATAAACCTCTCTGGCCTGCACAAACACCCCCCTCGTGCCCCTCAAGTCCCAATACGGGTAATCACGTCTCTATCTAGGACCGCAAACACACTGTGATGAACTGTAGAAAAGGTTTGGCCCTGTGATTTCAACTAGGCTCCTATTATATTAGAAATATAGGATTATTTACCCAAAAAATGGAAAGTGAAACAGTGCAGGTGTTACCTTAAAGGGATAGTTCACCCAAAAATGAAAATTCTGTCATCATTTACTCACCTCATGTCATTCCAACCCCGTAAGACTTTCGTTCTTCAGAACACAAATGAAGATCTTTGTGTTGAAATCTGAGAGCTTTCTATCCCTCCATTGACAGCTACGCAACTACCACTTTGACCACTTCAAAAAGTTCATGGAGATCATAAAACTAATCCAAATGAATTGAGTGGTTTAGTCCAAATTTTCTGAAGAGACTCAAACAGATACAGCTTTCCAAAAATCTTCTTTCTTACACAAAGCTATATTTTATGGCTTCAGAGAATAATGTACAAGTCTTTTAGACTGTTTTATGATGCCATTTTGTCTTCTTTTTTTCTTGACCACATCATTCCCCACGAAGTCCCCATGATTCTGCTCAATTCTTTCTTTTGTGTTCCAAAGAAGAAAGAAAGTCATACCGACCTGAAGGAGTGAGTAATTGATGACAGCATTCCATTTTTCTGCGAGCTATTCTTTTCAGGCTGGTTTAATGGATGTGGGTGGGGGTTATGAGTTATGGGTTGGTGATTTGAACCATCAGATTAAATCAGACCAGAAAAGAGGTCTAGTAGACATTGCATTCATGCTTCCAGTCCTGACATATTGACATTGTGGTGCAATGTTTGTGAAGTGTGTGTTTTGAATTAGTATTTTGTGTTTGACAGCATTAGACCGTATTAAAAAGATTTCAGCTTTTATTTGATCCACATTATGTGTGAGTAAGTGCGTGTTAGAGGACGAAAGACTGATTGTGAATATATTAGTCCAAATAAGTTGAGGAAATGGCTCTGCACAGCTCTTCCTGTGAATCAGGAAGCAGGAAGTGTGTGGAAGAGGAAGATTGTGCTTTGGGTCATGGGGAACAATGAGAGTAAGAACTTAAAGGAAAGAGTCATGCGTCAACGTGAGAGAAGGGCGGGAAAGTGGCGGACGGGGATTTAGAGAGTGAGAGCTGAAGAGAAAGATTTCGTATGGTTTTAATGTTCAGTGTGATCATGCTATAGATGCTCACTTGGGCTAAATGTTAATTTACTATGGTTAATTATAATAACTACAGATATTAGCCCGTTTTTTGTCAGAATGCCAAAATCTTTTCAGTGATTTACTTATATTGCCACATTGCTTCAGTGATTTTCATTTGAGGTCTTCTCTTAGCAAATTTAAATATATATACTGATATGCAATTCATTTTATTAAAATAATCAGAGTATTATTAATGAAATATAATTATTTAATCAAATATATTCTTTCTATCTACACTACCATTCAAAAGTCAATGTTTTTTGTTTTTTTTAAAGAGTTTAATACTTTTATTCAGCAGGGATGCAAAAATGTATCAAAAGTGACAGCAAAGATATTCATAATGTTACAAAAGATTTATATTTCAAATAAATTATGTACTTTTAAACGTTCTATTCATCAAACAATCCTGAAAATTTTTTTCAGAAAATTCAGCTTTGATCACAGGAATAAATTACATTTTGAAATATATTCAAATCGACAACCGTTGTTTTAAATTCACAATATTACTGTTTTTACTGTATTTCTGATCAAATAAAAACAGCCTTGGTGAGCAGAAGAGACGACCAAAACATTTTTGAAAACCCTTACCGACCCCAAACATTTGAACGGTATAGTTTATAAATGATGTTTATAGATCTTGGATTGCATTCAGATATAATTAAGATCTCGTTTTAGTGATGTATTATTATCTGACTGTTTAAACTCCTTACATATCCTCCAGGATTCAGCAGTTTTGCACAATCCCGTAAAACAGAAAAAAACAGGAACTTGCTGTCATGTGTCACTGCTGGAAAAGAGAAATCTGTGTGTGTGTGTGTGTGTGTGTGTGTGTGTGTGTGTGTGTGTATGTGTGTGTGTGTGTGTGTGTGTGATGGCACATATGGTTTTACATGTGTAAGTGTGTTTGTGGAAAGATGTCAAATTGGCTCATTTATTGTAGCAACAAAAATTCCTCAGTGCTGAGGGAAGCAGTGGAACAGCAGACACACACACACACACACACACACACACACACACACACACATCAAAAATACATTTATAATACTTCACAGTCATCTGGGCTGATACCCTCAGATTATGACCTGAAAATCTGTCTCAGTTTTGATTTTCAGAGAGGAATAGAGAACGTTCCTCAATGTCATTATCTAAACTAAAGAGCAACGTCTGAGTAATGATCCTCTGGGAGAGGACGGTAGAAAATGAGAGATGGAGACAAGAGAAATAAACCATGTTACATACAGTAGAACATTTGTCGGCTGTTCCTGAACTCGTATTGACTCTTGGACGTTAGAGACATTGAATATTGTTTAAACACTAACTCCCTTCAAAAACAAACACACACACACACACACACACAATTTTTCCATTAGTGACCAGTGTGGTTTTGAACTCTCTCATTGTTTCTTTCACTTGTTCTGAAGTAAATGCGTGCATCATATTTACTGTACTTTATACTACATTGTGGCTATGCTGCCTACCAAATACTATATAAAACAGTACTTAGCATAGAAGTTTTTTTGACAGTGTGCTGAATTGTTGTCACATGATCTCACATGTTTAGTTCAGTTTTCGTCCCTTGAGTCCAGTAGTGGCCAAAAGGCATGTCTGGAGTGGGATATTTGTTTACAAGTTCGATTAAACCATCAAAATATGAGGATTTTTAAAAAAATATTAAAAATATTTTACATATGAGAAAAGAACAAAACACTAAACTTGGTTAAGGTATTTTATCTGGCAAAATATAAATTTATCTGACAAAAGGCAAACTACAGATACAGGTTTTATTTTACAATGCAAAATAAATGCATAGAAAAACAAAACGTTCACAGGAAAAAGCATACATTGACTGCAACATATCACTTATTAATATTTTATTGGTTCTCTCTTGTTTTTGCATCTATTTGTTTTTTCTTTGTATGACAGTCTGGCCAAAAAATATGTCCGCACTATAATTAATGTCTCATTGCGTTATCACAAAGAAAACAGTTGACTTCAAGCACAACTCCACAATATGCTTACATTACAAAATCTTTAAGAATTTTTTTATAATATTTGAATAAATGGTGAGGATGGCAATTTTTCTAGGGCAGACATCAAAAATATGAGATGGGAGGAAAAATAACAAGTCAATGCTTTTGCGTTCTCTAGCAAATGTTTTGCGTTCCACCGAGAAACTCTCTTCACTCCACATAAGTAATATATACTACAATTTGCTTTCAGATACAATTGGTAGTGTCATTCCAGACATATGTTTGGTGTTTGGCTGCTCAGTTTTCCTTCATGCCTGTTACTGCAGCTCAGGTTGACGCAGCCAATCAGAGGTCAGGCATTTCATCTCAATAGCAGCTCTCACAGATTATTGGCTGACTCCACTGTTGTGAGTTCTATAAAGAACCAATCAGAGGTTCATCAGTGTTCTTATGCAAATATCTACTTGACTGGACTTGTAATGTCATTCATTTTATTCAGTTAAACAACTGATATTAACATTTGTGTATTTGCGTTTGTGATGTATGTTATGTATTACCATAATTAACCCCAGGTGTGAGTGCACGCGTGTTATTTTAGTTAATAGTTCTGCTGACAGAACTGAACTGCTGAAGTCACACATGGTGACAGCTCTGACAATTTTTTAATGAAGCTCGCTCCCTGGATGTGACTTCATGAGGTGCACAGTGTGTGAATGTGTTTTTGAGGGACATTAGTATTGATGGTCTTCAGTTGCTTTCAGTTTGCGCTGCCAGTGTTGAGTTTACTACATCAGTCCAACTATATGAAGAAACAAAGCAAAAACATGTAGTTTTAACAAGTTAGCTCATGCTAGGGGAATGCATACCGGTACTTATTTTTCAATCACTCTTCTGGTGTTTTTTTGTGTGTGTGTGTGTGTGTGTGTGTGTGTGTGTGTGTGTGACAGAATTATTAAACCCTTTTTTGTTTTTTGTTTTAAATAAGGTTGCATTTGGTAACTACATCAGTTAACAAACTAACAATGAAAAATGTTAATTACAATATAGTAATACATAAAATATATATTATTAAAATTGTTCAAAGTTGTATGTGTTAATATTATTTAATGGACTTGAGCCAACATGAACTAACAATGAACAGTATTTTTTTATTAACTAATGTTAACAAAGAATAATAAGTACTAATGTTAACTAATGGGACCTTATTGTTTTTTAATCATACATTGGCTAAACCCAAGCTGTAAACTCTAACATAAATCTGTTCATATCAGTACATTTAAAGCAGAATATTATTTGACCAATAAGTGCATTTAAAATAGTGTTTTGCACTTCAGAAGTCCTTTTTTTTATTTTTTTTATTAAAAATTTTCAGACATAAAGCCGCCTTTCGGTAATTGACTTCTTTTTGGTGGCTTATTGCACTTAAACTGTCAAATACACACACACAATAATGTAAAAAAAAAAAAAAAAAAAGATCTTGTCGGGTATTTATGCAAACACAGTCAGTTATGTTTTAAGTGAACATAAACAGTTGAGAAAGAAAACGTGTAACAGTGTAATGGATCTGTGTGTCAGGTCAGGTAAGTGACAGCAGCCTAATATACCTGCTTCCAAATATATAAAATATTTAAAATATCTATTTAGCAGCTTTTCCCCATGGTATCAATGTCAAAATTGTGGCCAGTGAAAATGCTGAGTGTCTAGTAACTTTGGAAAACCACTAAACACAGTGGCTGGTGAGCAAAAAAAAAGTTAATGTGAAGCCCTGTATATATACAGTAAATAAAGATTTTCATATGGTAGTGTACAGACTGTATATTCTGTTCCCTAATCCTAATCCTAACCCTATCCCCAATACTCTCCATCACAGAAAACTTTCTGCATTTTTACATTCATTTTCATATTGTCCTCTTGTGGGGAAATGTTGTCCCCGTAATGTAGGGTTTACCAGGAGCAAACACACACACACACACACACACACATATAAAGGGATATTTCACCGCTGGAAAGATGAATGTGTATTTAAATTGGGTAATTTATGTAGTAGAAATGTGAAATTATTTTAGAAGTTGGTGCCTTCTAGACTGAGAAAAGCCAGAAAATGTATTTTGAAAAATGAAAAACTCCCAGAATGCACTTGCTTTGCTGCCCTACGAGGCCACTCCCAAGCCATGCCTACCGGTTACAGAGGGCAGTATCGGAAGAAATGGCTGTAGTCTCTCGCCTCTGGCCAAAAAAAGCCTCAGATGACGCAAAATGACGATTTTTGCGTCATCTGAGGTTTTTTTCCAGACACACAATACAGAAATCTCTGGTCTCAGGGGGACATGAGGGAGGGAAGCACGGTCATACGAAAATACTGCCGGGTTTCTACTGATACAAAGCTTAATGTTAATTGGTGAAGTATCCCTTTAATTAGATCTAAATGGGAACATTCCGTAGACGTAAAGGTGTTTATACTGTACAAACTGTATATTCTAACCCCATACACTAACCTGACCCCTGAACATACCCATCACAAAAAAGGCATATTTACATAAAAAAAAAAAACTTGAATTACTTTATTTTTATACCAGATTTACAAGTGAGGACGTCTCTAAATGGAGGTTTTTGGATTTTGTCAGGTTTTGGTCTTCTGGGTACAAATTTCTCCAAAATACAGTTAAGTAAGTAAACACACACACACATATGCACGCACACACACACACACACACAGTGATTTTGATGTTGGGTGGAAAATTTGCAGTAACCCACAAATCCCTTCACTGCTGACAGTAGTTTCCTACTGAGAAAGAACCATCACACACACACACATACACACACACATGCAGACTATGAAGAGTCATGCTGACCTAAACATCTTCTAACACCATATTTCATTTACATGACAACTGTATGAGGTATTGAATAAGAATGAAACAAGATGTTCATAGAGTTTAGACTCTGTTCTGGGCCTTCACATCCAGTCTCTGAGGAATTACATTCCTAAACCTGAAAATAATGTCAGGAACAAAGATGGGAAGTGATGTCAGCATTAGGCTACTGCTCCCCTGCGTGGCCAACAGTCCTGCACCCTAAACCACACCCACACTGATCTGCGGCCAATCGCTTTCTAGTCCACATTATCAGTTTACTGTAAGAAGAGGGAATTTGTTGTTTGACTAAAAATAAAAAAATAAAAACTTTGTGCTTGAATGTGGTTCTCCTCCTGCTCATATTCAATTTTAGGCGTAAGAGATATAACCAGTTTAGATGGAAAGGATCTCAAGCTGACTGAAGATGTTACTGTAACTAATACGCATTCATAGACACACTATTCCAGCACAGCTACAACAACCATAATGAAATGACCCACACAACAGATATATATGCTTTACAATGAACTCTGTTAGAGAGCTACATATGGCAATTTATCTGTTCAATAAAATACCTTACTCATCTCTGTGTCTCTTTTACAACATTTCAAATCCCTCAGTTCTCGTCATCTGCGAAAAGCCGAACCAATGGATTTTTTTTTTTATAGAATACAGATTGTTTCAAAGCAGCTTTACAGAAATAAACAGGAATGATACAATGATGTAAACAGAGTTCAACTTTTAAAAAGACAATAGTGTCATTGTTCAGCTGAGGTCAGTGTTGATTCTGTTCAATAACTGTAAAATAGCATCAAATATGAAATTAGTTCAGTTCAGCTATAAAGCAGCTCTGTAGAAAACAGTGATGCCATCATCTGCTCAGTTCACTTCTCATCCAATAGTGTCAGTGCAGTCAAATCTGTAAAATCGCTGAATATTAAGTGTCCTCAACTAAGCCAGCCAGCAATGAGGCGTAGAGGAAGAAGCTGTAGGCAGTTTATTTGAAGAAGTAATATGGAGCAGGGTGAACAGGCTAGAGTTTCAGCCAGGACGGCAAAACACAGCTAACATTACACAAAAAGTAAACGACTGTGATACACACTGCTGTCAAACACACAAAGATGGTGATGTCATAGCAGAGAAAACGAATCCGATCTAAAAATGTGCTTCATATTGAACTGTGTGTGTGTGTGTGTGCGAATTAAATTGCTCAAATGCAGCTGTTCTCTTTACTAACTTAATTTTTCTTCATCATTTGTGCTTAATGTCTTTGAATTAATGAATTAATGATTCATAAGCACTAGGCTATTCGGACGGGATTAACTTTACAAGGGTATGGAGTGATGTAATTTTACCACAGGACATCTGTAATATGAATGGCCAATTCACACAGGATACGATATCTCAGAAAAACACTTTTTGCCACAGACTCGAATGCTTTTTCAAGCGTCTCCATACTTGAAAACCGCGGAAAACTAATTTTAAACAGGAAATGACGATAATATTTACAGCGGGTCTATTCGCACGGGATTAGTTTTAGCTGAGGTCATTTTTCCGGACCTTTTTACTGATGGTTAAAGTCGCCGTAATCTTTACTGACATTGTCTGTAATGATTACTGAGATGGCACATTCGGACGGGACTAAAATCACAGAGAAGCTCTGGTGATAATTAGGCTACTTTACCCCACCTCTCCATGTTAAACTAGTCCCGTCCGAATAGGGCTTGAAGTCATCTTTCCTCAGGTTCACACAGGTGAACAGCATTTCAATTTTTTTATACCTTTAAACATCATTAAGTTCTTTTTTGTGTGAAATAAGTCACTCTATTCAGAACCTTAAAAGTGTCTGTCAGTCACTTCATATAGAAGGTCCCATCATGGGATCATTTTATGGATTTATTTTAATTAAGTTTCTTTTAATTCATTTTTAATTTGAATTAAATTTTATAAATTTTAGCAGTTAGTAAACATATTTTATCACTAGAATTTTTATTATATCCTTTTAAACATTGAAGTATTATCAATCCTAGGTAGTAACTGATTACATGTAATCTGGATTACATAATCGTGTTAATGAAATTATTTTATATTTTAAAATACTTACTTTTTAATTGATTGCATGGTTACATATTATTCACATACTGACAGTAAATCATTTATAATTTATTAATTCTCCCTAATTCTTACTTTTATGTTTTAAATGTTGAGAAAGCATATCACTTATACAGTGGTGTGAAAAAGTGTTTGCCCCCTTCCTGATTTCTTATTTTTTTGCATGTTTGTCACACTTAAATGTTTCAGATCATCAAACAAGTTTAAATATTAGTCAAACATAACACAAGTAAACACAAAATGCAGTTTTTAAATGAAGGTTGTTATTATTAAAGGCGGGCGTACACGGTGCGAGTTCGGACCTGGTTCGGACACTCGGGAGGTCGTGAGATATTGCACACGTTGCGAGTCAGTTTAACTGATAATCGCGTCAAAGCAGCTGGTACACGGCACGACTGTCCTGCACGAATTTTATCCCGAGCCGTCAGCAATCACGTGAGCTTTCGCGCTAAACACAGAGACCGTCAATGTTGCATGATGCAGGCAAAGTTTCAGATAGAAAAATGACAGAAATGTGTGTGCAAATGATTTGTTGAAAAGCAGAGAACAGTAGCCATTCCTTTCAACATAAAAACTAGAGAGAGAGGTGTGTGTGTGTGTGTGTGTGAGAGAGAGAGAGAGAGAGAGAGAGACAGTGTATGCGCACGCTGTATGGTTGCTGCCACTGAGGTATATCGACGTGGTTGTGTGGGACAGCTGGTGAAAATCGGCCGACTCCCCGAATTTTTTAAACATGTTTAAAAATTATCGGGAGGTCGGGGAGGTGCTCATAACGTGCTCGGCTCGGCTCGTAATTCCTCTCACACGCTGCGAGCCGCGACCATGCGAGCATCACCGATTCCACTCGATTTCTCCCGAGTGAAAAAAATCATCTGCGAGCTCTAAAAACAGCAAAAATCGCACCGTGTACGCCCGCCTTAAGGGAAAACAAAAACCAAACCTACATGGCCCTGTGTGAAAAAGTGATTGCCCCACCTGTTAAAACATAACTTAACTGTGGTTTATCACACCTGAGTTCAATTTCTCTAGCCACACCCAGGCCTGATTACTGCCACACCTGTTCTCAATCAAGAAATCACTTAAATAGGACCTGCCTGACAAAGTGAAGTAGACCAAAAGATCTTCAAAAGCTAGACATCATGCTGAGATCCAAAGAAATTCAGGAACAAATGAGAAAGAAAGTAATTGAGATCTATCAGTCTGGAAAAGGTTATAAAGCCATTTCTAAAGCTTTGGGACTCCAGCGAACCACAGTGAGAGCCATTATCCACAAATGGCGAAAACATGGAACAGTAGTGAACCTTCCCAGGAGTGGCCGGCCGACCAAAATTACCCCGAGAGCGCAGCGACAACTCATCCAAGAGGTCACAAAAGACCCCACAACAACATCCAAAGAACTGCTGCAGGCCTCACTTGCCTCAGTTAAGGTCAGTGTTCATGATTCCACCATAAGAAAGAGACTGGGAAAAAAATGGCCTGCATGGCATAGTTCCAAGAGGAAAACCACTGCTAAGCAAAAAGAACATTAAGGCTCGTCTCATTATTGCCAGAAAACATCTTGATGATCCCCAAGACTTTTGGGAAAATGTTCTGTGGACTGACGAGACAAAAGTTGAACATTTTGGAAGGTGTGTGTGTGTCCCATTACATCTGGCGTAAAAGTAACACCGCATTTCAGAAAAAGAACATCATACCAACAGTAAAATATGGTGGTGGTAGTGTGATGGTCTGGGGCTGTTTTGCTGCTTCAGGATCTGGAAGGATCAGGAGCTGTGATAAATTGAACCATGACTTCTACTGTCTACCAAAAAATCCTGAAGGAGAATGTCCGGCCATCTGTTCGTGACCTCAAGCTGAAGCGAACTTGGGTTCTGTAGCAGGACAATGATCCAAAACACACCAGCAAGTCCACCTCTGAATGGCTGAAGAAAAACAAAATGAAGACTTTGGAGTGGCCTAGTCAAAGTCCTGACCTGAATCCTATTGAGATGCTGTGGCATGACCTTAAAAAGGCAATTCATGCTCGAAAACCCTCCAATGTGGCTGAATTACAACAATTCTGCAGAGATGAGTGGGCCAAAATTCCTCCACAGCGCTGTAAAAGACTCATTGCAAGTTATCACAAACACTTGATTGCAGTTGTTGCTGCTTAGGATGGCCCAACCAGTTATTAGGTTTAGGGGGCAATCACTTTTTCACACAGGGCCATGTAGGTTTGGATTTTGTTTTCCCTTAATAATAACAACCTTCATTTAAAAACTGCATTTTTGTTTACTTGTGTTATGTTTGACTAATATTTAAACTTGTTTGATGATCTGAAACATTTAAGTGTGACAAACATGCAAAAAAATAAGAAATCAGGAAGGGGGCAAACACTTTTTCACACCACTGTATATATTTAGAAAGTCTGCAAGTTCTGTGAAATTGCACACAAAGACCAGCCATGGAAGGCTTTTGTCTTTCAAACACATTTATTATAATTTTGTATTATTTTAAAATAATTAATTTTTTTATGATTTATTTATTTAGCTTGTCATTAAACTCACAAACCCCCTGCAGTTGCTTCACAAACCCCAGTGTGGGAAACCCTGCTGTAATGTAATGTTTAATGCACTTAATGTTGATAAAAATGGACTATAGTTTCTTTCTCTGTGCTTTTTTTATATCAATATGGTATAGTATTAACCTTTTCAATTCAATGTGATAAACGAGTTAGGTCAAAAGTAATCTAAAAGTAATCAAAGTAGTCTGATTATATTACCTAACGTGTGTAATGTAATGGACCTACATTTGGAATCAGTAACAGACTACAAAAGTAATTTACCCAGCACTGAGTATTTTGCAATAATTTAAAGTCCCTGTGTGTTGAAAATCAAGCTTTTAAAGGTCCCGTTCTTCGTGATCCCATGTTTCAAACTTTAGTTAGTGTGTAATGTTGTTGTTAGAGTATAAATAATATCTGTAAAATTGTAAAGTTCAATGCCAAGCGAGATATTTTATTTAACAGAAGTCGCCTACATCGAACGGCCCATTTGGACTACATCCCTCTACTTCCTTCTTTAATGACGTCAGTAGAACAGTTTTTTGACTAACCTCCGCCCACAGGAATGCTCCCTCAACTCTACCGAAATTCGTTTATGTACTTGCGCACTTCTTATAACTTACTGTGTTTACTCAGCTCTTACAGTGATTTTCTGAAGTAAAACTGACGCTTCATCTTTTGTGTGATGTACAATAAACTTTATTAAATCTAACTCATCAGTATATGTTTGATCATCATTCGGACCTGGTCTGAAACAGCAGACTTGTAGGCTATTAATAAATAATGGATAGCCTACATATAAGCAGATGACAAATACATTATAATAACCGTAATTAAACTACTAAACTATACCCGTTTCATCTCTATACAGCACTCTGACTCTGTAGGCATTATTGTCCGACTCGAAATGAACACGTTACTAAGAGTTTCTGATATTATCATCATTCCGTGAGATGAAATTGTCCTGACAGACTGAGCGCGAGCTCATGAAGCTCCGCCCCCTGGGTCGTCCAGCAGCAGCTTATTTGCATTTAAAGGGCACACACTAAAACAGCGCGTTTTTCTGAGCCGCCAAAAATGACAATTTAAACATGCTGTAAAAAATGATCTGTTGGGTATTTTGAGCTGAAACTTCACATACACACTCTGGGGACATCAGAGACTTATTTTACATCTTGTGAAAAGGGGCATAATACGGGACCTTTAATGTTGTTTATATGTCTGTGGTGTTTTTAATATGCCAAACCATGTGCAAATTCATAAGTCAACACCATTGCTGAGAATTGTCCCCTTAAAACTGCAAAGACAGTCTCAAAAACACGGTTTGAAATCGCTGGTGTTTCTGACACAAACTACTGTGTAACCAATCAGATCAACGTGTGATCGTCAACGAGTGGATCTCTGAGCTGGAGTGAGTGAGTGGAGGCGGGGCTCATTTGCATATTCATAGAACAGCGTATAATAAATGAGGTGTAGAGTTACATCCAAAGTATTTTAAGGCATGAAGATTTTTTCAAACAAAAAACGTTTAAATATTTCATATCAAAGATGAGTTTTAAGGGATACAATTATTGACAACAGGGGGACTTTTCAAAACCTTTTTGGCATAAAGGGTTTGAGTCAAGAACCCTAGGGTTGTATAGAAACCCACATCATTTATTTTCTAATAGTGTACTGTACTTGTGTGATCTTTATTTAAAATGAAATGCCACTTGGTCAGATATTTTGTATCTAATGCAATGACATTCAGACATGAACAAGTGTCCAAATACTTGTTGGGGCCACTGTACACGATCACAACCACCCCGAATGCTTTGTCTGGGGTGAATGACCTCTGTTCCTGTACAGTCCCGCTTGTGTTTGTGTGGGAGTGGGTTGATTTACTCTGTGTGACAGTAGCACAAAAACAGATCTGGACTTACAGGAGTGTGTGTTCATGTTCTCATGTGACTCTGTGTTGTCAGGTGTATGTCGTAGCGTCCAGTCTCAGCTCCACCTGTGATTTATTTATTTGTCTTTCCCTCCCTCCTGCTGTTTTTCTTTTCACTTGTTATTTTGGGTCGCCTCTCCTTGTCCTTCCTTCTCTTGGCCTTTTGTTCCTGCTCTCAGCATGTGGACCCAGATGGCAAAGACCTTAAAACAGACATATTCCCACAGATACACACTCTGAACCCAATCCATGCGCTTTATTAGCTAATAATGTGTGACTAAGAAAATATTTAACTGATGTCAGTCATCCTAAAATCACCTCCATGATGTACATTTACAGTGTAGCGACTCTTGCGCAACTGTGGACTGATTTATCTACTCATGTTATTATGTTATACTGTGAAAGATTTTATATTGAAAGATTATATTTATATTTATTTAAAATATACAATAATAATAAAATATATATTATTATTGTACATTTTATATATATACTTGTTTGTGTGTGTATATATATATATATGTATATTAATTAAGCAGACGCTTATTTATTCATTTAGAAGATGCTTTTATCCAAAGCGACTTACAATTATATATTGAATAATACCTCATTTATGTTATTTTCATTTGTGACACTGTGTAACATTTCTTTCTTTCTTTCTCTCTCTCTCTTGCATTGCATAATTGTGGAATGATTTTAGATGTTTAGATTTATACATTTGAAATGTATTTATTTTATATAAAAATAAGTATACATATACTATAATAAAAAAAATATATATTATTGTATATTATATTTACTATTGTATATTTATTATATTTACACTTGTTTTATTTACATTTATATGTATAAATAAATTACATAAATTTCTTTCTTTCCTTCATTCTTTTTTCTTTCTCTGCCTTTAATGTACATTTTCTCTAAAAAACTGTTAATTATATTTTCATATTATATTAAATAATAATACATATTAATATAATAAATATCTAATAATATTTATTATTGCAAGCTATTATACACATTCATATTCAAATAAAATGATTGTTATATTAACAACTGTATTACACCTTTATTTATTATTATATAAACACATATTAAGGAAACATTAAAACATTATTTTATTAAGCAAATACATTAAGCATGATACGTATGTTTCTGATACTGTGATAAGCATGTGAACATGAACACAAGCTCTTTCACCTATTGCGTATCAAAGTTCATGGTTAGTAAACTCCGACCTGCAAATTCAGCTTAGGAAAGATATGAACCTGAACGATCAGCTTTTTTAATGTTTACCAGATTGAATTTTTAATACAAAAATCTTTCTTTCTTTTCCCCTGTAGTTTCCCGCTGCTGCTTAGGAGTTTCTTTCGACACATTGTCACATCCATCTTCTTTTCCTTCTTCTTTTAAGCCTGCAGGGTTAAAACCATCTAACTGTGACTGAGGGTTTTAATATCAGCCTGTCATTCAATATCTACATGGACTTTCATACAGCTGATTTTGAAAAGCGGCAACAGAGAAAAGAGATCATGAGGAAAAAGAGACTCCTAATGCATTCTTAAGATTTACAGGGCTGTGAAATCCTGTCTGATGGCCCTCAGGATGTAAAACTAATCACACACACACACTCTCTTGACCCTGAGATTGTGTGGTCATGAGGCCTGGATGAGCACGACGTCTACAGAGAGAGAACGGAGGCCGCTGGAGGTCACGTAAAGGTCATGTGTGCTGGGTGGTTCTTTCCTGTCCAGGGTAGAAGAGCCGCGAGACAGGAGAGGATGCAGGCCGTGAGGTCACTTCCTGCTGAGGTGTAAACTTAGCCAGTGGCTGTTGTTGATGTTAGTTATTGGTTGGCATCTCCCTAACGTTTCCTCTGGCGTTCCTCAGGAGCGTCTGTGCAGGCTTACTCGCATCCTGTGCACCATACATCATTTCCCTGCTGCATTCTGGGATGTATGTTTATGAGTGTGTATGCGCATGTATTTCATTTTTGTCCATGGCAACAATGGATGTTGTCAGCGGAAGTGTGACTTCTTCCCGTAACATCATCGTTCCGAAGTCATCCGTCAGCCCTGAACAGTGACATGGGCTTCATTAATGATTTTCCAGAGAGAGTATATATAGAGTATTTTTTTTTTTTTTGAATTTATCCTAATATCACTCGTCTTGGTTTATGATGTGATCTAAGTACGTTTTCTGGGGGAAATGTGCGAAGGTGATCTGAGTGTTCAAAAATGCATTATGTTCAATTATATGTCATAGAATATTTCAGTATTTATTATGAATGATTTATCTGTGCACATCATTATTTATTTGAAATGCATGTGCCCTCGTAACCCATCTCTTCTCTTCTCTGATGATGTGTTTACTGGCACAAGGGCGGAGCAACCTGTCAATCACATGAGATCCACCAATAGCAAACCACAACCATCCAATCAATTCCGGATGCACAAAATCAAGTCCCGCCCGACATTTATTCTTGTTCAAGAAGCCGTTTCACTCTGATATACGTCACTATAGAGAAGAAAAGGCTATCGCAGATTCCATTTCATGCTGATTTTATTGGACTATTAGCAGTCAGAATAAAAAAAAAAAGTGAACTGGTCAAAATATCAAAGAATGAGATTCTATATGACCAGGCATAATAATGAAATGATGCATGAAAACAACTTTACCGCTGTACCCAAGTGCAAAGTTTGCAATGAAGTGAACTCTTTAACTTGATTTTCTCTCAGTGAGCAGAAATAGAGCGAAGAGCTATTTATAAAAAAATGAATTATATAAATACATAACATAAATCCAAATGATTAAGTTTGCAGTGCCCTGAATCTCTCTCCCTCGGATTATCATGTGGTTTATTGTGTTCTTGGTGTTTGCTTGATGGTTTCTTATTGATCCAGAGCCCACCTCCAAGTCTCTCTTTCAGTGTTTATTTAATGAACTATCCTGATACTGTGATGTATCAGCACTTCATGTCTAATGTGAAATTGTGTCCTAAAGCAAAACCAGTTGAGAACCATTGTTTTAAACAGATCGGTTATGTTTCAGTTTGTCCAAACTTTTGCCTAGTCTTTTTTTTTTTCAGGGCAGATCGTCATGATGTTGTCTGTGTGTTTCTGTGCATATGTCCAACAGGTGTGTGAGGTTATCTGTAGCGAATGTCCACTTCCGACAGTCGGAGCTTCATTTATCATCAGGACTCACTGATTCATGTGTGTCTTGAAGGCTTCATGTGCTGTGAACTCCCTTTGATTGTGTTCCACGTTGAGATGGTAAAACAACTGAGTTTCTCTCTCTTTCTCTCTCTCTCTCTCTCTCTCTCTGTGTGTGTGTGTGTGGTGTAGATAAGAAATCTGGCTCACTGAGGTTACCTGACCCTCAGTGTGTTTACAAACACAGCAGTCGACCCCAATAAATCAGTGCCAGTGATTGTGTGTGTGTGTGTGTGTGTGTGTGTGAGACTGAGTTTGTGTGTGAGAGAGAGGGAGGACAGGTGCAGTGGTTGAGTCCAAAGGAAAATCCTTTTTCCCTAAGGAGCAGATTTAAGATCAAAAGATGCTGTTATTCCTAAACTAAACACACTTCGTTCTGTGCAAATCTATTTGAATCTCCTTGAGATTGCAATACATTTCTTCTGTAGATTTTTTCCCTCGTAGAGTTTTAAAGGGATAGTTCACCCCAAAATAAAAATGCTGTCATCATTTACTCACCCTCATGTTGTTCTAAACCCGTATGAGTTTCTTTCTTCTGCTGAACACAAAAGAAGATATTTTGTAGAATGTTTCAGTTTCTGGTCCCCATTTACTTCCTTGGTAATTTGTATTTCAATGTCAGTGGGGACCAGAAACTCTTTGTTTACCAACATTTCTTAAAAATATCTTCTTTTGTGTTCAACAAAATATAAAGAAACTCATACAGATTTAGAACAACTTGAGGTTGAGTAAATGATGACAGAATTTTAATTTTTGTCTATCCCTTCAATACTTATATAATTAAATTTATTATTCCCCCTGTTGGTAGAAAATGGAAATATACAGTACAGAGTCTTCAAAAATAGATAAATAAAATGGCAATGGTGACCCATCTACTATAACATAATGACTTTTATATTTTTGCTTGCAAAAACATTTATTACGTATGTTAGAACAAACTAGCATTTTTTAATGGCTGCCAAAGAAAAAAAACAGCTAGAAAAACAATCTGCCATCTGTATATACATCTACTCTATACCAATACAGCAAAACTATATTTAATATACATGCTAAATGTATGTTGTTTGCTTTATTTGATTTGAAATGCCAAAAAGAGGATGAATATACTTTTCCTTTCTCATAATACTTTTTGAGTTTTTTTCCCCCCAATATTTTGGACTATATTAATATGTTTAGACATTTTTATATTAAATATATTTAATAGATTTTTATATACAAATGCCCAAATATAAGTAACTAAAACTTATTGAAAATACACTTAGAAAATCTACTGTATAGTAATATATTTTTGACCATTATTTTTATAAGTGTATTTAAAAAATATATATATATATTTGAAATACTGAAAATTATATATTTTTTGGACATAAAATGGTTAATTTTAGTGTGCATAGGGCAAGTGTGAAGCAAGAATTGTTCATTATAGTCATTGTTATTAGTGTCGCTAATGTGAAGTGTGTTGTGAATATTTTGTTTGAAGTTGAAGTAGTTTGTTTTGTGTATTCAAAATTAGTGTGCATAATGAAGTGTTGCGTGTTCACAGTGTGATTTTTTTTGCACTGGAGGTTGACTGGCGAAGAATGAATGAACTGACGGGACAATCTTGAGATTCCCCAGAGGAAGAGAGGGAGGACAGAGGTCAGAGGACAGAGGGACAGATAAAGAGTTAATGCTGAGGTCTCGCTCTCTCTTCTCCACATCTCTGAACAGGAATTCATCAACATTCAGCTGCTAATCACTGTTTAAACACACTTCAGCGCACTCCAGCTCACACACAATACCAGCCCTCACACACACACACACAGAGAGAGAGAGAAATCTAATCCCTACATATCAATCCAACATCTAAATTAAGTGGTTCTCAAAAACAAGACTTTTAAATAAAACATCAAATTAAACACTGAATCTGAAATATCACACAACAAAAATCACATCAGAAGTTTTAAAGGCGGCTCTCTGCTTGTCAGTCATTTTGCACGTTTGGTTTTAGTGCACGAGACAGCAAAATTAAAATTTCCAGGGATTAAGTGGTGAACTTTATCTATCTGAACATTCAAGGTTCTTCATTTCTTTGACAACAGGAAATCATCTTTCACGTGTTTTCTAGAAAAGCCCTGCTGAAGGGAAAGAGAAAAGAAAAGAAAATGTCCAGTGTGTTTATATGTGCAGCTGCTGAAGTCAGATCGCTCTGGCACAAACTGCCAAGCATGAACGGGAATATCAGGAAATGGCATCTCAGTTTCCTGCTTCTTTCAGAGGAAAAACTACCCCCCCCCCCACCCTCTCTCTCTCTCTCTCTCTCTCTCTCTCTCTCTCTCTCTCTCTATTGCTTTCACTCTCGTATTTCTTTATCTACCTTTCTATCTCATCTATACAAGGATCATGTAGATTCAAAGCATGACTCTGGTAACCCTGCAGGGAATATTTTTGCTTATCAGAAATATGGGTTTAGATGTGTGATTAGGATATATATATATATATATATACACACAGTTTGTACAGTATAAAAATCATGTCTATGAAAAGTCCCCATAAAACATGGAAACCCTATGTGTGTGTGTGTGTGTGTCTTTGTGAACTCTTAAAACTCTAATATTTTACAGTAATGAGTATTCATTTTGAGGTAATGATGTCATGATGCCTCACTCTGAAATCTGAACCTGAAGGCTTGATGTCGGCTCAATGCTGTCTTCCCTCACTGTAAATGTGTCTGTTGACTGACCCTGAGACTGTTAGACCTCTAGCCTCCTGCTCTATAAACATTACAAGAAAAAGAAAAAAACATCCCCCAATCCAGCCTCACCTGTGTCAGATATTCTGAGGCACAGACACAGAACTTTAAACATGTGCCTTTACAATGACCTGGTCAACAGTGATCTGATTGCTGTGGTTTAAAGAGTAACTCTTGACTTCTCGAAAAGCTTTACAATGTAAAGGTGAGTGTAGGGTCAAACATGTGGAAGTGAGGAGAAATGAAAAAGGGAAGTAAAGAAAAAAGTGGCATTGCATAAGCAGGTGAGGGTTTTGTATGGATGCCCATTTCTGCCACATAAGAAGAAAACATTGCTGAAAAACAAATGCTTTGGTAAATCATAATTATGGCATATAAGTGATAATTCTGAGATAAGAAGTCAAAATTATGACATACTAAATCAAAATTATGACATACTAAATCAAAATTTAGACTTAAAAAGTCACGAAAAGACCATAGACTGTAAAGACAGACGCGACTCTCGTTTAGGTGTCACATTACGCCTCTGTATGTTGTTTTGCATTAAATAAAATGATTTAAAGCACAGTAATGATTTTATAGATAAAATAAAACATTCACAAACCTGAATTTCACAGAGGAAATGCACCAAATCTGCGCCGCTGAGAAGAGAACTGTTGTTCTGGAGACTGGAGAGATTTCAAACAGCGCGCGCTCACTCAACCGTCGAGTTGTCGTCACGTCAGAGGGTGGGGGAGGGGTGCATTGTTTTAATTGAGTAAACTTACTCAATTTCTTGTGTTAAATAAATTATTTAACACTCACTTAAAAAAAAAGTGTTAAATATATTAATAATATTGATTTGAATAAAGTAATATTTTTGTTTCTTGAAACAGACCAGTTTAATTCAACATTCTCAAATTTTGATAGAAATTTCACAAATATATTAAGTATATTATACAGAAATAATTGGTTAGTCAAATACTAAATTCTTTTAGTGAAAAAAGCTTAAATATGACTGTAAATTTTAGATAAAATTAACTGTTGGATTTTTACTCAATTATGTTGGTATGTTTAACTCAAACAATCAAGTAAACGATATTCAGAGATTTTATTAAGTTAATAAAGTTAAATATTTCTGTAATATTTACAAAGCCACAGAATTATTTTTTACAGTGTATGATATTAAGAAGTCAACATAAAAAGTTGAAAATCTGACTATAAGTCGATATAAAAAGTGAGATAAGGTCGGAATTATGACAGTAATAATTATGAGATAAATAGTCGAAATTATGAGACAAAACATCGAAATTATGACTTTCTAATATTTGACTTGTTATATATTAATTATGACTTTTAATGTCAATTTGACTTAGTATGTCATATCTTCAACTTTTTATCTCATAATAATGATTTGATTTAGACATAATTAAGACATACTAGTCTAAGGATTATATGTGCATGGCAGAAATGAGCTTTCATAGTTTGTCTACTTGCTGATAGTAAGTTAGAAAGTCAAGTTTTTGTTCGTGTAGTTAATGGGCCACTTATGTTGATGTACAGATGGATTTAACAAGCATAGTTTACACTGACTTTCAGATCAGAAGCAGCACCATGACAAAACTAGACAAAACTGGACGCCTGCTAACATTTTAATCAGGATTTGTCGTCCTCTGCTGGTTATTATGAGCACAAAGTCACCTTTATTTATACAGTGTTTTATACAATACAGATTGTTTCAAAGCAGGTTTATTACCGAAACAACCATACGTTGAACGTACATAATTAATATATTATATATTATCTGGATATTAGGCTATCTCAATTATTATTATTATTATTATTTTTTAACTTGTAACCAGAATATCTTTGAAAAATCATGGAAATTTGTTGATTAAAAGCCATGGTGGCAATCAATCATTCAGTAGCCTACATCAAAGTACCACGGTATTTCCATCTGATACATCATTATACCATAGTACCATCACAGTACTTTATGTGTGTAAGGGGCTGACACAATATTATCTGGTCTTTTAAGAAAGTTAAATGTTCTGTTAAATAATTCATAAAGAAAAATATTAAAATACAAAGAGTGAGAGAGAACGTTCAGGGGCTATGTTTAATAATGAATTAGGATCATAAAATGAGATTATTAATAATAAAAAAGGAACATCTAAAAACAGAAAGAGCTCTTTTAGTTTTTAGTTTGAAAGCTTGTATAACATAATTAATAACTAATGTGGATAATGACATGCGATGCAAATGCGATGAAAAAGAAATGTATACAAAGAATAAAAATAACTATAAAAAAGGAATAAAATAGCTATATATATATATTAATGCCATAAACCAAGAAGTATGGCTACTGAGAAATAGTAATTCAGAAGTAAAGAATAAAAATAATAAAATATAGCAAACCAGTGCCAGACGACAATACAACAAAAGCAAAATTATAATAAAGAATAGGAAAAGGGTGCCACTTTATACAACATCATTCAATGTTATAAGCAAATTACCTTTGTAGGCTACTTATGCAATTATGCAAAACAGTACAATAAAGCTTGAAGTCATTTTTAAAGTGAGAAAATTTTCATTTTATGAATGTGGAGAGATTTTCTTTTTTATAATTGAAAAAAAAAAATTATGCAAAAGCAAATACACACACGTTTACAACGCACAACAGATATTAAAGGGTAACTAAACCGTAAAACAACTTTTTTTAGTTAATGATTTGTAAGACTGGGGCTTTATTAGTGCTGTTCATTGATTCGAGTACATTTTTTGACATTTGGGTATAAAGTGTTTTAATCATAGACTGGGTTTTAATTCAATATATGGTGTAAATACGTGTTGCCCTCTACAGGTTGAAAAAATGTAGAGTCCCCTATTTTTTCCAATTGTTCCTCTCTCCCTTTTATATGCCACACACAATCAATTGTACATTATATATATATTTTGGGGATATTTTGGGGATATTTAATTTTATTCTATCAATCAATAAATTCCACTAGAAACAAACTTTGTTGTATTATCTTATTTTAATACTGTGAAGCTGCTTTGATACAATCTGTATTGTGAAAAGCGCTATACAAATATACTTGATTTGATTTGATTTGATATATATATATATATATATATATATATATATATATATATATATATATATATATATATATATATATATATATATAAAAGCATAAATATACATTGTACACAATGTAAAGGAAAGGGGGAATGAAGAGTGATGTGTGTGTTTGATCTACGTCACGCTGCCGTCATGTGACGGTCATGTGACTCCAGCTCACTTCCGACTCTGCGTGGAAGAAGGGAAAAAGTTGCACGTCAGGAGTCAAAAAGTTTGTTTTCTTGCGATTCATTCAGTGAAAAATAGCAGCGCGACATTGTTTAAACACAGCTGCCTTTACCGGAGGATAACTAAGATTGTGCTGCTGTAGTGAGCGCTGTGAGTCGGGGTAAATGCTCGGGATGTCCGCCAACAGTGTGTCGTATAATGATCAGGGCTCGGTGGAGTCCGGCGTGGACGCGGCGCAGGAGAACAGCAACATCAGCAGCGGCGGCGGCGGCGGCAGTGGAGGGGCCGCGTTCAGCCTCTTCAGCGCTGACTGCAAGAAGTAAGACTTCACACACACACACACACCCCTACAGATGTGCACGAAGCAGTCTACGTCATGGTCATTCACACTACTGAAGCTGTTGTTTTTATGTATGCTCCTTAATAACATACTAGTAAACGTTGATTTAATTCTTTATTTACTGTGGTTTTCAGTTTCCACAGATACATATTATTATTATTATTAGATAAGATCAACTGCCTGTGTAATATTTGCTTGGAGCCAGTCTCATAGAGTTATCATCACTGAAAGGCCAGTGTAAGTTTGACAGATCTGTCATTTGCCTTTTCGGTTCAGTGGGATGTTGTGTCGTCACAAACAATTTTACATCTAATGTACATATAATTTTATTCCTTGAGAACTTAAAGGGATTGTTCACCCCAGAAATGTTCGGTTACCAAAATTCTTCAAAATATCTCTTTTAGTAAATGATTAGAGAATTTATATTTTTGGGTGAGCTATCCCTTTAAATGATTGCTTTTGTGTCATGTATTTTTCGTTGTTGATGCAAAAGTTGTCACCAATATATTGTTATCTACCTGGTTGACATAATAGATGAGGTTTTGTGGAATATGCAAACATAATTTGTGTGTTTGATAGTCTTGCTTCAGTAAGACTAACAAACGTAAAAATATATTGCTAAAAAAACTAGGAATGCACCGATATGTACATTTCGGCCGATACCGATCATTCTTTATATTTAAAAACGCCGATAACCGATATATTGGCCGATAAATCTAAATCCAAATTTTTATAATTTTTTTTAAGAGCCTTTATTACAAAAACAAAAGTCTCACCATTAAAAGCCATGTCCCAAGCACACAATTATAATGTTCTCATTGTAATTGTATGTAGCCTATATGACAGAGTTGTGCTGAACATCTTTTGAAATGATTCCAATCATATTTCAAGCAATTCAAAATCATCATGGTGAACAGTGCGCATCTAAAAATGTCTCAGCTGAAGGAAATAATTCATTATTTATCGGCTTTAATACATTGGCCACATTTTCTTATCGGGCCGATAACATTAAAACGAACATATATCGTCCGATACCGATATGTTGGCCGATATATTGTGCATCCCTAAAAAAAATTTAATTTAAATTTTCTGGTGGTCAGCATAACCTTTGAGTCTTGTGTTTTGTCTTGCAAACTCATGCAGTTGGTTGTTGTAGTCCTCCTCCAGCAGGGGGCAGTATGCCTGTAATATTAGAGTACTATTGGTGTAGTACACATAAAGGTAGCTGTGAAACTAGACCTGGGTCTTAACATTATTGTTTTTACTGAGGTGTTTCATAAGGTGCTGTCTGGATCGATTTACATACTGTATTGTTTTTGCTATTTGTCCAGACTATCTCAGTGTTTGTCTTCTCCAGCCTCTTTGTGAAGGCCATAGACAGGGCTGGGCTGACGTCAACCCTTAAGTCCTCTTCCCATGGGATCTTAACTCCATTTAGCTCTGTTCCTGCGATTATGGTACCAAATTACAAATTTCCCTCCTTAGACAGGAAGTCTGATACTGTTTCCTGCATTAATGAGCCTGTTAATTGTTTAATACAATGAGACATATGAGAATTGGGTCATTTATTATGGCGCAAATAGACTTCACTGCTGGTTAGTCTTTATTTATTCACTCTTACTACATTGTATGGATTTCTTTCTGTTGTTAAGAGGGTCATTGTTTGTGTGTGGTATTGTTTGCTTTCTAATATCTGCTTACTGAATTCAAGAGCATGGTTTTCTGCTATAGCTGATGTTAAAGATGGGTTGTGTGTGTGTGTGTGTGTTATTGGTATGTTGAGGGTAATAACGGATGATTCTTAATGTTATTTAGGCCTAACTGAATTGGCTCTCTCACATGACTGCAAGCAGGAGACTGAAGTCATGAGGACTGAGAGAGAAGCCTTGAGAATGAGACACAGGGACAAGAACACTGAGAACACACACTTAAAGGCACAGTTCACCAAAAAAAAAAAGTGTCAATTTACACACCTTCATATATTATGCCAATTGCCAAACCTGTCTGACTTACTTTCTTCTCTGGAACAAAACGTTAGATATATTAGATTTAAATTGTGATGATATAGAAGATATCTACACTGGTCTTTTTTCCATATGATTGATTGTGCTCTCAGCTCCAAAATGGACAAAAAACATAATAAAAGTAGTTTATATAACTCATGCGTCGTATTTCAAGTCATTTGATAGTTTTATGTAACAAAAATCTTAAAACACTTGCGGTCTTCATGCCCACTTGAACACTATGGCCACACTCCGGATATACGTCATAAGTAGACAAGTGGCCAAGTGCACAGACCTCAAGTGAGGGTATTATTTGGACTGGCCCAATTATGAAAACCAGCTCAAAATAATGATTTGTTTATTGCTTCTGTTCTCTGGTTGAACTCCTTGATTCACTAAGTCATTTGCATCAGTTCTCGAGTCGAGATGGAACTAGTCACTGGATGGAATTTTTTCAGAGAATAACAACTTCAGTTTTTTTCTGTTCCTCTAACAAAGCTTTTTATACGACTTTAGAAGACGCAAAATATCATACGGACCACTTTCATTCACAAACATGTTCAGTGAGTCAGTGAGATGAACTCAAGTTTGTGAACAAATCAGATCAGTTCATGAACGAATAATTTAAAGGTGCTCTAAGCGATGTTGGGTGACGTCACTTCTTGTTGACGTTCAAAGTATTGTCAAACAAAACGGAGGCTAGCTCTACCCTCCCACCTCCTCATCCCCCCCCCCCCCCCCCCCGTGCTTTTCCGATGTAAATTCGGGACTTTGCGCGTTCCTTCTCCCAAAATTCAAGAGAATATAATTCTAACGTTAGTCGTTGTCGTTGTCTAGGACATCTCTCCTCTAGCTAACTTCCCTCTTCATGCTTCTCTCTCCTCCACCCCCCCCTTCATGTGCACATGCACTAACCCCCCAACCCCCACCCTCACCCCCAAATCAATCTTGTCGTTTATTGGCTGGAACACTGTTTGTTATGATTCGTGGTCCAGGCTGGGCCAGTTTGTTTTTGTTGCCGTTTGTGGAGCCTGGGCTGTCTACAGAGACCACGTTTTTTTACAGTGTGTTCAGGGGACAGGCGGCTAGCGGATAGTGAGGAGATGTTTGCTGTGTGTGACAAAAAATATTTCGGCATAGAAAACGCTTGATTATGAGTAAATAATGACTTGCGTAAATTTGCAGCTTAAAAGCCTGCGTTTACTATCACCAGTGTAAATGGCATACATGTTTGCAATGACATGAGGGTAAATAATGACTTTTTACTTTTTACTAAATTACTGCTTGTGTGAAAATGGCTACTTTTTCAATCCAACAGATTCAATCCAGTGTTTTCAACCAGTTGTATATGGTCTTCACATTAAAAAACACATTGCCTGGCCATGTGCGTAAAATATTCTTCCCGCTTCTGCCTCCAGTTCACTATTTGGATTTGACTTTTGTTTCAGACTTGTTATATTTTGTTGGCTTGGTTGGCAGAGGAAGTTTCACGTTATCAGAATAAGCAGACCTGCCGTGAACTACGAACACAAGCAAAGAACACGGTTCTGCGGAGGTGATGAAAGTCTTGGGTTGAAGATAAGAGCCTCTATGCTTCCTCTGACAGGAGACGACCACTCCCACAAAGAAATACCATAGCTGGAGTCGGCTCTCCAGCCTTTCTGTTTTGACCTCGCTGGACTTACTTTACATTTTACCCACTTCTCAGTTTGGCTACTATTCACAACTGGCACTCAAAGGGACCCAACTTGTAACCTCTGGATCTAGTTGATCATTTTAATTTGAGCATTCCTGATAGTTTCAGACATCAGGAACACCCTCCAGCCTTGTTGTTTTGACCTCGCTGGACTTTTCCCACCCTTTTCCCCTCTTCCTAGTTTGGCTAGTCACATTTGGCACTCAAAAGGACGCAAGCTTTGGATCTGCTGAGATTGAGCATCGCACAACCTAATCGAGACCTGAGGCTTTATCATACTCTAACGGAGAACCAAAAGCAAGAAGCAGGAGAACTGGGATGGAAACGGAGGGAATTCAGGCTTCAGTCTATGATAAGAGTGAACCATTGTAACCTCGCTGGTCTCTCAGCGCTCATGGATTTAATTAATGTGTGATGGTCACACTGGATGGTTGTGCGACTGCTGCACGTGGCCAGTAACCAGATGATTGAGTCAGACTGGAGGATAGTGCTATCTTGTCCCTCTCTGGTCCTCTCAACCGCATCGGTGGAGAGAAAGGAACCAGTAGACGTTGTCTTTCATCCCCTCTCAAACTTTCTCTAGGCTTTTGCTTCTGAGACCTAGTCTTCTTGGTTGATTTGAAGAACTGGTCGATCTTGTAATCCTGTTTGGATGGTTTCTTCATGGATTTACAAAGATGAGCAAGGTGTGAGAAACCTCTTGTGATGGACAGATGAATGGCTCTTCTAACGCATCCAGGTTTTTTTTTGATCATCTTGACCTTCTCTACCATTGGTTTGTGATTTTGGTAATTCTGTACATGTCTAAGATGAACGGAGGATTGGGTAGCTTGCGCTTGGAGGCCGCTGGAGCGCTGCGGACCGCTCTCGTCTCCGCCGAGAACCTTCAACTCACGCTGAAATCAGACATCAGCTCGGAGGAACAGGCTCTGACCAACAACCACAGCAGTGGTAATGGGGAGAAACCAAGCAGAGGGTATGAGAAATGCTCAAGTAAAGCCAAGAAAACCTGCTTTCTGGAAATAAAAGTCATGATTTTCATGCCCAGCAACATTAAATCACTTTGAAACAAGGAATTTGTTTCTGAAGTATAAAAAATAGGCACAGATCTAGTGGTTTTCAGTGCTTTCCTTCCTTTGCTCCTTTATTTTCAAAGTCAAAATATAATCTGTCTGTTTATTAGCTTGTCGACTCATTCATTCATTCATTCATTCATTCATTCAAACACTCACATGACGGTATGAACCTCTTTATAATCCAGTTCCTTTTGCTTAAATAATAGTCATCTATGACATGATTGGAAATGTCTTTAATTATGTGTGTGTGTGTGTGTGTGTGTGTGTATGTATATATATATATATATATATATATATATATATATATATATACACACACACACACACACACACATATATATATATATATATATATATATATATATATATATATATATATATATATATATATATATATATAAAACAAGTTTTTAGAAATTGTTTTTTCAGTAGTTCTACCGTTTTGAAACTGAAAAAAGATGCTATTGTTTATAATAGATATTATAGGGGTAATACAGATATCTTTTATTTTTTACTAAATAAAAGAACTGAATGTTAAATAAGAATAAATTAATTCAGTTGAACTGAATTGACAGCTCTACTCTCATTTCATTAGTAAAACTCTATCATTGTAATGTTGAATGTCAGTGACTCAAATGGTTTATCCTAGGTGTTTAAACGTGAGTTACTGTAACACTGAATCATCTGTTTCTCTGCAGAAATGAAGATCTGAAGGAGATGCTGGAAAACAGCAAAGAGTCTCTGAAGCTGGAGGCTATGAAGAGGATAGTCGGGGTACGTCATTCTGGGAGGCCGAGGTCCCGTATTAAGATCATATTAAAAATGACTACATCAGTGTGATGCTTCATTCTTCATTTTCATCTCTCTTATCAGTTGATTGCCAAGGGTAAGAATGCATCTGAACTTTTTCCAGCAGTGGTGAAGAACGTTGCAAGTAAGAACATTGAGGTAAGAAAAGAGTTAAAACACTGACATGCTCAAAACTGCACACAACATGCAAAAATGAGTTGAATTAGTTTTCCTCGTGTTCTTTGCTCTGGTTTGATTTGAAAGTGAAAATCGTTCGACAGTTGTGAGGACCTCTGTGGACAGGGGGCTATTTTTGATCAGGCATCTGACAGGGAAGCCCTTGTTGATGAAGAATGAATGTTTAGATGGAAAGAAGACAGGATGATGAAAAGACATGAGAGGTGGTTGGGAAAAACGTCCAGGCTGAAGAGGACGGCTGGTGTTTTGAGGGGCCGGTGTGTAATTGGTGGTCTAGGGGTCCAGTCACGTTCTCTCTGTCTCCCCCACGTCTGACGCTCCGCGCTGGGCAGCTGTGTGCCGAATGCTGCCGCCCTCTGGAGCTCAGAGACACGGGGACTCTGGCATTGATCCACACACACACACACACTTATACGAGACGACAGGTGTTATAGCTGAAACCATTGGTCCACTCAATGCAGGGTTACACACACACACACACACACAACCGACCCTTCAATAAGCTCCACCCCGCTTTAGTTAATGTTGTTAACTGAGACAAGCTGAACAGAATATGCTATAGGAGTAACAATTAAATGGATTTCAGTAAAATGTTCATTATTGATATTATTATTTTTGGTGGTTTAATTATGTTATGGCATAAATATCATTTTATCTGCTCTTTTTCTCTAAATCAATTGTTAAATTACACCATCATGTTTTAAACTTTTTGATGCCATGACCCCAAAAAATATGAGGATAAATATGTACAAAATATAAATATGTACAAAATATAATTTGAAAAATATTGCTATATATTGCTTGCTGTGAGTTTGAGGTCTTATGTATTATCCGTTAATTAGAATAATTAATACAATATTTATTTTATTTTTATTTTATTTTGAAGGTGAATGATATGTCTTTATTTTTTATTTATTTTAGTTTTTACTTTATTATTTATTTATTTATTATTTTATTGTATTACTACTTTTATTTAGCTTTATCGCTGTTATTTTATTACTTTTAATTTAAATTATTATTTTTTAATTTACTTTATTACTTATTTTAATTGCCTTTTATGTTTTCCTCTGAACATCTCCGGTGGATCCCCTGGCACATCCTTGCTTCCTCAGTTTGAAAACCCCTGGTTTAATTCACAGACTTCTTAGGATTTATTAAAGATTTGGCAAACAAATTAGAAAAGCACTTTTCTTTGTGCTCCTTGTGTCCCTATTTCAAATGACCTATCAACAACAGTCTTGCGTGAAAAAACAAGCCCTCTGTTCCTCATATAATTCTGTTTCATAAATGCCAGCGGTTCATTTAGCCGCTGTCTAATTAACATGCGCACGGATGCTCCAATCCCTGATCAGCAGGCCGCTGTATGTAAATGTGATTAACCAGAGGGGCAGATGGGTAATGTCTCTCTTTATGAAGTGAGTGATGTTTTTCCATTTGGCTGGTAATCGCTGTGGTGATGATGATGGAATGCGTTGCCGTGACTCCCTGATCGCTAATGACCTCTCGTCACCTCGAGAGCTGGACGCAATTAAACGGAGGGCCGACCTTTGACCCTTCACCTTTGAGCACAAGCAGATCAGACTGTTTCATGATAGACTCCGAGTTATTAAGATGAAAAATGAGTTTGGGATTGGATGATGCTTGATTATCTGCTTCTTAAAGTTTTGTGTTTCTTTCCTAAAGTGTTTTAGTAGGAAACTATAACACAAACAAAAGCAAATGAACCCACAATAACTGGATTGTTTTTATATTTTGTATTATTATTATATTTATATTTATATTAATATTTTGTGCATTTGTGCGTGTATGCTTTAGCTGAAGAAGCTGGTGTACGTGTACCTCGTCCGGTATGCAGAGGAACAGCAGGATCTCGCCCTCCTGTCAATCAGCACCTTCCAGCGGGCCCTCAAGGCAAGTCCCGCCCCTTTCATCTTCAGTGGTTTAACATTTGAAAATGAATTAAAACAGCCATAAATATTAGTATAGTAATTTTACAGTTATGTAAAATAAAATTGGTAACACTTTACAATAAGGTTTCATTAGTTAACACTAGCATTTTTATTAACTAACATTAACAAAGATTAATACATACAGTAACAAATAAACTGCTCATGGTTAGTTCCTATTAGTTCATACATTGTTAACAAATTAAACCTTATTGTAAAGTGTTACAATAAAATTATTATAATACTATCTTTTTATGTTGGTGAAATATTACAGTAGTAATATTTAGTGTTTTAGTAATTTTCATATTTTTTTTTTTAGTAATAAAGATGATAATAGTTAAGATTATAATTATTATTATCATCATTTTATAGCCATATTGATATACAATAACAAAATGTTAGATTTTTCCCCATGTCGTGTAGCCATAGTCTCCTCCCATTATGTTCAGCCCCTTTTTGCATGGAATAGCAATTTTGCCTGTATTTTAGATCAGCACTAATTTAACACATTTTCATCATTTGTGTGTTTATGTGTGTGTGTAGGATCCAAATCAGCTGATCAGAGCAAGCGCTCTCAGGGTCCTGTCCAGTATCAGAGTTCCCATCATCGTCCCCATCATGATGCTGGCCATCAAAGAATCATCCACCGACCTTTCACCTTACGTCCGGAAAACCGCCGCTCACGCCATTCAGAAACTCTACAGGTAATCTACACGTTCATACAGATGTCCTCACTGAATGCTAATGGATGAGGGTGTTATACTGAGGTCTCTGCTTTTTTCGTTTCCAGTCTGGACCCTGATCAGAAGGAGCATCTGATCGAAGTGATCGAGAAACTCCTGAAAGACAAAAGCACGGTAAAATAACTCGACACACACACAAACACAACCAGTTTTTCTATTCTTGAGCCATTACTATAATCTTGCTAGTTAAAAATAGCGAATTAATTGTACACAATTGAGATTTAATAGAATTAAATGGTCTGTTTTGCACTTAAAATGCATGTTTATTTTATGAATAGTTGTTCCTGTTTTTTCTTCATAAGCATATATTGCACTAGGGTAAACATTATTTATTATTTATTTCAAATGAATTCATTACTAATTAAATAATGACTAAGAATGGCTAACTTATTTTTTTTTTTGATATTTGAGTTTTTTTAAGCCTATACATAACATGCTACTCTACCGAAAGAGAGAGGTATATGTAGTTCTCTGGGGTGACTATATGGGGTTGTGATTTAATTCTCACAGTGATGAAAATCATAACAGTGTATATTGTAATTGTGTTGAATAATGAAGCCGATCTATTTTAAGTGAAGTCCATCCATTCTCATTTAAGTCGGCATGAAACGGAAGTTGCGATAGTCTTTTCTTCTCTATTGTGACGTATGTTTGAGTTAAGCGGCACACCAATGTATATTGTAAGCGGTGTTAAACAAATGAGCTGAATTGAATTAAACTAATCAAACCCAGTGCATTGATTTACATTAACTTTCATTTACAGCTCTCAACCAGCAGATGGTGCAACAACACCACATTCCTTCCTATCTCACCTCCCTATCGCTATTCTTCTCTCTATCTGAAACAATACTCACAGTAAAATAAACGCTTTCTGACCTCACAATATCCCCAGTAGGGCCTTGGACAAAGTCTCAGCGATGCATTATCATAAAGCATGCTCAGCTTCAGATCTGAATTACGTCTGCTCATGATGTGGGGTTTCAGCTCACGTTGTCCTCATAGGCTTTTAGTGCAGAGCTGTATTTCACCTGTAGAGCTTCCTGGTAAAAGTTTATTGTGACATACAGTAATAGACGTCTCTTTGAGCTTCCAGTGTGTACAGGAAGCTCACTGCGATTTGTGTTCCTGCTCAAGAAATATGAGTCCGTATGTGTGTGTCTTCAGTGTGACCGGCAAGCATAGCATCAATCACAGCGACGGCGTTCCAGCATCTCTCTCTATCTCTCCTCGCTCGCTGATGACCCAGCATTCCCTGTTTCCTCTCCCGTCAGTACGCCCGGCCTTAATTAGAATTCATGACAAAATGGATCCAGGGAAACGTCCTGTACCCTTCATAATTTTACAGGAAATTTATTGTTATTAGAGGAACCATTTGCTTAGTGTGATTTTTCCATTAAGGTCTTGTCAAGCAGCAGAGATAGCAGAGGTTTGTTGATGAGGTGTGTGTAAGTAAGAGCTTTGTTGATGGTGTGTGTGTAAGAGCTTTGTTGATGGTGGATGGAGTTTACCTTGGAGATCTTGTTGGGTAATATGGGAACAGAAAGATGGGGAGAAGATGGCTAAAGATGAACCGTTAATAGAAAGATAGACCAAAAAAACAACTGTTACCTCAGTAGAACCAGTAGATGAAGGAGTGTACATTTTACCCATCAGTTTTAAAGGGATAGTTCACCTAAATATGAGTATAATCTTCTGTGTTCAGCAGAAGAAAGAAATTCATACAGGTTTGGAATAGTTGCAATAGTTCCATACCTATGTATATCTTGAGTTGAACTTCAGCATTATGTCCGGATAACTAAAGTGCATTAAGTAAGTACAAAATAAGTTTTTTCAATTGAGCAGACTTGAAGTATATCAGTTTAGTATACCAAAAGTGCAATTGCAGGGTATTTATATGAAGTACATACATATGTAAATGTATTTGTAGTATACTTAGCATTAAATAAATGTATTTCAAATACATTTTAGTATATTTATTTTTCACTAATTCATGGCTGCTGTGAAATATTTATAGTTTTTTTTTTCTTTTCTTTTTTTCAGTTCACCTGTTCAGTCCAATGTGGCAAAAAGTTCATTTTCATTCTTTTTTGTAAAGGTTTAAGTGATCCGTTACCTGTAATTTCCTTTTCTCAGAGCTGGAATTGATGTCACATGATGATGAATGAAGCACCTGACCTGCTCAAACTCTCCCTCTCTCCCTCTCTATCTCTTTGTGTTGTTTTCACACACTCTCTCTCATATACTGTAGTTCATTAGTCTAAAGTGAGAGTGGTGTGTTATATTAGCTTGGTGGGAAGCAGAACAGGTTGTCATCTTCCAAGCATCTGTTTGTTTTGAGACCACACTGAGGTTTGTAATTACGACGCATATATAACCTAATCAGCTTAATTTGCAATTATAAACCTCCAGCACAACTTTAGGGTTGCTGCAGGAGAAACGGGTGAGTGATAATTGCACAGAAGCTGTGGAGGTGTGTTTGTGTGTGACACTTTTTTTTCCCCTATGTTTTTTAAAATTATTTTTCAATTAACTCCTTCATCGCTGTGTGCTTTTTTCTGCATTGTGGCTGATTTGTAGATAGTACCTCCCAAAAATTCTCTGTATTTTTTTTTCCCTTATTCATTCTATGGCAAGTTTCATACAAGTTTGAGTACTTTTTAGAACCATTTAACCTTTTCAAATTATGTTCAAAATTTTATTTTGGTGTGTGTTCACATAGCAAGTGCCACTAAAGTCACCAAGTGTCAAACCATTCCAATAAATTGTAAAATGACCACCAGAGGGTTAAACATCTTGCTTTGAAACAGCCAACATTAATGGTATGGAATTATTTGATTGACACCACTGGAATGTGTAACAGCTAATCAAAATCAAGAATTCTAAACTTAAATTTACTACTGTACCACAGAGTGAAAGTATCACTATCTGCTTTTTGTTGTGTTTTTTGTAGCTGGTTGCCGGCAGCGTGGTGATGGCTTTTGAGGAGGTATGTCCAGACCGGATCGATTTGATCCATAAGAACTACCGGAAGCTGTGTAACATGCTGGTGGATGTGGAGGAGTGGGGTCAGGTCGTCATCATACACATGCTGACACGCTACGCCAGGACGCAGTTTGTGAGCCCGTGGAGAGAGGTGAGCTAGTGTGTGTGTGCTTTCATTAAATCATTAAGCACAATTTGTATTTAATTATTATTTACATATTTTTAAAGCTCAGCTATCAAGAAAAGCGGTTTCAGTTGGACACGAAATTGCTGATCTGAATTTCATTTTCTTTTATCTTTTTCAATGCTAGCATTGAGGGTTTCAGGTATGAAGGAGTGTTGGAGAGAGGACTATATATGATATAATTCTGAATTATGCTATGTAGCCTCTTTATTCAGTTTTGGCTTGAAGTTGGTTCGATTCATTAGATATTTCTATTCATTTGTTTATTAATCATGTGTGTGATTGTAGGATGCCGTGTTTGATGAGAATAACGAGAAAACCTTTTACGATTCTGAGGAAGAGAGGAGAGTGGACGAGTCCAAACCGTACATCATGGATCCAGACCACAGACTCCTGCTCAGAAACACTAAACCACTGTTACAGAGCAGAAACACTGCAGTGAGTACACACACACACACACACACACATTGGGTTTCCATGTGTACTATGGGGACTTTTTATGGTTATGGTTGGGGAATTTTTATACTGTACAAACTGTATATTCTATCCCCTAAACCTAACCTTCACAGAACATTTTATGCATTATTACATAAAAAAAAAGAAAAAAGAAGAAGCTTTCTTTCGTATGATTTATATGCTGTTTTCTTCATGGGGTCCATGTCCCATTTTGTCCCCACAATGTAGGGAATACCTGAACCACACACACACAGACACACAATGCCCTCTTTTATAATGACGACGACATATAATTTGTCAGACAAGATGTTGCTTTGCACATTTAAATGTTGATGCAACAATATTAATCATGGTCATTTTTAATATAGTGTATTATTATCATCATTTATTATTATATTATTATTATTATTATTAATAATAATAATATAATTTAGTTAATACTATTTAGGCTACATCTACTTTTTCACCTCTCACAAGATGAAAGTATGAAAGTTGTCTAAATTGTTCTTTTGAAGCTTTTTTTAAGTGGATAAACATCTAGTCAAGCATTACTGATGTAATTCCTGTAGTTTGCTTCATTTTACCTGATAGTAACATCCTTTTTGCTTTATTAATTTATAATTTTTCTGTAATATTACTCAAATACTCTCATATCTTTCTCCCTCTCTTTTGCTCTTTCCTATTCAACTTTGAGCAATAGTGAAGGGCTTCACACCTGAGTGTGTGTGTGTTTTGTGTTTAAGTGTGTGTGTGTGTGTGTGTGTGTGTGTGTGTGTGTGTGAGTGTGTGTGTGTGCGTGTTTGGACCAAGGCTGTGTCAGACACAGCTCAATCACGTTACATACACTCAGCCTTAGAAATGTGCTCAGAAAATGTTATTCCTTCCTACATCACACACACAGAGTGACTCAAGTGCTCCATCAACCTGGAAGCTCAAGGTCTTGTGTGTATGTGTGTTTTTTGACGTTTGTGTGTGTGATATGTTTTGATTAAAACTTGTCCTGCTTTGTTCTACACTCAGTGTGCCCTCTGTCTTTATCAGCTCTCTCTCTTTCTCTCTCTGCTGGTTTAGTGGTTGATGTGTTGAAGTCTGCTGTCCTGTTCGTATATTGGGGTCAAAGTAATTTGGGGAAGACAAAATCATTACATACATTGAAGTCTTCCTAATCTATCACCATCTATCTCTTTTTCTATCTCTCTCTAACCCTCCTCTTCCTCTTTCTCTGACTTCACATTTCTCTGGGACTCTTCACCACGTCTCCCATTAATTTGTCTCTCTTTCTTACCTGTCTATCTCTTACTCTCACTCCCTTTTTAAAAACGTACCATGGAAAAAGCGTGATAATATCGTGTTTTTGGATGCTACAATGCTTGGTCCTTCATTAATATAATCATCTCTTTTTTTTAGGTTGTGATGGCAGTATCTCAGCTCTACTGGCATTTGGCCCCTAAACATGAAATTAGCATCGTCACCAAGTCCCTGGTGAGACTCTTGAGGAGCCACAGGTAACACACTGAAAGAAACGGGATGGAAATATCATTATTATCAAATCTGTCAATCTTATTCCTGTTTTTGGTTTCCCTCTTGGCTCTTCTAGGGAAGTTCAGTATGTTGTGTTGCAGAACATCGCCACCATGTCTATTCAGAGGAAGGTACAGACATTCATCCCACAGTTCTCATTAAATCTGAACATATTATGAACAATGCTAATGATTTACAAGCAGTTAGGCCTAAATGTGTTAGTCTATTTTAAGTGCTTAATCTGAGGTAAACACTGAGGTAAAATCAGAGGTAGGCTGGAATCCTGAGGGAAATCATGAGGTAAAATATAAAGTAAGTTGCATGGTAATATATCTGAGATAAACACTGAGGTAAAATGAGAGGTAGGCCTCAATTCTGAAGGAAATCATGAGGTAAAATATGAAGTAAATCATAAAGTAAGATCTGAGGTCAAAACTAAAGTAAAATCAGAGGTTGGCCTTATTTCTGAGGTGAATCATGAGGTAAATTGCACGCTGATATATCTTAGGTAAAACGAGAGGCCTCAATTCTGAGGGAACTCATGAGGTAAAATATGAAGTAAATCATTAGGTAAGATTTGAGGTAAACACTGAAGTAGAGGTAGGTGAGTGAGATCATGAGGTAAAATAAGTAGCAAATTGCATGCTGATATATCTGAGGTAAACACTGAGGTAAAATGAGAAGTAGGCCTCAATTCTGAAGGAAATCTAGAGGTAAAATGTGAAGTAAATTGCAGGAGGTAAAATCTGAGGTTTCAATTATGTCTTAAGCAAACTGAGGGTAGTATCTGACATATTTTGTGTGATAAAATCCAAGATATCTCCTGAGGTAAACACTCAGTTATAATCTGAGGTATGCCTATATTAGGCTTCAGATAAACTAATGTAATGTCTGAAGAAAATTTGAGGTATCGAGGTATAATCTGACTAAAGTAATGATGTCTGCAGTCAAATCTGAAGTAAATTATTCGGTAAAATCTGAGGTATACTGAACATAAAACTCTGATGGTACAGTAGATGTAAATTTGGAGATGTAAACTAAGATGTATGCAGGTAAATTCAAAAAGATAATATAAGATAATAAAAATAATATAAATAAACTATAATTATAAACAATTGTGACCATTGAATGTATTGAATTCATAACAATAAGGAACAAAAGATCAAATTAAAAGATTGGTGACTAGTTGTTACTGGTAATGATGGGTTTTTGTACTTATTGAAGAGTCTTCTTTCCTTGTCTTGGAATCAGCAGAATGATTGTGAGTTAATATTGTTGATTGTATAGTTACTGGAATAGGACAACATAGATATGTGTCAATTGTCTTCTTGATTATAGTAAATGTATCTACTGCTCAAATGTATAAAAGGGGGTAGGCGTCAGCTTAAGCTTCTGCCTACTCCTTTTGAGCATCATATCCACATTTTTATTTATTTACTTACTTATTCATTTGCACATGTATCCTTCTTTAGTTTTGCCTACTGTGCTGAACCTTGTTACTATGTAGAACTTTGTGGAACTTAATAAAGAAATGAAATAAACAGTGAAGGTTAATTCTGAGGTAAAATGCCAAACACTAATGTAGAATCTGAGGTAAAAAGCCTTAAGGTAATCACTGAGGTTACAAAACAAAAACGTAAGGTACACACTATAATCTGATTTGAACAGGTAAAACCTAAGGTATTTTTTTCAGGGGATGTTTGAACCCTTTATGAAGAGCTTCTATGTGAGGTCTACAGATGCCACACACATCAAAACACTCAAGGTAAAACAGACTTGCCTTCATTTCATCATTGTTTTGTGTTGCAGCGCAGTGTTAATGCACAGTATCTGCTTGTTTGCTGATGTTTTGTGGTTTATCTGATGTTTATCTCATCTTTTTAAATTCTTCAGCTGGAGATTTTAACTAACCTGGCTAATGAAGCAAACATCTCAACCATACTGAGAGAATTCCAGGTAAAGTTTTATAGATTAAATTGATTTGTTTTCTCTTATTATCTCTGTGTTTGCGAATTAAGCTTTACTCTTACCAGAAGGAGGGCTGCGTTTCAAAACCTATTCTGCTGCCTACCTAGACAGCATTTTAGGCATCATAAAGCTGGTTGGCTGGTTTTATCTGGTCTTCCAGTCTAGTTATAGCTGGTTTAGCAGACTGGTTTTAGTGGGGTCTTGGCCACTTTAGATGGTCAGTCTGGGAGAACTTCCCCAAACTTTTGAGGGGAAATGATGAGGTTTGAATACGTTGATGATGCTTAAAAATCCTCAGCTCACTAGGTTTTAAAACAGGAATGGCAGTTTTAAGCAAATGTTTGTGTGTTCCAGACATACGTGAAAAGTCAGGATAAGGCGTTTGCGGCGGCCACCATCCAGGCCATCGGCCGGTGTGCCACTGACATCTCTGAGGTGACCGACACCTGCCTCAACGGCCTGGTCCTGCTGCTGTCCAACAGAGACGGTAATCATACACTGACCTCATCAGCCTTTTGCTTTTAAAGTTATTGTTCAATCATGAGTACCAGTGCTTCTCATTGCCTGATGGCACTATGATGAAGTTCATTATGTCTTATAGTGTAAAGACAAATTTGACTAAGACAGAGCCATTATCACCACAGATGGAGATTTCTAGACTTTCTAGACACAGACTTCTAAAACTCCCCAAAAAACATGTTTTGAACTTTAAACAATTGGATATAAACAATAACATATACTGTTGTTGAAATTATTTCAGTAGTTTAGGTCATCTACAAACTACAAACAAAAAAAGTAACTAACTACATTGACGTTATAGTGCTAGTGATATTTAAAATGAGATATTTAATGTATATACATTGGCAAGAATTCACATTTGTGAATTTCTGCACTGATTACTCAATAAATCTGGTCTGATCTTTATTTAAAACACAATTATAGATAAACAACTAATAACACACAAATTGTACTTTTTACATTGTTATTGAATTGAATACTCTTGAGTAATCATTCACAGTACAGGGTGGAGAAAGTTAGTGAAACCTTGGATTTAGTAATTTCTTAAAGGGATAGTTCGCCCAAAAATGATATTTAAGCCATGATTTACTCACCCTCAAGCCGTTCGAGATGCATATGTCAATCTTTTTTCAGACGAACACATTTTCAGTTATTTTAGAAAATGTCTTAGATCTTTCAGTGGTTATAATGTGAAGCAATGGGGTCCAGCTGATTCATGTCGCAAAATGTGCATGCATCCTTCACAAAAATAATCCATCCGGCTCCAGGGGGATAAACGAAGGCCTTCTGAGGCACCGGAAGCCAGTTATTTTCGTTTATAAAGTTTAAAAAATATGTATATTTTTACGACAAAACTGCACGGATTACCCTCAGAAGGCCTTCGTTTATCCCCCTGGAGCCGGATGGATTATTTTTGTGAAGGATGCATGCACATTTTGCGACTTGAATCAGCTGGACCCCATTGCTTCACATTATAACCACTGAAAGATCTAAGACATTTTCTAAAATAACTGAAAATCTGTTTGTCTGAAAAAAGATTGAAATATGCATCTCGAACGGCTTGAGGGTGAGTAAATCATGGCTTAAATATCATTTTTGGGCGAACTATCCCTTTAAGTGGCAAACCTCTGATATAATTGTATAATCAGAGCAATGTTTACCTGACACAAACAATGAGGATCTCAGTAAGGATGAAAGCATTACATTTAACACATACAAACTTGTGTACACTAAGCACAACCGATGAAACTTGAAAAACACTGTATTTGAGTTTAAAATATGCAGTATTTACCTACATGTGTGGATCACGGGGACTCAATGAAAAAACAGCTTGATTTATCTGAATCTGAATGAATTGATTCACTAAAATAACTCCCAGACTTTACATTTGAGAGCGAGAGGACATAATATGAGCATGTGTATGATTATTTCCTCACCTCGCTCAAATGTAAAGCTGCATGCACAGTAAATTATATTAACTGCATGCACAGTAAGATACAATTTGATTGCTCCTTTTCTGTAGTTTCTCCACAAACTCTGGTTACAACAGTTAGTTATTGTTACTACAGAAAAAAAAAATCATACTATATTGGTGTATTTACGCGTTTCTTGTCTTTGTAGAGACTGTTGTCGCGGAGAGTGTGGTGGTCATCAAGAAACTTCTGCAGACTCAACCATCACAGCACAGTGACATCATCAAACATATGGCCAAACTCTTCGACAACATCACTGTGAGAGACATGCACAATATTACACAACAGTAGTGCTGTTGTCTGTGCAACTATAGTCTGATTGGGTTTTATTTACATCATGTAATATTACAATTTGATGTTCTGTGTATTTGGTGTCCATTTGCTTCTTTAGGTCCCAATGGCGAGGGCCAGCATCCTGTGGCTGATGGGTGAATACTGTGAACACGTGCCTAAAATCGCCCCTGACGTCCTGCGAAAGATGGCCAAGACCTTTACTAGTGAGGAGGACATTGTCAAACTGCAGATCGTCAACTTGGCTGCCAAACTCTACTTGACCAATTCCAAACAGGTGAAATCAAATCACACTTTGTGTGTGTGTGTGTGCTTTGGCTGTGCTTTATCTCACTTTCTTTCTCTCATACAGACGAAATTGCTGACTCAATACATATTGAACTTGGGCAAGTACGATCAGAACTATGACATCAGAGACCGAACACGGTTCATTCGTCAGTTGATTGTTCCAAACGAGAAGAGCGGAGCCCTGAGCAAGTACGCCCGTCGGATCCTGATGGCGCCCAAACCGGCTCCTGTTTTGCAGTCTGCCTTTAAAGGTTGGTGACATATAGATCACACAGATCTCTGTAAAAATTATTTTTAAAAATGAATGACTGGCTTTACAAGGGTTGGGTATCATTTGAATTTTAACGATTCCAATTCTTCTTATCGATTCCTAATTTCAGTTCCAATGAGGAAAAAAACAACAACACAGATATCATAAAGTCTTTTTGCAAAACGTTTTATTTTAGCTGAATACCATGAACAAAAATCAACAGGCTAAAGAACACTTAAACAAGGAACTTTTGCCTATAGTTTAAAAATACCATAGCAAAAACAACTAGCCTAACTAATATACATTTCAAGCATTATTAAAGATAAGTAAACACTCAGTAATTAAAAAAGACCAAATAAACAAATTAGCATTCACACAAATAAATACAACTGAACAAAGATGCTATTGAAATAAACAGTGTTTTAAAAATTTCAGGTACAGAAACTGTAATCAAATGTAAAATAACACTGCACTTTATAAATAAAATATCTATCCATCTATCTAATAATTATCAACTTATATGTATTATATTATAAATATAGTATTATATTTATCAAATATAATAATTTATGTTTATTTATTTATTTATTTATTCTCCACCTGAAACTGCAGGTACAAAATCCAAATAATGTAGATTTTCATGCCTGGAAAAGTCATAAAGAGTCATTTATATTTCTACAGTGAATATATTTTTTACAGTTAAGTAGTACAATCATTTATCAGCTAGAAATTGCTTTTTCTAATTTCTATAAAAAATAAAATAAATAAAAATGATATTTCAAATAATGTAGATTTTTAGGTCTGGAAAATTCATAAAAAGTTGTTTAAATTTCTATAGTGATTATTTTTGTAGTTAAGTACTCTAGTAAAATATTTTATCAGCTAGAAATTGCTTTTTGTTATTGCAATCTCTGTTAAAATAATTTTTAAAAATGAATGTATTGCAAATCAAGGGAATTCATGGGAAATCATAAGATCCCTGAAATCATTCTGTGAAAGATTTGAACTTACAACCTTTCAGTTTCCACCCCAGATCTATAACCCCTAGGCCATATCTTTCGTGTTTAAAGCTTTGGTGCGTGAGAAATCAGCTGAAGCAGTTAAAAAAATAATAATCTGAAGGAGTCCGTCATGCTCTGATTCTGAATTATACCACCACATCTATACGAACTTAAGATTTCTGCTGACATTGATTTCACCGACTTTCTCTTATTACATCACATGATTCCACTGCAGCAGGGCTTCAGAGCTGAAACACACAACACCATCATGGGAATTCTTCCCCGCAGGCCATGACAGCAGTGCTAATGCTAATCCGTAATATCAATCCAGCATGCAGAAATACTCTGATCTGATCTTATCAAACGGCACGCAGTTATTTTTTCCAGCCCCGGAGCTGGACTTTTTTTTTTCCTCTGGATTAGCGGCTTGAATCGGGATGCTACGCCATCTGTTCCTTCCGTGCAGAATTGAATTGTTGGATTTTGCATCATTTGATAACAGACAGTGGAATATGGGAGCCCCGTCCGCCCCTCACACGCCCTCCCGTCGGTTTACAACTCCTCCTGTACGTTCACGCACTTCACCTGCAATTAACCAGGAGTAATTACGCTCACGAGCAGGAAAAGGGTGTTACTCATTTGCTCCTGTAGATACATGGATGGATGCATTGATGGATGCATGGATGGATTTGAGTTTTGCACCAAGGATGCGCTCCGTGTGATTGATGCCGGCTGTCGCTGGGGGTAATTTTTGTTGTGCTGAGTATCGTTCTCGGTGCTTGGTAAAGCGTGTCCCGCTCTTAATAGGAGGTAATAAAGTTTGTAAGGGATGATTATGCTTCTCTGTGTTGAAACTCAAAGCGACATGTCTTTGTGTGTGTTTTTTTAAGTCACGTGAAGTTGCGACACATAACCTGATCTCTGCGATGAAGGTGAACCATCATGCTTTAGCCGAAAAAACGTATCAATAGTCCGAACCAGTGCAACTGTGTAACCATGTAACCACAGCTCCTGATTTTGGCTCTGATGGGGCCGCTTTTGTTTTAGTACAATGAATTTATGATTGTCCCCATGGTTACCACAGATTAAAATAAATTAGTATACTGAAACATACAGCCATTAGTCTTTATTTCATTAATGCGGCATAAATTTACCCTATAACATTTGCGAGACATTTAACTGCTGCTGTCATTTTTAATATTCATGGTTTAGATCTACTGTGTGCGGTGGTGTTTTTTCGCTCATGTTTATATTCTGCAGAGCCAGAGTGATTATGCGTTCATATACCTTGGTTATTATGGGATGGACCCAGTGTATTGTGAGAAGGGCACACGGGCAGATCTGAATGCCGTGGCATTTCTGCCAGTTTAATACCAATTACTCAGCAGGTCTCTTGAAGGTCTGTGGGGACACTTATTGCTTTTTTGTTTATTATGACAAAGAAGTACAGTAAACCCAGAGTTGGAGGTATAAACTTGAAGCCCTCTTATTAGTCTTGCGCAGCAAAACTTTTGACTATCGTAAGGCATCATCCACTTCTCAGCTTGTTCAACACAGTTTGAGTTGTTTTCAAACTTTTCATGCCACATATATGTTGATATGATTTCTAAACTATAAAGGAAGTTTTAGATTAGAATAGATTAGATTTTTACTGGCCACTTGTTGTGCTTTGTTGTTTACATAGTACAAGTGCATTATTATAATTAATATGATGATTATTCTTTTAAATTGAATTGAATAATTATTACTTATCATTTTTTTTATTTTAACCTCATACAGTGAAAATAATATTAAAAATATTAGTCAAATATTATCTGGAACATATTTACTAAATATTTAAGTTGGCACTGTATATTTTCTAATAATATAATATAATAACTTCTGATTAATCTCATAATACCTCTGTTTAAAAGGCAGAATTAAATTGCAACTGTCAATTTCAGTAAGTTTTTGGTTTATTTATTCATTTAAAAAAAAATTTTATTCAGTTATTTTTATAAAATTGTTCAGTTACCTTGACTGGAAACTTTTACCATTGAGTTGAGTTTTGTGTTAGCAGATGTTGCTTTGGTGTAAAAACCTTAAATGTCTTCAGTCACCATGACATTGCACCGTATTTGACGACATCAACATGTATTTGTCTGTTTTTCAGATCGAGATCGTTTTCAGCTTGGCACACTCTCTCATTCGCTTAATTCTCATGCTACTGGGTACCTGGAGCTTTCTAATTGGCCGTCTGTCGCTCCTGACCAATCAGTGAGAAATGTGGAGGTGGTAGAACCGGCAAGAATCCTTTTTCTGTTATTGCTATCTTTTTGTTTTTTTAAACGCATAATCTTCACAAAATGTTAGCAACAGCCCCTTTCACACATACAGTCTTTACTGGTAAATTAACGTTAAGAGATCATGTGTGAATAGTATATTTATGTATTTATTGTAAAGTCATTCTGGGAATTTTACGGTAATTTACTGGGATCACTGTGTGAAAGGGGCTGATGTCTATAAAATAAACTGGCCTCAGAGTACAGCGTATTTACAGTGCCATGATCACGTCTCAAATGATTATGACCTCATTTCCTGTTCCTTTTTGCCTGGGGCAGGTGAAAGAGACCCTTGCACCAGCGCTTGGTAAATCCAAACGTGCCAAATCAGATGAGAAGTTCTACTCTTGTTCTGAGGAGGAAGAGGAGGAGGAGGAGGAGGAGGAAGAGGGAAGCAGTAGTGAGGACAGTAGTAGCAGCAGTGGAGGTAAAACATGAGTTTGGCTTGGTTAGTGTAAGAGGATGTGTTTTCAAATCGATCCTTGTCTTAACCTGTTTGTGTGTGCATGTAGAATCAGAGAGCGAATCGAAGAGTGAGGAGAACAGCGATGATTCAAACAAGAGCAGCTCCAGCCAATCAGAGAAGAGCTCCAGTGAATCAGACACTGACAAGAAGAAAACTCAGAAAAACAAAAAGCTACAACAGCAGAAACCAGCCATCAAAGACAGGTATCAATGTCATATAAATGTTCAAATGTTTGGAGTCAGTGAGGTAAGAAAGAAATGTATACCTTTACACAGCAAGGATGCATTACATTTATCAAAAGGCATTTATATTGTTGCAATTTAAAAAAAAAGAAATGCTGTTTTTTCTATTCACTAAAGAATCCTAAAAAACATGGTTTCTTCCACAAAAATATTAAGCAAAACAATATTTTTCAATATTGATAATAACAGAAATGTTTCTTGAGCAGCAATTCATCATATTAGAATGATTTCTAAAGGATCATGTAACACTGGAGTAATGATGCTGAAAATTCAGCTTTACTTTTTAAAATTTATTAAAATTGAAAACTTATTTTAAATTGTAATAATATATCACACTATTACTGTTTTTACTGTATTATTGATTACTGTATTATTGATTATTATAAAATAAATGCAGCCTTGAGCATAAACAAAGCATTAAAAATGTAAACGTGAAACAATAAAATAATCTCAGACCACACACTTTTGAACGCTACACAGAAGATGATATTTTGAAGAATGTGGGTAACAAAAAAGTTGAATCCCCATACAATGGAAGTCAATGGCTACCATCAACCGTTTGTTACCCACATTCTTCTTGTGTGTTTAGCAGAAACTCATACAGGTTCAGAACAACTTGAGGGTGAGGAAATGATGACAGAATTTTCATTTTTGGGTGAATTATCCCTTTAAGGCTAATGGAGGTTTGCTCAAAAGACTGAATTCCAGCACTTAATACTTACATCACATGCTATTGCTAATTTTGAAGTGTTCATGTGCATAAATATATAGACAGATGGTATGTGAGATTGACTTTGGTCTTCTGACTTCTGGTGTGTTTTGCTCAAGTGTGCACACAATGTACAACTTGGGTTTTATATATGTGCAGGATTTAAATAATGTGTGTGTTCAGTGTGTGATTGTGTATGCTGCAGCATAAAACGTGACTAATAAAATGTGGCACCAATAATCTCACCCTCCATCTGTTCATATATACACACACACACACACACACACACACACACACACACAAAGAAACACACACTTTCTCTTTCACACATGCCAGGACTCAACAATAAGTAATTAAGATTTTTACAACATTTTTACTGGCCGCACCACAAAGAACCTGTATATTTTATTTTTAGCAATATGTTTTTTTTGCCAGAAATATGTTAATTTTTCATTCCATTTTAAGTTTCAATTAAAAAGCTATAATTTAAATCATTAACTGCTATAAGTTTAACGCACGATTTGCATTTGCAATTTGTTAACATTAGTAACACGTTTAAAATCAGTAGAATTTGCAACAATGTTTAGTCTATCACTTAAAACCAAATGTTTACATTTTCAAGGCATAAAAACTCACACACGACCAACGACTTGCTCCATCCTGTACACACGAACACACACACACAGTTCGCACTGTTGATTGTTGTGATGTAATGTTCCTGTAGTTGACCCTGCTGCCTTCATTAGAGACTGTAATTAAACCGCTAATACACAAACACACACACACGCGTGTGTATGATGCACTCTTTGCCTGTTTTGTTTGCTGTTCTGCCATCATTGTGCATAATTTAAGGCTCTCGCCCACATCCTCAACCACCGTGAAATGCTCTCATTAATACACACACACACACACACACACACACACACAACCTGCTTTAATGCTGCTGTTGAACTGTGCACACATCAGTTAGTGTGTGTGTGTGTGTCCGCGCCACTTCTTGTTCTGAGCAAATGAAATCCAAAGGCCAAATTAATCCATCTAATCATTTCACAATTAAACAGACATTGTTCCCTCTGCTAATTTCCTCTCTCTCTCTCTCTCTCTCTCTCTCTCTCAGACTTATCACACAATGTCCCTTTTGATGTTTGAACACTGAAATGTTCTTGAGTAGTTCATTATTGAACAGGCTTTCAAATATGACCCATCAATAAGTATTTATGCATTGATAAATATTGTAGTGTTTTGTGCATAAGAAAGGTTATAGATGTTCTGTGAAGTGTGTCTCTTTTTAAAATGTGTCCTGTTACGCTTTTTTACATTTTCAACATTCTTTAGTGTGTAACGTTTCTGTTTGAGCATTAAAAACTTGTCTGCAAAGTTACAAAGCACAAAGTCACTCCAGCGGGAGTTATTCTCTATATCATTGTAGTCTTGACTTTATTCTGGGAACGAACACGTCACAATATTCCTCATTAAAAAAATTCCCACCCAAGGCATACGCAAAATAAAGGGGCAAGGATGTTTGAGTTGCGATAGTAGTGTTGAAACTCTAGTGATTATGGTAAGAGATTATGGTAAGAGGCGTGACATTTCCCAAACAAATTTGAAGCGGTTGACCAATCACAACACACTGGTCCAGCCGACCAATCAGAGCACATTGTGCTTTTCAGAAGGAGGGGCTTCATAGAGACAGGAACTAAACAGAGTGTTACTGACAGACTGGGAAGAGAGGAGCTGCAACAGTGTAAAATATGTGACAAATGATGCATTTAAAAAAAAATAACCTATTCTAGTTGATCCCAAAAACAAAATCAAGACTTTGTAAAAGGGCATAATTGGTCCACTTTTAAATATGTAGGTTGATTTTGCAGTTATTCATTTGGCTAGTGAACTCCAACAAATAGTTCAATTGTGTGTGTGTGTGATCTTAACAGGAAGCTGAAGAATGGGAAAGCTGCAAATGATGAATCCAGATCCGGAAGTGAATCAGACTCTGAGAGCTCCTCGTCAGAGAGCTCGTCTGAATCCGGATCAGAATCTGAACTGGATTCAAATTCAGACTCGGGAACAGATCAGAAGAGAAAAACAAAGTCTAAAACTGTCCAGTCCAAACCGGTTACAAAGGTAGGAAGTACAAGAGAGTACAAACAATTATGAATATGAAGTTTTTCTGCATATTAACATGTATGCGTGTAACATCTGCCATCCATGTTTTAACTTTAATGTTTGTGTGTATGTTCAGCTGGCTGAGAAGAAGGAAGTGTCTCTCCTTGATCTGGACGACTGTAAGTTTGACTAAAATTGAGGCATTTGATTGTTTTTTAATAGAATGGTTATTTCCCAAACCGTACTGTCTACATACAGGTTCCAGAAGAAAAAATCTGATTAATTTTCCCCATAGGGAAATACATTTTTAATGATAAATTACAAACCTTTAAAGACAGACCTATTGTGAGCTGCGAGGTTGTTAATCGATTTTATATAGTTTTGTTGAAGACATCAGCCTGGATTATTTCAACTTATATTTTTTAAATAATCATGTTTATCATCAGAATTCCTGGGGAAAAAATTACATTAGCAATGATTCTGCAAGGACGTCTCCACCAATCAGAGAATTGCAGCGAGAAAATTACCAAATCTCATTACCAAATCTTTTTCTCATTACGTAAAAAAAAGAAAATCCACGACATAACCTCATAATTAAACCACATGCTTTGCACAGGCTATTTAAGACAGTTTTGGCTATGACTCAATGACAAATGCTAGACTAGACACTAGGTTGGCAGCTCATTCAGTGAGTTGAGATAGGGAGGAGCTGTTCCACTTGTAGTCCTGAAAGCCAGTGTTAAAACGAGGGGGTCTCGCCTCCCCTGTCTCTCACTGTACTTGGGTCTGCCCTGGGTGTGACGTTCTCTTTGCCTGATTGCTTCTGGATCCTCATATTTAACTTTTCATTGATTAGTTCTTTGCAAAACCCAAAGACAGATGTAAAGGTTGACCCATAGTAATGATTTATGAAAAAAATAAAAATGGCGAGGCGACGATATGGGTTTTAATGTTGTTGTTTTTGTATTTGCAGTCTCGCCCGTGCCGGTGAACACACCCAAGAGCTCCATCCTGTCTCCTAGTCTTCTGTCTGACCTGCAGGGGCTCTCACTCTCACCCGGCGCATCAGCCTTACAGGTGTGTGTGTGTGTGTGTGTTTGTGTGTGTGTGTTTGTCCCTTTTTCTGACTTTTTGTGGGTAGCTCTCTGGAGTACTTCATTCTGATTAGTCATGGAGTTATAAGTATCTAAATGACTGCTAAAGTTTATATTTAAAAGCTGGAACACACCAAGCCAACGGTTGGCCGTCGGGTCGTTTCTGAGCGTCGGTTGGCTTAGTTTTTCCGCCCAATTGGCTCTAGTTGGAAGCCGTCTGATTTTTTGGGGGGATTGGTAAATTTGTAATTGGTAAAAAAAAATCCCTGAGCATTTGAATACACAAATATTTAATTTACATTAATAACATGAGCCGACTGGAATGAAAGAAGTGAACAGCTTGATTGATATTCAGAAAGCTAAGCAAGCGCCGCTTTGTTTACGGTTTCTGCAGTCCTAGTTTCAGTTTTTTGAAGGACAAAAAATAGACTACAAGCTGATATAGACAGATATTTACTTACACGCAGGTGCAGAAACGCATGTGCTAATCGACAGTCGCCTTTAGTCCTTTTGGTGTGTTCAAGCGCAGCTTTTTGGCCGATGCGACAACACAGTCGGCTTTCGTCACCGCTAGTTCTTTGACGTCGGCTTGGTGTGTCCCGGGCTTAACTGTATATTCATTCTGTTTGGGTTTATTTTGCATTAATGACCGACTGACTGTACATACCTCTTCCTTTTTGTCATTTCCTTTCCAGTCTTTTATTTGTGTCCGTCTTGGATGTTCTTTGTTTCTTTGTCCTGTTGTATTATAGATTGGTTTTTCATTGCCTTGCTTTCTTCTCCACCAGTGTGTGTCCAGTGTGTGTGTGTGTTGTCAGCGTATGTGATTGTTGACCTTTTGCAGTATGAAGGCTCCTTCCTCTCCCGCGAGAGCCCTGTGTCAGGGAGAGAGGGATTTCAAGAGAGCGAGAGGGAGGGAGAGATGTCACTGAGAGATGAATGAAGCATGTGTGGTCATTTCTTCTCAAATACTATCTGTGTCTTTCTCTTTTAGGATTGACACATGAACTGTAATATCCCTGCGGCCCACAGACACCTCCTGACAATAACACACACACTCTATACGCGTGTTTATAGAACAGCACTGCTGTCATATTTCAACCCAAAGATTCTTAGTGGGATCTGGACCTTGATCTTATTGTTTGTAATACTTTGTGTTGTTTTACACTTTCCTATGTTCAGAAAGACATCACTAACTCTATGCGTACATTTTTTGTGTTGAAAGGAGAATTGAATGTTTTTTTACATCGTAAACACGTCGGCACTTATTTAAAAATAAAAGTTAATTAATGCTAATGAGCAACTGGCATTTCAGACACATTATGGCTTGCTACAATACCGTTCAAAAGTTTGAGGTTGGTAAGATTTTTTTTTTTTTTACTGTTGTACTGAAAAAAATCTCTAATGTTTAACAAGGCTATATTTATTTGATCTAAATACTTATACAAACTACTTAATAAAATATTATTAGTATTTCAAATAACTATTTATTATTTTAATATATTTTAAAATGTAATTTATTCCTGTAATCAAAGCTGAATTTTCAGCATCATTTTTCTAGTCTTCAGTGTCACATGATCCTTCAGAAATCATTCTAATATGATGATTTGATGCTCAACAAACATTTCATGTTATTATCAATGTTGAAAACCGTGATACATTTATCAGGGTTTCTTGTAGAATAGTAAATTAAAAAGAACATTTTTTTTTAAAATATAAATTTTTGTAACATTATAAATGCCTTTACTGTCACTTTTTATCAATTCAATGCATCCTTGCTGAATTTTTCTTTTCTTTTTTTTTTCTAAAAAAAAAGTACTGACCCCCAACTTTTGAAAGTTAGTGTACTTTTTTCGGTTAATTTTTCGGTTCTAATGAAAATAGCCACTTGTCCAAACATATTAGTAGACTTGAAGTAACTGTTGTGTAAACTGCTTCAGATCAGTTTTTCAGAGATTTTCAGAACTGGCTTTTGGCAGAATAACAAGCTTCCAAAATCTAACGACAGACTTGTCAATTGTCACTAAGTTCTGCCCTCCTTGGTTACTGTTGTTCCCTCAGACAAGCATTCCATAGGAATGATTTGGAGATTTCCAGGAACAGTGTAATTTTCAGTAAAACATTCCCTTAAAGAGCTTAAAATTGATTTGATATTTGATATTAAAATTGATATAATTTTTTACTTTGGCTGGAAATAATAGAGAGATTGCAAGAAATTATGCAGTGGAGTGATTTAAAAACTGTTAAGACTGAATTAGAATCGAGACTAATGCTTTTTACTGTTAGCCAAAAATAATATGTGTTTAAAACTATCTGAACACGCAGATCCTCATTAGAGAAAGAACAAAAAGCTTGTGGAGAAAATGATAGCAACAGTATGGGTAGGATCAGTCAGTAATGATTTTAAGGCAGGGCTTAGCGAAGGGTTGTTAATGCATATTTTCTGTTTTCAAAATATCTTACATATTGTGTAAAACAAGTTTTCTATTAATTTCATTCAAACTAATTTATAGTTTTGTGTACATCCCAATTTCTGACTTTAAATTATATTGTATCATATAATACAATGTTCCCCAATTTCCTGTCCTTTTTTCTGATATTATTAATATTCTCATTTTATTAGAAAATTCTGAATGTCAAAAATGCACCAAAAAAGCATACAAAGGTCATACTAAAATATTACCTTCAGTATACGAGCATGCTATTAAACTGCAAACACTGACAGCACTGTGGTCAAACTATGATTGCTGATAACGCACGATCCTTGAGATCCTTGAAAGAAAACTTTTAAACTTCCATCTGACAGAATTCCTATTCTCCTCCTGTCCATCACTGCAGGGTTGCCCCGGCGACCTGTATCACCGCGTTGGGCGGGTGCTTTGATTGACAGGCTCGTCAGGACCGGGCCGCCGCGCAGCTAGAAGCTGTTAGGCACAGGTCATTAGAATACTACCCACGAGCCTCGGCGGGCAGGCTAATCAGAGCTGAAATAAAGGGTGAGATTGAGAGAAAGAGAAAGGGCTTATTTAAAGTCAATGCTATGCATAAATACATTACAGGCCGCTATAATCTTAGTCACGGTGGATAAACCTCATCTCTCTCGCTCGCACATACACGCATTCAAACGTGGTCATTTATTATGGTGTGTCACGTCACACAGCTGGTCTTTCTTAGCCGCGTGCATGCAGATGTATGAAAATATATTCATATGACACGGCCGCGTGTGGGTGTGCGTGACTTCGGCAGGCACGGGTACGGATGAAATAACGGTGTGTGAAATAGAGAGACACTCCGATGCATTCTGGGATGGTTAGCGGCGGTATTTAGCCGATCCGGGGTCAGTGTGCGAACTATCTGCCTCGGCTCCTCCCGTTTCTAATAACATTTTGACATGCGGATCTGCTCTGAAATACTGTTTAAGCTCGCGCCGGGGGAGCCGGCTGATAACTTTTCATTCATAATTAGCGCAGGGCGAATGGGGGCCGAATGCGGGGCGTTGGAGGGAAATTGAACTGTCAGTGTAGGGCGAGCGGGGGGCGAACGAGGGCGAGCGCGGGCTGGGGGGCGTTTGACCCCATCACAATCCGGGGGCCGCGTCATAATTTGTTCATTTGGTGCCCATCAGCTGGCCAGCGTTGCCGCGGTGACCCTGTTCTTCTCGGAGCACGCTCAGTGCCGTCCTCATTATGACTCAGCAGCAAGGTAGAAACGCACGTGGAGACTCGTGCTGTCAATCACATGTGCTTACACATTTTAGCGTTTTTCTTGCGCAGTAGGACAGTTTTGATTTGATTTTGTGTCATTTCAGTATTTTCCTCAGGATTTTGTGAGACTTTGGTTTGGTGGAGCTCAGATTTTCTAGGGGGGTCTATGGACATGGTCCCATGGAATTTTTTTTTTTTTTTTTTTTGATATTTAAAGTTAAATGCATCAATCTGGTGCACTTTGAAAGCGAAATTAAGAGTTCCAACCCCTTTTCAGTGACCATATTTAACGGAGTAAAAAAAAAAAAGTCTTTGCATTGACATTGACTAGACTTTAAAGACTCAATACAGGGTTATTAGTTTACTAAAACTATAATTAAAACCATAAAAACTTTATTTACTTGAAATGAAATAAAAATAATGTTGCCAAGGCATCATCTCTCATTTTCAATAGTTTTAACTATGTACTTAAATAACTGAAAGGAAATAAAATTAATAAAAACTATATATATATATATATATATATATATATAAAACACACATCAAAACTCAAATTAAACTGAAAATATAAAAATAAAAACTAATTCAAAATGTGAATAAGAACTATAATAGTATCTCTATTATATTATGATGCTATAATTTCACTGACCTCTTTTTTAGTTGTGATAGTCTCAGTCCACATCACATTCACACTAGTGTTTTTAGGAGGCCAAACAATTGAATATAATAAAAAGAAATAACGTTATATTATTATATCTAAGATTGATATATACTATTGTAATACATCTGCTCTGTAAAATAAAAAAATAAAATTCCATAATAGCTATATTAATAACTATTTTACTTTACATTAGTACAATTACAGTACTTAAGTCTTAATTTCTTTACTCGAGTTAAACCCTCAAGCTTTTATTTTGGCGCATATCTGCAGAGAAACGTTTGTGTGTTCATTTGAGAGCAGGTTTGCAAACTTTTTTTTTTTTTTTTTTTCCACAATTATTTTTTTTTTATTATGCGAATGAGAAAATAAACCTTATGCATGTTGCATTCCCAAATTGACGTCAAAGTGATCGTTCACCCAAAAATGAAAATTCTGTCATCATTTACTCGCCCTCTTGTCGTTCCAAACCGAAAGACTTTCATTCATCTTCGGAACACAAATGAAGATGTTTTTTGATGAAATCTGAGAGCTTTCATTCTGACCCTCCATAGACGGCTACACAACTACCACTTTGATGCTTCAAAAAGTTCACAAAGAGATCGCAACACTAATCCATATGAATTGAGCGGTTCAGTCCAAATTTTCTGAAGAGACCCGATCGCTTTATATGATGAACCTTTGAACACATGCAGAGATTGAGGTCACAGCATTTTCTGTGATGAAAGCCACTCTGAGATGCTTTAAACACTGGATCATGAGCTGCTCTGTTGTAAATGAACAAACTATATGCTTAATTAAATTGTAGCCATTTGTGTGCCATATCGCAAATTTGATTTTAGTTTGATAGATTGACCGATGCTTTGCCAAAGCAATGGTGCAAAACACAACGTCAGATGCTTTGTACGTGTTGCCATTCTGAGTTTTGCTACACAAATGAAACTCACTCGTATTCCTTTACGTTTATTTTACAGCCTTCAATATTAATCAATGTGACTTTTAACACTCGACAGGATCAATGCTTGCACTCACACCTCGCCATTTCACCAAATGACATTTTTCTCTTGCAGACAGTCTCATAAACAAATGAATTAGATTTTAAACAGCAATAGAAAATAGATTTTTAATTCTCTCTGCTGTGTGTCCTCCTGTCCTCCGTTTATCCTTCTTTTCCCTCCTCTGCTTTTCTTTCTCTCTCTCTCCCTCTTTATCCAGGCTGGCGGATGTGTTTTGCATCTGTCAGCAGAATTGGGCGGCAGCTGGACAGAGAGGATGCTGGGATATGTGAAGGTGACTAGAGCGAGTTGTCATCCATCACTGAGGTTTCCTTTAAGCTCATCCATAATAGAGCCCCTCAATCAAGCTCCCCTTCACACAGGAGACATGTCCGAGTGTGTGTGCGCGCGCGTGTGTGTGCGAGACGGTGCGGTCAAGGTTACTCTTTTCTTTCGGTTATTTACTCTTCCACCGCCCAGCGGAGTTGACCACTTTATAGGACGTGTGTGTTATATTGGTGATCATAAGCGATGTGTTGTATATTGGCTCGTCCAGTCCTTGAGGACACTGACAGGAGCGGTTATCATGAAATGGTGGACACAACACAACCCGCGTATTTCTGTGTGGTAAATCTGACGCTGTAAACATTATGGCTACTTTTATCAACACAGACCGGCTTGACAACTCCAAAAGCACGGCTGTAAATTTATGTTGTGTGAATGCGTGTGTGTTTTGGTAGGAAGCTTACAAAAGGATATGGCACGTCTAAAGGTGCTTTCTACTTCACGTGCTCAAGTAACGCTATTTCAGATAAACCAACTCATTCGTACTGTCAGGTTTTCAAAGCAATTCTATTTTGGTTTGTCTAGTTTCAGTTGCGCCATCCGTCATGGTGATTGTAGGTGATGGGCAGGCCCGTACAGAAGCTCTGCAATTATTTTGTAAAATAATTGTATATTAAATAATAGGTTCATTAATAGGTATTTAAATGTATATCAAAATAAACAATAAAAATACTAATAATTAAAAATAAAATAATGTAATATTATTGATCTGATATTTGATTTTGTCATATTAATATTTTAACATCATGTATCAAAATATAATATTTTGTCATATTAATATCAGTGTTATATATATTTTTTTTTAAAACCATTTCAACAATTTTTTATCGGTTTCTCAACAATTATTTATCTGTTTTTAATATTATTTAATGATAATATTTTATGCAATTTATCAAACTACAGTATTTTTCAACATTTTCAGCTGTTAATATGAGTAAATAGTTGTATTTTATTTTAGCTAAATTTAACACATTTGACCTTATTTAAATCATCTTTCCAGAATTTTGTAGATTTCTCTCTCTGCAAAATCAAAACAAATATATTTTTTTATTTGGTCCTGGTGTTGGTGTGTCTTAATGTTAAAAATTTGAAAGTGGTGAAAACATTACCGGTCCGCAAACAGAGCCTTGAGGCACTTCAGGAATCAGAACCTGAAAGGATGCAATTGTTCATTGCACATTTTTAGTTTATTTCTATTGCACTATTTTTAGCTTTTATAACATCCGGCATCACTCTGTGAGAGAACTCCAGTATTGGGTTGCAGATGGAATCCATAGCTCAGAGGGATTGCTGGTGTTGAAGACCGAGCCGCAGCCAATAAATAAATTGCAGGCAGAAATGTCATCCCTGTCCAGGTGTTCAGGAGTGCTGTGTAGAGCCAGAAAACTGCCATCAGCCGCCAATCTGTTCTGCTGTCACACGAGGTAGAGAGAATCCAGAGAGTCAGGAGTAATGCATTGAGACGTCAGTGGTCTTTCCACACTCGTCATATCGATGGCAGCCGGTGTCACAGGACGCAATTCAGGCATGACGATTGGCCTTTCTTTTCTTTGGGCCATTACAGATTTTTCTTTTTAAATCAAACTATTGTAATAATGTGTGAATGTTTATGATAAGGGATGCACTAAAAGAGACTTTTTTTGCTGAAACAATTGTGGATGATTATTTTTATGTTATTGCTGAGAGTGGATATAAAGGTTATATGTGATGTTAGGAAGATTTTTTTTTTTTTAAGAAATTAATACTTTTATTCAGCAAAGATGCATTAAATTGATAAAAATGACAGTAAAAACATTTGAAATGTTACAAAGATTTCTATTTCAAATAAATACTTTTGAACTCTTTCATCAAAGAAAGTCTCCACAAAAATATTAAGCAGTTTTCAACATTTATAAAAAAAAAGAGAAATGTTTCTTGAGCAGTAAATCATCATATTAGAATGATTTCTGAAGGATCATGTGACACTGAAGACTGAAGTTATGATGCTTTGGTATGATCTCCCTCTTTATGTAAGGTCAGTAAAGTCACTACCGAAATTTAAGGCCATGTTAAAAGCAAATATTTTAAAGACTTCCTGGGCATCGTCATGATGGGTGTTTAAACATTACCTTGTACTCCTCTTATTTTTGTGTTTTTTAGTGATTGTGAAGCACTTTTGGCAACAGCTGTTGCATTAAATGTGCTAAATAAATAAATAAATAAATGAAATGAAAATTCAGATTTGCATCACAGGAATAAATTAAATTTGAAAATATATTCAAATAGAAAACTATTATTTTAAATTGTAATAATATTTCACAATATTACTGTTTTTACAATATTAATGTATTTTTAATCAAATAAGTGCAGCCTTGGTGAGCAGAAGATGTTTAAAGCGGTGAAAACATTACCGGTCCGCAAACAGAGCCTTGAGGAATCACAATATGAAAGGAGGCAATGTTTCATTACACATTTTTAGTTTATTATTCCATTGTACTATTTAAAAAAAAAAAACAGTTTTATTGATTTTTATTGAACAGTAACTGATTCTAATATAGTTGATCAACCTAATTATTTTGATTTTGATAATAAACATCTAATTGTAGATTATAACATTATGGTGATAACTGAATTTGGAGTGTTTTTTATTTATTTAACCAAGTGTTACTATAGGCGTTTTACTAAGGTTTTCCCTAATGTGTTCATAATGAAAATAGCCTCATGCCTCTCTTTCATCTTTATCTGTGTCTCAGGGATTTTACATTAAGATGAAAAGTTAAAACGTGGCTTAATAAGGTTATTTATTTAATAAGAAATGGGCTCAATTTGTATGTGTGCAAGAGAATGAATGTATGTACTGTACCTCCTCTTTTTTCCATGTCGCTCTGTGTGTACAAAGATGTTTTGAATGTGAACATTGACATTTTAAGCATGCTTAAGGTTTTTGATCATTTGCAAAAATAATGACTTTCATACAGGTTTTCACAAACACTTCTTTCATCTTCCATTGGTCAGAATTACATGTCGCCTTTAAATCATTAGATCAGCCTGTTTAAGACCACAGTATAGTCTTTATTATTACTTATTTAGTACCACAAATGATCCAGAAGTCACTGCTGCTGATCATAATGACCAAATTTCTTTTTGATACATATTGTTCTTTCCATTTCTTATATCCTGGGCATGTACGCAGGCGAGTTCTCCCGTGTTTGTGCCGGAAACCTCCCATGAGCTGCTCCACAGGATGACTGGTAAAGGTCTGTCCGCCCAGTACCGCTTCACCCGCCAGCCCTGTATCTATGGCAACAGCATGGTGTCCCTGCAGCTGACACTGAGCAACAACAGTGAGCAAGCCCTCGAGAACATCCACATCTCTGAGAAGAGTTCCAGCGGACAAAACATCCACCGCTTCAGCGCTATCGGTGAGCTCACCACGCTGTGTAATGCAAAGGAATAGCATGGCTTTCATAACGTGGACAATTGGACTTTCTTGCTTTTGTTTGAAATAAGAGTTTGAAGTATAAATCGTTCAGAAATTGATCACATTAAAACATAATCATGATCACATTAAAGCATAAACAGCCATGTTTGCATATCAATGCCTATTCAGCAACTACTACTACTTTTCATCCCTCCAATCATCCATCCATCCCTCTATCCCTTCAATCATCCATCCATCCCTCCCTCCAATTCCTCCAATCATCCCTCCATCCTATTCCTCTAATTATCCATCCATCCCTGTATCCCTCCAAACATCCATCCATCCCTCCAATCATCCATCCATCCCTCTATCCCTCCAATCATCCCTCCAATCATCCATCCCTCTATCCCTCCAATCATCCCTCCAATCATCCATCCATCCCTCTATCCCTCCAATCATCCCTCCAATCATCCATCCATCCCTCTATCCCTCCAATCATCCATCCATCCCTCTATCCCTCCAATCATCCATCCATCCTTCCATCGTTGTTGTTTTTACATAGGATATTCTTATTGTTGTGTACATTGAGTATTAATATTGTCTTTTTTTATTTATTTTTTATTATAGTTGTTTTTTACTTTGGGAATTTATTTATTTACTTATTATAAATTATATACTACATTTTATTAACATTGTATATTTATTTATTTGAATTATAGTTAATAATAGTTATTTATACATTTTTATTATTATTATTATTATTATTATTATTAATCTCGTCTTTTTTTTTCTGTTTTTTTTTTCTTCTCTTTCCCTTGGGAGACTTTACCTTCTTTTCACCCTTTAGTTTAATCTTTTTTCCCCCCTGAGATTGTCATGTAAACTTTAAATCAGTTCAGCTAATCACAAACCATCTAAATTTGATAGAATTCAGGAAAGCCATCCAGTTGTGTCTTATGTGTTTGGTAAATGTTAACAGATTTCTCCAGTACACACACGTTCACATGTTCCCCTTCTCCCTCCTTCAGCCCGTATTAATCCCGCTGATATGATTTCAGCCTGTGTATCGATTAGCAGAATCCTATCATCAGAACCAAACACACTCACATTCCCGATGTTTCTTTCTCTCTCACAAAACAGTTCTTAGTCATTCGCAGGACAGGTTTGGGTTTTATAACATAAATTGAATCATGCTTGTGTTGGTAAAGCATCACAAAGATTAATTTCATGGCTGTGAAAGGAGGATGAAGCTTCTTTCTATACTGTGCTTCACTTTCAAATTCAACTCTACACCAACTCTGGGCAGAGGAGCAGATATGTCCTTCCTTCCTTCCTTCCTTCCTTCCTTCCTTCCTTCCTTCCTTCCCTTCCTTCCTTTCCTTCATTTCCTTCCTTCCTTCCTTCCTTCATTTCCTTCCTTCCTTCCTTCCTTCCTTCCTTCCTTCCTCCTTTCCTTTCCTTTCTTCCTTCCTTCCTTTCCTTCCTTCCTTTCCTTCATTCCTTCCTTCCTTTCTTCCTTCCTTCCTTCCTTCCTTCCTTCCTCCTTTCCTTTCCTTTCCTTTCCTTCCTTCCTTCCTTCCTTCCTTCCTTCCTTCCTTCCTTCCTTCCTTCCTTCCTTCCTTTTCCATTCCTTTCCATTCCCTTCCTTCCATCCTTCCTTTCTTCCTTCCTTCCTTCCCTTCATTTCCTTCCTTTCCTTCATTTCCTTCCTTTCCTTCATTTCCTTCCTTCCTTCCTTCCTTCCTTCCTTCCTTCCTTCCTTCCTTCCTTCCTTCCTTCCTTCCTTCCTTTCATTCCTTCCTTCCTTCCTTTCATTCCTTCCTTCCTTCCTTTCCTTCATTCCTTCCTTCCTTCCTTCCTTCCTTTCCTTCATTCCTTCATTCCTTCCTTTCCTTCATCCCTTCCTTCCTTCCTTTCCTTCCTTCCTTCCTTCCTTCCTTCCTTCCTTCCTTCCTTCCTTCCTTCCTTCCTTTTCCATTCCTTTCCATTCCCTTCATTTCCTTCCTTTCCTTCATTTCCTTCCTTCCTTCCTTCCTTCCATTCATTTCCTTCCTTCCATTCATTTCCTTCCTTCCTTCCTTCCTTCCTTCCTTCCTTCCTTCCTTCCTTCCTTCCTTCCTTCCGTCCTTCCTTCCTTCCTTCCTTCCTTCCTTGATATGTAAACATTGCTTTGCTTATGTTTTTGATTTTGTTTTTGACCGCATGCTGACAGATGTTTCTCTCCCTCTTCAGAGCGCTTGGAGCCACAGGCGTCAGTAACAGTGTCCATGGGTGTGGACTTCAATGACTCCACACAGGCTGCACACTTCCAGCTATGGTAAGAGTTCACTGCATACTGCATATATGCCTCATACTCTATACAGCAAATCATATACATCGTTAAGAGGAACCAGAATCATTAAATCCCTTTCCATCTCTGCCTTGAGTCAATCTGCTTTAGTGGAACTAACACCCTTAGATCAGGTAGCTCTGACACGCCTGAGAATGAGGCATGATGGTGTTTGCTTTCCTCAAAAAACAGCATTCAGCAAAAGCATTAATAGACACTCACAATGCGTGCACAATATGATGGCGCTAGCATGTCATTATACAGATTAAATTACTGCTGTTCATTATCCTTACATAGGGTAAAATAAGACAAAATTAATTGTTCCCCTTTTCAATACGTTTTTAAAAAATAAATTATTACCGAATTGTGTGAATGGTAATAATATGCATTACATTTTTTTAATAATCTAATTTGGAGTGATTACACTTCCCCACAAAGCTTGTAATTGTTTTTTCTTTTTTCGATTACGCCGGAGGCTTTTGTGATCGATACAGTGAAATAGCCAGGCGTGAATAACATCACCATAAACAGCCGAGCCGGAGAGAGAGAGCGAGCAAGAGACCGGTAGATTATGTGTGCTAATGGAGCCAATGTGAGTTCAATGACATGGAGACGAGTGGGCACAGGTCAGGCCCGCACGCATGTCTGTGGCCCTAGACAAAAGCCGAGCTCATGGAGTCGGTTTAAGGAGGGATTCGGCCGCTCTCTATCACCGATACGTCAAGAGATTATGCCATATTAGAAAGAAATACCTGGATTTACTTTGCACGTTGATCCCTAGCCCGCTTATTTGGTCTCTAAATCTTTTTCTAGCCTGTTTCCCCTCATCACCTGATCTTCGTGGTGACCCTGTTCTCCCACTCCTGGATTCACTCTTTATTGGCTTCCTATTTCCCAGCCTGCTGCTCTTCATGATGGGACTTTAATGTCAGATTTCAGTCTTTATCGGAGTACCTGACAGTCTTCTTTCCTTCAATAGGCCACAGACAGTGAGGATGCTAATCAGTACGAATATGAAAATAGAAATGCCTTTCATTCTCCCCTCTCCCTCCTTCTTTCTATCTGTCTTTCGGCTCTCTCCATCTGTGGATCAGTGATGATTGATCCAGTGGGATGGTAATAACAGTTCTGTTTCTCAGCTAATTGACTACTTACAAAGAGAATTGGCAAACCTGACAATCAATAAGTTTATTCTTTTACTCTTTTGGGATGAGAGGGGGACCGAATACAAAATAGATTGGGTTTTAGTCTCTCCTCATGGATGTAAAATTGTGTTACTACTTTAAAAAACTGTAAACAACTATTATAACTTACCTAAAATGTTTTACTGCTTTATCACATCAATTCCTTAGTTAAGATGAAATCAAAATTAACCATATTTACTTTATTTGTACATATTTCTGGTAATTATTTTCTCGTTACTGAGCTTAAAGCTGCATTATGCAGCTTTGCTGACTTCTTCGCTGTTTTCTCGCTTTTTGCTCGCGGGTTTCTCTATAGAGCTCCCCCTACAGCTTCGGAATAGATATTTGACAACACTGTCGTTAAAACTCGTTGGCTCGTCCCATCTTCTCCCGCTGGTCATGTGCATTTGTTTTCAAAGAACCCGGCGAACGCACAGAGCCATGTCCACTGAGGTATGTATGATACACAGAAGGCTAGCATATAAATGTTTAGATAGTATATGTGTGCAGTGCCGTAAAGCAGTTTGTTACATCGCGAGACCTGATATCACGCGATGCTTCCTGGGCCCGCCGGCCCAAAGTTGCAAGGGTGGTTTTTCGTCTCACAGGCGCTCGAGGGGTGCGAGACGACCACCATTCAACCCGAAAACAGTCATATAACCATTCCAATGACTCCGAAGCTGTTCGGTTAAGATAAAAAAGTTACTTAGATCACCTTTAAGATGACATCAAATTGTCATAAATACCATACATGTAATTGTATAAGATGCAATCCTCTGTATTGTACCAAATACCATATATGTTGTACTACCATTGAAAATTCAGGGGTTGGTAAGATTTTGTCATGTTTTTGAAAGAAGATTGTAATGCTCACCAATACTGCATTTACTACATTTTGGATGTGTCTTGTGCGTCAGATCTTAAAGTGACAGCAGCCTAATAAACCCGCTGCTGCTGTGATGTCTGTCATTAAGGATAATCAAAGAACAAAAGCTTTAATAAGTTTTAATAGATTATTCTATTTTTAATTTATCATTTATGTAGTGACGATTATGTATTGTTTGATAACTTTATTGATTTTCTGTATATATCCTACCTGTTAGATCAAATATTAAAAATAACGGTATGTTGTTTCTACATTAATTTGGTGATTAAATGTGAAATTATTAAAATATAAAAATATATTAAAAACTTCAATGTAAAGTGCGATTGACAGCACGATTGACGATTTTAATCGATTGACAGCACTAAATGTATATTACAGTTTAAAATAACTTTTCTCTTTTCTCTGGAAAACAACCTTTTTTTTCAATAGTCAGCATTTATTTAAAATATAATTTCTTTGTAACACTTTAAAAGTTTATACTGTCACTTTTGATCCATTTAATGCATCCTTGCGGAGAATTCATTTCCAAAACTCTTTTACTGAGCACACACTTTTGAACAGTATTGTGTATATATAGAAGGGAAACATGGGAAAAGATGGACAGGTGTGTAGTGACCTGATGGTTCTGTTCTCTCCTCCTTCAGTACTAAAGAAGATGAATTCAGCGTGTCCATCCAGCCTGCGGTAGGAGAGCTGCTGCTGCCCATCACAATGAGTGAAGCAGACTTCACCAAAGAGCAGGGTAATACAAACACCTCTTAGCACTTACAAAACACAACACTGCTGCTGTAAAAACCTACAAATAACACTTAAACACCTCAAAAATACAGCACTGTCTCTTAAAAACATCTACGGACCACTCAAGAACACACTACTCAGGGCTGGGTGATACTCAATATATAAACGCCATTTTAAGCCTATGATTAGGGTGATTATTTCCTCGGCGTCTTCTATTTTTTCTAGCATGAAGAATCATAATATTTCCACCAAACAGCCATTACACCCAACTAGAATTAAAGTTTCAAAATCAAAATCTAGATCTAGAAGAATGCTGTTGTTTTTATGCATATAGTAATAAACATTGAGGGCCAGAGTTGACAAAACTCTTCAAACAAATGTTTCAAGCAGAGTTTTGAACTAATTCACTTAACCGATCATTTGATTTATGGATTCCGTTGCATTGACCTTACAAACGATGATAACAGACTATATTAAAACATCTTTTCTTAACATTGAAAACTTAATGGGCAAAAAAAAAGCATGAAGTCATTGGAAAAGTCATGATGTTACTTTATTTAAATAATTGTGAATATATCATAAAAAATCAATATATTGCCCAACCTAAACAGCATGTCTTAAAAAAACTCATATGCATGTGATCCATTCCCATATTCACACACATATGCGCTCCAGAGCTGCTTGGCCCAAACATGTTGGGAAAACCAGAGACCCTCACACACCACTTTGAGTGTGTGCAGTGTTTAGTTGATGAACTGGCTGAGTGCTGGTGACAGGCGTGCACAGCTGAAAAACTCAAATAAAGCAGCTCTTTACATATAAATCTGGTTATTTAAACACACACACAATCTCTCATGTAATACTGTCCCCGCTCTTCGAACTGTCCCTCTGAATATAACCGCTGATGCAGAAAGCTCAGACAGCCAAATCTGACACACATATACTTAACATGTACACCGCGAGCATCTCCGCTGAAGTTGTCCACGGAGATCTAGGCCTGACCATGACCCGTTCTCCGCAGGAACCTGGAGAAACTATTTTGCGGTGAACTAATTGATGTGAATGCGTTTATTTATTTATTTTTAAATCGGTTCTTTTAACTGTTTCTTGTCCTGAGTAATTTTTTCAATTTTAAAATGCTTTTTCTGCCTGCTTACAATGGCTGCCTCAAAAATCGCATACTCTGAGTATGTACTTCTTTTGAAAAAGTAATTACTTTGTAACCGTTCTTTATAGTATGAATGTGTTAGTATGATACATCCATCATAGTCATTGTCAGTTTTGTTGCTGCCATTCACAACTCCTCTAAGCATAGTAAAGTGTCCATCAGAAGCACGCCTTTCCCTTACTGTTTTATAAAATCTGTAAATTCTTCTCTTTTTACAGTGTTTTTCTCCAACTATATAGTAGGGGACGTATGGCGATTTAGGATGCAGCGAGTGTCTCAACCGTTCATGTAAATTTGGGGTGTTTGTTTGTCTGACCAATGACAGACTAGCTACTGGGAGACCTGTTTGAAAACAGTCATTACTTTTTTGTTTTTTTAGTTATGTTAGTGGTGCAGAAATTAACTTTAAACTTCTCCTGATCAAATTTGTTCCTCCTTCCTTAGGGCAACAAACCGTTCCAGCTAATAAAGCCAAACACAGGCATGGGAAAACCAAATAAATGGATGCCAAGAGGAGAAAAGCTTGGTTTAGCATGCATCTGGTTTGTTCGGATGCCTTTCGGGAACACACACACACACACCTGGCCCGTTAGAATACCTCTCTCCGCTTTACGGCCCAACATTAGGCCGACATAATGAAGCAGACGCTCTCCGAAAGAAGCGGCGGGTTTGATTTTTCATTTACGCTCAATGGATTCCTGCCTTGTCTTTTTAGAGAGCCGCCTATACCTTCACTCAGGACGACACGCGTGCGCGCACATTTTAATGAGAGAAGAGAGTGCTTCCCGCCTCACTATTTACAGACGAGGAACAGGAAGTAAGATGCTTTTTATAGCCAATCATTTATTCTTAATTGGGTGCTGTGGCAAAGGCTTTTAGCATAAGCCACGCTATATTCATTTACTCCACATTTTCTCTACAATAGAGCCTAATGGACAGATTTAAGACTTTAAATGAGCACTCTCAAAAACCTTGCCCCCTGAACGAGCGAGTGCGCGCGCGCGTGTGTGTTTGCACGTATCACTGTACTCTCTCACATTCACACCGTTTGAAAGCCACGCTGAAGTGGCTCGTAGTTTGTGCCTTTCAGAAAGAAAAGCACCCTGTCTGTCTGTGTTTTTTTAAGTGAAACACAACATTTTCATTTAGTCCAGTTTGGATGCATTAAGCTGTATTGTCCGCACACGTTTCCTTGGAGAAGCAACGGCGTTCTGCTTTTATGTGCTTGTTACCGCTCGACGAGGCTTATTCACGCCATCTCCGGCTAATGTCCTGCAAGGTCGCCGTGTTTCTCCGCTCGTGTTAGTCTTAATCAAGTCTAGTGGTCCAAATGTCGCATGCTCTTACCGAAGGCCGAGATTATTTTAACCCCGCACCTTTCGTTCTGTGCTAGTTATGTTAAATATGAAATAATGCACATGTATGCATGCTAGATGTTTCTTTCTAGAAATCTGAAGTGTGAGTTTCCTAAAAGCTTTTTCTGGAAGTGTTCCCTTTAGTTTAAGCTTGATTTAAGTTTTAAGATTTTAAAAGGGATAGTCGTCATATAATTCAGTCATTATTGATCAAAAGTGACAGTAAATACATTTATAATGTTATAAAAGATTTCTATTTCAAATTAATGCTGTTCTTTTGAACTTTCTCTTCATCAAAGAATCCTGAAAAAGAAACATGTTCCACAAAAATAAGTAACACAACTGTACAAAAATAAAATCAGAAAATCAGCATATTAGAATGATTTCTGAAGGATCATGTGACACTGAAGACTGGAGTACTTTTAGTAGGAATAATTGTATTACTGTACAGCACTTTGGTCAACGCTCTGTTGTTTTAATAGTGCTTTGAAATGAACTAGTAATAGCTGTAAATAAATAATATTTCACAATATTACTGCTTTACTATATTTTTGACTTTAGATATTTTTGAAGGGACTTGTCATTAAAAAAATACGTCTGACCCTAAACTTTTGAGAGTGTGTGTGTGTATGGACAATCACATTTGCTGTTTTTCATTAAAGAAGGTCATACAGGTTTGGAGTAAACTGGAGATTTTTTTTTATTTTTTTTATTCCATTCAAGGCTTCATTTTTCATCTCTTAACTTTATAAACAAGCACCTGCTGTTATATTCAACAAATATATGCAGGAAACTTACATAATTATGGCTCTTGCAGTTTAGAGTCTAACTTGGGCTCCCAGAACAATTTACAGAACAAAATGCTAATTCTGACTTTTTCAACTGTAACCTGAATACCTCCGTAGAGCCTAGATTACTCAAAGTCTAAAACTAATGATTATTTGTGTGCTCAGGTAAACTGGTGGGCATGAACGAGTCAACGGCAACAATTACCACAACGCCAGAGAACATCTCCAGCCAATCAGTAAACAGAAATGTGGTGTCTGCCGCCAACCTAGGTGTGATTCCATCCAATCAAGAGAACATACACAGGTAAAGAAAAAGTCTTGTTTCTTACAAATAATGCTTAATATGCCCAAAAATTTGTCATTTCCATTTTTAGTTTTACTGTAGTATTTTTTTTACGAGTTTAATAGATTTCTCTGCTCTCCAGGACTTGAATTTGTGTGTTTATGTCTTATCTAGCTATAATTTCAGGACATTTTGCAAGTTGCAAAGTTGCATAAAACTGACAAAACCTACTTTTGGGAATGTCATAAAAAGGAAAAGTGGTTTATGTGTCAGTTACACATCAGTTATGTTTCTTTCTCTTAAAATGCAGTTATAGTTAGGCATAGGGATGCGTGTATTTCTCGAACATTTACTGAGATTCACAGTTTTCAGAGTAATTACTATAGGACGTCTTTCTGACTTTGTAAAGGAAATAAAACAATCTGAATCTGAATCTGACTTTGTAAAGGACTATAGCAGCCAAAACTTTCATATACACACAAACACACACACACACGCAGCCATCTTGCTGACACACGGACGAACTTATTTGTCTCTGTCTCATATATGCACACAAACAAAGTGACGTTTGTTCTGTACTTTGGGTCGGTCTGATGTAGGGTAATTTAATTATAAAATATGAGCAAATATGAAAGCACCTTGAGAAGCATTAAAATCTTCCTCACAAGGACACACAGCACACAGGCTGAGTGGAAATCAATGCCTGCAGGTCTGTGGAAAAGGCCTATATTTCATTTAGAATACGCAATCGGGCAAATGAGAGCGTGTCATCAATCACGCGGCTGTTTCTTAACAGACATACTGGGAAAAAAACTCCTTTATCCTTCCTCTACAAACCTTTAGACACTTTTACACTAACAAACATATGAATGAGATGTTCTATGTGAGTTTCCTTTAAGAAAGTTTCAATTAACAAAGTTTAACAATGGCTCCGGTTTTAAACATTGTTGTAATGCAGTTTAGATGTTAATTACATACTTGTTCATACACTTTTACCAAGTAACGAGAAATATATGGTCTCTTTTTCCAACTTTGACACCTTTAATTGTATACTTTTCTTGTAGAGTTCATTATTAACATGTATGCACAAAGTTCTGCGCTTTCTGTGGTTAATGGTACCTGCTGGTGTGGTAGAGCTAATTGCCCCAGTTCTTCAGTGGATTGTGGGTGTTTGTGGGTTGCGGTTGTCCAGTTTGGCAGCAGGGGGCAGCACTGCTTCTGTCTAGAGCCGCAGCTGGAGAATGCTGGGAATCCAGGAGAGCAGCTTCTAAATGAGCTTGAAAAACAGAACTCTGTTCCTGTCCTCCTCTAGATTACAGAAAGAAAACATGCTGTCCTCTCTGCTACTAAACAGAGACCGAATGAATCGCAGCTATTCTCACTTTTGTTTTTTAGCAAGCCAAACCAAAGCAATAACAAGCAGCCATATCAGTGGGCTTATTATAGATAAGATGATTTTTTAGTGTGTTTAGTGATAAGAGGCGTTCACACTACACTTTTCGTTCCATTGACTTGAATCAAACGTGTATGAATGCCGGAGACCAGAAACGCAGGCTCGTGAAGTTTAGCTAAAATTCAAGTTTGGTGAACTCTGATCTGCGAATACATATCACCAGTAGAACATTGATATGCCACAGCGTGACCACTTAGCTGGATTAAGAAAACGCAAACTTTAAAGTGGAGTAGATTGGATGTTTTTACATTTTGGATTTATGATTATTTGAGAAAGAAAAAAAAGACATGCAGCATGTTTTAGCTGTAACCAGGCCTTTGTATACAGATGAAGCATATTTGTTATATGTGAGCAATAGCATCTGTCCTTCTTTAGAATGTGGATTGGGATTCATCAAAGGTTTGTCTTTGGATCCTTTCAGTACGTTCTTCACCAAGTCTTCCCAAGTCATCACAATCAGCTTTTAAAGAGTCTTGTGATGTCGGTCTCCTGGTCCTCTGCTCTCCTCCAGGAGTGTTTCATGTCCGTTTACGTCATATGTCATGCACGCTCTTTAGTGTATGTGTACTTCTATCCTCTGTGTGTTAGTTAGCAGCTGTGTGAGTGGAATTTGTTTCAGAGAAGAGGAGAGAAGCTTGTCCTTCATTCTGGAGAGGGACAGCTGGTCATCTGGTCACTCACATTAACCTCTATTAGTACAGAGGACTCTTAAAACAGACACACACGCTCACACACAAACATACTTGGCACGGACATTTGGCAATTGATGACTAATACCCTCTCTGCAGACTTGAGGACATAGAGGAACAAGATACCAGAATAAGGCTTTACCATATGGTGCAAAACATTTGCTTTCGGTGTTTAAGAACATGACTTGTATTTTGTTTAAGGAAATGTTTTCTGGCCTTTGCAGAAACGTGAATAGGAGATTTGAGGTAGTGAAAGTGGTCAACCGATATGGGTCAGTGATGGCCAGTACCAATCTTATTGAACTAAGTAGCTTTCGAATCTCAAGAAAACATGTCAAAATAAAGAAAATAAATAATTTTTTGCAACGTAAAGAATATAAATTTTATTTTTAATGACATGTTCAGGATAATTAAGGGTAATTATACATTTTCCCCTGAAAATATTTAGAATGCAGTAATGCATAATAATTTATATTTTTATATATAGGCTATATATAGGCTATATATATATATATATATATATATATATATATATAAAATGTCAATTTTTATATAATTATATTTATATTATATATATTTTATGTAAATATTTGTTTTGCTTAATTGCTAAAAAAAAAAATATTTTTTTTATTTATAAATATTTTAGTTTTTTTAATACAGGCAATGCAGCATGTACTACCATGGTAAATAAGTACTGTAAATATGTCACTATATTTTGGAAATTTTGGAGTATGGAAATGTATTTATTTATTTTTCATTATGGGAAGGATGATTGGCTAAATGTGCTTAATTGTAATTAATATAATTTCACAATTTAAAAAAACACTTTTTTTTTTTCCAATAAGTGAAATAGAATTTTATTTGTTTTTATTTTTATTTATTTTTTATTTTTTATTTGGGGGTGAAATATTATGTTTGAATGTTCATGACAGATTTCGTGTGGTTTACCCATTTACATCAACACCTTTGTGAATCTGCGAGGCAGACCCTTTATCAGTAAAATATGATTTAATAAATTGGCTGAGCAATGTTTCTTTCACTGTTTAGGTTCATCTGTGAAAGTGAATGATAACTGCTCCGTGTGAACAGGAATCTCACCAGTCTAGTCTTTAAGGTTGAATAAAGAGGCGACAGTCATTTAGTCTCTCTCTCTGATTAGGAGCAAGTGTTAGCGTGTGTGTGTGTGTGTGTGTGGATCGATAGCGGTCTGGCTGGCCAGCGCTGGGCTTCTGCTTTGCTTTTCTTCCCACAGCCTCAATTAATCCAGTTCAGAGGCCCAGTGGAGATAGACCAGAATACCAATGACCCATTTAGTGCCTGAACCACACCGTATACAACACACACACACACACACAGTGGGTAGAGCTGCTGTGGGTGTGTGAATGTTTATTTTATGTGAGAATGAGAGACAGATAGACAAGGGAGAGTTAAACAGAATAGCTGTCCAGTATCAGGACCTGCAGCTGTAATTGTACTCTGCCTCTGTGTGTGTGTGTCTATATTTGTGTGTGCAAGTTTAGATGCCACTGAAATCATGTAAATCAAGTGGCTTTGGGTTATCACACACACACACACACTGTGCCTCTGGGCCGTGTTAAGTTCGTGTGTAAATAAGATTTTTATAAACTGACTCCATTAGTTGTGCCGCAGGGACTTAAGAGATCAAAGTGTCATCAGCACACTGACATCAGAGATACAAAATACTAGATCCGTCTGTCTGAAAATCTGTCTGTATCTATCTATCTATCTGTCTGATGTTCTATCTATCTATCTATCTGTCTGATGTTCTATCTATCTATCTGTCTGATGTTCTATCTATCTATCTGTCTGACTCTGATGTTCTATCTATCTATCTGTGATGTTCTATCTATCTATCTGTCTGATGTTCTATCTATCTATCTATCTGTCTGATGTTCTATCTATCTATCTGTCTGATGTTCTATCTATCTATCTATCTGTCTGATGTTCTATCTATCTATCTGTCTGTCTGATGTTCTATCTATCTATCTATCTGTCTGATGTTCTATCTATCTATCTGTCTGATGTTCTATCTATCTATCTGTCTGATGTTCTATCTATCTATCTGTCTGACTCTGATGTTCTATCTATCTATCTGTCTGATGTTCTATCTATCTATCTATCTGTCTGATGTTCTATCTATCTATCTATCTGTCTGTCTGTCTGTCTGTCTGATGTTCTATCTATCTATCTGTCTGTCTGACGTTCTATCTATCGTTCGTTCATTAGGTCTGTCTGTCTGTCTGTTTATCTGTCTGTCTGTCTGTCTGTCTGTCTGTCTATCTGTCTGTCTGACGTTCTATCTGTCTGTCTGTCTGTCTGTCTGATGTTCTATCTATCGTTCGTTCATTAGGTCTGTCTGTCTGTCTGTCTGTCTGTCTATCTATCTATCTATCTATCTGTCTGTCTGTCTGTCTGTCTGATGTTCTATCTATCTATCTATCTATCTATCTATCTATCTATCTATCTGTCTGTCGTTCTGTCTGTCTGTCTGTCTGTCTATCTGTCTGTCTGACGTTCTATCTGTCTGTCTGTCTGTCTGTCTGATGTTCTATCTATCGTTCGTTCATTAGGTCTGTCTGTCTGTCTGTCTGTCTGTCTGTCTATCTATCTATCTATCTATCTGTCTGTCTGTCTGTCTGTCTGATGTTCTATCTATCTATCTATCTATCTATCTATCTATCTATCTATCTATCTATCTGTCTGTCGTTCTGTCTGTCTGTCTGTCTGTCTGATGTTCTATCTATCGTTCGTTCATTAGGTCTGTCTGTCTGTCTATCTATCTGTCTATCTATCTATCTATCTATCTATCTGTCTGTCTGATTGTCTGTCTGTCTATCTATCTATCTATCTATCTATCAACTGTCTGTCTGTCTGATGTTCTATCTATCGTTCGTTCATTCGGTCTACTGTCTATCTATCTGTCTGTCTGTCTGTCTGTCTGTCGTTCTATCTATCTATCTATCTATCTGTCTGTCTGATGTTCTATCTATCTATCTGTCTGATGTTCTATCTGTCTGTCTGTCTGTCTGTCTGTCTGTCTGTCTGATGTTCTATCTATCTATCTATCTGTCTGTCTGATGTTCTATCTATCTGTCTGTCTGTCTGTCTGTCTGTCTGATGTTCTATCTATCTATCTATCTGTCTGTCTGTCTGTCTGTCTGTCTGACGTTCTATCTATCGTTCGTTCATTAGGTCTGTCTGTTTATCTGTCTGTCTGTCTGTCTGTCTGTCTGTCTGTCTGTCTGACGTTCTATCTGTCTGTCTGTCTGATGTTCTATCTATCGTTCGTTCATTAGGTCTGTCTGTCTGTCTGTCTGTCTGATTGTCTGTCTGTCTGTCTATCTATCTATCTATCTGTCTGTCTGTCTGTCTGTCTGATGTTCTATCTATCTATCTATCTATCTATCTATCTGTCTGTCGTTCTGTCTGTCGTTCTGTCTGTCTGTCTGTCTGTCTGTCTGTCTGTCTGTCTGTCTGATGTTCTATCTATCGTTCGTTCATTAGGTCTGTCTGTCTGTCTGTCTATCTATCTATCTATCTATCTATCTATCTATCTATCTATCTATCTATCTGTCTGTCTGACGTTCTATCTATCGTTTGTTCATTCGGTCTGTCTGTCTGTCTGTCTATCTATCTGTCTGTCTGTCTGTCTGTCTGTCTGATGTTCTATCTATCGTTCGTTCATTCGGTCTGTCTGTCTGATTGTCTGTCTATCTATCTATCTATCTATCTATCTATCTATCTATCTATCTATCAACTGTCTGTCTGTCTGTCTGTCTGATGTTCTATCGTTCGTTCGTTCATTCGGTCTACTGTCTGTCTGTCTATCTATCTATCTATCTGTCTGTCTGTTTGTCTGTCTGTCTGATGTTCTATCTATCGTTTGTTCATTCGGTCTGTCTGTCTATCTGTCTGTCTGTCTGTCTGTCTGTGTCTGTCTGTCTGATGTTCTATCTATCGTTCGTTCATTCGGTCTGTCTGTCTGATTGTCTGTCTGTCTGTCTATCTATCTGTCTGTCTGTCTGATGTTCTATCTATCGTTCGTTCATTCGGTCTACTGTCTGTCTGTCTGTCTGTCTGTCTGTCTGTCTGTCTGTCTATCTATCTATCTATCTATCTATCTATCTATCTATCTATCTGTCTGATGTTCTATCTATCTGTCTGTCTGTCTGTCTGTCTGTCTGATGTTCTATCTATCGTTCGTTCATTCGGTCTATCTGTCTGTCTGTGATGATCTATCTATCTATCTATCTATCTATCTATCTATCGTCATTCTGTCTGTCTATATCTGTCAGGTATTATGTGTGTGTGTGTGTGTCCTGATTGTCAGATGTGATGCCCTCTCCAGTTGGTTAGCAGTTTACTCTGACGGCCCTTGTGTCTCATGCTGTCATGACTAAATGGTGGCCATTGTGTGTGTGTGAGACAGAGTTTGAGAGTCAGAGAGGGGCCTCATGGTGGGACAGGGGGCATGTGTGCTTCTCAGTGCTAAAAGGGGTCCCTGTGTGTGTGGGTGTGTGCTAAACGGTCCATTGTTGTATAATAGGGTGTGTAAATGGGAGGCAGATGGCAGTGTATCAGGCACGTGGGTCCTCCTTAGTGAGAGAGAGAAGGATAGACAGACAGGAAGGAGGTACAAGGGCGTAGAGGTCGGACAGGGTCGTGTCTCCACTGTCAGTACGTTCACTAGTGTTTCCAGTCTGTGACGTTACCACGGTTACTGGACACAAAGAATTCTCCCACAGCGCTATGGAACGGTTCATTAGTACAGTTCACCACTGTTACTACTAGAGCTCACTATAGCTGACTTACAGCATACAGTGCCATTTATAGGACAGTGACAACACATCCATTCACGTTTTTTATTATGCATTTTAAAATCGATAGTGGCTTTCCCTGGATGTTTGGTCAAAAAGCGTTCCAGTAGTGCAAAAATACACTTATTCAAACTGCTGTATCACTGCACATCACACTGAATTATTCCTCGTTCTTTCCATTATACCTGATTTGCATTAAGCAATCTTCTACTACATATCAGTGACTAAATCTACTGGCAGAAGGATGCCAAGTAAAACATACTTACTCAATTAGCAATATTTAAGTATACTTCGCTCCAAGTGTGAAACGACGGAGCTAAATGAGTCCCCAACAAAAATCATCCAACATAATTGGATTTGCTTAATGGTTTGCTACTGGTGTGAATTTCCTTTAATACTGCAGCATGTATATCACACATTGGAGCTTTTATTGAAATAACTGTTTTATGCTTTACTCCTTCACTACTGAAGTCTTCTTGTCCTCTGCACTCTGTTTAGTGCACACCCCCACTTTTTGCTCGCTGTCGCTGTCTGGCTACCAGGTTCGAGTCTGTGATTGACAGGAGTGTGTCCCTTGGCCCCTAATAGCTTCTTAATCAGACCAAATAATAGACTGCCATGCCTGTTCACCACACACACACCCACACACACCCACCCACCCTCTCCCATGCTCCAATATGGGTATGGTACAAATCTATGTGCTTTATGAAATGCATTTATTAATTTACTTTAGTCATTGCTATTAACTGTTGGAAACCTGATATCCGTTTTGGAAAACATCTTACTTTGCTGTTATGTTATGTTATGTTATGTTATGTTATGTTATGTTATGTTATGTTATGTTATGTTATTTGACATATAGAACAGTATTTACATTATTATTATTATTATTATTATTATTATATAGTGTATACTGTATGTATATATATATTTATATATATATATATATATATATATATATATATATATATATATATGAAGAGTTCAGATGCAAAAGCTTCTAAGTGCCATCTGAAATTTTCTTCTAGAATGATCATTTGTATCAAGCTCATATATTTAAGTTCAGTAATTTCACTTAAATGACAATTAATAGGTAATTTTCATTGCCATGTAAGTGAAATTACTGAACTTAAATATACGAGCTTGATAAAAATGATCATTCTAGAAGAAAATTTCAGATGGCACTTAGAGGCTTTTGCATCTGAACTCTTCATATATATATATATATATATATATATATATATATAGTAGTGCTGTCAAATTGATTAATTGATTAATCGCATTTAACAAAAGTTTTTGTTTATATAATTTGTGTGTGGCTGGCATCTTCCATTTATTTCTCTAATTTATTTGATGATCTCACTCACAGTTTGTTTTAAGTAATGTCATGTTCATTGATTGTCTACCGAAGAGTCATTTCAGATGCGTTTCAACTTTCAGATGAGAAAGTTATTACATGTAGTGGAAAGATTACTTTTTGGAATAATATACAGTACAGGCCAAAAGTTTGGAAACATTACTATTTTTAATGTTTTTGAAAGAAGTTTCTTCTGCTCATCAAGCCTGCATTTATTTGATCAAAAATACAGAAAAAAAAATGTAATATTGTGATATATTATTACAATTTAAAATAATTGGTTTTCAATTTATTATACTTTAAATTATCATTTATTTCTGTAATGCAAAGCTGAATTTTCAGCATCATTACTCCAGTCTTCAGTGTCACATGTGACATCCAGTCTATCACATGAACCTTTAGAAATCATTCTAATATGATGATTCATTATCAAAGTTGGAAACAGTTCTGCTGCCTAATATATTTGATGAATAATTATTTTAAATTGTAATAATATATTGCAATATTAAAAAAAAATTCTGTATTTTTGATCAAATAAATGCAGGCTTGATGAGCAGAAGAAACTTCTTTCAAAAACATTAAAAATAGTAATGTTTCCAAACTTTTGGCCTGTACTGTAAATGTATGAATTGTGCATGATAACATTAAGAGTATTTGTTAAAGTAAATTAAAGTGTCTATTCTGTTTTAATTATGAAAATCCAATGTTCTTTTATTTCCTTCATTTTTGCGTGTGTGTGTGTTTGCAGGTTTGCTGGTAAGACGGTGAGTTCTGGTTCTCTGGTCCTGGTGTCAGTCGCCCTGAAGGATCCTGATGCTCTGATCACCGTTAACACCGAGAAAACCGTGATCGCCTCTATGCTCCTGAGACAGTTTAAAACGGCCCTGACGAACATCACCCCCTAGAAGTGCTCACAGTCACCCTTTCACACTCACAAGCTCAGTGCCATAATTCAAGTAGAGCTCACTTTGGGTTATAATGACACTTTGGATGGTTTGTATTGTCTTGAGAAGATATCCTGTCAGGTTTTTGAGTGTGTAAAGCACAAAACAGAAAGACTTTATATCTGTCCACATTCTCTATGCCCCAAATATGCTTGCATTAGTCTCTGCTTTCATCAAGAGTGCATCAATGTTCTCTGCTAATCTGTATTCGGAAATTCTTTTCGAGCTCAATACTGACTCTTTGGACTTTTTTTTTTCATTGGGAAGATTTAATTTCGACAATTCCCAGATAACATGATGTCACCAGTATGTACCTTTTTTCTGTCTGCGCTTAATGTGATCAAAACACGCAAAATGTTCAGACACGTGAAGTGCCTTCCTTTAAATGATTATTCCAGGAGCCCGACAGGCTCTCAGACGAGTTACATTTACTCATAATTACAGTGATTAAAAAATGTATGTAAACTAAGTTCTTGATCGTTTGGTTAATTTGTGTGATGTTAGCTGTGATGTTATTGTCATATGACCACAAGACATGATGTCTGGTTTAAATGAAGCGGATCAAGAACAGTCACTTCCTCTGATTGGATGAGCCAATCAGGAGTTTTATGTACTGTGATATTATAGGTTCTGTTCTCTTCAGCGTTTAGCATGAATGCAGGTAACAGGTATGTATTGTAGTTCTTTGAGAATTTGTGTTACGAGAGTGAAGGTACTTCTCAAATACCGTGCAAGGATTTAGTTTATGTTGTATCGATTGCAGGCCGTCCTGGACACAACAAAATACAGCATTCAAGGAGTTTGCAAGCAGGATCTGTCTCTGCCAATGGGAACTCTGCTTTTTTTTCTACAAGATAACAAACATGTTGTAGGTGAGGAAGTTAAGAAGAACAAAAGGTAAGAGATGTCCAAAAAAGCGGCAAAGCCACACACTACTTCAGTGTCACATGATCCTTCAGAAATCATTCTAATATGCAAGGAACATTTCTTATTATTATCAATGTTGAAAACAGTTGTGCTGCTTTTTGTGGAAACCGTGATCTAGTGCCATTGAAAAGTTTGGTGTGAGCTAACGTGTAATGCTTTCACATTAATCATAACGTTAATGTCATAAAACACTTGTTCCCATAAACACACACTTCCTGACTCTAGAGGCCTCTTTCAGCCCTGTCGATGTGTGTATGCGTGTGTGAGCATGTATATCGAGAGATTTTTTTCAGTACATTTGCTCATTAACTGAGAGAATTTGTAGTTTATGGCCAGTATGAGGCTTTTTTCCCTCTGTCAAGCAACAAGCCACATCTTTATTGAGCATTATGGCACTTGTTGTCTATCACTGCAGTAACACACAGCCCAGATATGATGTGTGTAGCTGACGTTTTTATGTGCCTCTGAGAGATGGAACGGACGCCTGCGAGAGAGAATTCGGCAGCATCTCCTTCCATCACTGGAGGCTGTTAAGATGTCAGTGTGCCGTTAAGATGCACTCCAAAAACGCCCTGAGAAACACACTCATCATGCGCACACCTTGCGTGCTTAGCTGGTTTATCTCCGCCTGGCTTTTATCTCTGTGTAATAATGATGATAATCATTATAAATCATACTGTTGATATAATAAATGGTGAAATCTCTAAACTATGAGGCAAAGGTATGAACTGCAGTGTTATACTGTAAAAATAATGATTGTTAAAATAGATGACTATAGCCCCTTCAGAACATTAGGGACACAGATTTTTAGACTAATTATTTTACTAAGCATTTAATTGCAATTATTTACATTTTACATATTAGCTAGTTTTTTAAATATCATGTTTAAGTGAACATTAGGGAATTTATTCAAGTCCCCCTGGTGAAAATCAAGCTTTTAATATTGTTTATATGTCTATCTATTTGGTGTTTTTAATATGCTTTAAGACAAACCATGTGCAAATTCATAAGTCAACACCATTGCTGAGTATTTTCTCTTTAAAACTGCAGTGAACCAAAGACAGTCTCAAAAACACGGGTTGAAATTGCTGGTGTTTCTGTCGTCACAAACTACCTTGTAACCAATCAGGTCAACGTGTGATCGTCAACCAGTGGATCTCTGAGCTGGAGTGAGTGAGTGGAGGCGGGACTCATTTGAATATTCATAAAACCGCAAATACTAAATGAAGCAAGGGTGTAGAGTTACATTCAAGCATTTTAAGGCATGGATAATTTTTTTTCAAAGAAAAAAATGTTTAAATGTGTCATTTTGGTGATCAAGGATGAGTTTTAAGCGATACAATCATTGACTACAGGGGGACTTTAGGGTGTCGTGTTACTGTATAATTATACAGTTAAGAACAGTAATATTATTTAACTACTTACTATATAATTATTACTTATGTAGGCTACTTACTGTATAATTAGGGTTAAGGTTTGGTTTAGGATTAGTGGCAAGTAATTATTCAATATTTATGTTATTACTATAGTGTAAGTGTAACGGGGTACTGTAAAATAAAGTGTTACATTTTCTTTCTTTTTTTTTTTCCCAATCAGTTTTTTGTAATTTCTTGGGAATATTATTTTAATTGTTTATCAATATGCAGTTTTTCCTGCACTGTAAACCCTAAACGTCCAACTCGTTACCATCATGGTGACGAGTTGAGCATGACCAAGAGAACAGATACACATAAATGTTCTATATTTCCGTACTCTTTCAGCAATTTCTATGTTATTCAAAGCAATGTGTTACCATTTAGCATGTTAGTATTTATTAAATCACCTAGTTAAGTTTCAACTGCTAAAAATATTAAAGTTGAGATTACTTTTAGATTAATTTTAAGTTAAATGTAGGAGTTATCTTACTTAAATATTTCAAGTTAAGAGCAATTAACCAGTACAAAATCTGACAGTTCTGCTTTCTTAAACTTTGAATTTAAACTTAAATTCCATATGTGAAATTTACCTAAAACTGATGCGTGCAAAAACTTGCAAAAGAAAAAATAAGTCAATTATGGCTGTTTTCACAGATCTAGTGAACTGACTGCATATACTTCTTTTTTGGAGCATCATAGATTTGAGTGTGGATGCGATGCTCAAAGATTTTTAGCTGCAAAGTTTGTGTTATGAGTGTGACTGAACTGTAAAGACATAAGAGATCTGACAGAGATCTCACTAACTGTAGCTCTTGAGCAGCAGGCCTTCAAGATTGTGCTGTAATTTACTTCAAAATACAGTTTATCACAGCATTCTGACAAAAGGCGTGGCACACCTTTAATCAAAGGTTTCATATACTTGCATTGAGGAATTGTTTTTCCTCTGATAAAGTCGGTTTGACGTTAGAAAGTTTTTTAAAGGCATTCAGCTGGCGCTTCAGTAATTATTTTTAAACTCTACTGCGACGTGATTTGACTTAAATTAGGGCAATGTAAACACTGCGCTTTCAATTAAACCTGGAGATGTTGCAGGTTGCTCGGGTGGCGTGGTTGTACGTGTGTTGCCATGGCGACTGACAGTGTGAAGATTCTGCGTGGGCTTTGTGATGCGGGGCTGTTTTTGAGTGTGTAACGGGTACAAACTCCAGTGAATCAGCCGGTTCCTATTCTGAGGAAATTCTGTGATTTTTAAAGATCTTTTAATTCCACTTTTAGCTTTATGATCGTATCATGCTAAATTCACCCTTTAGATACAGTACAGCATGGCTTCGAAAAGTCTCCTTGTATAAGAAATAATGTCATCTGTATTATTCCATTTTTATTAGTGTTAAGTGGATTTCATCTGCCAAAAGCATGCACACTAAGGTTGTTGTGCAGTTTTTCTTTTAAAGAAATGAATATATTATTCAGCAAGGACGCATTAAAATGATTAAAAGTGACATTTATAATGTTACAAAAGATTTATATTTTAAATAAATGTTGAACTTTCTATGCATCATTAAAGAATCCTGAATTTGTTTATTACCGTTTCAACCAAAATATTGCACAGCACAACTGTTTTCAACACTGGTAATAAGAAGAAATGTTTGTTGAGCAGCAATGATTTCTGAAGGATCATGTGACTCTGAAGACTGATGCTGAAAATTCAGCTTTGCATCACAGGAATGAATTACATTTTAAAATATATTCAAATAGAAAACTCTTTGAAAATCTTTCAAATTGTAATAATATTTTACAATATTACTCTTTTTACTGTATTTCTGATCAAATTAATGCAGCCTCGGTGAGCAGAAGAGACTTATTTCAAAAACATTTTACATATTCAAAAATTGAATAGAATTTTTTTTAATGGTAGTGTACGCTAGATTAACAGGTTTCAAGTTGTTGCTGTACTTTTAAGCTGTATTATTCTTTTAGCATCTAGCAACATTTAAGCAACAAAATGTAAAGACATTTAGGTTATATTTCCCTTACAAAAATGTACCATAGTAAACAGAGTTCCCCAAAAATACCCTATTGATTCTAAAATAAAGATGTGGGAAAACAAATATTTTGAAAACTTATTGGACAGTTTAAAAGAACTCATATTAAATGTATTATGCTTTTACTAGCAACAGTAATTCTAGTAACTATATTGTGGAAGAAACTGTTTATCCTAGTATATTTGTAAGGGCTGTCGGACAGATCTCATATTCATCATGTGAATAAAGAGAACAACAGGTGTCAACACACACAACGATTCACACAGTCAATCACACACATGACTCTGTCACACTTATTATGACTTCTCTCACTTGTGCTTCACTTAAAGCACTGCAATGAAAAAGGGCTAATCGTTTACTTTGAGAAACTGTGCAATATAAATATACATTGCTGACACGCTTGAACAAACTCTCTCGTCCTCTCCGCCACCGGCACTCCTTTGCTTTCTCTCTCTTTGTCTCTCTCTCTGTTGTTCTGACAGCTTGATTTCGTGGTCTCTCGGTGGGCAGCTCAGGGCAACATGATGGGCTTCTTAATCTGAGCTTTTCATGGTGTCTGTCAGGGCCAGAGGAGGAGGAAGAGCGTGTGTGTGTGTGTGAGTAGCTTTTGGAAACGGCTGTCTGACCCGACCGTGGGGAGCAGCTCCTATTAGACAGAATCTTATCAAGCGTATCTCCGATCTGCTGACAGCGTCACAAACACACACACACACACACACACACACGTGCTGACATGTTCTGATAAAACTGGCGTTTTCTCTTCTTTTCTTTCTTTTTTTACCCCCCACTTCATCTCTGCATTCTTGCTCTTTTTTTATAATCTACATTTTTTTATGTGTCATTCTTATTGAGCTTTACTGAAAGCATCATGCATGTCGATGAGGTTAGCCACAGACTGATGTCATATGCTAAATCTTTATTATAAAGTGAGAACTCTGAATATATACAGTATTCCCTTATGGACATATTCATAAAGCATTATCCACCTTGTTTTTAACATAAGAGTTGGTTCCGGCCATTTGTACATTGAATGTGTCTGGCTTCTGGTGTCATCTGTGATATTGCAAACTGGTATTTCTTATATTAGTATTGTTGTTGGAATTATAAACACACTGGTTTGTAGTGCAAATAGTTTTATGTTTACTGTTATTCTTCTAGCCTATTTATTTCACATAGCGGCTAATGAATCAGAAGTCTTGCACATTCACAGAAAATAACTTATTTCTGTGTTGCAAAACAAAGTGGATAATGCAGCTTGTTATATAGCCTATATATAATGCACTACAATATAATATAATGATATGCATTATAAGACATATGGTCACCTTTATTTATATAGCGCTTTATACAAGATTGTTTCAAGCTTTATAGTGATAACAGGGAAATGAAGCATGTCGGCTGTTGTTCAGTGTTGATTCAGTTCCGTCGTAAAGATCATCAGTTATTAAATTAGTTCATTTCATCTATAAAGCAGTTCTGGAAAAAATGATGTCCAACAGCATAAGTACAGTCAGATCAACAATATTGTCGTGAAATGTGTAATATAGCATGTGAAATGTGTTGTTTTGATACTGTGTTTTATACTTATACTTTAATATAGCAAAAAAAGCAAATATAACACACTTTTAAGTTAATTAGATCAGTATGTACGTATATAATGTATTACAATTACTGAAATGAGAATATTTTGAGAACTTTCTTTAAAATATAATTTTTGTGTCCTACAGGAGAAAGTCATACAGGTTTGAAACGATATGAGGATGAGTAAATTGACAGAACTTTACTTTTTTGGGGGGGTGAACTATCCCTTTAAGAGAAAAGAACAAATATTTAATTTTATGAATACCACAGAACACTACAATTTCAAGTAAAAAAAAAAAAAAACATTGTTCATTTCAGTCTTGAATATGGCGTTCAGTAGTTTACAACACAAGATGTGTCCCACAGCATGTTCAGCTGGACTGGAGTGACTGGAGTTCAGTGTAAGTAGAGGCCTGGGGGGATTTCAGCTGGTGAAATACACTAAGTGCTCCGTGACAGCAGATATTGTAACAAAAGAAAACAAGAAACAATAAAAACACAAAGGAAAAGCAGCTCTCTTGATTAATTGTGTGGTTAAAAGTGCCACAAGCGTTTACAAATGCATCTGTTGTGCTCTAACAAAGACAGTTAACAGCGGGTGAAGTGCTGGGAGGGACGAGGACATGTGACCTATTGTTCACTCATTTGCGCTTGATGTTCAGGACCGTTTGTCAGGGTGAAATATTGACTGCTTGGAGGAAAGAATCACACTCCGTTTGGCTTCAGGGTTCACACGCAATATATTTGATGTTTTAAAAGAACTTGAATGCTGTGAAACTTTTTTTTTTTTGGATTGTAATGGTCTAAATCGAGTGTGTTCACCTGCTTGTGTCATGTCCGCCTGAAAGCAAAGGCACGCGGTTTCAAATGCACACTAGTGAGGCTGTTTTGACACATTTTATGCTAAAATAATATCCATCATCTGTCATGTAAATCGGCATCTGTATTTAAAATGATCTAACATTATGACAAAAGGATTATTAATTAGGGATTTCCAGAATCTTTTTTAAATATAGACACAACAGCAAAAAAAGTTGCTTCACTCAAAGAATTCATTATACGTTTAATTTAGTTCATAAATGAATAACCTCCCGCATGCAGGTATTTTTGTCATTTTCAAATAGTGCTGCAGTATTTCTAAGACATTATTTGCTTTGTGTCAATTTGTTTTTTCATGGAATGCCTTTTTGGCCTGTTATAAGAAATCTAAATGTTCTTTAACGTTAAAACTAAAAAACTAAAAAATCACACTTTTGGAGAAGGGCTTAACGATTAATCGCAATAAAACCGCACGCGATTTGGCAAAGGCTGCGATTATTTCATGCGCAGCTTGTCAGTGGAGTGCGGCTGATCGGTAGTAAATACTGCCCCATTTGAACGCCAGAGGGCGCTCTCGTGCAAACACGATAAATATGCCCCGCCGCAGAAGTAGCCTACAATAATGCGCATTATTCCAGGAAATCCCTATCGCTGTAGCTGAATAAACAGAAGATTGAAACGCTTTGATTAAACATGACTTATAAATACACGACTGTATTACTCGACTTATAAATACACTACAATGACAAGCTGCGCATAAAAAATAATCGCAGCCTTTGCTATTTTAAAATCGCGATAAGCCATCTCGATGAAAGTGCGATTAATCGTTTTCAATCAATTTAAAATAACAAAGCTTAAATGTGTTGCCGTTTTCTTTAATGCTCTGAAAGGCTTTGGAAAAACACTTGCATTATTGCATATGCATACAAGTAAATTACTGAGTAATATAAATGAATTACATGTAAATCATATCCTTCAAAGCAATGACTCAGTTACTATATTATAATTAAGTCTAATGTATATGTCATAATGTAAAGTGTTACCGCAACTCTGCTGATGCATGAATTCATTTACTTTTTCCAGTTTTTTTGCAGTCCTGAAGATTGAAAGGAAAAAGGATTTTTTTTTTTTTTAAAGATTAATATTTTCATTCATCAAAAATTCATTAAATTAATCAACTGGCAAGAAAGACATATATAACGTTACGAAACATTTCCATTTCAAATGCTATTCTTTTGAACTATTCATTAAAGAAAAAGTATCATCTTTTCAACAACAAAAAAACTAAGCGTTGATGATGATAAATGTTCTGAAGGATCATGTGACACTGAAGACTGGCGTAATGATGCTGATAATTCAGCTTTGATCACAGGAATAAATTACATTTTAAAATATATTCACATAGAAAACAGTTATTTGAAATGGTAATAATATTTCAAAATATTACTGTTTTTAACCGTATTTTGTGAACAACCGTGGTGAGCATAAGAGACTTCTTTCAAAAACATTTAATAATCTAATGGACATAGTGTGTATATATATCATTTTATATACATAAAGGGAACTTAAAAGTGAGAACAAATCATTTTCGAGTAGATATTGCTGTGTAAAGTAGTTTAAAGTGAGCTTTGTGATCCTAATGGAAAACATTTACACACCTGCGGCTTTATAACATCTACATCTTTAACGGATAACAATAACAGTCTTGTTTTCATTGATCTCCTGTTACGCATCTAAGTTTCTCATCTCATTTAACATCCAATTTACGTAGTTACGACACAAACAGCTCGACAGCATAAATTGCAGCAGTAACCTATACATTCCTCCCTGTGATTACTCTTGTGTGTGTGTGCAGGTTAGGAGTTTCGCAGAGGAAAGTGAATGGAGAGTAATGGATGGTTTGCTGTGAGTGAGTGTCTCTGGCTCACCAAATACAATTTTTCTCTTCAAACAATCACTCGGTGTCTCTGAGGAGCCCCTGGCGCAGTAATTGATATGATTAGCCGTAAGTGGCTGCTTCACAGCTATGTTATGTCTGTTTTATTGTAATTAGGTTTTTTTGGTCGTCTTTGAGGAGCTGAACTTAAATGACTGCATGTTCTCCCTCTGAAGTATTCAATCAGATGCTCATTAGACGAGAAAGACAGATTCATCTTTTCTGATTTTCAGCTGATTTTTCTCCTCTCTCTCGGTCTTTCTCTCTTCCTCATCTTCCGTCTTGTTTTCCTCTTTTTCGTCATTCATATAGATGATTCGTTCGTGAGATGAAACAGAGAATTGTAATTTCTGCCTGTGGTCATCACAAGCTAGTGGAGAAATAACGTAAGAAAAAATGAATTTCTTTACTGTTTGTTCTCTCACACACACACACATTGTGTTTTCATGTTTTATGAGGACTTTCCATAGACATAATGACTTTTATACTGTGTAATCTGTATATTATTCTGTCCCCTCACACTAACCCTACCCCTAAACCCATCACAGAAAACTTTCTGCATTTTTACATTTTCAAACTTACTTTAGCCCCTTTTACACATGAATTCACTGATAATGTGTCCCGCGATCGTTTGATTTTGGTTAATTCGCACTGCCAGTGATTTTTCAGATCCCATAAAGATCCCGTAAAGACATCACTGTGACGTGTAATGTCTCTGCAGCGTCTTCAGTTTGCTTATGATCTGCGATTTCTCTATCGAGAAACCACGCTCGTGCATTTTTTTTTCTTTTTTCTGATTCGATCATAAATTAGCACATCACGTACCATTTCACTACGCTGGCGAACGATCTCCGCTTCGGCTCTTTACGGCATCGATTCTGCTTTTTGTTCACACAGGGCGCTTTCCGGGACTGCGGGACAATGTTACTATAGGTCCCCATCCCGGGATCGATGCCGGACTCAATCCCGGGACATGTTTGCGTTCACACAGAAGGCACTGTGGCAATTTTATGGGATCAACGCTCTGTGTGAAAGGGGCTTGATTTGATTTATACGCTGTTTTTCTCGGGGACCAAAAAATGTCCCCACAAGGTCAAGGATTTTGGATATTGCCATTTTTGTGGCAACATAGGGTTTAGCAGGGAACACACAGGGTTTAGCTGAGAGACACACACACACACACACACACACACACTGATGCCAAATCTTTCCTCTTCACATTTACTGACCCTTTATTCTGTGTTCTATCATGTTAATTTGCTAATTCACAGCTTAAGTATGCAATTTTTCAACCACCGTTTTCACTGAATGAAATTGCAAAACTAATGACTGTTTCCAAACAGGTTTCCTGAAAATCCCAGCTTGTCTGCCTTTGGTTTCACGCTGATCCTACAGAAAAGAGTTTCCTTTGGTGAGCGGTTGGCACTTTCAAGTATTTTTTTGCATATTTACGTCCAGTATGTTTTTTTTGTTTTTTTTACTACAGACTGAATGAGGTCTTACAGACTTACAGAGTCCTACAGACTTAGAGGTCAGTTAAAGTAGCCTATATGTGGTGCTGTGGCCTAGTCATTTAAGATCTGTTAACTGGAAAAGTGCCTCATTTGTGTCATTGTACACTGTAAAGTGATTGCCATTGTATCAAAGGCATAATTCACCCAAAAATGATAGTCTGTCATCATTTACTCACCTCAGGTCGTTTCAAGCCTGTTTGACTCTTCTGCAAAACACAAAAGAAGTTATCTTGAAGAATGCTGACTTTCATTGTATTTCAAAATATCTTTTCGCGTGTTTCACAGAAAATAAGTCATACAGGTTTGGAATGAGCGGGAATAAATGATTACCGGATTTAATTTTTTTTGGGTGGACTATCCCTTTAAGTGTATTTTAGCAAGCAACCTCCTAGCAACACCCTGGCAACCATTCACAACACCCTAGCAAACACCACTAAATGTTAATATGTAGTTTATTCAAAGGAAAAATAGTAAATAAACACGATAACTCCAACAGATTAGCTGTCTGACCGCAATTATGTATGTCATCACATCTGATTTAAGATGCAATAAAAAAGCTGTTATGGCACATTATGAATTTTTAATGAAATCTAATAATTTTTAGCTAAAAATAAATCATGATCATCATTCATAGGCTTGTCTACCGACAGGCTGATTCAGCTGTGAGCTGCTCTGTAAAGGACGGAGTTTGTGTAATTGGCTGATAATGGGTTTTATAGAATGTGTTGTCATAAAAGAGGGTGTTTTCATTTCATATTAAACTCTCATTGAAAGCCGACGTCCCTTTCATTGTGCCTCCACATTAAGGTTTAAGTACCCTCTTTTGCAGGTGTTTCCTGAATTCTGGCGAGCAAAATGCGCACATACAAATTTGTGGCCTTTGATTGTGTGTTTATGTAGTAAAAGCTGTAGATGTAATAGGAGTTGCTCAGTGTGAAGGCTATAGTGTCTTAATTAGCCCCGATTGCTCCGTGAAAGCCCTCAAGTGCCTGAATTAGCCGTAAAAAAACACTCAGTGCATTAACATGTCTCGCAGAAAAATTGGGAATAGAAAAACAATTCATCACCAATGCTGCATATTTAGTTTGGGTTTGTCAATACAATGTTGACAATATACGCTCTATATTGCCATATAGGATCTATCTATCTATCTATCTATCTATCTATCTATCTATCTATCTATCTATCTATCTATCTATCTATCTATCTATCTATCTATCTATCTATCTATATGTGTATACTTGTATGTATAATGTGTGTGTGTGTGTGTGTGTGTGTATATATATATATTCAGTCTGCCTTAATGTGCAGTATTTGAAGTATTTGAGTATACATATATTTTGGTAACACTTTACAATAAGGTTCATTAATTAAAATTAGTTAACTAGTTAACATGAACTAAGGATGATCAATACTTCTACAGCATTTATTAATCTTAGTTCATATTAATTTCGACATTTACTAATACATTATTAAAATCAAAGGTTGCATTTGTTACCATTAGTTAATGTACTGTGGTTAATGTAAATCTAACATGAACAAACAATGAACTGCTGTATTTTTAACTAACATTAACAACGATTAACTAACAAATGTATTGCTCATTGTTAGTTCATGTTAGTTAATACATTAACTAATGCTAACGAATTAAGCTTATTGTAAAGTCTTACCTATATTTTTTGCATATATTTTTGCAAATATATATATTTGCATATGTTTTACCTTTATATATATATTTGACTTTTTGCATAAAATAATGGTGATTTGGGGTCTTCATCTACTTGCATGCTCAAATCTAGTGCTCAGAGTCAGTTAATATAAATGAATGAGTTCTTGACAGAGGGGGCCGGGCCCCATGGTTTGACTGGTCTATTCAGCTATAATTTTACTCTATAAAGGTCTGGCTAAATCCACCTCCAGACAAAGCGGAGTAGCATTAGAGACACAAAAGCTTCACAAAGACCCTGAGTACTCCTCATTAACCAGCATGCAGCTCTCCATGCTAACGCTAATAAAGACTCGCGCCGCCACCACCCTCTTATCAGAGAGCTTTCCTCTTCCCATCTCATCCTCTTTAAATCCACCACCATACTTCTCTTGAGAGAAAGCACTCTTGCGGAAGGCATGGAAATACCCATTTAGGTTTTGTCCGCGGTTTGGCTTTTTAAATGAATTTCTCTTTTACAAACAATCAGAATGCCCCATCAACCTGTAAATCAAGAGGCTCTGTGTAAAAGCCTGACTTATGAGATGTTTAAAATGGAGAGATGTGGCCTGCGTAATGCTTCCAAAATGCATCTCTCTCAATCTAATAAATTGCAAAAAATGTCCTAACACGCAAATGCATTTGATATTAAGCTCATAATAGGGACCTTGCAATAAAACACACATTACTTCCCAGCATTTGATGGAAATCAAGGTTTTGAATCTTTTATTTTGTGAAGTAGAAGAACATTTTTATATTTTCCCAAAATGAGTGTGTGTGAAGGCCTCTATCACCGGGGCGCATGCCTGATTGGTCTCTTAAAAGTCCAGTCATTTCCCTTCGTACTCACAAGAAAAACGAATTAAAACCAAATTCGCGAGCAGGTGCGAGTAGCGGCCGCCATTGATAGGTGAATCTCGGTGAACAGCATGAGAGAGGTGTTGGAAATGAGATCCTGCTGCCGGCCCGCTTTACAAAACCAGACCGGCCTCCTCCTCACAATATGTATTACAAATTGGCTATTTGTATTGAGACTCTTCGGGGGCCTGAGGCACCGAGGGCACACATTCCCTGGGGACGGAGGGTCTATAGCGGGGTCTTTTTAGCACCGTGCGGGGATGATGGGATGAGAAAGAGAGAGAAGGGGCCCGGTTACGGTGGAAAATTATGTCACTGGAGTGCGCGCGGTGTCATTAATGCCACCCTCCCTTTTTCCTGACTCTCTCAGGGGCCCTGCGCGCTCTCATCAGAATGCTAATTTACCATTTAAGAATCCTCCCCTGCGCGCCCCTTCTCAATGGACTTTCGGCGAGGAGAAAAGACGAAACGCACGCGCAACTTGGCCGCACAGATGCGGAGTGTCACCAGGCGCGCGGTTGCGCTCCTCGCCCATGTGCATTCAACCCCAATTAATTAACCCGTGGGGCTCAAAGCGAGCAGGTACCCCTCCGCGGCCAGCCTCCGATTTTTAAATGCGCATCTCATTTCTCAATTGGCTGCTCTGGCCACTTTTGTTAAGAGAGGGGACTTTTTTTTTTTTCACCCGTGCATATTCCTCGGATTTAGGCTCTGTTCTAAAAGCAAGTGAGTTGACTACACAGGGAGCATTTTAAGGCATCAAAAGGTGTACTAAGATAGATTATTAAAATGTTAAATCATGTTTATCTTTATAGAGAAGGAAATCCCTCTATAAAAATGTTTCATACTAATTTTTTCATACTGTTAAACATTGCAGGTAATGTCAGAAATCATGATTTAAAATTATACTTGTATTTCTAATCTAATCAAAAATGTGACTTTTGGTTAGATTAATCATTGATTCATCATGATTGATCTTTTTTTTTTTTTTTTTGCTTATTAGAGTATTGCATTGTTGACTTGGCAACATTCTAACAACAGACTGTATTAAAGTTAATTGTGAGTCGAGTCTTCAGTGTGGTTCGTCTATATAGAGAGTTTTAAGTTTGCACTCTTAAAAGTAAAGGATCCTAAAGGAGGTTTTTGCAGCGATGCCATAGAAGATCCGGTAACACTTTACAGTAAGGTTCTTTAGTTAACTACTTTAGTGACCATGAACTAAGAATGAACAATACTTCTTCAGCATTAATTAATTTCAGTTAATATGAATGTCAACATTTACTAATACGCTATTAAAATCAAAGGTTAACATTAGTTGATGCACCGTGAACTAACATGAACAAACAATGAACTGCTGTATTTTTATTAACTATACATTAAAAAAGATTAATAAATACTGTAACAAATATATTGTTAGTTCATGTTAGTTAATACATTAACTAACATTAACTAATGAAACCTCATTGTAAAGTGTTACCGAAGATCCATTTTGTTCCCTAAAGAACTTTTAAGTGAAACAGCCATTTAAGAACATTTGAATAATCTGAAGGACCTTTTTCCTCGATAAAGAACCTTTTGTTCAATGGAAAGTTTCCATGGATGTTAAAGGTTCTTCATGGAACAAATGATGCCAATAAGGAACCTTTATTTTCAAGAGTGTGGATAGCTGTTCACATCCTAGAACTCAGAAATGATTAATTTCTTGTATGTATTGCTCATAATGCTAAAATGGATGCAGATCTGTTGTTGGTGACATCAGTATATACATTTGTGAAATGTTTAAAACAAAGAAAGTGCACCATAAGCATGTTACCTAAAAAAGTAAAATGTGTGGAGGTAGCTACCTTTAACTCTTTGGGCCACTGCCATTTTGGTTCTTTTTACAATTGTCAAGTGAAAGAAATTGTAGCTTTCATAAAAGTACAAGTTTGTTATAAGTCAAATACTTGACATGATCTGAGCCCAGCACTAAGAAGACAGCTTGCTAGGTTTTGAAACAGAGGCCTAATCCTCCTCTAGATCCTGCGTGAGAATTACACTGAGAGGCAGCTCATGGAAAATCAAACCCTATAAAGCGTTTCCTTTGTTTGGCCCCCCGCGCTCCCTTGACGGATCCCGGATGAAGGACTCAAATAGAGAGTGATGGCGCTCTAATTGCAGGCAGTTGTCATATGGAGATATTTGAATAGAGATTACGGGCGCCACTTGACGCAGATCCACTCCCGTTTAGAGCAGTAAAGCAATGAGAGATCAGGAGAAACTGAGGGATTACACAAATGGACTACACTTACCCAATTAACACTCTAACAAGAGACAGAACGCACTGCTTAACATCTCAATAGCGCTGTTTTGGGCTGTTCGGGCCACCTCGTGCTGAATGTCTAATGCCAGATTAGCCATAATAACAGATTTTTGTAATCCGTGTGAAGAGGGGAAATCACTCCATGTGACTCCTCATGGTCAAATTAGAAGTTGGGGTGTTTAAATTGATTGCTAGAATGTGTATTGTTGGCCAACATGTTTGTGTCGCATCTGTTCACTTGTAAAAATATATTTCATGTATGCTCATTGTTGTATCATAAAAAATCTGACTTTAATCCATGGCGAATAGTGCCACTATGAAATTAGTGACAGATACAATTCAAAATTCAAACTTTTATGGATGGATGGATGGATGGATGGATGGATGGATGGATGGATGGATGGATGGATGGATGGATGGATAGATAGATAGATAGATAGATAGATAGATAGATAGATAGATAGATAGGGATAGATGGATGGAAAGATAGAGAGAGAGATATGGATGGATGGATGGATGGATGGATAAATGGATGGAAAGATGGAGATATGGATAGATGGATGGATGGATGGATGGAAAGATAGAGAGAGAGATATGGATGGATGGATGGATGGATGGAAAGATAGAGAGAGAAATAGAGATAGATGGATGATAGATAGATAGATAGATAGATAGATAGATAGATAGATAGATAGATAGATAGATAGATAGATAGATAGATAGATAGATAGATAGATTTCAGTATTGTAGTCAAAAGTAAAGTTTGATGAGATTTTGGAATGAGATATTTTGAAATAAATACACTTAACATGTATTCACTTGGTTCTCTTTTACAGCACAGATCTATGGAAACCAAAAATGTGCAAGAGTAGTGTGAAGTGTATGTTCAGTTTTTTGAGCGCGCTGTGTGTGTGTGTAAATGGCTTCACTAATCATTGCGTTTGAAAAGCTCTGATTTATGGCTGTTGTTGAATGCGGGCCATGATGAGAGGGCCGGTGGTAAGTGCATTTGGATGTCTCTGTGTGATGGTGGCGTAAATAGGCGCTTTATTTATTGCCGTGCTGGGGCCCTCCGCGCGGAAGAGCGCCTCCCCAAATTGAAATATAGCGCGAGTTTACTCTGCTGATTAGGGCTCGAGCGCTGCAGCCGCCCAAGGCTATCATCAAACAGAGAACGCCACGAGCTGACACCTAATTGTGGCGGGATTAATGTGCTCGGAGTGACAACAAATAACCCCGAGTGTCAGCGCGAGAGACTGGTCCCGCACAATGGATGAGGCACCGGGCCTTTGGTGTGGGGCCACGTGGGACCCTAATGTGGTGTAATCCGTGATAATCCTATAAAGGCTCAGTTATAGGTGTTGGTTCCCCTTTAGGGATTATAGGTGTCCCGCTGAGAGAGATTTTGTCGAGATTCAATGGTTGAATTATTTGGTAACATTCCGTTAAACCTATAATAAAATGAACATTTGAATGTGGGATTTGTCCACGGGACAATACGTGTCGCCTATTGTAGTGGGAAATAGAGGTGATTGCAAGAATAAAAATAGCTTGCCAGCATGTTTATGTAGCACTTAGGCCTACTTGTTTTGAACATGCTGATTTGTAGCCTTATTGTTAGATGTAATGAAGAGAATGGTCTCTTTCTGGTATGAACTGAATTACATTTACTTGTTTGTTTTTTTTGTTGTTTTTTTGTTTTGTTTTTCACAATGCATTATTTCACTTCATTGCTGTGAACTGAAATGCAGTTGCCCACTTAGTGTCTGTTAAGGATGCTACCTTAGAAAACAACTGAACACAAAATTGGTTGTGTTGTGTGACCGTAAAGCGCATTTACAAATAGATATGTTTACAAGTAGCTAATGTGATAGCATAATGAACTTTGTGGGCTATGATTATCTTTGCTTCACATGAACATGCCTGGATATTATGTTTGCAAGCAGATAATATTCCCAAACTTCTAACATAACCCCTCCCATACACACACAGTGTCCCTACAGACACTCATCCGAGCGTTACCATATAAACTTCCAATAAAACGGAGCCGCGTGATGACCTTTACCGTAATTCATCACCGCGCGCGCCGGTGACTGAGGGGGGCCCTTCACAGACCGATAATTTGATTACTACAACATCTGTAACATCAATAATGTCCGATGAGATTGTTTTGCGCACCCAAACATACCGTGGCCATAAAAGAGAGAGAGAGAGAGAAGGTGTCATCATCTCTGACATTTTACTCGCATTCTCGATTAGGTGAGCGTGCAAGATTAGAGAATATCCACGTGGTCGCACCAGGACGTTTGACGGTGACTGCCATATGCCATATTGGACAAGTGTCATCATACTTTGCTAAGTATTGCATATCTCAGTACTTTAATGTCATCTGTGATTAAATGGAGTCGCTTTGACTGAAGCAAGCTTAAACTGACACTGTCGTGCCCCTGATTATCCTAAATCACTTTTCATGCTCTTGAATTTGTCTCACCTGTTTTATAATGAGTTTAAATCGTAGGTGAGAGACACAGCCCGTCTGCACGGTTTAAAAAACACTTAGAACTGGATATAAATGTTTTGCTTAACCAGAGGAAGCATTGCGCTCACAATCCAATCGCGTGATCCATTAAGCTCATTTATTAAACGCAATTTGCCTTGTGTCATTGACTTGAGTAACGCCTCGGAGTTAAGAACGGTAAAGACACAGACACGACCAGCGGGCGGGACAGCAGGGAAACACGGATCTGACACACGGAATTAGGAGGCAATTAAGAGGAGGTGGTTCCCGGATAAACGGTGGACACCTATGGACAGCGCCGGGCGAGTGTAATGTCAGCTTAATTGCTATATTCTGATCGCTGTTTAATGGCGCTATCACCTTCTGAAGCTCGCCGGCACCTCTAAAGCTGAGCAGAAGCGCTTGATGGGGATTAACCGGTCAGTGTGGTGACCTAGTAAAACAAATCAATGCATGAGGTTTTACGTCAAAAGTCCAGTCAAGTGAATGTTAGTCTTAAATTTGGATCATTTTTGTGCATGGTATCCTCTACAATTTCCTACACCATAATGTTATAATGTGGATGGATGGATGGATGGATGGATGGATGGATGGATGGATGGATGGATGGATGGATGGATGGATGGATGGATGGATAGATAGATAGATAGATAGATAGATAGATAGATAGATAGATAGATAGATAGATAGATAGATAGATAGATAGATAGATAGATAGAAAGTCAGTATATTATAATGAAGTAATATTATATAATGTTTGATAAATAAATAAATAAATAAATAAATAAATAAATAACCACTATAAACCAAAATATAAAACATATCTATAATGAAGGTTGAACTGTGTTCTCAGAACAAATGTTGTCATTATGTGCATTTAATAATTGCAATAGCCAATCTGTTGGCAATTACTTGTTACTGTATATGGCTATTTCAAGACAGGTTCATAATGTGACAGCATGCACTGTTATTGGTCAGCGTATGTTTAATAAACTATCTTTTTTTCCAGGGCAAAGATGGTGGAAATGTTTAGAAGGCTTTAAGGTAATGTGTCTATACATAAACCCACTTGAGTAGAAAGTGTGACAACTAGCCCCGGTCTCCTCTGCTACATAGTAAGTCACTTTAATTTTTCTCCTGACCATAGATGACACAAAATCTCAGCACTTTTGATAAATGTGTACGCTAATTTTAATTTTGTCATTTTAACTGAATATCAACGTTTGTCAGATTTAGTCAGCCGAAACAGTTCTCTGAGGTTAATTGATCTAATTTTGTGTCTCTGGAAAATAGTGCTCTATGATACTGTATTATGTTGAATATCAAAGTTTTTTGTCTATTTGTTAATGAGGGATTTGTGGGCACATATTCATGTTTTTGGATTTGAGGAGTAAAAGTTATAGTTTTTATTTTGAAGTAAAAAGATAAAATTAGACCCATGAGGTAAGATGGATCGATGGATGGATGAATGGATGGATGGATGGATGGATGGATGGATGAATAGATCGTGGGGTCTATTCTATTTATAGCACATTGGCTGATGCATAATAATCCTGCACATGCTAAACTTAGCTATATCTAAATATGTAACAATTTAAAAGTAAATGCACATTGTTCTGAAGGAGGGCATCTTCCCCCATTACCCTACAGGTTTTTGCCTAATAATTAGCCAAAATGCATGCCAAGTCATGCGTTTGCAAATTGCATCTTTTGCGTGGCGGGTTGATTGTGTGCGGGTTTGCGTGGTTTTGCGGGTCTGCCTTTCCCATGCGCACACATGCATGATTAGTTGTGGGTTGTATTAACTACCATGCGCACGTATTTGTGTAGCACTTTAAATCATCTTTGTTTGTGTTTTGCAAAACCCCATTTGTTCCAGTTTGTGATGGCTGTTTTCTTGCCCCTGGTTTTCACTATTAGGCATATTTTAAGGCCAGGCGCGCGCAGGCAGCAGAGCCACTATGTTCAAGGTTGAGTTACTTTTGGGGCTTTTTTTGTGTGTGAGCTATTTGTCTCAGCAGTCAGTACTGTTAATGTTACATTAGGTGTTTGATGTTTCATCATTCCAACCAATATTGCGTGAGATAACGAATGTAAAATGAAACCGCTAGGAACACGTTTGAATTCCCTCAGAAGGTGCGGGGAAAAAAATTCCACGCGCCATGCCTATTAGCCTGGGTAATTTATTTTGTGTATGTCAGAAAACAAGAAGGCTAGAAAAAGAATATGGGGCTTTCTTTTCCATTACCAAACATTACAATCTTATTTCCATCACTGCACCGTTAAGTAATTTGCGAAAAGCCAACAGAGTCTGGCGCGCCACGCGCGTGGCGTGTGTTTAAACCCATTACTTTACCTTTTAATCAAACCTCGCGCTCGTGTCAAAACGCGCCGTTTTCGCCATGCATCTCTCTGAGCTCGTTCCAGTTCACCGGATGACCTTGAAAATGTTTGCTCTCCTAAACGTTGTCCCGCCTCTCTCTCTCTCTCTCTCTCTCTCTCTCTCTCTCTCTCTCTCTCTCTCATACACTCACTCACTCTCACACACACACACACACACACACTCATGTCATGCAGTGTTTTCATTGTTATAATATCCTTGTTTCAATCCATTTAACTTTTTAAATTGTCACAGTTATCTCATTTTGTACCTGAATAGGCTATATGATTTTTCAGAATATCAACTTGAATTCCTCATCAAAATTATATTCAAAATAGTCAAAAAGTGTAATGAACTGCAGGTTACAAATTTAAGGCAATAATCAAACTTCAGTTTAGTAAGGCAGCAATTACAACTGTGCGTATAAATGTTGGGGTGTACAGTGAAAATCATATCTTTTGTGTCCCTTAATCAGTATTTGTTTCCATGTTGTTGTTGTTTTCTTAGTAGCCTACTGTATATTTGTGAAAATATTTCATAAGTTGTTTTAGGCTTAACAGTAGAATGGCTAAATTAATATTTACATACAATTAGATTTAGTGCAATGATCATAGAGCTAAGTCCTTACAGGCTGCAATGCAAACATTTCAGTAATCGCAAAAATTACAAAAGTAGAGGCCTATTGTATAGTTAACGTTTGGATGCTGAGGGCGCCAAATATGGTTGCGCGAGACGAATCTCATAAGAAAAATACTGACAGAAATTCTCTGAAAAAGTGGACCCTCTCAGAGGTAGGCTACTGAATAACTCGCACTCGCTCGGTTTTAAGGTAAAAAATTAATACGACGCAAAAAAAAAAAAAGTTTAAACGCTTTAAAGACCGATTAACAGTTCGAGATTAAATGCGTTTATGTGACTGCTGCCCTCAGTGACGTGCACGCGCGCCTTTAGGATTGTCTTTATGCTTTTTGGAAGTGTGTGTGTGTGTGTAGGTGGGGAGGGGGATTGTTAGTTGCTTTCGGCTGTGATTTATCGCAGTCCCGGGGAACGCGGCTCCCGTTCCTGTCCTAACGCATTTCAGCGCGCGCATCAGCCGTGATTAAACACCTGCTATGGCGCGCGAACAAAGCGCGCTAATCCAATATGTATCTCTGACATCTTAAATATCGTCCAATCCCCCGGCATCACGCGCAGCTTTTCCGCAAGATGGAATTCTAAAACATATTTTTCTAATTTATGGACGGACGATAAATCAAAATTAAGCCGTGGACAATGAAATATACATCAGCGTGCCGAGAACAGGCTTGAAATGCAGCTACAGGCTCGAGCGCGCGCATAGGTGTGGGGTTTGCAGTGGGTTTTGTGGTCTTGCTTTAGGAAACATCAGAGATGGCTCAGAAATGTACCCTGGTAAGCTTAGTCTCTGCAAAAATACCATACTAAAATGAAACGGTTGTAACTTCACTGTACAAAATAAATAAATAACCAGTCGCATTTTATCCATTGCATAAATACCAGCATTGTAAAGTCACAGATAGGCCTAATAAATATGAATGACTTTTTATGTAAAAACACATTTTAGAATAACAAAATAGTCCACCAAATGTTGTCCCATCTTGACTAAATGAGTTAATTTACAGATTTTACACAAATACTTTCAAAATGATCAATGTTGCTGTTTTTTTCCCAAAGGTTTGTGAGCTCCCAGCATGCATTACAGCATGACATATTATTGTTACAGGATAATTATTTAGCTTTTTTTCAGACCTTATTTGTCATTGTAGTTGATTTTGCTATTACTATTAGTTATTTGTTGTGGAGTCTTACTAAAAATGCATTTTTTTATGAATGATAGTTTTGTATTTTTATACTGTAATTAAGGGTTGTGTCTTAAAAGATCAAGATGCACTTATTATCTTTCTTTTCAATGAAAATATTGCACTGTTTTTCTTTTTACGTTAAGACTCATATATATATACTTTAAAATAGGAACGATCTAATGACAACTTAACATAATTTTCTAAACGGCCTGCAGATTTCAGTTTATTGGTTGAATAGGACATGTTGCTTTTTAGTTAGCAAACAAATGAAAATTGGCTATACAAAGTATTTTACTGACGAGAATTAAAATAAAAGAAGGAAATTAAACAAAAGGAAAACTTCTTACAGTATAACAATGACAGTAACTGGTATTTTGGCAGAAACAGGGTGACTTCAATCATTTTACACACTATACACACAGGCCTATAAATGTTTGCTGTGTTTTACCTTATATCTTGCAGTTTGCAGTTGATTCTCTGCACAAGGTATCTGACTTATATGAGGTGAGTTTATGCATTTGATCTCCATCCTAACCTAATTTGCATGCTCTTTTGTCATTTAAGTCATGGCGAGTGAGTCCTATATGGTGCTATTGTTTTCTCTGGAGCTAGATTGCTCGCTCTCAGAGACGTAAAGGAAGGCCATTCTCTCCGGTCACTGTCCCGGTGACGCTTATTATTTGTGACTCTTCAATTCCACAGTTTCCCCGAATTCTCAGCACATTCTGCCCAGTGTATTACGCGGCGTGAACTACTCGGACATCAGACGCGTGTCTGCGGCCCTATAGCCAGGTAATGGATTCAGCTCCCTGTTGTTGCGTTTGAAAACAACCCAACACCAGTGGCCCTATGACGGCTGAAACAAAGAAAATTCTGACCAGCGTTTTATTTGCCCTTCCAGGCCTTTATTCTGGATTTCCGTGCTGAAAGAAGGCCGGGAGAAATGGCTCCGTGCAGGAATAATACATCATCACACTGACCTAGTTTGCAGGACCGCGGGTGCTCGGGAAGGATAATTGTTTGTAATCATCTTAATTAATATAATAATCATCTAATTTTATACCTCCTAATGAAAATTAAGTGCATTTTGATGCATAAGTTGTAATCAGCAGGCCAAGTAATTCATCTAATGATTTGTATCGGTGTTTATTCAAATAAGCAAACAATTTAATGCATTCATTTATACAGATTAAAACTTTGCAAGCTCAAACAGGGCGGTGGAGGTAGACCTACATCTCGGCACCCTCCCACAGCCTTTAAACCCCAAATGGTTGTAAATATTATTGTAAATATTGTTTTGCATATGGGTCGATGACAAATAAGGACGTTTGATATGATAAAAATGAGCTTAAAATCTCCATTCCAGACATGCTCAAACTGGTGGCCAAAGTTGTTTAGCTGAAAATTTGTGCAGTGAGAGCGTCATTTGTCAAACTTTAATTTAATGGCCAGTGGCAATCTCAGTAACTCGCAATATTGACCTGCATATTATGTAGCATAATGTAGGCCACAGAGTGTAGATGAAAAATAAGTCTAAAATTAATCAAATATAAGTAGGTAATGAAGACTTGGTCATGATTGGTACCTGCGGCTAAAATGCGTGCAATATAATGGCTTTACATTTCGCAGAATATTAATTTATAGGAATGTATTTACGTATGTTTTGTAACAGTGTAATTTTTCTATGATATTCAGGAGAGAATGAGTAAAGAGCCATTTCTTGTATTCCTGCTGCCTTGCTTAATTTCAGGATGTCACATTTCTATTGTCTTTTGCTTCCAGATCTTCCCTGAATGGTTTCCATCAATGCATCAGTCAATCAATCTTCACCAACACCACACAGCATCAACAGCATTTTGTTGTTTCTTCTAATGGAAACGGCTCTCCATGAGAGTTCTGATGAGTGCGAGTGATGAACGAGGACACAGTTTGGTGAGAGTAAGTGAAAATCACACTCTTCCTCCACTCAGCGACTTTTATGTAAAACAGCGCAATTAAACAATGTCTTGAAAATGAATGTATGCTGGAAACATGAGTCTCATTTGGCTGATGAATGGCCGCACTTTGGATCAAACGTGATTTTAGTTGAGTGTGCGTTTAATACCGCTCTCATTGAAGTATTTCAGACTGCATTCATTCATTCATTCGTCCATTCATTCATTCATCCATTCATTCATCCATCCATTCATTCATCCATCCATCCATCCATCCATCTATCCATTCATTCATTGTAGTTGTTATAAGCCATTTAAATGTATCTTAGGTGGTTTGCTGGTCTTGCAATGTTCACTGGTTATGCTGGTCTGTTTGGATGGTTTAAGAGAGGTTTTGAGCACTTCTCAGGCCAGGCAGAAGCACCATCTGGCAGACCAGCAAAACCAGCTTGGCCAGATTGGAAGACCAACTTAAACCAGAAAACCACTTTAGGCAGGTTTAAGCTGTATATTTTTTCAGCAAAGGTTTATTATTATTATTCCTGTCAAACTGATTAATCGCGATTAATCACATCTAACATAAACGTTTTTGTTTACATAATATATACGTGTGTGTGTGTGTATGTATGTGTATGTGTATATATATATATATATATATATATATATAATTATTATATATAAATATATATATATATAGTATATTATATGTGTGTGTGCATCTGTGTATATATGCATATGTATAAATATTTGTCTGTATATACACATACACAGAGACATACATGTATATAATATATAATATATATATATACAGCGAGGAAAATAAGTATTTGAACACCCTGCTATTTTGTAAGTTCTCCCACTTGGAAATCATGGAGGGGTCTGAAATTGTCATCATGGGTGCATGTCCACTGTGAGAGACAAAAAAATCCAGAAATCACAATATATGATTTTTTAACTATTTATTTGTATGATACAGCTGCAAATAAGTATTTGAACACCTGTCTATCAGCTAGAATTCTGACCCTCAAAGACCTGTTAGTCTGCCTTTAAAATGTCCACCTCCACTCCATTTATTATCCTAAATTAGATGCACCTGTTTGAGGTTGTTAGCTGCATAAAGACACCTGTCCACCCCATACAATCCGTAAGAATCCAACTACTAACATGGCCAAGACCAAAGAGCTGTCCAAAGACACTAGAGACAAAATTGTACACCTCCACAAGGCTGGAAAGGGCTACGGGGAAATTGCCAAGCAGCTTGGTGAAAAAAGGTCCACTGTTGGAGCAATCATTAGAAAATGGAAGAAGCTAAACATGACTGTCAATCTCCCTCGGACTGGGGCTCCATGCAAGATCTCACCTCGTGGGGTCTCAATGATCCTAAGAAAGGTGAGAAATCAGCCCAGAACTACACGGGAAGAGCTGGTCAATGACCTGAAAAGAGCTGGGACCACCGTTTCCAAGGTTACTGTTGGTAATACACTAAGACGTCATGGTTTGAAATCATGCATGGCACGGAAGGTTCCCCTGCTTAAACCAGCACATGTCAAGGCCCGTCTTAAGTTTGCCAATGACCATTTGGATGATCCAGAGGAGTCATGGGAGAAAGTCATGTGGTCAGATGAGACCAAAATAGAACTTTTTGGTCATAATTCCACTAAACGTGTTTGGAAGAAGAAGAATGATGAGTACCATCCCAAGAACACCATCCCTACTGTGAAGCATGGGGGTGGTAGCATCATGCTTTGGGGGTGTTTTTCTGCACATGGGACAGGGCGACTGCACTGTATTAAGGAGAGGATGACCGGGGCCATGTATTGCGAGATTTTGGGGAACAACCTCCTTCCCTCAGTTAGAGCATTGAAGATGGGTCGAGGCTGGGTCTTCCAACATGACAATGACCCGAAGCACACAGCCAGGATAACCAAGGAGTGGCTCTGTAAGAAGCATATCAAGGTTCTGGCGTGGCCTAGCCAGTCTCCAGACCTAAACCCAATAGAGAATCTTTGGAGGGAGCTCAAACTCTGTGTTTCTCAGCGACAGCCCAGAAACCTGACTGATCTAGAGAAGATCTGTGTGGAGGAGTGGGCCAAAATCCCTCCTGCAGTGTGTGCAAACCTGGTGAAAAACTACAGGAAACGTTTGACCTCTATAATTGCAAACAAAGGCTACTGTACCAAATATTAACATTGATTTTCTCAGGTGTTCAAATACTTATTTGCAGCTGTATCATACAAATAAATAATTAAAAAATCATACATTGTGATTTCTGGATTTTTTTTTTTAGATTATGTCTCTCACAGTGGACATGCACCTACGATGACAATTTCAGACCCCTCCATGATTTCTAAGTGGGAGAACTTGCAAAATAGCAGGGTGTTCAAATACTTATTTTCCTCACTGTATATACATACATATACATATATATATATATATATATATATATATATATATATATATATATATATATATATATATATATATATTAGGGCTGTGAAAAGATTAATCGTGATTAATCGCATCCAAAATAAAAGTTTGTGTCTACATGATATATGTGTGTGTACTGTGTATAATTATTTTGTATATATAAATACACACATGTATATATTTAAGAAATATTTGTTATTTATATATAAAATATTTAAATTTATATATAGCCTAATATAAATTATATATAAATATATACAGTATATACATGCAAATATTTCTTAAATATATACATGCATATGTGTGTGTATTTATATATACAAAATAATTATACACCGTACACACACATATATCATGTAGACACAAACTTTTATTTTGGATGGGATTAATCGCGATTAATCTTTTCACAGCCCTAATATATATATATATATATATATATATATATTTACATACATACAGACATATATTATGTAAACAAAAACATTTATGTTAGATGCTATTAATTGCACTAATTATTATTATCATTATTATTATTATTATTATTATTATTATTATTATTATTATTAGTATTATTAGTATTATTATTAATTGTTAGTCACTTTGGATATGTAATAATAATTATAATAATAATACTTTTAGTAGTAGGCCTACTGTTGTAGTTCCTGACAGGACTAATAATAAAACTAATAAAAATTAATAAAAACGTTTTTGTTAATTGAAATAAAGCCGAAATGAAATATAAATATTGTTTTTTTTTAAACTTAAACTTAAATGAAAATTAGAAATGTATAAGTTTAAGCTGAAGCACTAACATTATTAACTGGAAATAAATAAAAACTGAAACTAACTAAAACTGAAAAAAAAAAAAAATGATTAAACATTTTTAAATGAATACAGTGACAAAAGCACATAAAGAAAGGACAAAAAAAAACATGAAAATTATATAAAAAAGTGCTAATTTAAAAAAACCTCAAATAACTCAGTTTCCTGATGTACTTTATTGGGTGTTGCAGTCGTGTTTACAGCAGCAGTTGAGTTGTTTTATATCATGGATGTTTTGTTGCTGTTCGTGAGTGAGAGCGGTTGAGGAAATTTTCATTCCAGCTTTCGCCTCTGTTCGGCCCCTGAAACAGGGGGATGTGATCAATCTGCCGCCTATTAAGGCTGTTAATTGATAATGCATACTAATTAGGCAGAGCTTTGGTACTTTAGAGACTTTGAGGAGGTAATTGTCGGCACGAGTCCAAATGTAGTTTAAAAAGCAGTCTGCACAAGGTGAAAAATTTCACTCTGCTGGCGGCGTGAGGGGCCTGTAATGAACCGCACTCATAAACGGGGTTTCTGCATGCATATTGTTCAAAACTTTGGGTCAGTAATATATACATTTTTAAAAGAAATTAATACATTTATTCAGTAAAGACATTTATAATGTTGAAAAAGTAGTGCTGTCATTTTGAACTTCCTATTCAAAGAATCCTGAAATTTTTTTATGTTTCCCACCCAAAAAAATGTTCAACGTTGATAATCATCAGAAATGTTTCTTGAGCAGCAAATCAGCATATTAGAATTATTTCTGAAGGATCATGTGACACTGAAGACTGGAGTAATGATGCTGAAAATTCAGCTTAGATCACAGGAATAAAATACATAAAAAAAAAAAAATTTAAATAGAAAACCATTATATTAGACTGTCATAATATTTCACAGTATTACTGTTTTTACTGTATTTTTTAAACAAATAAATGCAGCCTCTGTGAGCATAAGAGACGTCTTACAAAAACATTAAAAAACCGGTCACACTTTAGATTAGGGTCCAATTCTTACTATTAACTACAACTTTTACTGTTTATTAATAGTTTTTAAGGTAGGTACGTTTTAAGGGAAGGATTAAGGGATGTAGAATATGGTCATGCAGAATAAGGCATTAATATGCGCTTTTTAAGTTCTAATAAACAGCCAATATCCTAATAATATGCATGCTAATAAGCAACTAGTTAAAAGTGAGAATTCAACCCTTAACTAAAGTGTTATCAAAAAATCGTATCCACGCTTTTGAACGGTTGTGCATGATGATAGTTATTTGACAGTATACAATGAGTATAAGAAATTTTGTGTAACACTTTATTTTACAGTATACGTGTTACATATGTTACATGTACTTACTGTAGTAATAACAGTAAATTATGCATAATTACATGCAACTAACCCTCAACCAAACCCTAATCCTACCCTAACCCTATAATAAGTACATGGAGTTGCTTAATATTACTCAGTACTTAAATATATGATTACACTGTAACAATGACAAATTTTGTTGTAGCGATAATAAAGTGTGCATTCTGTCAAACTATTAAAAAAAAGGGTTTGATTATAATCAAAAATTGCTATAGCTAAAGTCCACAGAAGAACCTTTTTTTAAGACTGAACATAAGACATTATTACAAAACTTCAACCACATGAGAGATTTGTGATCAACCATGTATAGAAAGGCTCGCGTGCGAACTCAGTCCTGACTAAAGTGATTTTACATTCATTAAAGTAATCAGTTACATGTAAAAATATCCTCCAGATGAGCAAATCAAGTTAAATGACTGGTTGAAATAAATATAGCCGGGTCACGGCACCACCGCGTATACTTTGTTGTCATAAAATGCATTTAACTCACTGTTTATCATTTGTGATGTTTTTTTTTCCTTTGAAAATGTGTGAATCTGTTTTATACAAGCTCTCTTCACTGTCTCTCTCTCTCTCCCTCAATTTTTGGGTGAGATTTGGTCAATTTTACCACATTGGAGACGTTCTCTATTATAATTAGTTATAATTGAAAATTGCTAAAGCTAAAAACCACTGAAGAACCTTTATTCTTAAGAGTGAATATAGGACATTGTCGTTCCAGATTTTAAGAAAACGATGTTTGGAACATGTGAGCAATGTCGAACAGAGATGAAGCGTCTTAGCTTGAAGGTTGTTTGAACGTTGCGCGACAGTCGGCCTACACAAACTTCTCTTGCGTTGTGTCATCTTGAGTGAGACGCATTTAACTTCACTTGATGCAACATCAAGCAGCCCCTGACAAGCATGCATCAAAGCACGCAGCTCTAATTAAACTAGATCAACATGTGAGAATATTTGTTCCTTTTCAGTGTCAAAATCAAGACCCTTTGAACCGTCAATCTCCCGCGCAAATGAGCGTGTCTGTCTGCCGTGTATAGAGGCCGGGTGTGATGTTGTCAAAAGCAGTTGCCATGGCGGTTTGTTGTGGTGCTCGACCTGAATTTGTTCCCCTTTGCTCCGCGCGTCCCTCACAAGTGAAGCCTGTGGCGCGTGTCTGAAGGTTGTCACATGCTGTTTTCCGTCCGAACGGTTCGTGGACATTCTTTAAAACGAGCCACTGTATTAATATTTATTCAAAACTTCAACTTCAACAGTTAGAGATATGTGATCGACCTCATATAAAAAAGCTCGCTTGCGAACGCAGTCCTGACTAAAGTGTTTTCACGTTGATTAAAGTCATCAATTACATGTAAAAATACCCTCCTGATGAGCTAATCAAGCTAAATGACTGGTTGAAATAAATATAGCCGGGTCACGGCACCACTGCGTATTCTTTCTTGTCGTAGAATGTATTTAACTCACTGTTTATCATCTGTGATGTTTTTTTTTCCTTTGAAAATCTGTTTTAAATAGCCTCTCTCTCTCTCTCTCTCTCTCTCCCTCCCTGTCTTCTCTTTTTTTTCTGGATTTGTTTGTTTCCCGCTTTTCTTGAGGGGTGCGTGAAGACAGACAAGCTTGCCAGATTCATTTTCTGATCAAAGCTGTTTGATTTGGTCAATTTTGCCACATTGGAGACGTTCTCTATTACTGAGATAAATAGCCCCGGGCTAACTGTCAACCAAAACTTGTAAGCTAATAAATTATTCCAATTTCTCCCCGCCGGATTTCTCCTGGGAGACAGCCTCTAGGAAATACACTTTTTGATTAGTAAATTTGTGTGTGTGTGTGTCTGGACATTGGGATGTGTCGTCTTTGATTAGCGGCGGCCCTGTTAGAGCCGAGGGCGGCAGAGGGGCTGTCAGTCGAGCGCAGACTCTAATGCATAATGCATTGACACAACCGGCTTTCTGCCACCTCCCTCTCCCAGAGCGAACGGTGGCGGACCGGGTTACCCTCACCTGAGAGCGCTCTCTCTCTCTCTCTCTCTCTCTCTCTCTCTCTCTCTCTCTCTCTCTCTCTCTCTCTCTCTCTCTCTCTCTCTCTCTCTCTCTCTCTCTCTCTCTCTCTCTCTCACACTGTCCCTTTCTTGGCCGTCCTCACTAAGCACCTCAGGAAATAAAGCATCGTGACAGATCCTCGCTCACTCCAGACCTGTAGTTATGAGTGCCCGGCACACACATACACACACACACACACACACACACACTTGGAAATCGGTTGACTTGAGCTGAAAGTGTGCAATCAGCAGAATAGTGTAGTGCTGTTTGACTGATAGGCTGTTGGGAAATTGATCTCCACCCACTGGCCCGATAACCCCCCCTCCCACCTGCGCTCTCTTTTTCTTTTTCTTTTTCTACACTTCTCTTTTATCCATCTTCTTTTCTCGCTTTCTCTTTTATCCCTTTTTGCAGGAGCCAGCACTCAATTTGGAGCCATTCTGGACATTTCTGCCACAAACAAAAGTGGTTCTGACTCTGTATCGGGCCCTTAAACTTGGTGGTTTACAATCTGATGTCATCACCAAGTATGGTTTACAAAGCAAATTGAACATAGATAGTACTCTTGGACAACTGACACTTCAAGCCACGCTGCAAAACTTTAATATTGCTTTGAATTTATTCACAAATAGCATATGTATTTGCTATTTTTTGCATTATATCACTTTTAAATGTTTAATAAAAAAAATACACTGGCGTTCAAAAATATGGCATCAGTAAGATTAGTCTCTTATGATCACCAAGGCTGCATTTATTTGATCAGAAATACAGTAAAAACAGTAAAATATTGTGAAATATTATTACAAATAACTGTTTTCTATGTTAATAATTGTAAAATTATTATTATTTTTTATAATTATTAATATTATTATATTATTATTAATAATATTATTATAATATTATATTAACATTTCTTATTATTATTCATGTTGAAAACAGTTGTGCTGCTTAATATTTTTGTGGAAACCGTGCATGATACTTTTTTTTTCAAGATCAATTTAATGCATCGTTGATAAATAACTTGATTTTTGAATGGTAGTGCATATGTAATTATTAAATATATATCTAATTTATATTTTTAAATAATTTAAAAAATATGACATTTACATATAATTAAAATTTAAAAGGGTAGAAAAGGTACAACATGACTATTTTTTAAACATATTGATTAGAATTTTTACATATACTGTATATTGAAAATGTATATTTTAAATTATGTAAATGTGAATTTTTTAATATTTGTATTTTAAAATATCATTTTTTAACAATATTTAAAATATTATGCTTAAAGTTCATATAACAAAAAAATTACAAACTATATACAAGATAATATTTAAAAATGTAAAATACAATTTTAAGATAAAAATTTTGCATAATTTATGCCTTCAAATGGACATCTTTGTACCTTCTCTACTTTGCTAAAATGCACCCTTATCGTAGGGTATATAAGGTACAAGGGTGTACCTTGAAGTTAATCGAAAATTTGTTAAACACCTAAAGGTACAGTTTTCCCACATTTTTTCTGTTTATAATAGATACCATACAGTATATTATATATTGCATTATTTAATATTATGATAATTATGTTCTGGTAATTATGTGCTATATTTGTTTATGGACAGATTGTAGAGTAAAGTCGGCTACGCCATCACAAGTCAGAAGAGAGTTGGCCAGTTTTGAGAGAGGATGCTGTCATCAGCACCATTTCGGTGGAAACGTGGTAAATCTCATGTTTATTTCCCATAATTTTCTTTGCTTCCACTTATCTTTTTCTATTTTTTTGCTGTCCTTTGACACCTGTTCCCTTCTCCCTTCCCTCTACAACTCTCTCCCCCCCCCCCCCCCCCCCCCCCCCCCCTTTTGTGCCATATGCTGTGACTCAATAACTCCCAGCATCCAGTTTGAGTGCACACACACACACACACACACGAGTACAGAACAAACACATCTCCTGGATCCTGAGCACCAAAAACTACACTCATCATTTATCAGCTAGCTAAATGCCTGCCCAAACCATTCCCCTCCCCAAAGCAGCCAGCAGGACGGGGAGGTGTGTGTGTGTGTGGGGGGGGGGTGCTGCGCTGGGTGAATTCAACTTTTGAGGGTTCAGCGCTTTCCCACTTTGGCGATTCATCTTTCCTCTCACCCAGGAAGTGCACACCCAGCAGGAGAGTGAGGTAATTACATCTCCACATGACACGCGCTTCATTACTGCCTGTGTGTCTCTCACCGCCTCTGATGTCGTTTAGAGATGGGGTACGCGGGGGGTACGGGGATGGAGCCTGGCTTTTTTAGTTTAACAGTAATGGCTGACTACACACGGTCTCTCGGTGGGTGAGGGTAATTTTTGTGTACTACTGAGTTAACTGCTGGAGTGTACTAAAAGAAAACTTGATGGACAAAGTACTACCAGGCCCATGTTGTGTCTGTGGAGTCTGTAATGAGTTTGTTTTACATTAATCTGTAATTTAGTGACTCTTTAAAATGATGCGTTATGTGTCTGTTGCATGGTATAATGGCTTTTTACAAAAATAATAACATTTTGAGATATAGGGCTTGTTTTATTTATATATATATATATATATATATATATATATATATATATACACACACACACACACACACAATTTACACACACATGATTTTAATGTTTTTGAAAATAACATTAAAATTATATAGTTTTTGAAAATTGATTTTTTTAAAATCAAATATACAAATATACTATTGTGACATTTAAAAAAAATTAATTTATTCCTGTGATCTAAGCTGAATTTTCAGCATCATTACTCCAGTCTTCAGCGTCACATGATCCTTCAGAAATCATTCTAATATGATGATTTGCTGCTCAAGAAACATTTCTGATTATTCTCAATGTTGAAAACAATTGTGCTGCTTAATATATATGTGGAACCTCTGATAAAAAAAAAAAAAATGATTCAGGATTCATTGATGATTAGAAAAATCAAAAGAACAGCATTTATTTGAAATAGAAACCTTTTGTAACATTATAAATGTCTTCTTAACTGTCACTTTTGATCAATTAAAGAGGCATCCTTGCTGAATAAAAGTATTAAATTCTTCAAATAATGTATTACTGATCCCAAACCTTTAAACAGTACTGTGTGTATATATATATATATCAGGGATGGGCAACTTCGGTCCTGGAGGGCCACTGTCCTACAGAGTTTAGCTTCAACCCTAATCAAACACACCTGAACAAGCTAATCAAGGCCCTCAGGATTACTAGAAAATTACAGGCAGGTGATTTTTTCAGGGTTGGAGCTAAACTCTGTAGGACAGTGGCCCTCCAGGACTGAAGTTGCCCATCCCTGATATATATATATATACAAATATATATAAACACAACTGTAAGTTGCACTGAGTAAACGCAGAAGTGCATTAAACACGCAGTACGATGAATTCATCAGAATTCAAGCAGGACTCATTGGCCGTCCCGAGACCAACAACAGAGCGAGGTCTTACATTCATAAGCTACTCTTCTGACTCCGTCTAGTAATCAAATAAAAACAGAAAGCAGGAAATCTAGCGACTGACCGATTGCATCTGACAGCCTGTCTCTTGGTGTGAGGTGTTTTAAGACTCTCATGCTTTTTCTGTGGTCAGACAGATACACACTCGTTCAATAGTCATTTTGATTCCAGTGATTTAGCTAATCACTCAGTATCAGTTGGTGTGATCGATCCCACCCCTCTCCCGCTGTCAGCCTCTCCTGGGGGTCAGGGAGTGATTGACAGCCATGTGAACCTGCAGGTGTCTGCAAAATGGACTATATCTTCAAGACAGTTGGCCTGAGTTATGACCACTTGCCTTACAACATTTTTAACCAAATATATACTCTGCCTTTACACTTATTATAGTCTCAATAACATTTCCTAACAGTTACTGAGACCATCAGTCACGTCCATGTCCCTGTTGCATGTAGGTTGAACTTCTGTTGGGTCAGAGCACCATCATGTAGTTTGTTGTGACAAAATACATTTAATTCATTTGTTATTTTATGCGGCAGCTTTTTCTTTATAAATATGTGAATCTGTTTCATGTCGCAACAACATTTGCTGGGTTACAAGACCATCAGTTCTGAAGAAATTGTGGGAGCAGGTGCGAAGGTGGTTGCCAGGGTGTTGCTATGCAGCCGCCAAGATGCTAAGTTCATTGCTATGCACTATGCAGTTGCTAGGGTGTTATTCCTTCAATGTAAGTCTGTGAGATTTTCTTGGGGTGTTTTGTTGTCCATTAGACATATTTTAAGTCTGATTGCTAAAAAAAATAAAACCACAATTGTGAGATTAAAATAAGAAATAAAGTTGCAGTTGTGATGTAAAGTCACATTGATAGATGTAATGTGTACGAGAATTAAAGTTGCAATCATGAGAAATAAAGATGAAATTATTCGAAATAAAGTCAATATTAAGATAGTCATAATTACAAGAAATTGCATCCTTAGGATGATCGATTTGTTATATTCCTCATTTGTTAGTCTCTGGATAAAACAGTTTGTTACATGAATAAATGTAAACGTACATGGTCACAATTACATTATTTTTTTCTCTGAAGATGAAACGTGTCTGTGCAAATCTGATGATTGTGTTTATTGGAACACTGTGTGTGTGTGTGTGTGTGTGTGTTTGTGCGTGTGTGTGTTGGAGCACTGGGTGTGTGTGTGTATGTGTTGGAGCACTGAGTGTGTATATGTTGGAGCACTCTGTGTGTGTTAGAGCACTGTGTGTGTGTGTGTGTGTGTGTGTATGTGTTGGAGCACTGAGTGTGTATATGTTGGAGCACTCTGTGTGTGTTAGAGCACTGTGTGTGTTTGTGTGTGTGTATGTGTTGGAGCACTGAGTGTGTATATGTTGGAGCACTGTGTGTGTGTGTGTGTGTGTGCACGTCTGTGTTAGAGCAGTGTGTGTGTGTCTGTGTTGGAGCAGCAGTTTGTGTGTGTGTGTATGTGTTGGAGCACTGAGTGTGTATATGTTGGAGCACTGTGTGTGTATGTGTGTGTGCGCGCGTGTGTGCGTGCGCGTCTGTGTTGGAGCAGTGTGTGTGTCTGTGTTGGAGCAGTTTGTGTGTGTGTGTGCGTGTGTGTGTTGGAGCACTGGGTGTGTCTGTGTGTGTATGTGTTGGAGCACTGAGTGTGTATATGTTGGAGCACTGTGTGTGTGTTAGAGCACTGTGTGTGTGTGCGTGTCTGTGTTGGAGCAGCATGTGTGTGTGCATGTCTGTGTTGGAGAAGTTTGTGTGTGTGTGTGTATGTGTGTTGGAGCACTGTCTGTGTGTGTGTGTGTATATGCTGGAGAACTGTGTTTTCGTGTCTGTGTTGGAGTAGTGTGTGTGTGCGTATGTTGGAGCACTGTGAGTGTGTGTATGTTGGAGCACTGTGTGTGTGTTCGAGCACTGTCTGTGTGTGTGTGTGTATATGTTGGAGCACTGTGTGTGTGTGTGCGTGTGCGTGTGCGTGTCTGTGTTGGAGCAGTGTGTGTGCGTATGTTGGAGCACTGTGAGTGTGCGTATGTTGGAGCACTGTGTGTGTGTTAGAGCACTGTCTGTGTGTGTGTGTGTGTATATGTTGGAGCACTGTGTGTGTGTGTGTGTGTGTGCGTGTCTGTGTTGGAGCACTGTGTGTGTGTTAGAGCACTGTCTGTGTGTGTGTGTGTGTGTGTGTATATGTTGGAGCACTGTGTGTGTGTGTGTGTGTGTGTGTGCGTGTCTGTGTGTGCGTGTGTGTGTTGGAGCAGTGTGTGTGAGTGTGTGTATGTTGGAGCACTGTGAGTGTGTGCGCGTGTGCGTGTGTGTGTTGGAGCACTGTGAGTGTGTGTGTTGGAGCACTGAGCTGTGGAATAGTTCTGTAAGTCAGTCCACCTCTCTGCTTTCAGATGTGACTGCTTGACAGTGCAGGTTTTCGAGGTGTGTTTTGCTGCCTGTCGTTGCTGTGGGCAACAGCAGTGACCCGAGCAGAGTGTGTGACGGAGCCTTACTGAGTTTGTGTTGAGTCTCATCAGACTTGGACCGCCTGGACTACAAGAACACACACACACACACACACACAAACTGACTCGCACACAAAATGTATTCATCTGACTGGTATTTACACTGTCGTTCCACCTGTCTATTTATCATTTGCTCTGTTTGTCCTTCCATCTGTCCGCCCGTCTGTCCACCGTCCATAAGGCCTATAAACCTTCAAACATGAATGCTTTTTAAAGTTTGTTTTTTTTAAATCTTCAAATATTTTAAACAAGGTTGCCAAGCTAGAATTCAAAGTTCGTCTTGACCTTAAAATTAGCTGTACAAATTTCAGTGCATTTTTAACTTAATTTCCTTATCAAATTTGAATTCTGCATTATTTTGTGTCATTGCTCGGTGGTTGCTTAAATCAACAGCGTCCTCAAGTCTCTATGATATTCTGGTCTTTACATGGCACGGGTCCCTCCTTCAATGTAAATCTGGAGGATTGTTTTATCCAGATGTCATAGCCATAATTAGCTCGATCTTCAACAAGCATCTGTGTTGCTGGCATATGATGTTCATATCACATGATGCCTCATATTTTCATACAGTAACACTTGAGTGATCTAAGAATGTTGCCATAACATTATATGGAGTGTGAGCAAAGTGTAAAACCTCTGCCGCTTTGTTTCTATTATAAAGTTAATGTGTTTCCATTTTAGGAACAATTACCTTATAAGGCCATCCATGTTTGACATCCATGTTTGACAAAATATTGCTATTATGATTTTTTATAGTCTCTTCACATAAACCGTGCTTGCCTTCAAACTTACTGTCCATCAAAACTAAAAAAAGTTCAAGCACTAACTCCTACACAACACTAAACAGTCTTGCCTCGATTTAACTTCAATCAAAATACAACATATCTAATGAGAAAATGTGGAAACTAAAGTTCAGCTTCCAGACCACCTTGACGTATCTGACGGTATTCTTTATCAAAGTATTGTTATGCGCTCTACCGTTCAAAAGTTTGGAGTTAATAATAATAATAATAATAATAATAATAATAATAATAATAATATTACAAAAGATTACCATTTCAAATAACTTAAAAAAACAAATGTATCACGGTTTCCACAAAAATATTAGGCAGCACAACAAGCATTGATAATAATAATAAGAAATGTTTGTTGAGCAACAAATCCTCATATTAGAATGATTTCTGAAGGATCATGTGACACTGAAGACTGGAGTAATGATGCTGAAAATTCAGCTTTGATCACACAGTAATATATTACATTTTAATATATATTCAAAAATAAAACGGTTCTTTTGAATTGTAATAATATTTCACAACATTTCAATTTTATTGTATTTTTAATCAAATAAATGCAGCTTTGGAGAGCAAAAGAAACTTCTTTCAAAAACATTAAAAAAATCTTACCAACCCTAAACTTTTGAACACTACTGTATATTTGTAAACTTTATCACATTAACTATTAGAAATATGGCACTGGGTACAACAGTTGCATAAAATAATCTCTAAATAGCTGTTTGAATATTATTGAACATTAATAAATAGCCTGTGCAGCCTAGATGATGTTAGCTGGGAAAAAAGTAGCTTGTTTTAGTTGCGTTCCATTTAATTTGGAAAGTTGGAATTTCCTTCTTGGAAAAGTACAATAGAATGCCAACCTCCAACTTGAGACTTCACGTTAAAGTCGACATGAAACTGAAGTTGCGATAGTCGTTTCTTGCCTGTGTTGTGATGTATATCTGAGTGAAACTGCTTCTCAAACAAGAACAAATGTAGAGCGAGTCTTTGTCCATCTGGAATTGATTTGATCTTTGGTTGGTTGTGGTTTGCTATTGGTGGATCTCATGTGAGTGACAGGTTGCCCCGCCCTCACGCCAGTAAACGCATCATCAGAGAAGAGAAGAGATGCTGCAAGAGGGAGGCGAAGTTATTTTGATTAAAGCTTATGAGGGCACATGAATTAAAAACAAATAATGATGTGCATGGATAAATCACGTATAATAGATACTGAAATATTCCATTAAAAACAAGACATGTCAATATTGATTTCATGGTGACTTTAAGATGCGGATGTATGGCGTCACCCAGGGAGATGTAGTTGATGATAAAAATTCACTCAAGCGAAAAAAATATATATTAATGAGTCAAAGTTACTTGGTACCTTTTGCTCAAGCAGCCAGAATGGACACTCATGCAAACCTGCATAAGTCACTGTTTATGATTAAACACTACCCACATACTGTACCTTCTCAAAAGCAGCCTCCCACAGTGCCAGCCTATCTCACACACACACACACACACACACACATACAGCACCTCTGCCCCCTCTCGCTCCCTAAAGAAAGCCAAACCTCCCATCTCCCCTGTCTTCCACAGAGAGAGAGAGAGAGAGAGAGAGAGAGAGAGCATCATGCAGCTGGGTTGCAGCAGTAATAAAGAAAGAGAATCAATAGGGCATGCAATGGAGCCAAGGTGCTGCCATTCATCATGCGTCCTCCCAAACTCCCATCATTCATCAAAGTCAATGAGCCAGCAAATAGGAAAATGACTATTTGTATCAAACACATCTGCACTCATCCACTGAGGTATTTCATTCCCATTAACTCCCATGGTAAAATACACTGAGGGTTTGTGTGCGAAGGAGGGAAGGGAGCGTTGTGTGTCTGTTTGTGTTTGCGCTCGTGTGTGTATACGCTGTTTGCACAGGTTGCTTGTTGCGAATTATCTGCCGAGGAACACTTTTATGGAGTGTGTGCGTGTGTTGTTTTTGAGGGACATTTTTACGTTCGACAACACCACCTCCTCCTCCTCCTCCCCCCAATCCCTATCCTAACCCCTATCATCATTTATGGGCTGTCATTGGAGGATTTTAGTGTACATCTTCATCTGCTTATTTCCTTCATCCGCCTCCCACTCTCTCTCTCTCTCTCACCCTCCATTCTCACTACAACCTTTATCTTTTTATTTTACCTTCTCATTTTTCCCTTTTCTTCCAAATACACACACTGTTCATTTATGACGGTGAGCCCTGTCTTTTATATATAAATCTCCCCCGGTGACACTAAGCGCGGGTTATATTATTCCAGGCTGCTTTTTTTTCTTTCTGATATGGTCGCTCTATAAATTCGGTGGTGCGAGGTAAAGATGAAGGTGGCTGATGGTTGGGATGCAAATGGCAGCGCTATCATCATTATGGTGTAATACCCCATGAAATGGCGGGGATCATTACTGCAAGCGCTTTATGGCCGGCGCTGAGTGGATGGGCCAACGCTGAGCGATATTTTATATGAGAGTCTGTATATGTGAGCTTTATCCTCCACTTTCAGGCTATTATTGAAGCGATGGTGTTTGCTTTGGTGGCTTGTCTCGAGTAGTGATCCGGACACATCATGAATATGACATGTTTTGATAGCACTTTATGATAACTGGCATTAATGCGTCATGAGGAAGCATTATATAATGCTAAACAGATGTAGTTGATGCGTATGGAAATGCATAATGTATTGTATTTAAAGAACTTTTAAGGCACCCTTTGTTTTTCTAACAAAATATTCAAAATATATATTTTTAAACCTTTAATAATATTAAAATGTTTCATATAGGCCCCTCTCTCTCTCTCTCTCTCTCTCTCTCTCTCTCTCTCTGTATATGTATATGTATGTATATGTATGTATGTATTTATGTGTGTGTGTGTGTGTGTGTGTATATATATATATATATATATATAGGCTATATATGTGTGTCTGTGTGTATATATTATACACACACACACTGTATGTTTGTGTGTGCTTTTTACAGTTTTTTGTATATAAATTTGATCAATTTATCACTATATTTCACATTATATATATGTGTGTGTGTGTGTGCAAGCTATATATGTATATATATAAAACTTTAAATAGGTCATTATTTAGAGTTTGAGCTTTGTGACAGTAAATTAATAAAATTTTAAGATATTGCTCATGTTTTTACATCAAGTAATTCATCTGTTAAGCATTAGGCCTACATAAGATCATTATTATTTCACATTATTATATCATATTAATCTAATATTAATATTTATTAATGTAATATTAATGTTTAATATTAACAGTAATATCTTAATGAAAATTATTATGTTCTACCTGTGTTGTTGGTTTTGTCTCTTTTTTGAATTATTGTTCTTTTTAATGAAGTGGATGAGCCGCACATTGCAGAGAAATCAGGAGGATAGAGGTTTACAGGAAATGTCAAGAGAAATTAATTTCACTGATAAATCAAAACGTGAGCTGCAGTCCTGTCACACGTCAAATGCTGCTGTGTGAGCAACAGCGTTAAACCATCATGAAGTTATGACGGCCCGTCAACATGTGTCTTTCACAGACACACTCACACACTTAATCACTGTTTCACAACAGCGGCGACAAGAGCAATAATAATAATAACAGTAATGCCTTCCATGTGATATTGAATATTATTTTGAACTAATTCATGCATTATCTCAAGTGCCATTACAGTTAGGATTTTTTCTGTTAGAGTTAATGGAAATCTTTTTATCGAGCGCAATCATTTGCATGTAATTTACATACTTATATTGGAAAGTTTGAAGTCACAGTGTTATTCCTTACAGATATCTGTCTATCTATCTATCTATCGTTCTATCTATCTATCTATCTATCTATCGTTCTATCTATCTATCTATCTATCTATCTATCTATCGTTCTATCTATCTATCTATCGTTCTATCTATCTATCTATCGTTCTATCTATCGTTCTATCTATCTATCTATCGTTCTATCTATCTATCTATCGTTCTATCTATCTATCTATCTATCGTTCTATCTATCGTTCTATCTGTCGATCTATCGTTCTATCTGTCGATCTATCGTTCTATCTATCTATCGTTCTATCTATCTATCTATCGTTCTATCTATCTATCTATCGTTCTATCTATCTATCTATCGTTCTATCTATCTATCGTTCTATCTGTCGTTCTATCTGTCGATCTATCTGTCGATCTATCTGTCGATCTATCTGTCGATCTATCGATCACCCCAAATCCAGAAAAGTAGGGACATTTTTTTTTAAATGTAATAAAATCAAGAATCTGTGATTTGTTAATTCTGTTTAACCTTTATTTAACTGACAAAAGTACAAAGAAAAACAAAATCCTCAAACTTTCAAACTCTTTTGAAACAGTCCACAATGAGCAGGAGAACTGGTAATAGGAGAGGGGATGGTGTTTGGGTATAAGAGGAGCATCCACAAAAGACTCAAAGATGGGTCATGGCTCACCCCTTAGTGCCAAATTTCATGAGAGAATTGTCAAACAATTCAAAAATCACATTTCTCAATGCAAGAGTGCAAAGTATTTAAGTCTTTCACCAACTTACACACATAATATTGTGAAAAGATTCAGGGAATCCAGAGAAATCTCAGGAAGAAAGGTAGGAAACATGATGTGACCTTCGATGGCATTGCATGAGAAACATGTTTAATACAGCCACATGTGCTCAAGAGTACTTTGGAGAACCGCTGTCACTTAACAGTCTGACGCTGCATCAAACAATGCCATTACAATCTCTGTCACGCAACAGAAAGCTATACATCTGTTCAGTGCAGAGACGCTGGCGAGTTCTCTGGACCTGAGCTCATCTCAGATGATCCAGAACTCAGTGGAAGTGTGTGCTGTGGTCAGATGAGTCCATGTTTCCGCTTGTTTTTGAGTTCTCAGTCCCAAAGTCATAAAGGACCATCCAGACAAACATCTGTCGTGGAATTGGGGTGCATCAGTGCAAACATGCTCGACTTGCATATGCATGAAGGTTCCATTGATGCGGAGGCGTATATTGGGATTGTACAGAGACATTTAACGGCATCAAGATGACATCTTTCCTGGGAAGCAAGACAATGCCAGGCCTCATCTGCACATGCTGAAACGCAGTGGTTTCGTAGACTACACTATAGAGTGGATGAGCCTGACTGCCTGCAGTCCAGATCTGTCTTGTTGAACATGTAGGACCCATCATGAAAAGGAGAATCAGACAACAGTGACCACAGACTGTTGAGCAGTGCTCTTGTGTCAAGTGAGATTAGGTAAAAATTACACTTGCAAAACTTCAACAATTAGTTTCCTCAATTCCCAAATGAATAAAAAGTGTAATTAAAAGAAAAGGTGACGTGACACAGTGGTAAACATCCCTCTGTCCCAACTTTTATTTGCGTGCGTTGCAGCCATCAAAATCTGTCCATCTGTCAGTCCGTCTTTTAATCTATCTATCTATCTATCTATCTATCTATCTATCTATCTATCTATCTATCTATCTATCTATCTATCTATCTATCTATCTTACATTGTTTGCTGCTAATCATGAAGCCGTATGCTCTCATCACTGAAGGACGGTTATGAACAACTAAGGGACCAGGGCTACTATTTTCCCCTCTCTCTCTCTCTCTCTCTCTCTCTCTCTCTCTCTCTCTCTCTCTCTCTCTCCCTCTCTCTCTCTCTCTCTCTCTCTCTCTCTCTCTCTCTCTCAGTCTCCTCTCCTCCTGCTCTTTTCTCCTCCTCTGTTCTTGGCTCTCTGCCCGCTCCACTGCAGTTCCTCCTCCGGGAGCAGCAGGCAAAGTCACTGGCTCTAGGAACAGACCTTTCAAATTCATAAAATTCATAGGATTTTTCACAAATGGGTGAACACAATTTTCTACCAATTTCCTCATTATGCAAATATGCAAAATATCGCATTTAGGCCAATTACGGTCCCACACTGTTCCAAATCCAGCAGTTCAAGCCATAATTGCAGAAACTATCAAATAATTACGCCCGCTAATTGGGAATATTTGTGACAGATAAAACAAATTCTCGCGCAAATTACATTTCATTCAAGGAACCACTGTGCGCCGCTGCATTTTTATCGAAGTCTAATTTATCTTACATAATGAACTGAACTGAGTACTTGTTATCGAATTTGAACAATTCATATGTCCCTAATGTGGAATGATGAAATAAATTAGAGAGAAATTTATACAATATTTTCCTGATCTAGGCCTACTTCGAGAGGCTCCCGCCGTTCAGAGGAAATCTTTCATTGCTATTACATTATGTGTCATGAATCGCAGCTCTAACTGTCGTGAAATGTGATGAAAGCTGATGGGATGTGTTTCCCTCTTTAGAGAGGCTCATCACAGCTCCCACAGCAGAGGCCGTGCCCAAAACACGTCCTGGGAAATGCCAATGAAATCAGGAGGACGGGGGATTAAACCTAAAACCAGACAAAATATTATTATTATTATTATTGTGGTAAGATTTTATTTTACAGTCATGTTCCCCATACATACTATGTACTTATTATATTACAATAACTGGGTAATAACTAAGTACTAACCCTAAACCTAACCGTAACCCATGTAGTTACCTTATATTACTCTGAGGTAAGTACACATACTGTAAAATAAAGTGCGACCAGTATTATTATTATTGTTATTATTTTTATTATTATTATAATACATATAGCCTGTTGTCCTGAAGTGCAGCAATAATGTTTTTGGCATATTTATATTTTTTGTTTACGAAAATAAACAAATTAATATATTGTCATTCATATAAGCATAAGATGTAAAATTATATAAAACATATAGCCTATTCTCTTGAAATGCAGCAAACAAAAAAAAATGTTCGGCATATTTATATTTTTGATAGTGATAGTGGTTGATTCATTGGTGGTTAATCTTTTTTTTACTAAAATATTCATATAGTATGCAATTCGTAAGAATAAGAATATTATCATCATTATTATCATTATTAATAAACACATAGCCTATTCTTCTGAAGTGCAGCAAAAAATATTTTAGGCATATTTAAAGTTTTACATCATAATAATGGATGAAGCATAAGTAACAGTGCATAATAAAAACAATTATTACAAAAAATATTAATGTATTATGTCATTCATATAAGAATAAGATTAATATTATTATTATTATTATTACATAACACATAGCCTATTCTCCTGAAGTGCAGCAAACAGAAAGTGTTTTAGGCATATTTATATTTTTTACATCATGATAGTGGATGATGCATAAGTAACTGTGCACATTAATATATCATGTTTATGAAAATATTCATACATTATGTATACATAAGAATAAGATTATTATTATTAAACACATAGGTTGATTCAACTTAGTGGTTGATTAATATAGTGCATATTAATATTTTTTACACACAAATTCATATATTATGTAATTTATATAAGAATAAGATTATTATTATCCTAAACAATAAAGATATTTTTAATAAAAAAATATTTAAATAATTTAATTTAAAAATACTTCTCTTTTGCCTCAGTGTCTTCATGTTACCTAAAGGTCAGGAAGGTCATCTGTGGAAAAGCGTGTTTATCTTGCTCACCTGTATGTGTGTGTGATTAGTGTAATCCGTGGAAATGGTCTCATCGCTGTAAACAAGCCGTGCGCGGAATGAGGGCGTCCATCCACGCGTGGCAGCGCTGCCTATTTGTCAAAAAATCCTCCATAAACAAATGGTGGGCCGGGCGGGATAGGTGATGTCTCCATTTTAAACTCGGAGGGCACGTGAAAGACCATCATTCAGAGGTGACTGTTTAACTCCATAAATCACAGTGATGAGGTTTGGGAACATCCTTTCACACACAATCTCTTCATTTGAAAATGGCGCGTTGAATTTGTCATGAGTGAAAGTCGGTATTTATGTGTGCAATTAAGAAAAGGGTTTGTTTTTGTCATTTTTACAAGGGAATGCTTGGAGATGGGGAGGTCCTCAGATATGTCTAATGTTTAATTCAATGCCATGGCCGCTAAGTATTTTTTAATTGACAAATTAGCGAGTTCTAATATACTGGAATTTAATCCTAATTAGTTAAGCGGCTGCTCAAGGTTTGAACATTGCACCATTTATTAAGAGGTCAATTTATTATTTGTTAAGAAGGCTTTATGAAATGAAAGGGCTATTTTTCAAACCGCTCCGCCCTTTAACCGTGTCATGCTGTTTGCTGTAGTCATTATGAATTCACTTTGATTTCAATTCCACAATAATATGGTCACTAATGGCTCTGATATTGACGCTAATTGTAAGAGTCAATATTGAGGCGCAGCGGGAAGCCTCAGTCGGGTCAGGCCTGCAATCCTACACACACTGATGACTTGTTTCTTTATTTGCATTTATTTCACCTCATTTTTAAATACCTGTAAATTGAGACAATTAAGTCTACATCTTTTCTTTTTCTTTTTCTTTTTTTTGTGAGAAAAAAACAACTGACAATTTAATCCAATTAACTCAACAAATAATGCTTTTATATTGCTAAATTAATGCGTTTACAAAGCTTTATCAGATCTGTTTTTTTTGTTTTGTTTTAATTGCATCATTTTTAATAGCAAGTATGTGAAACACATAATCTTGCTCTATGGGGACTATGAAAGTACAGTAGGTTCCAATTAAAACCTAAAATGCTTTTTGTATTGTAAACCGACCTTGAGCTCGTAGTAAGGTGCTATATAAAATAAATATTATTATTATTGTTATTATTATTATACAATCTTTTTCAAATTCCACAAAGGCCATTTTATTCATTTTTGTTTTATTGTCATTTTATTTTAGATTTATGGTAACACTTTACAATAAGGTCTCATTTGTTAACATTATTAATGTATTAACTAAAATGAACTATAAAAATGAGCAATACACATCATTTCTTAATCTTTGTTAATGTTAGTTAATAAAAATACTGCTGTTTATTGTTTGTTCATGTTAGTTCACAGTGGATTGACTAATGTTAACAAATACAACTTATTTTAATAATGTATATAATGTAGTAAATGTTGAAATTAACATGAACTAAGATTAATAAATGCTGTAGAAGTATTGATCATTGTTAGTTCATGTTAACTAAAGTAGTGAACTAATGAAACCTTATTGTAAAGTGTTACCATATTTATTTACTAAAATCTTTAAAGAACCATAAAGAATTTTAAGTGTGTTATATAGCAAAAAATGGCTGAAGAACCTTTTTTTTAGTTTAAAGCAAAAACATGCGTATGTTAACCAGTGCATATGTCTGGTCATATTTTGTGTTTACAGGTCTTTCTCTCTCTCTCTCTCTCTCTCTCTCTCTCTCTCACACAAACACATTTTAGGGCACCAGTCCCCGGTTCCCCGTCCCCCATCCGTACGCGACGTCCTTCGGCTCTTGCAGGCGCATCATGTGCCGCCGGAGCGGACAGATGAAGAAGAGGATATTAAGTGACTCTATCTAACATCCGCAGGACACAATGGCGGTGATTGATGGAGGACAAAGTAGGAACAGCAGGACGGAGGACGGGGAGGGGGGTGTCCGCTGGGGGTCTCTGTCGAGAGCCGTGTTTACTCACTGATGCTCTCCACAAGACAGCCATTGACACTCGGATGGATGAGTCCCGCGGAGCCAGAGGTTACCGGGGCTGGAATATAGAGCTCCTCCACGACACGCTCCCTTCACCTAATCTTCCGGCAAAATATTTATCATTATCAATTGGGGCCTGCTCTCTGACATTAGAATAGCACGTATGGATAAACCTCGGGAGGATTATCGATCCGCCCGACAGCAGCTCACACAGGCGGCCGTGAAAGACTTGGGGTCATACGGGACAATAAGAATAAAAGCCCGGTGTATCCAGCACTCCGCTCGGGTTTATTAAGTAAAATAATGAGCCAAATCACACCTCCGTGACATACACAGCCCACAATGCTTCTGGAGGAACCCAGCGCTGCACATTTACTTTTCTACACACTGATTTGATTTACACTAGACAGTCGAACATTTGGAATGATTCCAAGTTTTTAATGCTTTTGAAAGAAGAATTTTATGCTAACTTAGGCTGCATTTATTTGATCAAAAATACAGTCATATTTAAAAATATTTTTACAATTTTAAATATCTGTTTTCTATTTGAATATATTTTAAAATGTCGTTTTTTTTTCCTGTGGCGCAAAGCTGAATTTTCAGCATCATTCCTCCAGTCTTCAGTGTCACATGATCCTTCAGAAATCATTCTAATATGATGATTTGCTGCTCAACAAACATTTCTGATTATTATCAGTGTTGAAAGCAGTTGTGCTGCTTAATATTTTTTGTGGAAACTGATACACTATCATTCAAAAGTAAAAAAATTGATCAAAAGTGACAGTAAAGACATTAATAATGTTATGAAAAATGTATATTTCAAAATAAATGCTGTTTTTTTTTTTAAATACGTTTTATTCATCAAAGAATCCTAAAGGCCAGGATATCCCAAAAATATAAAGTGACAAAAAAAAATTCTACACTGATACAGTAATAATAATAAGAATTATATTATAATTGAGCACAAATAATAATTGATAATAGCTGAGCAGCAAATCAGTAATGGCTGCTTAAAATTTAGCTTTGCATCACAGGAAAAAATGTAATTATAAAATATATTCAAATAGAAAACAGTTCTTGTGTAATAATATTTCTATATAAAACTGTAATAATATTTCAAAATATTACTGTTTTACTGTATTTTTGATCAAATAAATACAGCCTTGGTGAGCATAGTCGTCTTCTAATTTCAATTATTCCAAAATGTTTGTATATCATCAGCTCATTAAAGTCTTCTATACTTCTATACCTGAACTGACTGTCAGATAACACAAAGTAAGGTTAGTGGATGGAGGGTAAAACATTTGAAGAGGATATTTCATGTGTTCTCCGCATGACTGAAACAGATGTAAAACCTAAATTCACATTGTGCACTGTGTATTTTGTCTCCTGTAGACCCGGCCTGGGTGGAATTGAGAAGATGGCAGGTCGATATTAGAAATGTCTGTTATGTATCTGTCATATTTCCAACTTTATTCCTTCTGAAGTGGAGAGAGAGAGAGAGAGCGCTCGGGATGAATGGCAGCAGGTGCCAGCGGCTTCTCGCCTCCCGAGCGCTAATTGACCGACAGCGTTCATACACACATTCTCACTAATTTTACATTTGCTATTCCAGTGGGGTAACCAGGCACGTCTCAAGAAATACATAGTATTCGCTCTCACCGTGCAGGCCGTTGAGGATCTTTAAAAAAAGAGAACGAAATTAGCAGCTTTGTTTGATAATAAGGCCTCTAACACACACACACACACACAAACACACACGAAAGAAAATTCCCTTGACTTTTTCAGAATTTGTAAATGTAAGAATTGCAACAAAGAAATCATGTGTTGATGTTTCAATGACAGGAATCTGTGATACTATTGTGGGAACTGGGGAGAATTATATATATATATATATATATATATATAATTTTTTTTTTTTATTTGTTTATTTATTTATTTTTGCTGTTGTTTTGCACTTCAATTTTTAGTTAATATTTCCATAAATCTACAGACTTCAGAAATCTACAACTGTGCAAATTAGTTTCAAGTTCAAAAAGGCATCTGATTCTGTAACTCAAATTACTTGTAAAAAAGGGTTACACTCTATTTTAAGGTGTCATTGTTACAGTGTAATTATATATTTAAATACTGAGTAATATTAATTAACTACATGTACTTACTATAGGGTTAGGATTAGGATTTGGTTGAGGGTTAGTTGCATGTAATTATGCATAATTTACTGTTATTACTATGGTAAGTACATGTAACATATGTAACAAGGACACTGTAAAATAAAGTTTCATTTTTTAACATTTTAAAAACATTTATTAAAACTTACATGTTTAGAAAAATGATTATGCTATCCCCATCCACATTCCCTCCCATCTCCATTTTAATGTAAGCATTTTAATAGATAATAATAATAAAGTTTAAAACACACATAAAAATACATAAAACTTCATTGGCTTAGGCACTGTCCCATTTTGTTAAATTTTATGGGTCCAACAGAAGTAATTGGGGAAAATGGGGAAATAAGTGGTGTTACAACACTTGCATGTGCTCAGTCTTTGTTGTGTTTTTTTTCATTGTAGATGATATATATAGTGATATTCCCCCGCTTTCACAGACAAGGCTTATAGTCCAAGACTAAAATGCATGTGTGAGCTGTTTTTACTGAAAGCAACTTGCACTGATACATCTTAAAATATGTCAGTGCCATTGTTTTGTCTCAAGATTCACACCAGTAAAGTTTTTTTTCCAAGGCACGTTTATAAAAGCTACTTAGATTGAACTAAGGCCTAATCCTGGCTTAATCTAAACCCGGTCCGTGAAACCAGCCAACAATATATCAAATTAAACAAAAACCTGCTGATTCAGATGATGCCAAATCTGTCATTTAACATATCAAATCAAATTATAATCTAAAACTTAAATTACTTACTTTTTTGTCTTATAAATTATGCAGAGACTTCTACTGTCACTTTAGGATGGTGGAGGTTATGAGTGTTCACAACACTCCCAAGGAAAGGAAAAAAAACCTAGCATAACATAGCTATATCTTTGGGTAAGTTTTCATCATCCTCAGCTCTTATTATTAGTGGAGTACCTCAGGGTTCCATACTGGGCCCATTTATTTTTAACTTGTATGCTTCCACTTGGGAGTATTGCCGTTAAAAGCTGGCATTCCATTCAACCTTTGCTGGACTGTCTTGAGGACATAAAACGGTGGTTGTCAAATAACTTTCTCCAACTAAAAAGACAAAACTGAAATAATTATCTTTGGTCCCCCGAAATTGAGAGGTGGTCTTATCAATGAACTTGTTAATTATTTCCTATTCAGTTTAGTCTCGGGTAAGAAAACCTGGTGTCATTCTGGACTCCGGTATTTTGCTTAACCAAGCAAATTAATTCTGTTAAAAATAGTTTTGTTTTTTTTAACCAATTATGAATTATTTCTAAACTTAAAACATCTTTGTCTTTTCAAGATTTGGGGGAGGTTATTTCTTCAGTTGAATTACTTCATGTCGAGACTATTGTAATTCCCTTTACTTTGGCCTTCTGATGGCTTAAAATAAAACTGCAAGGCTGTTGATTAGGGCAAAGAAATATGACTGTCACCCCAATTTTAGCCCGGCTCCATTGGCTTCCAGTCCGTTTTAGGATCCAGTTTAGATTTTGTTGTTGATTTTAAAGCTCTTAATGGCTCCATCTTATATTAAAGATCTTCGTATATCCCCTATACATAGGCCTTTAAGATTTTCTTGCAAAGCATTATTGAATGTCCTATAAAAACGAAGGGTGATAGAGTCTTTGGTTGCCTCCACTAGCTTATGAAATCAGCTGCCACGCATCCGCCTTACACCTCCCAAAATTATATAGGCTGAAAATGTATCTTTACTCCCAGGCATTTTAAGTATTCTTTGTATTGTTTTATATTTTTGTATTGTATTGTACTCTTAATTATGTTCAGCACTTTGGCTTTGTTGTTTTTAAATGTTCTATTTAAATAAAATGTACTTACTAGCAATTAACATGGCATGACAAATTCCCACAATGAGTACTTTTTTGTCAAACAAACATGAAATTCATGGCAAAAGCCTTCAGGAGAAGAAAGAGAGAGAGAGAGAGAGAGAGAGAGAGCCAGTGGAGGTGTTCAGAAACAGATGCACATCACTGCTTTGTTTTACGTGGGCTAGTCAGTAAATGAATTAGCCACTATTGGGTTTATGTGATCAAATATACTGTCTGGTATGACAGACATTCTTCATGCTTTTGAACATTGATTTACATTATTAAATGTTTAATTGAATATTAGAAAGGGGGGCCTTTGTTGAAGGCAAGTGCAGTTTAGACACACACGCACACACACTGCTTTTGAAAACTCCAAAGTCATCCAGTTTGCTCTAATCACCACAATTAGTCCTGAATTATCACCGGACTCTGACAGACGTTCCTTGTAACTCTCTTTTATTTCCAGGCAGCGCTAATCAGCCGCTCTCATTACTGACGCTGATTAAACTGCAAATTAGCCAGCAGTGGCCCCGTTCAGCCTCCCCGCGACTCGCTCAATATCAATTAGGCCCAGCAGCTTGTCTGCGGCTCTCTGGGCGCTTCCAAATGCTTGATAGTGCCACTTATTAGTTTGGAAAACTAGGAAAATACCAATAATCAACGAGTCAGAGAAAGAGGGAGAGGGGAAGAAAGAAAAACGGCTCTTTTTTTAAAGTTTTATTTCAGCTCGGGGGCCGGTTTTAGGAGGCCCGGCCGATAATAACGGCTGTCACGTCAGACCGGAGCGCGGGTGGCCCCTTATCAGGGTGTCAGCAGGGAAGAAAAATGTATTAGACAAGGTAATATCTAGGCTTTTTGAAGTCACTTTTAGATATAATGAATCGCATTAAGGCGTGACAAATCTGAAATCCTACATCATTAGGTCGTTCCGGTAGCAGTGAGAATGAATAAGTATTTTTTCTCTCCTTCTAACCTCCTGGAACAGGAGTTAATGACAGTTTATTTTATTTATTTATTTCATTAAAGTCAAATCATCTAATAAGCCTGCCATAATTTCCTCTGGTCCCTTGTAGAAAGTGTCCAAGCAATAAAAGCAAACATAAAATGGTGGGAATTCAGAAGCCCGATGGTTTAGTTTCTCATTAAGCACGGTAATTTGTGAATGAATGGCGTATAAGCTGGAATCGCAGTAAATGATTATTGCAGTAAACAATATCAATGGCGAGCGTACGGCTCAATCGCAGGCAGCACTTTGGAGCTTTGTGGACATTTTCAGTGCATTGGATTGCGGTTTAATCACCATTCCCTTCTGATCAAAGAGTCTGAAAACCATTTTGGCGCTTTGCCAGTCAATAATATCTGCTATCTAGACTAAATCTACTAAAAAAAGTGACAATGTGCAGTTGTATCTCAAGAAGCTATTTGACCTTTGACCCGGTGTAACCTATTGCAGATTGATTCTTTCATACTAAATACTATTTTTGACTGAATAAAACCAGTTAATTTAGATGTTACCATGAATCATATTTGAAAAATGGTGTGCATATATTTAGATAGAATGCAGATATGTCTGATTTGCATAACATCGATATTCCGTGACTAAACATCACTGTTATTTTCATGTTTATTACCACAAAGCTGCTTTGAAACATCGGTTTCATGTAAAGCACTATATGAATAAAATGACATTCGATGGTTTTTAAATATAGCATAAAATATAATGGCTAATAAAACCAAGCTATAACCACCTCTGACCATATGTGTAACAATATGTGTTTGCATTGATCAATTCCTTAATCCACATTTGATTAAACCCTAGAATAGAATAGAATAGAATAGAATAGAATAGAATAGAATAGAATAGATCAGCATTTTGTTGGTGGTGAACTTGTATACGTATATGTAGCCATATGTGATAGTGTGACAGTGCATAGTGTGTATATAGCCTACATGTGTAGTCCTTAATAAATTGATAAATTATACACGCACATAATTTATTAATTATGGTAGAAATTGCGAATTCAATTGGACCGGAGGCCAGTGCAAGGGTGTTTTGTCCTGATGGTATCCAGCTCTTTTACTACACCCGACCCTTTTTATGATCAATAACCATAAATGAGTCGATTTAGCGATATGATCATGAATCACGCGCGTCTCAATCTTCACCGGACAGTCCTGCTTCGCGTGCAGTCTTTAGGTTACCCGAGTGACGGAGGACCGGCATCTCAGCTCGTGGGCTCCGGTGGTGATGACATTCATCATTCCCGGCGCGTTGTCTGCAGTTTGACAACTCCTGACACGTGTGACATATCTCACTTTACCTGCTCCAGTCGAAAACATTACCTCCGGCAATCGAGGTGTCTATGATGTCCACTCTGCTTCCAGTGGCTGTGAGGAGTAGATCACACGGAGACCTCCACAGTCCACAGTCCCGGGCACACCACTGACCAAAGCAACAGCAAGAAGATCATTTATTATTTTTGAAAATAGTCTGTTATATATTATTTTTTAAGCCTATAACCCACATAGCCTACATAATTAAGACAGTTGTAGGCCAATAATATAATGTATGCCGTAATTAACAGGTCTGTTTGCATATAGGTCAGTTAAATGTTTAATTATTACAGTTAACAGTTACAACTATTAATAATAGCAACATGATTTAGGCTAATATGAAAATAACAGATTGAGTAATAACCAGTAGCAGAAAAAAAGGCATTATACCCTGTAATACTGTGGTAGCCTACCTTTAAATATTCCATGGTACTAACTTCATAAACTGTGATATTTGCATATTTTGCCTGTACCATTGTACAATTAAAAAATAATGATATAACAATGATACCCCTACATCTACTTTTAATGTAGTATTTAAATATTTTTAATCACCTTTTGTATTTACATGTTATTATTAAATGAACTAAAAAATAAATAACGGAACAAATACATTTCCTTTTTTTTCTTCTTGATCTTTGAACTGCTGTCACATGCGCTGGTTTGTCTACGCATGCGCGCACTAGTTTCTGCTGTGTGTTGGTGTGTGTCACTGTGCTATCAGGCTAATCTCAGCTGCGCGCTTTTCTCATTACTATCTAAGTACTAACATATTTATCCCCGTTTCTTTCCGTTTTTACTATTTCAAACAACACGGACAATGGCGGATCCAAGAATACGACAAATAAAAATCAAGACCGGTGTGGTTAAACGGTAAGAAGGCGGAATAATCAGATTTCTTTTATGTGCGACGTCAAGGCCGCAGGTTCACCGCGCCACTCTACAGGCGTACGCGGCAGAAGAGAGGCCTCTGCGGCAGAGGCTGTAAATATAGCCCGGTGCTCGGACAGGTGTTATAGCATTGTCCAGATGTCAAGTTCCATTCTCCGGTCACTTTAGATGCAGTGAAAGCTACGAATAATGTGCATTTCATAAGAGTTTTTGTTAGGTATTTGTTAGTTTGTATGTGACTGTTATGAGGCCAATAGACTAAAGCATAAGTAAATAAGTTAGTCAGAATTCAAAATGAGGTATTGAATGATGAATTTGAGGCTGTGTTAATGTCAAGTGTAATAGACATTTCTGTCCCTTATCAAGCAGGCATGTGTGTTTATCTAGACTATAATTAAAGAAAACTGTCCGTTATGCTATTTGATATTGCTAACTATTATATTATTTTAATTGACAGCATTTTGTTTGTTTATATATATAACGTTATATATATATATATATATATATACACATACATATAAATTAATAATATATATTATATAAATTATAATTCTAATAATAAATAAATTTATCTAGACTATAATTAAAGAAAACTGTCCGTTATGCTACTTGATATTGCTAACTATTATATTATTTTAATTTACAGCATTTTTTATATATATATATATATATATATATATATATATATATACACATACATATAAATTAATAATATATATTATATAAATTATAATTATAATAATAAATAAATTTATCTAGACTATAATTAAAGAAAACTGTCCGTTATGCTACTTGATATTGCTAACTATTATATTATTTTAATTTACAGCATTTTGTTTTATATATATATATATTTTACAGGCCTATATATATATATATATATATATATATATATATATATATATATATATATATATATATATATAGATACACACACACACACAGACACACACATACATACATATAAATGAATAATATATATTATATAAATTATATTTTTTAGATAATAGGCTATATTATATATATTTTTGAATATTTTTTCATGTTAAATTAAAGAAATTATGTAATAAAATATAAAAATACATGCAATATATATATATATATATATATATATATGTATGTATATATATGTGTGTGTGAAAGAGAGAGAGAGACAGAAAGAGACAGACATTTTTACTTTATTTTTGAAGTTAACATGAAAACTACAAACTTCATAGCATCAGATATGACCTTTGACCTGCATATGATCACATTGACATGGCTTATTTATACAGTCCTCAAGACCAGAAGAGTCTAACATTCACTTAACAAATGTTAGACTCGTATTAAAGTTGGTCATTTGTGTTCTGCGAGTGTCTCATCCTCTCTTCATCCCCTCCCTTTCTTTGCTCTTCCCTGCAATCCCCTCCTGACTGCTGTTTGCATTGATTGACCAGATGAGGGCCTGATTGAGATGGGCCTGTTTGATAGGGCTGGTAATGGAAGTGTGCGAATGATTCTCAGTGGGATTGAGAAAGTGAGAGGGATAGGAAACAACTCGCACACCATGCCAACACAGGAGACAACATCGTAATGAGCCGCGCCGCGATAAGAACCGAACGTTTGGCCTGTCAAACTCTGCTGATGTTCACATGAGGGACCAATCACGTCTTGGTGTCTGAGTTCATTTATGCTGAATTTGCTTATTGCATCGGCACCGTTGGTGTCAATTGATGGTTTTATGATGGAACATTCCTGCTGTTAGGCCCAGCGATGGCAGACACATCGTTCGTGTCTCCGAGACATGTTTCTTCTGGATTTCCCATCTGTTTTTGGCTCTCGGTGTGGACGGTCCAGCCTTTGTATCGATTAGAGCGGTGCGAGTTGCTTTGTTTTCTTTCAGCTGGGTCTTTAGGTCCTATAGATTTCTCTCAGATTTCTCTCCCCATGTGAGCGCAGGCCTCTCTGGTTCACTCAGACCGGGGCTTCTCAGCTCCAGGTCAGATAATTGATTTTGTCCACCTTTGAACGCTGTATTGCTGAATTGCATTTCTTCATTTGTCAGAGCTGTGAGGTGTGGGCTTCTTGATGGTCTCCTGGTTTACTCATTTCAAGTCAGTTTGTATGTTTGCTCCAAGCTTGGCCTCTATGTAACTTTGTTTTTCAATAAGCTCTGATATATAGAAAGCATTATTGCTGATTATAGGCTCAATATAGGACAGACTGAATATCAGTTTTGATGTTGAAATACATTGTCCCATCCATTTGTGTGTAAACAGCGGCTCCTTGGACCATATAGTGAATATGGAGCATTTACTTTGTTTTAGTGACCGACTTCTGACAAAATTGCAGAATTCCAAAACTAAATCATGGTGCTTGCAACGACAAGGTCATGGGTTCGATTCTCAGGGAATGCAAGAACTGATCAAATGCATATTTTAAATGCAATGTATGTCACTTTGAAGGAAAAAAAGTGTCTAACAAATCCTTAAGTTAAAACTGTAAATGTGCATTATCCATTGACAAGGCTGTCGAAAGATTTTAGGAACGGGGCAACATTAAAAATCTCAAAATGGCCAAAAATCAGCCATTTGACTGTTTTGGCCAAAATATAGTGTGTTGGGCAATATTTGCACTTTAAAAAATAAATAAAATTTACAGTAATTTTTAAACACAGGACTTAAACTGTTGCTGTATCCGCATGCTAACGGAGAGTTGCTTGACGACCCTGGCTGCAAAATACATTTGCTGCTGCCAGGGTGTGTCTAGATTTCTAGGCCAGCCAAAGTGAGCATTTTGAGAGAAATTTGTGTGAATTTGTCCATTCAAGCGCAAAGAGAGGTGAGAGAGAAGACGTATAGCTTTCTGTGCGCCCACAAAACTTCTCACACAGCGCTCGCGGGTTCACTTTCATGTCGTCTTGCGCTTGAATTGTTAATTTGGCAAGGCTTGAAAACGCGAGCAACTGATAAACTGATCGGATGTCCCCGATCGGGACACTGACAGTTCCTTCAACTGTCCAGAACGTCTTTCGCACCTGCATCCGCCATGCTAAGCATTGAAGAAATGACTGGGTTCCCGCTGTAACATCGTGCAAGGTAAATAAGAGGATGACGTCTAGTGGAGAAGACTAGTAATATGATTAACATCAATTAGATATGTTCAATGTTTGCAGAAAATAGATCGGTGTACGGACAATGTATGGAAAATAGATCGATTCGTGTTTTTTGAGAATCGATACCAATTCGACTTAATTTAAAAAAAAAACTATTTATCAAAAAATAGGGGTATTATTGTGGTTATCAGTACGTTCAGGTAGATTATTAACACTAACAGTGTTGTAATGTGCTGGTCATCTTTTCCACCAATGACAGCTGTTCTTGTAAGGTGTGGTGATGCAGGGCTATGAAGAGTTATCCTGAGGCCTTGGGTGTTTCTCAAAACCAAGAATGCAAAGAACGGACTTGTGTTCTTGGGGAGAACGCTCTTGCTAGTTGTTCTTGGAAGAATGAACTCACAAGGTGACGAGCACACAGAACGCTGCTGACAGTTTGAGACGATGTGTTCTTGCTGGTATTGCGCAATAATACCCCCGCACAGACGCCGTCTGCAGTACCCAAAATAACGAGAATTATTGACGATAACAGCCAGGCTTTATCGCCTAAGCCTACCCTCAGCTCAAGGGATTACTATACAACTGTACACTATGTAATGTATATTCATAACAATAAAGCTACCTACGCTGGAGATTCTCACTTCCGAAAACGTTTGAGCGCATTTTCGATTCGCCATAAATTTTCGAAAAATGCCAATATTTGAAATCTACACAGTTGATTTCTCGCATCAAATGTTCTCAGAAGTGAATTTAGTGATGAAATAGCGTACGAAATTGTAGAAAAACGACTTGCTGTATTGACCTCTCGTTCCTCGAATGCCGAAATGAATGCTGGGATATTTCTGCCGTCAAGTTCACACAAGTTACCAACCTATGCATCCTCGGTAAAATGGGCGTGTCAAGAACACTTCCGGGATTTTTAACCGTTCTTGCCAAAATGCAAACTTGTGTATTGGGACAGTACTTGGGCAGCGACTGATGACGTTTCACAAGTCCACAAGAACGCAAGTACAGACAAGAACGCATATTGAGAAACGGCCCTTGTCCAGATTAATGTTTTCATTTGAAAACGCATCTTTCTCTCCCAGACAGCAACATAGTGTCGGCCCACATCTGAGCCCTGTGGAATCCACGTGTACCAGATGTGGGCCGGATCTGGGCCGACAGTATGTTGCTGTCTGGGCTCTCAGACCAAACATATAATGGTGAGTGAGTGCGACCTGTATGCATCAGTGAATGGTGAGATGTTTCGCTAAATAAAACGATCCTGCCAGAAGAATTGCGTGATAACTTTATCACGTCTTGTTCCGTCTGTATGATCTCAGTAAGCCTTTATGAGGGTTTACGCATGCGCAGTAAGGTGAATTTTGCAACGTTTCAGTGTGGACGAGAAACTTTTGGAAAACGCTAGTGTGGATTGAGAGCGTTTTGAAACGAAAACGCCGGATTAATGTAAACGTACCATAAGGTGAAGTGTCAATGCTATAAGACCTAGTGCTGTACTACACGTGGATGCTTGTAATGTCAGTTAATTACCACCCTCAGGTCAAGCCCCTCTCGTTCGGCTACATCCCACGTTTTAAAAAGCCTCAAGGGTGTTCCTGAAATGCCCTTTCAAGTGGTCAGGATTTCATGCCAAATGTTGCTATCACAGTAGGATTCTCTTCTCAGCCACATTCTGAAGCATTTAGGACAATTTTTTTTATAAAACATCCACTTTTCACCATTTTACTACCAATATATTCATCCGATGAATGGCGTTGGTCTGAACGAACTGCCAGCCGATTTTGCATCTCGCCGTCTTCTCCGTCTTCCGCCGTCCCTTTACTACCCTTCACTTGCCGTTTTCTTTTTTCTTTTCTTCTTCTTTTTGGTGATGTATTCCAGTCGGTGTTTTCTGGCCTAGCTCAGCGGATGCACTTAATAAAATGACAGGCGTAATTTGCTTTTGTCACCGGGTCTCGCCGCCGACCCGCCGCCTCAAAAATACAGTATTAGAGGGGAGAGAATGTGTGTGTCGAGTCTAATTCTTTTCTCTATTTTCCAGAGAGATGCTTTTTCCATTAAGCTGAAGGAAGCAGCCCTGGCAGCCCCATTTACAGCTGCCCAGCTCCGCCCCTGCTATAAGCAGCTCGCACATCACCCTGCAGATACAAGAAATTAACATCAGCATGACACTTTTTCATTAGCCTGTCCCTCACTTTTATTAGAATTATGCTACACCCCGATCTTTCCACCCCTCCGGCTTCCTCGCTGGTTGCACCCCCATTCCTTCTCCCGTGGTCTAATTTTTTGTGTACGTGTCAGAGAAAGCCTTACCTTGAGCATATGTGAAGAATTGCACCAGAACGTCGTGATTGAAGCCTGTTAAAACCGGCGTAATTGACGTAAAATATGACATATTGTCGCAGGCGGAGACGACTCTTATGGCACGTGGCCTGGGCTGGCAGTATGTTTTATTAATGGAGAAGCATCTCGTGCTCTCTCTCTTTTTCTCGCTGTCTAACACACACACACACACACAGCTGATTTTATGAAAAATGAATTCCGCAACGCCATGTCGTCCCGACAAGCGAGCAGGCCGCAGACGGAAAGCAGCTATTAGCTAGAATCATTATCAATAGTGATATTTTCAAACTCCATTACGGCAATCAGGCCGTGAATTTATTCAGTGCGTTTAGTTCATTTGGCCATAATTGATAAATAATCAAAATTTATCAATGTATTCGCACTGCGTTTTCACTAACAATCAAGCAAAAGTGGCCCATTTGCCACCTGACTTAGTCCAAATTAGGGACTAAATTGATGATCAATTAATCCTAGTAGGGGCAGTACAGTGTCTTTGTGAGTGTGTGCGAGCGAGAGGGAGACAGATGCGGTTAAAAGACAGATTAGCGTAGCGATCAGGATGTAGCTGGTGCAGTTTAGCACTGTGGCTAACAAGCACACAGCTTTTCTGAGACTGACAGTAGATAATCATTAAGGAAGAGAGAATTGGGAGGTAGGAAATGCTGGAAGTAGAGGCTGTTTACAGGAGAATCAGAATCAGAAGTTTATTAATGCCTTGATGTTTTTTTTGTCTGTGTTGTACCAGTGTATGTTGCTTTAAAGTTAACAGTGCAAACTAGTGATTTATATAGACTCGAGAGGATGATTGAAATCTTTTATCATGCTAGGAGGTGTTTTCTGACACGGTAGCGGTATATATCACAGCATAGTATACACGTTGATCTTTTTTTTTTTGGTGCAACTTGATAAAACCACTGGCTTTGGGTTGATAGAACTGCTAGTTTCTCCTTAGTGAGTTTTGTTAGTAAGTACACTACTAAAAATTTGGGCTTGGTACGATTTTTTTTAAAGTCTCTTCTGCTCCCCAAGGCTGCATTTATTTGATCAAAAATACAGTGAAAACAATAATATTGTGAAATATTATTACAATTTAAAATAACTGTTTTCTGTTTGAATATATTTTAAAATGTAATTACTGTGATGCAAAGCTGAATTTTCAGCATCATTACTCCAGTCTTCAGTGTCACGTGATCCTTTAGAAATCATTTTAATATGCTGATCATTTCTGATCAATTTGATGTATCCTTGCTTATTAAAAGTATTAATTTTTAAAAAAAAAAAAAAATCTTACGGACCCCAAATGTTTGCACAGTAGTGTTTTTGTTCAATTTCAGCAATATTTTCTACATCTCAGTTGTCATCTTTGTTGTATTATGTATATTTTTCAACCTAATTAAAAACATACCTGCATGATTGTTTATATTTGTGTAAAGTCACAGATGCAACAACAAAAAAAGATAGATTAGTAATGTGAAACTTTAGAAGTGCATTAGAAGTTGGTCCTCTGGTTTTGGGCCCATGTAAGAGGCTTATTTGAATTTTGGGAGATCTGCAAGTTAGCTAGTTGTTTGACTTTGTGGCGGTACATTCCTGACAACATCGGTTGGACAAATAAGTATTGAATTTGAGTAAAACTCACCCCTTGCTATCCATTCTCATTCTTGTTCTCTCTCTCTCTCTCTCTCTCTCTCTCTCTCTCTCTCTCTCTCTCTCTCTCTCTCTCTCTCTTTCAGTTTGGCCAAAGAGGAGGTGTTGTACATAAAGGAGGCAAAGCAGCAGGAAGAGAAGATTGAGCGTCTCAAGGCGGAGGCAGGAGACGAGTATGTGATCAAGAAACAGGTAAGAAGAATAATCCACCTTAAACAACACACAACCTGATGAGACTCACTCATTCAGAGGACGTTAAAAGTACTAGGTTAAGGGGACCAGAACTGAGGAAATTCAATGTTTTGTAAAACTCCCGTCAGGAACATAATTGTTTATTTTTAATTAAAATATAACATTTCATTGTGCATCATAAGAGGTTTGCTGGTCTCTTTTTTTTTTTTTTTTCCTTTCTTTTTTTCTTTGGTGGCTTAATGTGAGAAATATTCCACACGTCAACAACGAAGAAAATGTAGGCATCCTAGATAAACTGTTTATTATGTTACCAGTTACCATCCAACTGGCCAATAATACAAAATCAAATTTCGTCACATTTAGCGCTTGGCAAGAGTTAATTTTGCACCCGGGATGTAGAAAATTCCCCCGACTGTAAAGAGAAGAATTCGTCAGACTGAGTATCTGAGCGCTGGTACTAGTTGGTTGTTCTGCCTTAAAAGAAGCTGCTTTGGTAACGGTTAACGAGACAGAGCTGATTCAGTGTGGCAGCGCTGTGCGTGAGGTCAGGGTTAGTTTTAATGTGCTGATGCAAAATTAATGACGTTATGTTACTTTAGAGGAGTTTTGTAATTAACAACACATGCTGCTAATTTAGAGGATCTCAAGGAGTAGTGGACCATGTTCTCTCTCTCTATCTCTCTCTCTCTCTCTCTCTCTCTCTCTCTCTCTCTCTCTCTCTCTCTCCTCATTCTTTTCTTCACCTTCTCTCTGGAGTGAATGCATATACAGCTCTGTTTTAAAGGGAGAGATCACACAAAAATGACGATCATGTCATGATTAGTTCATCTTCATATCTGATGACCGAGTGCACATGTGTTAGACATTGAGTGTGGGGCCTTCAGCAGCTGATCAATAACTTGGAAAAACTCATTGAGTTTTTACATTGTTTTGTAGCGGATGTTTTATGTGAAATAATTCTTCTGTTTTTGTAATAGAATAAAGCTAGTAAAATCTCTTCAATGCCTTAAACAGGTTGAGGTGTTGCAAGAGGCAAGAATGATGATCCCAGACTGCCATCGCCGTTTAGCTATGGCCCACGCTGACCTACAACAACTGTTGGTGAGAATATCACACACACACACACACACACACACACCCACATGTAGTGTTTTCATGTTTTATGGGGACTTTCCATAGACATAATGATTTTTATACTGTACAAACTGTATATTCTATTATCTTACACTAACCCTATCCCTAAACCTACCCATCACAGAAAACTTTCTGCAATTTCACATTTTCAAAAAAACATCACTTTTTTGATTTATAAGCCATTTTCCTCATGGGGACCAAAATTTGTCCCCATAATGTAGGCTTTACACACACACACACACACACACACACACACACTGAAAACCAACAAAAAACACTTACTTGTATAGTCAAGTCAAGTCACATTTATTTATATAGCGCTTTTTACAATACAGACTTCAATTTTACAATGTTTCAAAGCAGCTTTACAGAGATAACAGGAAAATAATGCAAAAAAGTTTGTATCCAGAAGAAAATAGTGTCACATTTAAAAAAAAAGTTATTAATTTAGTTGATATATATATATATATATATATATATATATATATATATATATATATATATATATATATATATATATATATATATATATATATATATATATATAATATTAAATGTTAAATTTAATGTCCCCAACTAAGCAAGCCAAGCCAATGGCATCAAAGGTGGAAAAAGGCGACAGTGGCAAGGAACCAAAACTCCATCAGGTGGCAGAATGGAGAAAAAAACCTTGGGAGAACCCAGGCTCAGTTGAGGGGGGCCAGTTCTCCTCTGGCCAATGAACGAACAGTGCATGATTATGATTCAGATAGCATTATAGGTCAGAAGTCAGATTGGTTTGGAACAATCAGAATATTATCCAGTTATATATACCATTTTAAACATTTTCGAGCTAAAGCTAAAAAATATCAATTTTGGTCGATTTTGAGGTTTTCACAAAAATTGGTTCATTAAGCCCTCGTCTAGCGATCCCAATGCTCCAAATAGCAATCAAACATTAAAAGTATCTTTATTTGTGCATTTTCTGAGAGGAGTACCTTTGCTTTGTCCATGAAAAATGCTGTTTTTCTCCGCTCGCTTCTCTCACTTCCCCTCAGCACAAGTTTGGTATCGTTATAAAGCACAGTATTCCAACTTATTCCAATATTATAGCGAATTCTCGATGGCGTGAGTCCTAACCAATGAAATGTGATTTTCAAACTCATGATCTAAACAAAACGATCTTACTCGTGCTGACTGACAGATTCGCCCAAAGACGCCTTTCAGACAGCGCACAATCCCGATGCACACAACTACAGTATTTCAAAATATCTGTCTTGGCGAGTATTCACGCAAACATCTGTTATGTCTTAAATAAACGTTTGGTTAACTGTTGGGGAAAATCATCTGATGTGTAACATTATATTACATCCGTGCGGTACAGTTGGTATATAGGCTGTCTGTTAAATAAAATGTTTAAATAAATAAATGTTAATCAAACAATTGTGGTATCATGGGGAAAAAAAAGTTGAATATATATTTTTCCTATATATATTTGGTAGTGCCAAATTTGGTGTTATTACCAGGGATTTGAAGGGATGGTTGCTAGGTCAATTTGTTTTGGAACCGAACTCGATTTTTCTCTAAATTGACTTTGCAAACAATTTTTTGTCTGATTCCAACAAATCGTACATCATTTTGAAGGTTTGTTAATAACAAATAACTCATGTTTGAAAATGTTCTCAATGTGACTCATTTTTCCAGCACGGGTCACAGTTTGTCTTCTCGCATTGCTAGCCCTGAAAATGGTTAGCTATAAAAAGAAGTCATAACTATTATTAGTAATAATTATAATAATCAATATTGTCTAGAAAAGGTAATCATAGACTGATAATTGTGAGAACGGGAGGACATTACATGTGTCCAGGCATCTCACAGGTGTTAGGATCAGTGCTAAGCACAGGGCATCGTGACGTGTGTGAGATGTGTACGGGGAGACCGTGCCATCCGCTTCCTGTGTGTTGACGCTTAGGGGAAATAGAGGATTACAGGGATCACATTAATGAACAGAAAACAGGGAAATGAAATGGAAATCTGTGATCGCACAGGTGTATTTCAAAGAGCTCATTGCAACGGCTCCTATTTGTGTGTGCTTCAATAAAAATGCTTTTCAAACCCTCTACTTTTTGTGTCAGCATAAAACTTTGTCAGGTGCACCAGCTCACTGAGGATACACACACACACACACAGTCCTGTGCTGCACTCATTTCAGTTCATTAGTAATGTTGTCACGGCAATGGCCTCCATAGAAACCGTCGTCGATCGATTAGCATTGATATGACCTACTCCTCTCACTGCCTCCATTACATTTTCACACTGTTACGTGTGTGAGTGTGTTTGTCTGAGGTGGTTGTGTGTGTGGTTATCTGACAGGTTCACTGAGTGGATTAGCTGTATTTGGGGATGCAGTTAGTCTCTCTCATTGTGTTACTGTGATCTGATTTACTCACTCCCACTCTTTCAGCCTCTCTGTAGACTTGCATGTATTTTAGGTTATTTTAAGGCTGTTAAAAACGTTCTCCCCACCGTTTCACAGACAACTAGTCTGAGACTAAAATACATGTTTGAGCTGTTTTAACTGAAAGCAACTTGCACTGACATATCTTAAGGCCTAATCCTGGCTTAATGTAAACCCTGTCTGAAACCAGGCCATAATATTTCATATACAAATTATGTAGTTCATCAAGAAATCTGAGGTTTGGTTTATATTATTTTAATATGAATCATAATTTATTTTATTATTTGAAAATGTCAGTATTTTTGGATAAGAAATTAATGTGTGAGACGTAAGGTACAATTATGATCAGTTCATTAAATTCTGTATCCAGTGCTTTGAATTTATTGTAAATTTCTAGAGTTGTAAGATGCATAAATTTCTTCATATTATTTGTTCATTTATTCGTATTCATTTGTAATTAACAAAATATGACTCCCATTCATGAAGAAACTCCAGATTAAGTCCAGATAGTGACTTTAAAACATTTGTGTTATCAGGAAACAGAAGAGGAACTGGCTGAAGCGGAGGAGTTCAAGGAGGCCAGAACAGTTTTAGAGTCAGTCAAGCTGGAAGGATGATGGACACAGAGGAACAAACACACACAGACGCTGACGTACACTGACATCCCGACTGTCCATTCCATTTCTCCTGAAGGCCATGTGTTTACTGGTTGCTTATGTTTGCATTTCATCGATTTTTGTATTGATTACTTAATTTAATAACACTGTTTCCCCCCAGGCCTTCTGTGATCAAGTATACACAATCATAAAATAAAGTTTCTTTTTATTATTTCAAACCATTCCCGTTTCATCATTGATTATAGAATTAGCTAATATTGAAGCTCTGTATCTCCAGTCTATTACTGTGTTTTACCTTTATAGATTATAGCTTCACCTGCTGGGAAAGGAAAAATGGTGACACGTCTTTGATTAATGTAAGCCTTTCGCGTTTATTCCTGCTGCAGGTGTGTGTTGTTTAAGACTTAATAAGAATACACAAAGCAGGCCTTGAGTTATCAAATAAGATGCCATATGTTTCCCTTCTCATAGGGCTGCAGTAATGAATGCAGAATGTGAACCTGATGGACAGGCTTTTGCTTTTCCCGCATGCGGAGGGAGACAGGTATAGCAGGAAAAACTAATGTATGATGAGGACATATTTCCAGCTCTCCTGAAAGGACACTGACCTCCGCTGGCCAGATTCTCTCATGCAAGCACCAGACTCTTGAGCTGCACATGCTTTGACCTATTAGCTGGAGTAACATGGAGTGCATAAATATATTTTTGCAGTGCAACATAATTAGATGATTTGAATTCTGGGTGTATTTTGTGTAGGCTATGAATATTTGATAATGGAGGGCCAGTTTCTGATCCTTTGGGAGAGATTGCATCAAGCATATCCTTGTCTCAGATATTGCAATCTGCATTATCCTGAAGAAAAAACCCTTTCTGGACGGAAAAGGTCTTCAGTCTATGTAGATATGTTCTTTATAATAACTTAATAGTTCAATGATTTTATTTGAAACACTCAAGTCAAACTTAAACATGTATTAATGTCATCGCATTAGAAAACAAAATGTCAAACCAGGTGACTTTATTTTTAAGAAAGCTGGCGTAATCACAGTTTTAAAGCAAACCATTTCGGAATAAGAATTTAATGTTTTAATAAAATGATAGATATAGCCTATTGTAAGGACACTTCGTGATTGTCAAAAGTTAGTGAAACATCAGTTGTGTGAACTAAAGCTGATTGATCCACTGAAAAAAAATCGTGATTTTTTTTTTTAATCTCTATTTTTTTTTTTTTTTTTTTTAATGCCACTTTTAAAAAAAAACTATGTTTTGTAGTATGTTATCCTATGACATGTATGACGTCATTTTTGGGGTGTGGTTAAAATACTTTATGGGATCATAGGCCTATATCTAAAAATGAAAAGATAACTTGAAATACCATTTTTTTTTTTTTTTTTTTGTGGCTGTTTGTTTGAAGATGCCTCAAAAGAACAATTAAGGTCCCTCAAGCAAACTACAGTCATTCGATATTCTGCAATAACTTATTTTGTAAGTTCTTATTTTGTAAATATTTCTCTTGTGTGGCAATCTGAAGAACACGTTTTTCTTTTTTTGTCATATTTGCAGATATCCTACAAGGAATATCTATTTCTACAGGCATTTCCCAGTAAGGTTGCACTATTGTGATTAGGATTAGTTCCTTTTCAAGTGGTGTTTCTTCACTGACATAAATAATTGAATAGGTTTCAGGTTCATCCCAGAATCGCATTTCCTAAGTCTGTATAGTTCCGCCTAATTCGGTGTGTTTTAAAATGTTTTAGTTTTTATTGTTTTTTTTTTGTGTGTGTGTGTGTGTGTTTTTTTTTTTTTTACGCCGAAGGAGTAGATGAATTCGGGTTCCATTTGGCTTGGTCTTCATTCTACAGATTTCGATAATTATCGGGTTCACCCCGAAGCCTCATTATAGCGCTAATGAGGCGCCGCCACTCCGTGACACCCAACCGCTCCATCTCGTTAAGGAAATCGCTCTTCAATGCTGATTATTTTATTTGGAGCCATAATTATATTTCTTTCGGATAAATCACGGTCTAATCGAGTCCGTTCGGAGGGCAGCGCCTCTAATTGAAGCATGAGATGCGGCGGCGGGCGCGCGCTACCTGAGCCTGCTCGCGCGACCGGAGGAACCGAGCACCTGATGGATGTGGGGGTGTGCGGGGGGGTTCTTCATCACCCCTCCTCCTCCTCCAGCTAAAACACAACAACTTATTACCTTTAATCCCCCCGACTGTCACCGCATCACCTGCACGAAACAAGAATCTAATTTGTTAAACTGGCATTTCTGCAGATGGACGATCGATTTTCTCTTTAGAATTCTCTAATTGAGTGAATATAGACGCCCCGTGAATCACATTCCGGCGTGGAACTGCATGAGCGGAGAATGCCGCATCTGTAAGGGTGTGGTGGAGCAGGTTTTGCCTATTGTGTGGACCGAATGTGCCCACAAGGACAGACTTGAAATCGCGAAGTAAATACATTTTTAATAAAAAAATCTAAAAATGCAGAAACATTTGTATGAGCTAAATCAGTAGGCTATATATAACATGAGTCCCCATGATGATGGATAAGAGACAAACATACATTTTAGTTGCGCGTCATTGGGAGTAAAATAGCTAAAAATGTATTCATAAATAGGCTTTATTACACGAAACTTCCTTTTGTGGACGTCCTCGGATGGAAAAGTGGTTTAAAAATATTTCCCACAAAACTGCATAATAGTAAATTATTGTTGTTGTTGTTACTGAAACTATATTTTATGGCTGAATAAATCATTATCTATATTATTGATATTAGAATTTAATAATAGGCTCAAAGGGAAGGTGTGTGTGTGTCTGTCTTTCTTTATTGGTGCACATAAAAACTTTTCTTCATATGCACCACTTAATTTTTAATGCGACAAGTTGACTGCGAATTGGGTGATTTTATATTTTATCATAAATAAAGTTGGCCTAAATCATTCCTTTATTATAATTTAATAATTCTTAGTTATAATGTTTTTTAATATCATTATTTTTTTATTATTATAAAATTGTTTGCTTATATGTGCAAATGGTCGAGTAGGCTAATTGATTATTAGTCTGTAATGTTGTCCTCAAATTGACACCTAACGAGTTTCTTTCTATGTGTTGGTGTAGAAGGAAAATGATGTGTGGAAATGTGTAAAGCATGTCAGTGGACCTTGTGGGACAGATGTGATGGTGGATATGAAGGCCATAAGATGGTGACAGTCTAACAAAAGCCTCGTTGAAAATCACTCCACAATGAGGAGTGAGGGAGCAGAATCCTCTCAGCTCCAGACCGCGTTCAGAATTACATTTGTTTTTCTTGTGATTTTATTAAAAGTCACTCCTCATCTCCAGAGCGCGTGAAAATGTCTACTTTCCACTCAGATGCGCCGCATTAACTTGCAGGGCGCGAGTTTGTTTGTTTGTCTATTTTTATTTATATGCAGTGTAAGATTGATGCGAGCTTGTTAACGCTATCTGGTGGGAGAGAGAGATGCAACTCAGCTTTGCTTCTGAATCACCTCCCAAATTACCCTCTCTCTCTCTCTCTCTCTCTCTCTCTGTCTCTCTCTCTCTCTCTCTCTCTCTCTCTCTCTCTCTCTCTCTCTCTCTCTCTCTCTCCCCAACAGCCCCCCCCCCCACACACACACAGACAATATCATCCATGCATAACTTTTGTAATTCCTGTGAGCAAAGGACTAATAAAGTAGTTTATAATATGAATAAATATTATACATTTATTATTATTATAAATATATATTTTATAATAATGTATTGTTTTTTAAGTTATAAAAATGATTGCTGTTGTAACCGTTAAATGTGTTTGTTTTAACTTTACACTGATTTATCAATCCCAACATGTGCCAACTGTTTTGTGAGTCTTTGAATTTATTATAAAATGTTATAGTTTTTAATGCATCAAATCAGATTTGAAGGGGACACAGAATTTGTACACACAACACTCCAATTTGTATTTTGTTGGTTTAACTTAAAGTAACATGATTGCCTTAAAATGTTGAGTTCGTTGAAATTAAAAATTTTAGTTAATACAATAAAGGAGATTGGTTTAATCAACAGAAACTCAAAATATTATGTTATCTGAACCACATAAATTATTGATTTGATTTGACAAAAGAAAAAATGTTGTGATAAAACATGAATATATTATTTTTTTTAACAGTGTGGAATTACTTTTAATTATTTGGATAAAAAACAACTATAAGGAGCTCTGTCTGTTGGCCTTATTTCTGATTTCTGATGTAATTATTAATATTATTAGTGGTGGTGGTTTTATATTACATATTTACATTATTTGTAGTGTTTTGTGTGCATACAAATCATAATAACAATTTAAATGTATATTATTAGTGTACACATAATAAATATAAAATAGTATTAATATAGATGTGTATTATATCAGTGTGCTCGTCTGCTAGCTTATGGCTTTTTGTTCGATAGGTTTTTATAGTGTTGATTCTTGAACTTTAGTTGTAATCGCCACCTTTAGCTGCAGCTCAGAGGACCTAGAGACTTTTTTTTTTTTTTTTTTTTTCATTACTGGTGAGGTCAGGAAACAGTTGTGTATCCCCCTCAAATGCATTTAATAAAATGTTTTGCTTCGCTTCGCGTTTCACAAATAAAGCTTGAAATCCCCTTGCTGGCTCCAGGCCGGGTATTGGTGTACAGAAATTCAATCTGTACATTTTACGAGGTAAACAGACGGAATGAATTGCATTAGAGCAAGCCAATGTGTTTTCAGCCAGACAGTTTTCAGCCCTTGCTCTGTTTGTGTGCAACAATCTAAAACTTATTTATTAGGGAAAAAAACACTTGATCCGAGGCACAAAACCCCTCTTACAGCCGAATAAAGACAAAACCAAGCAATATGGGAATTTTAATTGAGGGTCTCAGCTTGCACACTATATGTGTGTTTATATTTTATGAAGTTCAGGCAGCCCTTCATTCACTCGTAAGCATCGTTAGGCGTCTGTCGCACTTTTAGTCGGTTAAATATGACCGTGCTTCTCCAGAAGAGTGATTCACTTCTGTTTGTACAGCTATAAAAGGTTCGAGCCATTGAAAAGTCGTAAAATGAAGCGCGCTATCAATCACGCGGCAACTGTGTTTCGGGCCAAACAATGTAATGATTTCAAATGATCGTTATTGTTGAGGTAATGCATTTGTTTGGTTTTGTCTTGCTATGATACGCGAGGAAAAATACACATGTGAGCAGCGATGACAAAAGTGTTAGTTCATGCATGCGCATCATTTTAGATATCTTAAACATACTCTTAAAAATAAAGGTTCCACTTAGAACCAGAAATGATCCGTAAACGAATAATTTAAACTTGACGTTTTTAATCTCCAAAGAACCATATATAAACAACTCAAGCTGGCACTTGAAAATAATGGTCCTTTGAATAGAAGAATTGAGGAACCTTTATTTTTTAAGGATGTAGAATTAAAATTATTACAACTCCAACAGGATCAAATAACAGAACCGTGTTCGATTTATATTTACGTCTCTGGTATAAAGCCATATCCACATCCCAATTAAAAAAAAAAAAAAAAGAAGCCCCGTACAAAGAACAGTCTATTTCCTGGACAAAAGGAAAGTGTGAGATGAACACAAACCCGAGATCTTCCATTACTCGCCCGGTGCCTCGTTCGCCTTCTCTGACATTTCGGATATCAAAACGCAGCGCAAGAACAATTGTTTCCAAATTGAATCCGCACTCTCTTCCTTTCCTCATTTTCAGCGAGGCATATACATTTCCCCGGCGAGTCAAGAGTCGCGTCTGACCCGGCGACTGGAGGCGCGCACTCTTGTTCTTAACACCAGATTGGTGGCTTGTCAAAAAAAAAAAAAAAAAAAGAGTCGAAAGTTTCTCGCTCGGACGCGTCCTTTGTGCGCAGTGAAAAGACACTATTCACTCTTGCAAATAAAAGAGTAGCCTTCCTCAAACCATCCCACTGACATCTGCTTAGAGCCTGCTTGCACTGGTTGTCCGATATTTTTCATCGGTTCCATGTGTGACAAAAGCTATTGTGTTAATTGGAGTAAATGCATGTTCGTTTATTGGTTAAACGGGCTGCTCTGGCAGTTGAGTGTTCTTTGCATGAAATAAATCAAGTTAATTTGGGGCAATTGGATGAAAAATCAATGCAACGAATACAATTTGTCAGCGTAGAGTGTTTAAAGTCTAAATGTATCTATTTTGGTGCGAAAGTCCTCGCACTCCCCCCTTTCCCTTCGTGGGGGTATCCCTGTTTCTGGAAGCACATTTCTGACTTTGACTTTCCACCGAATTATGCACCTAATTTGCTCACATATCATTTACTCCAAGTTCCTCCCGCCGTGACAGTCGGGCCTAAACACTACTAAATCAGCCCTAATTTATACTGATCCCGCTAATAATCGTAATAAAAAGCTTATAGATTTGGCACTAATTACATAAAAGCCTAATGATGTTGAAAATTACCCTGGTTTGAGATATATGGCTAATCTAAACTTTGTTGTTGGCTGCCCCGGGCTACTAGAAACATTAGAAGAGGTTCACTTCGTCTCCAAAAGGCGCGAGTTGGACATGCCACGACACGAAGGCCTTTTTTTTTCCACGAGGAAACGTGAAATTATCACTTACGATTAAATGACAAAAGTGTAAAATCTCAGGGCTGCAAAATTAAAGAATAACCTTATAATTAAAACGCGACGGGGTCATTTGGAAACCTGCTCGTTTTTTATATATATATATATATGTATTTTTAATCTAACATGAGCGCATAAAAACCAAGCAAATGAGTTCATATAATAAAGAGAGCATGGTTTAATCGTTTAGTCCAGTAATAAACTTTGGGAAGCCATTACTAAACCATATGGATTTGATAAGGATGACACGTTTATATAACAATAGTTTAATTCGATGTTTCTCCTCAAATAATCAGGGGCCCCTCAATGATTCTGGCATCACGCTCAATTAAACCAATTCTGAGGGAATGAGGGAGTTTCTCCAAGAGCTTTCTGAAAGAGGTCATTTTAAAGGTTATAATTTGGGAGTCGGGATCAAAAACGAGGAGAGATGAACTTGGGAGGGCAGCGAGAGAGGCTTCGCGCATCTGACACTGCAGGCTTCAACGCTGATTGGCTCTTATTTGAAGGAGCTCATGGGTTCATTCAACTATTAAGCGCCTCCCAGTTCCTCTAAAGGACATTATAATGCAAGGAACCTCCTTTTTAACCACAAACCGAATTTGCTTTCATTTAGGCCATATATATTTTTTAAATAGTTTAAAGTCATAGAGATTTTTTTGGGAAAGCATTTCGCCCTGGAGCGGTGCGCGATGCTTTCGCACGCCGACCTGCTGGATGCTCGCCTCGGTGAGTTATCAACGCCAAACTCCGGTCTGCAACTCTACTGTAAGCTGGAGGACTCTTTTCATCTAAATCAAGCAGTGAAAATTGACAATTTGTCTCTTATTTTATCTTAATTCGATTTAAGCGAGCTAATTCATTGGAGAAGTAATCATTATTATTATATTACGCAGTAATTTGATTTAGTCGTTTTCCAAGATATTGAGGAGATTTAAATGGAATTAGTTATTTTAAAAGATGTCATTCTGCTGTGTTGTTGTTCTGAGCTAGTCTTAACATATTTTTACCATTATTTGCACGTTATGTATGTAATGCTAGTTTCAATTGGTAGATGCATAAGAATAATGCTTGCTTGTGACTGTCAAGAAAAATGATATTCTGCACTAACACTTCTTTCTTTTTCAGCAATGTTTGGTGTTAGTTTTGAGCTCACTCGGTGTTGTCCAATTCTCTGTTTCAGGGATGAAGGATGCCGCGGCCGAGCTTCTGGGTCACAGGGAGGCATTGAAATGCAGGCTGGGCGGCGGCGGGACTGACTCGGGACACCCCGGAGAACTTGCCCCGGTCTCCGATGCAGTGGAAGGGGCCACCCTTCTTCCCGGAGACGATATCAACAGTGCTGGATCCAATCCGTCGGGTGTAGCGGTGAACAGTAAGGAACAGGAGAAGCAACAGCAGCAGCAACAGAACCCCAGCCAGTCCGGCGGGCAGCAGAGTCAGAGTCAGAAACAGAAACGGCACCGGACTCGCTTTACTCCGGCTCAGCTTAACGAGCTGGAACGCAGCTTCGCCAAAACCCACTATCCGGACATCTTCATGCGGGAGGAGCTCGCGCTCCGGATCGGCTTGACGGAATCACGCGTGCAGGTGAGTGGAGAAGATCATCACAGGTTTCGGATTGTTGTATTCATATGATTATCGTTGTTGAATCGACAGTAACATTGTATTAACTCTGTAAAATATATTTATCAGATATTTCAATACAACAGAGAAGGTGTTATTGTAAGCTACCTGCAATTATTATGTTTGAAATGGAAAAAAAAGGGAAAAAAAGACAAATCTAAAGCAAGATATATTCGAGAGAAAAAAAATAGTGATTTTGGTCGAGTTTTTATTTTTTTAAACCATTTTAGTCTGATTATATTTATTATAAATGGCATATACCAAGTATCGTCTATCGTGGACATCATAATGCATGCTAAATATTTATCATATATGTTATTCAAATACTAATATTATATTCTTAAAAATAAAGGCTAGAGTCCTACAAACAGCAGGAAATGATAACGCGTTGTAACTTATTTCCAAAAATGCAGCCTTTGAAATTTTTTTTTTGATATTTTTATATGTATTTTATATAATTTCTCTATATTAAATTTTAAATATAGAGTAATGAGAATTTGCATTTCTGTTTGTCTACACGATGAGCCGAGATTTAAAGTTTGTCGACAGAACTTGCAAAAAACAATTAGCTTACATGAAAATAACCGTGTAAAATTGTTATAAAACACCCTTCAAATCTCCGAATGAGCTTTATCATCAAGATGAATGCATTAAAAAAATTAAAAAGGAACTGTCGTATTGATATTAAGCGTAAATATATATGTTTTAAATGCGACAGTAGTATGTCCTCTTTATTTCTTTTTTTGTCTTATCAATAGTAGCATATTTTCTCTTTTTATTTTATATTTTAAAATAAACATTATTTTAAACAAAATAAAAACACAAACATTATTTTAATCCCAATCACACGAGTATCCACTTATGATTATGAATCGTGTTTATCACATCCACAGCCCAAAATACCACAATCATAAAGGTTTAAATTATTGTTGTTTTTGTATTATAAAAATTAATATTGCTGTTACATATTACGAGGCCTATTTGTATTTGATTCAGATTACGTTTCTATATCAACATTTCCTTGGCTTTTGAATGTGAACCCATTTAAAACATGCGGCGATTCTCATTATTTTGTCGTTCGGGTCGTTTTCCTTTTACAATACCATTATTGTTATCGCAGCCATCGGAGCAGACCGATATCTTAATCACTTTGATAAGATTATGACTCGTGCTGCTCCTGTGATTGGTGGTCAGTCGCAAATGCAGCGGTAAATGAACCCGCGAGATAAATGTAAGAATCAACGAGCGCGCGCGGCATTCCTGCGCTCTCTCTTTCTCTCTCTCTCTCTCTGATGTACAGAGGCTCATTATATATGTATAGCTTTTCAAGTTGATAGTGCAATAAAATCAAGACCATTATTATCAACCAATTTCAGAATTATTTATAACTTAACAGGCTTATTAAGCTCAATGCGTAAGACTGTTCTGCGTAAAATAATAATCATCATAATTAGCAGGCCTGAGCTCGGATGCAACTATTTTACTTGCATAAAAAATAAATGAGTGCCACTATGACCGCGCGGTGATCTTCCGTAAGCACATCTGAAACAGCACACTAGGTTTGTTTTGCGGTCTCGTGAAATAGGTCTGTCAGCGTGCACGTCTTAATGGCCTGCGCGCGGATGCTGCTCTGTCTTTTTTTAATGGTATGAGAAATTGCATTTTCTTTTATCCTCTGAAGTGTAATGCATTTGAGTCCGGATTTCACGGCTGGCTGCGTGGAGTGGGATTCGGGGGATCTAATATGAACCCCTTCACATTTTTTTCTTCCCCTTTCGTTGGGTCAGAATCTGCTCGTTAATCATTGTGAGCGCGCATGAGATCTCTATAAACCCGAAGGACCTCGGGAAATAAACACCGTGTGAGCCATTTGCCGTGGGCCTTTTTACGCACCGGTATTTTAAAATCGAGCACATAATAATGGAGAGTCTAAATATTATGATTCCTTATCGTTTCGGTCAGCATTTATAGCGCAATTTTGTAATGTCGAGACGTTTATCAAGCAGAGAAGCAAAAGACAAACAAACAAACAAAAATGTTAATAAAAATAAGTCATTTTTCGCTATATTTTTTTCTTCATTTTGATATTACTAATAACATACAAACAAATAAACTATTGCATACGTGCCATAAGAATGCAAAATAATCATATTTTTTTTAGTGTGTTTTTTTAGAATTCTTTAAAACAATTCGTTTTATTTTATGCGTTTTATTCTCTATATTTTTAAGAACTCAAAAGCCAAAACATTGCTATTAAGTAATCTACAATGCGACATTATAATGACTTTTGGTTCTTGTTTTAAACACACACACACACACACACACATCTTGTGTTTTAAGATGTATTGTCTGATTTTATAGTGAACATAAGGATGAATTTGTCTTTTTGTTACTGTATATTCTTATCACAGTCACACAATTTCTCATTGGGAGATCTTGGAGGCCATGTTAAATGGATGTATTGTTAAACTTGCTTATTAAATGCATTTCTAATGGAATGTAAGCAGCGTTTTGAGAGCTTTTTTTCTCTCTCTCTCTTCCTGCAGGTTTGGTTTCAGAACCGACGCGCCAAATGGAAGAAGCGCAAGAAGACCACGAACGTGTTCCGCGCTCCGGGCACTTTGCTGCCCAATCACCACCACGGCCTACCGCAGTTCCCCTCCGCCGCGGCGGCCGCGGCAGCCATGGGCGACAGCCTGTGCTCTTTTCACGCTAATGACACCCGCTGGGCGGCGGCTGGGATGCCGGGAGTCTCACAGCTGCAGTTACCAACTTCCCTAGGCCGACAACAAGCCATGGCACAGTCTCTATCCCAGTGCAGCCTTGGCGCGGGACCGCCGCACAACTCCATGAGCTTGTCCAACATGTCCTCCAATGGTTCCGGTCTCCAGTCCCACCTCTACCAACCCACCTTCCCCGGTATGGTGCCCGCGTCGCTCTCTAGCCCCAACAATGTGACCGGCTCGCCTCAGCTGTGTAGCTCCCCGGACTCTGACGTCTGGAGAGGAACGAGCATCGCGTCCCTGCGCCGCAAAGCGCTCGAGCACACAGTGTCCATGAGTTTCACCTAATATTTTGACGTGCTGTTCACCCCCTGTTTCTCGTCCACCCTTCATTTCTGGCTAAGTGACGCACAAGGAAGTGTACGGATACGACTGTCCTCTAGTAAACACACCACACATGAACTGTGCGCTCCTGATGGAAATAAAACCTAAAGCGTCATAGGCTGAAAAAAAAGCATATTTATTTATTTTATTTATTTTTATTAGCACTTTCTTTTTGCAAATGTAACTGTGCGCAAATGTCTTCTCCCTGGACAGAAAACAATCTGCACTTTTGCAATGTATTTATTTGCATTTGATCTCAGAGAAACAAGCCGAGCGACGGTGCACTCGTTTTTAGTATTATTCTTATTATCATCCTTATTATTGTTATTATGGGAGAAACTCGTTTAAATTTTAAGACGGTGGAGGAAAGAAAGGAAAATATCTCCAAAAGAATTAAGAAACTTGACTGCATGTGTCGACCAAGGTAAACAACATCATCATCAACAACAACAACAACAACAACAACAACAACGGGGAAATGTCATTTAAAAGAAAAGTATGACTTTGTTATATGCTGTTATATAGGATGTTTTGTGTAGATAAAGCATTCTTAACCTGTTCCCATTCGGTCAGTTTGTGATATGTTCTAAGTTAATGTATGTGCTTATACCAATATAAATTTCTTAAATGTTTGATCTTCTTCTTAACGGCTGTTTTGTTTCCTGAACATGTTTATAACGATTGAATGTAAATTAACGAATAAAATCATTTTCAATATGTCATTATTGACAGCTCGCATCTTCTGTTGTTCTTGGGGACACTGTGGGGGAAAACAGATCTTGTTTGTGAAGCGTTTGTTTGTTTAGGATTGGGTAAAACTTAATACACATTAATACTGTATTAGCTGCTTACCCGACCTAATGCACTTTCAAATTAGTTAGAAATGTCGCAAACCTTAATTTTAATATTTACACTAATATTTGAATGTAGATGAACTATTGATCTGCATTATATAATGTCAGCTAACGGCTTATTATTGAAAGTTATTAAGTGTTTCAAATCGAGTCATTATCTATCCCAACACTACATTTTCCTCTATTTGGCGACGTTGTAGGGGTTGACATTAACTCGTCCTCTGATTGGCTGTTGAGCTCTTGGCTTTATGACCTCATAGATGAGAAATCAGGACTCAGCCAAATACAATATCAAGAGCGCGCCATCACTGTCTGTCTAACAGAGCAATGCGATGATAATAATAGCTACAATCATGTATATGGCGCAAAATGACTGCTGTAGCCTACGAGAGCTCCTGAAATAATTCATACATCCAGACAATAAGAAATGTTACGTATAGGCCTATATTCTCACGTGAATATATATTGAGCTCATATTGCCTACAAAAATGGACCGGTAAGATTAACTTTTATTTATTTATAGAAATAATTAATCCAATTCCTAAAGACGCATATTTAGGCTGATGTTGAAATTATCAGCATGAAATGAATTGAATTTGCTAATTAAATCAAAATGTTAGAACGTTGTTGCATACATTTATAGCTATGACAAAATTGTCAAATCTTCAGTTATAGATACATTGTGGTTTGTGGTCATGTGAGGTTAAAAGCAATTATAGCCTTTGTGATGAGGCATTGCAAATTATAGATTGTTATCAATAGCTTTCAACCAACCTGCAGTGGAACTGGTCATGTTAGTGTTTGGAAATCAGGAATCATGTTGATAAAATATAAGAGGTTCTCCTGCATGTTTGAACGCGTGTGAGGAGGCAGGTTGTATTTGTGACAGCGTGCATGCGTCTAAAAGAGAGATCAGGTGATACGGATGTGCTCCTTGCAAACAGATGCGAGATGATATTACATAAATATTATAATTTGTTTCAGTACCCGCCGGGTTAATTAGTTTGTGGAAATGCGAAGGCCGTTCCTCGTTAGCTAATTTGTCACACGCTGACGAGAGAGGCGAACACTGACCCGCCACAATGCACTGCGCGAGAGAGCCGAGCGGAGAATGTGGCCTGCTTACCTCCAATCCATCTCTGGTAAATAAATGAAATCAGTCAATAAAGCATCGGAGGGTGAATATAGCTTTCTCTGTCTGGGTTATGAATGAGAACTCATTAATTTTCCAGGCCTAAAGAGTGTGTGTGTCAGTGTCTGCGCGCGCGCATGTGGACGTATGTGAGAGACTACAGGCATGCAATAAAGAGAGAGAGAGAGAGAGAGAGAGCGAGAGAGAGAGAGAGAACATAAAGCTGCCTGAGGTTACAAGGTTACATGCTGTAAAATTACTTTAAGGCATAATTAAAAAAACATACAGTTTTTTCAGCACAATTTTACATAACTTGGGGAATGTAAGTATACACATAGACCTATAAGTCAGCAAACATTCGGTGAAACAGGATTAGGCCTACATATACTTGCATACAGTAAGCTATATGAAATACACTAAACAGTTGCTGCCTTAAATTATTAAGTACAGTCAACTTGGATTTTTTAATTATGATAAAGTTAAAGCAATGTAAAAACATATGTTGTCATTACTTATTGATCATATCATTTTTTTGATGCAATGCAGTCAACTTGAATTAGGCTGCATCTAAAATTGCATACTAACTTGAGTAGGTAGGCTATTATTTAGTAATCAGGCCTACTTCACGACCATTAAAAAGTATGTTCTATATAGTAAAAGTGTGATGAATGTAACCTAGATTCGCCATGTTGTCATTATCATGTGACCTACCAGCGTCAGTTGCTTCACTGCTATTCATAAATCATCTCCTGTGGCCTCATGGGATAGTAAAGTGTCCATCGTATGCATACTTCAGAATCTCATCGGAAGTAGTAGGTCAACCGGGTACTTTTTGCCTACTCTTTAAAGGGGTGGTATAATGCCCTTTTCACAAGATGTAAAATAAGTCTTTGATGTCCCCAGAGTGTGTATGTGAAGTTTCAGCTCAAAACACCCCACAGATATTTTATAAAGTTGTCACTTTTTGAGGGTGAGCAAAAACGCTCCGTTTTGTGTCTGTTCCTTTAAATGCAAATGAGCTGCTGCTCCCAGCACAGGGGGCGGAGCTTCAAGAGCTGGACATGGACATGCACTGAACATTTCAAAAACTTTTAGCCTTTTATGTTCAAACCGGAGTCAGACAAAGAGACTCAAGAAGAAGTGACAACATGTAGAAGCAACAGGACGTTTCTGAATGGTTAGTTGATGAATTTATGTAGCTGATGTGTAGTTATCTTCTAGTCATTGATTAGCATATTCTGTCATGATAAATCGCATTCCCTGGGGGCGGGGTTTATGTAAATGTTAGGGTTCGTGATGTCACTGGGAGGAAGCTTGTGTAGTCCCTACCAGCCGTTTGTTGTAGTCCTTAAAAAGCGATTTCTGTAAAAGAAAATATCTCCCTTTGCTTTTAACTTTGAGCATCGTAACTTTGCAGATGTTGTTTATGCTCAGACAGCAACATTACACACTAACTAAAGTTAGAAAAGTGAAATCATAATCAACCACCCCTTTAATGAGGACTGTGAATTCAGACATACTTCTTTTGTCAAATACTGTTTTTGCCTATAGGGAAGTATGTGATTTAGATGCAACCAAATGACCTTTTTCCAGGATGATGAATTAATCTGATGTAATACAGGCTAATTGATTGCTGCCATGATGAGAAGCAACAAAAATACAGTTGTTTTACAACAACAGAGTCATAAAAGGAATCTTCCTGACATGTTTAATTGCAGGCGGCATGTTTGATTTAGTATCTAAGACAAAATTATTAGTGCTGTCAAATCAATTAATTGCAATTTATCGCACCTAACATATAAGTTTATATATATATATATACACACACATATTTGCACACCTTATATATTTTAAAAACTTTTATGTTATCGCATAACTCGTATTTGACAGCACAAAAAATATCACTTTGATGTAGCCTATCAGAAGGCATAAAAACAAAATTGTACAACCCTGATTTTTACCTTTTCTGAAGATTTGTCATCATCATGATGTTAGAATGTTGTGGGTGGTTGCCCAGGCGTTGCTATGTGTTTGCTATTTTGTTCATGGTTGCTAGGGGATTGCTTGGTGCTTTCAGGAAGTTAAACTGATTCTGTTCAAAAATGCATGTGCAATAGTGATTTACTGGCTATATTTCCACCTGTATTTGCTTGGTAGGCGAAAAACATACACACTACACACAAATCCCCCAAAGTGTTGCTGTTGGTTGTTTGTATGTGTGTGTGTAAAGCAGAATTTAGTGTGTGGGTAATACAGGAGGACAGGGTTGTGTGTTGCTCATAAACGAGTTCGTCTTCTCTACTCCGTCTCTGTATGGGAAAGCCTTATTGAACATCACACGCATTCCCCCTACAGTTTATAGCTGAAATCAGCACCTTTTAGAATATCCATCTATTCTGCTCTCGCTGGATGGACAGACCCAGAGAGAGGAGAGGAGAAGGAATGAGAGAGAGAGAGAGAGAGAGAGAGAGAGAGTAGGATCTTCCTTATTTTCTGTTATCTACCTGAACTGAGAACAGTAACTTGATTGAGTCTGACATGATACTGCTACATTTCAAAACTTAAAAAAAAAAAAAAATCTGACAGACAGTGCGATGCCATTGTCATATTTGCATATTAAATTAAGGCTCACACACCAAAAACGAAAACTATAACGATAACTATTAGTGTCCACAGTGGACAATATTGTTCTGTTTATTTAAGCACGTGCTTGTCTGTTGCTTTAAAAGCTCGAGCTCGTTACAGCAGGATGGATTCTGATTGGCTGTTAACGTTTTTATCTGACCAGTATCAACTGGATAAAATCGTTCTGAAAGTGATTCTAACCATATCTTTTCTCTGTGCCATTATCATTATAGCTGTGATGTGAACTCTGCTATTCTTTGATATTGAGAATGTTTTTTAGTACATTTATCGTTATCTTTTTAGTTATCGTCCTTGGTGTGAACCGAGCTTTGTCGGGTGGATTCTGATTGGCTGTCAGTGTTTTTATCATTCATCAGCTGGAAAAATCGTTCTGAAAGTGATTCCAACGATATTGTTGCTCTATTGTCGTTGTAACTTTGGCATAGACCTTAAAGGCCCGTTCAATGACGATAACTACAACTATAGGCTAGTAAGTTTTAAAAATCGTAGCAGAGTCCACACCACAACTATGATAATGGCATGTAGCCTACAGAGGAACGACAATCCTTGAAATCACTTTTTGTATGTTTTTTTTGTTTGTTTTTTTTCAGCTGATGAACGATAAAAACCAACCAGAATCCACCAGACTTTACTTTACAGAGCTAGAGCATTTGTGGCCGCTTAAAATAAACAGAACGTCATCTTTCATTGTTATGGACACTAATATAGTTTATAGTTTATTAGGACAAGTACTGCTTGGTGTGGATGGGCCTCAAGAGCGATAACTATAAAGATAACCATATTAGGGTCCACAAGGCTGTCAATGTTTTATGGTTCATAGAAAAAAATAGACAGAAAGTGATTCCAAGTTTCCACCGATGTCCTTCCCGTGTCGTTATCGTTATAACAGTTGTTTGGACTTTCCTGTTAGCACAGAATGAGAACAATTATTAAACCTCAAAGTTATAGTTATGGTCCTTGGCATAGGCGGATTAACCATTGGCAATTGGGCAAGTGCCCAGGGGCACCACGGGGGGGGGAACCATGCAAATATTTTCCGATATTTAGAACAAAGGGTCCTTCAGCCAGCTACAGTTGATCTCTCTTTACATTGTGTGGATTCTATATATTTGCGCATAGGCCTTATGCATTTTTATTGCATTTTTTTTTTTTTCAGGAAATGTAAATTAACTTTTAATTGCCAACATTTCTTTCCATCCCTACTTTAATTTCTTGTGCATTTTGACATTCCTGTTGTTTCGTGGCCCTTGTTCAGATAACCAACACAGTTACATCTCCCTCCATCTCCTCCCCTCCCCTAGCTCTCTCTCTGCCCTTGAGTTTTTCTATTACCTTGTGGAAAGCACCTCGCCTGGCATGACAAGCGCAGCGGATTGACACTAAATCAGAAATCAACGCTAGAGCTCAGCATGAAGGTCACACTCGCTCACACACTCGTCTCTATCTGAGAACACATGCGATTCGCTCATCTGTGAGTGTGTGGGCCTGTATTCTCTCTCTCTCTCTCTCTCTCTCTCTCTCTCTCTCTCTCTCTCTCTCTCTCTCTCTCTCTCTCTCTCTCTCTGTGTGTGTGTGTGTGTGTGTGTGTCGAAGGGTCACACGGGCCCTGTGGGATTTTGAGAGGGGCCACATCTCTGTAAGGTGAGGTGATGGTAATCCTCAAATAATTACTCAGCATTCACACAGAGTCCATCACTCTCACTCTTTTGAAGGCCTGAGGCAGAATGTCGCCAGAGAGAAAGGCTTAGGCCCACTTTAATCAATTTACTTGATCATTCAGTAGGTGCGATACTGTAGCCAAATGCCATACTGTTGCCTTTACGCGTGTGAATAATACATTTGGGAAGAGATCATAGACATTTATGCTCGAATATACTGAATTTAATCCCTGAAGCTGTGGATAACCTCGTTAGATTCTCAGTTCACAGGCGTGTACGGCCTCCACAACAGGGGTTTCGAGTTGGTTGGTTCATACTGCCATCTAGCGGTTCCGTGATGAACCACAAGAACAGCTATATTTAAAATAATAATAATAATACAGGGCTAAAACATATTTAGGTTCAATTACCTGCCACAATTTTCTTACAGGAAAACATACACATAATATTGCAGATAATGTTTTGCTTTGTATAATACATTTTAAAATACTACTACTACTACTACTACTACTACTACTAATAACAATAATAATATTGTTTACATAAAATGTTTTGTTTTTGTAATAAACCATCATACCAGCAATACAATTCAAAATAATGATGATGATTATTATGATGATAAAAAAACAACAAATAATAATTTAAAGCATAATAAATGATCTACAAGAGTTTAGCTTGCAGGGGAAAAAATACATAAACACAATATCACAGATTGCTGCTTAATTTGTTTTAAATTGAGATTGTTTCATCTAGAAACCAACTTGCAGGGAATGATCAAATGTAGACCTTTGGTGTTTTTCACTTCGAAAACACTGTGGGTCACGTGTGTCCCCTTGAAGCTTCCGTAGTTAGTCACATGAGTTCGCAGATTGTTTATAGTCAGCAGCTGACATAGATCAGAGACAAATCTGGTCGAAAATGCTCTCAGAGTGATAAAAGATGATTTTATATGAACGTTTCCGAACATCGACAGTGATTTGACTCCTTTATCCGGTGTAACTGAAGTGTTTTTTGGATCGAAAGCAGAACCGGAGCAGAACTGACACACTGTATCAGACGCGTCCTGTCAATCAAAAATCGCTACAGCGTTTCGATGTGTCACAGTTGTAAATACATTCCAATAGAGATTCAGTTGACGCGACTGATTTTATGTTTTAATAAAGAGTATCAACAGAACGCAGCGCGCGTCTCCGCCAGGCGGTTTCGCAACATGCAGAGACACTGATTTGTGTTATTATTTATTTGCATTCAAAATCCGCTCGTTTGCATGTAAAATCTGTTGGCTTTTTAAAAGCCCAGCATGCTGCGATGGATTCTGGGGGGTCGAGAGGCGCAGGGGACAGTGGAGGTGAGTACAAGAACACACAATAAACCACAGATACAGTGGAAAGATGGGTCATTCTGTGAAACTGCTGTCTGTTTCATTTCTCTTTAAGATTATATTACATACTGTAATGCCATTAAGTGTTTATAAAGTGCATTGTACCATCTATCAATATATGTAGAGATACAACTATGCCAGGATTGACAGTTCAGACTTGCTAGTTACTTGCATACATAAAGTCCATAAAGTCATGCAAGATGTTTATAAAAAAACAAACAACGTTTTTCATCAAATAACAGTTTTTTCAGTGATGCAGATTACAAGCTATATATATATATATATATATATATATATATATATATATATATATATATATATATATATATATATATAATACACATACAGTAGCCTACCGGTCAAAAGTTTGGAAACATTAAGTCTCTTAATCTCCCCAAGGCTGAATTTATTTGATCAAAAATACAGTAAAAACAGTAATATTGTGAAATATTATTACAATTTAAATGAACTGGTTCCTGTTGTAATGTATTTTAAAATGTAATTTACTCCAGTGATCAAAGCTGAATTTTCAGCATCATTTTTCCAGTCTTCAGTGTCACATGATCCTTCAGAAATCATTCTAATATGATGATTTGCTGCTCAATAAACATTTCTTATTATTATCAATGTTGAAATCAGTTGTGCTGCTTCATCTTTTGGTGGAAACTGATTTTTTTTCTGCCTCTTTAATGAATAGAAAGTTCAAAAGAACAGCATTTATTATAAATATAACTGTTTATAATATTTATTCATTTCATAAATTTCTTTACTGTCTTTTTAAATCAATTTAATGTGCCTTTGCTAAATAAAAGTATACATTTACTTTATTTTATAAATAAAATCTTACTTACCCCAAACTTATTTATGTCCGTGTACCATGGTTTAAAAAAAAAAAAAAAAAACCCGGCTAAAACTGTTTTCAACATTGGTAATAATAAGAAATGCTCTTAGAATGAATTCTGAAGGATCATGTGACATTGAAGACTAAAATAATGGCTTTTAAAAATACAGCTTTGCATCACAGAAATATATAATTTTAAAATATATTACAACAGAAACCAGTTAATTAAAATTTGAATAATATTTCACAATAATACTGCTTTTACTGTATTTCCTTGGTGAGACTACTTTCAAAAACATTAAAAAACCTTAATGTTTCCAAACCTTTGACCAAAATGTGTTTTATTTAATAAGACAGCACAGAAAAGTTAGGCTGGACAAAAAAAAAAAAAAAAGAGTAAAGGTAAAAAAAAAGAAAAAAAGGCTGTTATAAAAGTCACAAAAACTCCAGTTTTGTGGCATAACCCATGTCCATTTTGTTGTCATTATTTACCAATAAGCAGAAGATAAGAAGCGAGTTTGAGTGTCCAGTTCTCTTAAAGACAGGCCGACGCAGTCCAGCAAACCGCAGTCATTTCAGCACATTCTGTGCTAGATTGAAGCAATGATTCGTTTGTCTATTATATTCTCTCCGTGGGCAGAAGAGCGCGGCGCTGTTCATTGGGGAGGAACAGCCCAAAAACTGTTTCACGGAGATGCAGGTGCTGAAAGGACACTTTGACATTGTTCGATTTCTGGTGCAGATTGATGACTTAAGGTGAGCAATCCTCTTCTTCTGCCCCTGACCAGTGATTGACAGCTAAGACCGAGTCAGATAATCTCCAAAAGCAAACTTACAGAGCGTGACAAGAGCTTAATCATCACAGCTTCAGGGAGTTTGGTGTGTGTGCACTTCAACACACACTTGATGGTGTCCATCGGCTCCGGGCCCGTCCGCATTAACCGCTTTTAAAAAGCTCATGTATATACAAACACACAGCGCAGGGCAAGGGTTATTTTTCTGGAAGAGTGTGTGTGTGTGTGTGTTACGGCTGGCTGCTCCTGGTGATCTGGGTTCAGTAGGAGTGTTTCAGGTGAGGGCAGTGTGCAGAACGTCACTGATTGCTTTTAGAGTCCCGAGTCCTGTTTCTCTTCTCCAAAGCCTTTCATACTTCCTCCGTCTCATCCCTTTATCATAGTTTCATTCTCCTGTTCTTCCTGCAGACAATTCATTTCTGAGCTCGAGAGGTCAAAGGTGACCACAACATTTGTTAAGATCCAATCAGGAGAGAAGAACTGTCCTAGTGCATGCTTTTTATTTCAAGCAGGCGATGTTGGTTGCACTTTATTTTACAGTACTGTTTCACATGTACTTATTGTAGTAGTGACACTTACTGAGTAATAACAGGTACTAACCCTGAACCTAACCTTAACCCATGTAGTTCGTTACCTTACATTACTCAGTACTTTGGTAGGTAAGTACATCAAAAGTGCATGTACTGTAAAATAAAGTGCTATCGCGATGTTTGATATATTTTGTGCTTTACGGTTTGCTTTATTTAACCACTCAACTAGTTAATGCAGATAAAGTAGCATGCCCTGTGTGTGTGTTGTGGTTGTCAGGTTTGCCTCTGCCGGAGACGATGGTCTGGTGCTGATCTGGAATGTTGAGGTGAGCAGAACTGAACTTCTGGAATATGCTATATATATATATAATATATACAATATACAATATGTACATATATATATACAATAATAATATATATTATACATATATTATAACATTTATTATACACACATATGATGTACACAAAAACATTTATGATAGATGCGATTAATCACGATTAATCGATTTGACAGCACTAATAATAATTTATTTTGATTAAAAAAGCCTAATTTTAAGACCTTTGCATTGTGACACCACAGTTCTAAAAAGCCTTCTGTATTAAATATATATAATATATATTATTTTATTTCATTTCTTTCTCTCTCTCTAGAAATAAATGTATGTGTATATATATATATATATATATATATATATATATATATATATATATATATATATATATATATATATATATATATATATAAATGAGTGCTGTCAAATCGATTAATTGCGATTAATAGCATCTAACATATATACATATACATATACAGTGCAATGCATAAGTGAATACACCCATGCTAAAGTTGACTAAAAAGAGGAATAAAAAATCATATTTTGGAAATTGAACTTAATGCCTTAATTTAAAAAATTAGGAAAAATCCAACCTTTAAGGACACCAATTTTCTTTGTGAATGAATAATGTATCGTAAATAAATAAATGTTCTTCCTTAAAATACATGGTGCGTAAGTGAGTACACCCCTATGTTAAATTCCCTTAGAGGCAGGCAGATTTTTATTTTTAAGTATTTTTTTTAATTTTTTTTTAGGATACTATGCATCCTGATAAAGTTCCCTTGGCCTTTGGAATTAAAATAGCCCCACATCATCACATAGCCTTCACCATACCTAGAGATTGGCATGGTTTTATTTCAGTTAGCCTAATAGCTGGTTTGATTTGCATTGAGAGATGATCTTATGGAAAGTACCCCATGCCAATCTCTAGGTATGGTGAAGGCTATGTGATGATGTGGGGCTATTTTAATTCCAAAGGCCAAGGGAACTTTATCAGGATGCATAGTATCCTAAATTTTTTTTTCAAAAAATACTTAAAAAAAAAAATATGCCTGCCTCTATGGGAATTTAACATAGGGGTGTACTCACTTATGCACCATGTATTTTAAGGAAGAACATTTATTTATTTACGATACATTATTCATTCACAAAGAAAATTGGTGTCCTAAAAGGTTGGATTTTTCCTAATTTTTTAAATTAAGGCATTAAGTTCAATTTCCAAAATATGATTTTTTATTCCTCTTTTTAGTCAACTTTAGCATGGGTGTATTCACTTATGCATTGCACTGTACATATATATATATATATATATCTTTTAACAATATTGACAGTATTGAGCTTGATGTATTCATATTTTGCAACAGTTTGTTGAGGGTGTTTTTCTTTGTTCACACAAAAATAAATAAAAATGTAAGTTTTAATTGTCCATTGTCATATTACTATATTACATTTACTCTCTGACCTCAAGCTCAATATAAGTTAAAAACCAGCAGAATTTGTGTGTGTGTGTTTCAGACTGGTGATTGTTTGTTGGAGTTGCGCGGCCATACGCAGCAGATCACTGCGATGACATCATACCCCATCATCAGAGGCGGAAACACACACACAGCGCTCATTACAGCATCATCAGACCGAACACTCAGTGTATCCTTTTACACACACACGTGCTGCTGAAGTGAGTGTGTGTGTGTGTGTGTTGATGGTTGTCCTTAATTCTACAGCAGTTATGGGATCCAGATTCAGGAAACCGAGTGCAGAATATATCTGATCTCCAGTCCTCTGTGAAGGTACACGTGAACCGTGTGTGTGGCCAGCTTCCTGTTTCAGTGTGCAGATGGTTTGGATTGTGTGTTCCTCTTTCCGTGTGTGTAGGTGGATTCTGTGTGTTTGCACACTGATTGATGTGTGTGTTTTTCAGTGTTTGCTGGTGTTGGATCGCTTGGACGTCTGGCTCTCGGGTGGAAATGAACTGTGTGTTTGGAACAGAGACTTTGAGCTGCAGTGTAAAACGGTTCATCACAGTGATGAAGGTACACACACACACACACACACACACACACACACACACACACACACACACACACACACACACACACACACACATACACATGCACACGCACACATACACACAAAATAATTGTTTTCAAACTACTTTCAAATGTCTCTTATGCTCACCAAGGCTGCATTTTTAAAATCTAAAATACAGTAAAAACACTAGTATTGTTAAATATTATTACTGTTTAAAATAACTGTTTTCTATTTTATTAGATTTTAAAATGTAATTTATTCCAGTGATCAAAGCTGAATTTTCAGCATCATTACTCCAGTCTTCAGTGTCACATGATCCTTCAGAAATCATTCTAATATGATGATTTGCTGCTCAAGAAATATTTCTTATTGTTGAAAAGAGCTATGCTGCTTAATATTTTTATAAATAATAATATTTTTTTTAAAACCATGAGAGATTCAGATTTTCAGGATTCTTTGATGAATAGAAAGATCTTTTGAATAGAAATATGAATAGAAATAGAATAGAATTCTTTGGTAGCACTATAAATGTCTTTACTGTCAATTTTTCTTTTGAACCGTACATGTACAGTATATTTAAATAAAATTATTTTAATACATTTTCTGCTTCATTCTGAAGGAATCTCAGCTATGCTGGAGCTACCGAAGAACTTCATTGCAGCTGCCATGGATAAAGAGATTGGTAACTGAAAAATAATTTTTTAATACCTAAAAAAAAAGAATGGTACTTGTATTTTACAGTTTTAAAGTTTAGTTCAGTTTAAAAGTGAGTAGTAAAAACTTTTATGATGTAACTGCTTTACAAACAAGTTTGCTTGTAGTTAAATGAATGATTTTAAGTGATTTGTGATGTTTCAGTGATTTTTAAGTTGAACCTGTCTGGCTCAGACATTGTGGTCATGGCCATGCGTCATCTAGCTGACCATCGGGACACCATCCATTCTCTCATCAACATCAACGGTGAGACATTTGATGGAAATCAATCCTATATTCATTCCCCATACACACATTAAGATAGTTTTGTATCTACTACCAGCTTGTGTTGAGTATTGTTGTGTTTAGTGATGCTTCTTGTTCATCTCAGACGGCTTGTTTGCGAGTGGCTCTCATATCGGTGAGCTCATCATCTGGGATTCAGTGGATTGGACGATCCAGGCTTATGAGCACATTGTGTGGGAGGAGCCAGCAGTAGACAGCCAATCAGAGGTCAGACTGACTCAACAGAAACCGATCGAGAAGTCCATTCGACACATGAGCTCAGACGGAGAGGTAAAGGAGCGTAGAAACTGAAATCCATTATAAATAGAGAAAATGCATTTATGTATGATGATTGTATCATGTAAATGTTGCCCCAGTTTATAGTGGCAGCTGTAGGCAGTGGTCTGTATGTTTATAATGTGCCGATGAAGAGCGTGGTGGCGTACAGGAAGATCGCCCATGACTCCAATGTCTTGCACACCATGCTGCAGAAGGACGGGTACGAAAGGCATCCGACACGTTCTCCAAAACATCTTTTGTGAAGCATTTGACTAAAGCAAAGTGTTTGATGTGTTTTCAGCCAGTTGATGTCGTGCTCTGAGGACGGCAGTGTGAGGATGTGGGAGTTACAGGACCTCCCCCTTCCCGCTGAACCCGCCTCCTCAGGTGAGCAGGACACGCCCCCTTTCCCAGCTCAAGCATCCATCCGTTTGATCTTTTAAATGCCCTCTGACCCCTTTCCTCTTTCCATCACAACCCACATCCTTCCTTCCCTCTTTCTGAAACTGATCCAGATGTTCTCATGTCATCGTTCATCTGGCCATCCTGTGCAGAGTGGTTCATGTGGTTCAGTCCAGCTGCTGTAAAATTATAAACCGAGAGATGTCCAGAACGACCACCAATATTTAAATTGAACAGCTTTGATGTTCTTCAATTGCCCATAATTCAGTTGCTATTAATAATAAAATATGATAATAAATGTTATTATAATAACATAAGAAATTATAGTATATAATGTTATACTATTTATAATTATTACTCGGGGATATTTGATTCTGATTGGCCTATTGCAGCATTTATAATTTTGGGATAATGTCTAGATGACTATATCCCTCGCTTATATAACTTAAATATATCTTTAATTTCATAATTATTTAGTTATAATGGTAACACTTTACAATAAGATTAGTTAACATGAACGAACAATGAACAATATGTCTATAGCATTTATAAATTTCAACATTTACTAATATATTTTTTTTATCAAAAGTTGTGAAGCTGTGGACTAACATGAACATGAATGTTTTTATTAAATAACGTCAACAAAGTTTAATAAATGTTGTAATTTTTTTTTCTAACAAATATGACTGAAAACAGAAGCTTGTAGGTTTCTTCTAAGTCTAAATGAATCACAATGATTTTACATTATCATGAGTTCAGTGTTTTTCGAGTGGTTTGGCCGATTGAGATGTTTGCTCTCTCTTTCAGGGTTTTTTGGCATGTTTGGCACTTTTGGCCGGTCCAGTAAGCAGTCATGCCCTCCTGTCATGAAACTCCCAGAAGTCCCTGGTCTGCGCTCGCTGGAACTGAACGGTGATCTGATTGGTCACTCTGGAGCTGTGCAGGTACAGTACACATGTGGGTGATGTGGCACGGGTGATTTTTCTTTGACTACTGGGATCGACCTAGTTTCACGAACTAGTTTTAGATGAGAGCTTTTGATTATGAGTGTAGAAACAGTGTCTTATTAGGAGTCATTGATCCTGGATTGAGCAGAGAATCGTTTTGACCTGCAGTTTAATTAAACTTTCTGACAGAGTGAAGGATGCGATCTACATACAAGTCAACTTTCGCATTGATCACCTGACATGTAGTCTGTTTCACCAGCACACCCATCACATTAGCATTATGTTATCAAGTCATATTGCATGTTTCAATAAACTTCAGCAAGTTTTATTATTTGCTTATCTTAAAGTGATTTAGGCATGCATATAAAACGAGGGGCGAGTAATTGATGACTGTTCTTTTAAGGTATGTTCAATGTCTTATTACACATTCAAATCTGAGCTTGGCAGGAATTTTTTTTTAAAACTTTAAATATACATATATATATTTTACCTATAAACCCCTTCTCTGACTATGAAAATGCTAGTTTTGAGGCTAACAGGAGCAGATTTGACTTACAGTAGCATTTTTAACCCTGAAACAGAAGCGTCAGAAGAAAGAGGATGAGAAGGGGTGGAGGACAGGAAAAGAGGCGAATTGAGACTTCGTCTAATGACCTACACTTCTATTATTAGTTCTGTGTATAAAGTTTAAGAATGTTCTAGTTCCTGTAGCTGCTAGAGATTTGGCTCCAGCAATGCCAAGGTCATGGGCTCAACTCCCAGGGAACTCGCATAAAATGTTAAAAACCGATAAAATGTTTGCCTTGAATCTACTACGGCATCATATGAATGTTGACACTTTTAGTTACGTAAGCTGGATTTCATGCACATTGGGTAATTTTTTGTCTTTTTTTTTTTTTTTTTGTCTTTAGATTAAAATATCCTTTATTTTATTGTCATTTGATTTAATTCGGATTAAGGATTTCTTACTCAGTATTTTTGTCTTGCTTTCCAGTACAAATAAACTTTCTTAAATAAAGATATATTTACTTGAGAAGCAAAATGACTGAAAAATGGATCTAGATTAAGCGAGTTTATACTTAAAACAAGAACAAATATCTGCCAATAGGGTCCGAAAAATAAACTTTTTTCCTTCAAAGTACTTTTTTTTCTGACCCCATTGGTTGTAGATATTTGTTCTTGTTTAATCATTAACTCACTTCATTTTAATCAATTTGACAAAGTAATTTTGCTTCTCAAGTAAATTTCTTCATTTCGAATTTTTAGATATTTGTATTGAAACAAGATAAAAATACTAAGATTATTTATCAACAAAAACATTTTAGTTGTGGTGCCAATTCTTTCTGCTTTAGTTATGCTCACTGTAAGTTATGTGAAAACATAAGTATTTTACGAAGTGACGATTTTGTATGAATTACGACGTGATTCGATTTTTAGAAAGCACGTAAGCATGAAGGTCCAGCCCTAAACCTAACCATCAGTGGGAATATTCAAATCATATTGACTTCACCAATTAGCCACTAAACATAAAATAGTGTGTTGGACAGAACTTATACAACATGATGAATTTTTGTACCTTTAACTCAAAATATGTCACTCAGTTTATGGCTTATCTTAATGGCATTTGACTTACGAATAACAAAAATAGAACAAAAATGTATTTATCCACCTACTTTTTTCCAACGCGGAAGCTATCTGTGCAAGCCAGTGTTTATAACTATGACAATACATTCAGATAATATGGTAAGAAATACCATTTTGCAATATCAAGCAGCATAACACAAGCTGTTTTGTAGGCTATTGCTAAAAATAACTGAAAGCGGAAGCCAGGCGGTCACTGTGATTTTGCCAAGACATGTTCCTGGATCAACATATTTTGTTGAGCTGGAACAACTTTCCTGTCCTAAAATTTAGTCCTAACCCTATCCCTACCCATAAGTCATCCCTAACACTGATGTAGAAGCACATAACCCTGCTTTTAAGCCTAAACTTGACAAAACTGTAAACCTGTCCCTCAAATCTGATTGGTTGATTGGAATGTTGATCCAGGAACATGTTGCACCGAAGACAGAAACATTCAAGTTGCAAAAGGCAGCGCCCGCTCTTACGTTAAAAGTGACGTGGATACGTTATGTGACTAAAGGACTCATTTAATGTGGCTTGTGTTCCAGATGTTCCTGAGTTTTAAGGAGAAGGGTCTGGTCACCTGCTCCACGGATCACCTGCTCATCGTGTGGAAGGATGGAGAGATGCGGTCTCAACTCCGCAGTCTCGCCGTCTTCCAGAAACTGGAGGAAAACCAGGAACTGTGACCTAACCTGCAAACATTTCCCCCATCATCTTCAGGTCGTGTTTTAAATATGAACACCTTTCTTTGCCTTACTAACATCTGCATCACATCAGTGTTTTAACTTCAGATTGTTTCAGTATGATACAGTGCTTACAGTGTTGTGATTTTAATTTGTTGGTTTTATGAGTAGGTTTTATAAGTGTCTTATAGTAAACTTCTGTTGATTTGTATATATTGTGTGATTGATGCGAGTGTAATTTTAAAACTGATTTTTTAAAAGTGCAATGGTAACACTTTACAATAGTCTTATTTGTTACCATTAGTTAATGCATTAGCAACATTTTGTTACAGCATGTATAAACCTTTGTTAATGTTACTTTATACAGTTGTTCATGTTAGTTCACAGTGATGCATACAACTTTTGATTTGAATGTATTAGTATATGTTGAAATGACCAATATATACATGTAGATATTGCTCATTTTTGGCTGATGTTAACTGATCTGGTTAATTTAAACCACAATAGTGATTTTGAATACCCCTTGAATGTTTGCTTCTGTATTTCTGACAAAAGTGCAGTTGATTAAAGCTTGGTGTGTCCATGTAAAATCAGATCACAAAGACGTTATTGCAAATTTTTATTTTTGTGTGTGTGTCACAAACACAATGGTTTCAGAGTTGGAGTGAAATCTCGAAACGACAGCAGATGTAGAGACAAAATCAAACAGAAACAAAGCAAACAGACGTTTATGCATTTCTTTTGTACAACTGACAATACAAAAAAAAAAAATCCTTCGACAAAGCAACCTGTTGAATGACATGTGACCACTTTTACTTTTAGTGATCGATTTGTTCAATAAAAAATAGTTAATATACATTTGCGCAAGAAAAATGCTAGTGTGCATTCCCAGTACTTCAAAAATACAGTAATTGGCACAGAATCTGCACTCATCGATACAGTTCACGCTCGCTAATCGATCAGGCTGCGTCTCAAGACCCGCCCCTGGCTATGATGTCACTGTGAGGTCACAATGGTGTGCCAATAAGAGAGCCCTTTAATTGTGAGGGTGAAGTGTGAAGGATGAGACTTTGAAAAGATTCACAACAACGTTCAATATATAACCGTGGACTAATCCGTCATGAATTATTTCACCTTTTTTTAATACTTTAGGTAGTTAGGTAAAGTTAGTAAGGTAGTAAAGTATGCTGTACTGACAGTAGCTATGTTTCCATCCAGTTGTAAATTTAACATGCGCAAAATTGGAATATCGCATAAAACATCTGCGAATAAAGCACCGTTTCCGTCCCATGTGTTCAAGAGAACAAAATTGGTGCAAAAACCCCCCAAAAGTAATAAAAATGTCAGGTGCTACAATCAGGGAAGCCACTGTGGCATAAATGACGTGTCTCAGAGTGTGCACACAACGCAATAAACGCTGTCATGATAACTTTCGTTCACATGCTGGTTTTTGGGAACGCAATCATGTGAGATCCTTCTGAAAGGGAATTAAACCAAATCATTCGGATACAGAATGGCGTTTCAGAACGACCAAACCAACGTTTGAGCTGCTGTGCGATGCAATTGGTCCACTGGTTATTTCAGTTATCCAATCACATCATCTGTTGAAGCAAAGTCACGTGAGTTTGTTGTTGCACATCGAAGGATTTATTTGGTAAATCTGATTCCATCATAGTTTATGCACACGTCTTCTTATTGGATAAAACTGTACCCACCTCAATTGGGTATTTTATGCACATTTTAAGAATTTGAATGCATAAAAATAGGTGGATGGAAACACAGCTAGTTAGTGATAATGGACGGAGCATGAGCGCTTCCCATGAGCCTGAGCGTTGAGATTCTCTGAATCTGAAATAAGACGCAGATAAAATTAAAAATGAGCCTTTTTGATGAACCTATAACATATAACAGTAACCATCTCTAATTAAAGAAATATTTAGGCTCAAGTTCTCAACAGCATTGATGTCATAATATTGACCTCAAAGCTAAAATAATTATGACTCTTGAAAAAAAAGGAAGGATCGTTAAATTATGCACAAGGAGTCCAGAAATCAACCGCAGAAATTACATCAGTAATGCTTAAATAGAAGTTCATCCACCTTAGAAATTAGTTCCAGCTTTAAAATCATGACTTTAATATTACAACAATAATATTATAAATTATAATACATTTATTTTTTTTCATAAATATGAGCTTTATGTTTCTGATTTTAAACCCTCTGGAACTTTTAAGTACACTACTGTAACTGCGATATTTGCTTTTTAAAAATAAAAGAAGATAAGAAAAATGTACAGAGGGATGAGTCAAAATGATTTTCTATTGTATTCGAAATTATGCCCCCAAATACTTTTGATAAATCTTGTACTGAATCCAGACCGTTTCTTAATGCACATCATCACTAAACATTCAACAACAAAGCCACCAGTAACTAAATGATCCAACAACCTCCGGAACAACTAATAATCCTCATGTTTATATCACATAAACTTCTGAAAAGAAACAATCACATAGTCACGTCATATTTTAAATCTGCTGTAGAATCTCATCATCAGTGTTGCGTGAATGAGGACCGGTTTAACCCACCACGTGTCTATAACGGAGATTAAGGCATCAGCTTCAGTTTGCTCTCTACACTCTACATATTAATATCTTTAAAATAGTCCGTATAAATTCATAGTCAAAACATCTGACTTTCCCTGGTTACGTTTTGTACTTCAAATTACCTATAAAGCCTGAGTGTGACAATGCAATGAAATGTTTTGTTACTGAGCAGGATAATGCAGGTCTACAGAAGACAGGAAGAGAGAGGATGAGCGGGGTGGAGGACAGGAAAAGAGGGAATAGACACATCATCTTCTGACCTACACTTCCATTATTAGTTCTAGTGTGTTCTATGGCTTATCTCTGTCGGCTCCAGACCCAGAATCAGACCAGATCAAGACTCGTCTGAGAATCTCCACTGGAATTTGTTCTTTGTGCAAATTTCATTTTAACCATGTCATTTGATTTCGCACTACAGGATGTCAAAACGGATCAAATTTACCATTACACAATAAATGAGAGCATGTCCTGTCCGTAAATTGGGCACATTTGTGTACTCTACCAGTCCAAAGTTTGGACACACCTACTTATTCTTAATTTTTACAATTTAAAAGAATGTTTTTCAAGTGTGTCCAAGCGTTTGACTGGTAGTGTCATGAGAAACTTTATTTGTTGTACTTTCCTTGATTACTGATCATAAGGACTTTAGGTAACATGATTAAACAGCTATAAAAAATTACCTAAGAAATAAACAAACACAAGCTCATTGATACTTATCAATAGTTATGTGAAATGCAACTACGTAACACCATCAATAGAGTTAAAATTATAGTCCAAGTTGTTCCCTATTTGAATTTCTTTCTTCTGCTGAACACAAAATATATTTTGAAGAATGTGTGTAACCAGAACAGTTGATAGTCCCCACTGACTTCCATAGAATGGAAAAAAAAAAAAATACTATGGAAGTCAATGGGGTCCATCAACTGTTCTGGTTACACACATTTTTCAAAATATATTTTGTGTTCAGCAGAAGAAGGAAATTCATACAGGTTTGGAACAGCTTGAGGTTTTTTGGTGGTGAACTATCCCTTTATATAATGCATATAGTTCTTTAGATTTACCACTAGATGGTGACAAGAGCATCCGCCATAATTTGTACTGCAGCATTTGTGTCTGTAGAGCTCCTAAAAAAAAAAAGAAAAAAAAAAAGGCATGCATATATAGTATATTATAAAATAATTCTTAATGCATTTATATAATAAATCAGTTCTTGTACAAAATTGTGACCACGGTTATAGCTTTAAAAAAACACAATTCCTTTAAAATTCATAAATCATTACCAAATTTCATGTTTTAAATCATAGTGTATACCAGTGGTTACACTGAAACACTTTACACATACAAATTTTATTTTATTTTTATTGGAAAAAATAATCCCTGACATCATCTGGTAAAAAATATTGTCTGAAATATTGTCTGAATCAAAAGTAATGATTTAAAAATGTTAATATTGGCCAAAACCCACTGATATAGCATGCATTAAGAATTATACTTTATATAATACTTTATATAATACATTACATATAGAGGCTTTAAAAGTGCTGCCAAAACCACTGTTCTACCCTTATGACCACATTAAAGCAACAAGAAAAAAGGGAGGGAAACAGATAGAATCAGGAAGGATGAGAGAACAGGAAAGAGGAAAATCAAAACCCTGCGAGCTGCTGAATGTGCACCACATGCCTTTAACTGCACAATGCTTAAAAACACAGTCACTGAGATGCACTGCCAACCGAAGAACAACAGAAACAGCTGCTGCCATCTTACAAGGGCATTGTAGAACCAGACCCGTTCATGTCATCGCACTCGCGGTGGTGTCGAGCTGGTGAGTTCTAGAACGGTCGCTGTGAAGTCATCGTAAAGATGAAGCTCCTTTCTACATTGTCTACACAATGTATTAAGAGTAAAAGGCTGAACTTCAACCGAGTTATAAACATTTAACAGATTCTTACTAAGCCTGTCTGCGAGCCAACGCAATTCAGCTACGCCTCCAACTGTAATCCGGAAAGTTCCCAAATAACAAATGACACTAACAGCTACACTTAAAAAAACAATTAGGTTTTTTCTTTTCTTAAAAACTTCTCACCAGTCGGTCAGTGTGACAGATTTCAAGAAATCTAAATTAGTTCTTTTTTTTCAGTCGCAACGGCTTCAGCCAAACATCTGTTTAAAACTCATCATCGTGTTTGATTATAAACGTACTTTGGCACTGGATGCTTTTTGGCCTAAAAAAAGGTGAACGTTTGAAGCTTGTCGGCGATGTGTGTCTATGGTAAAAGCAGAACCGAGATTACGAACGCGATATACAGCTGAGCTCATTTCGTAAATAAATAATACTTAAAAATGGTGTAACACTAATAATACGTGCGAGTTCTCCAGTCAGCATGAGCAAATGTCAATGTGTCAGTGGTCTCGTTATGAGGCTGTGCTGGAGTTTAGGTTTACACACAGATTAGGGAATGTTGCATCCGTACGGACCGTTTGCGTGAAGTAGGAATGTTGACCGCCATGTGTAAAATGTAAAATGTTCTCATATGCTTCATATTTATCACTAAGCACATCATAACATACACACACTCGTTCTCTCGCTCACACACACGCATCATCAAGCTTCACGTTATTACAGTATGTGTCTGGATATACAGTGTTTCTGAGAAATATATTCTTTGTTATTATTGGCTATTTATATCAAAATTATTGATTATTACACACCAGTCCTTGGAGTCTGAGAAAGGCTTAAGTTGTTCTGATACAGAAAATGCTGGAATAATGATAGCCCTCAGCAGGCTGATCCGTTGCAGTTTTTACATTCTCACACACTGAATCGTGTTCAGTGCTGATCAATACCAAATTCATCGTCCGAATACAAGCAAGTCTTCAGTTCTTCCGGTTTGGCAACTTGACGTTTGCTTCTCTCGACAATATTCTGTCAAAATATTCCATCTGCATTGAATTTGATCAAATTAATAAGGGGGAACATGTGGAGGACTGAAGGGAGTGCCTCATGGCTCTCTACTGGGTCCTTTGTGGTTTCCAAAGTAGTTTAGTCCCACTGACACAGTTTTCCTCCTTATAACTGCTTCAGAGTCCAAATAAAGCCCTTTTGGCATTTGGATCTATGACCCCACATATCTGTAAATATTATATGTGCATGTGTATAGTTACAGACCTCTCTGAGCATACACGTTTCAGTCCCAGTGTACATCCCATAGTTTAGCGCATATAGTATATACAGTCCTCTGCTGGACTAAGATCAGTCTTTATTCTTCTTGCGTCAGACATTAAAAAATATCATTAAAAATAGCTGAAAGAACAGAGGATAAAAAAAAGCGAAGTGAAGAAAGTAAAAAGATGCTGGAAGAGGACTGTATGCTGATAAAGTGCATTCATTTTGTCGTTTGTTTGTGTTTTACCCTTGTTACCGGGCGATTGTCGCTAGGGGTGGAGCGTCGTAGGGAAAACAGGGCTGTTTCAGTGGATGGAATCTTTGAGGCCTGGCAGAGATGCTACATTCAGCCTCTGACCTTTGACCTCGAGGGTAAGGGAGTCATGAGGGTTCACGGAGGAGGTGGAGGCCGCAGGCTTTTACATTTCATCTCATCCAAGTTCTTCCAGTATTTGTAGTTCTCCGCCAAATGCTCCATCAGACCTGGCAAACTGGCAAATGCTTGAGAGAGAGAGAGAGAGAGAGAGAGAGAGAGAGAGAGAGAGAGAGAGAGAGAGAGAGAGAGAGAGAGATTAGGTCTGGGCAGTTAACAATAGTTGACAGCCTGATAACTGTAATTAATTTTTTTGAAAAATGTATTTTTAAATGTAAATGTAAAATGTAAATGAATTTTATTCAGCTTGCATTAAAATGACAGTAAAGACATGGTACAGAATATTTATATTTCAAATAAATGCTGTTCTTCTGAACTTTCCATTCTTTAAAGAATCCTGAAAAAATTAAGGTTTTCACAGAAAATATTATTCAAAACAAATGGTTTTAACATTGATAATAATAAGAAATGTTTCTTGAGCATCAATTCAGCATATTAGTATGATTTCTGAAGGATCATGTGACACTGAAGACTGGAGTAATGATGCTGAAAATTCAGTTTTACATCAAAGGAATAAATTACATTTTAAAATGTATTAAAATAGAAAACAGTTGTTTTAAATTGTAATAATATTCCACATCATTACTGTTTTTACTGTATTTTTGATCAAATAAATGCAGCCTTGGTGAGGATAAGAGTCTTTTTTCATAACAGTAAGCAAACGTTGTTGATTCTAATGTTTTTCTTTTTCCTCATATTACCATCTGTTCCGTTGCATTGGTTTCTGGCAGACGGACTACAGACGGTAGACTGTGCATGTTTTTGTTTGCATGAGTGTAAATATGGCAATTTGTATGTTCACACATATGGACGCACTTTCAGATCCTCCCGAGTATGTTTTCAGTGCCCCCCCGCTGAATCTGTCAAACACACACACACACACACACACACACACACACACACACACACACACACACACACACACACGCACACACACACACACGCACACACACACACACGCACACGCACACACACACACACGCACACACACACACACACAGCTCCTCTATGATAAATTGACCTGATCGTGACCTTGGGAACTAAATCTGCGGAGAGCTCAAGAGATTCTGCTTCACTGCATCCTGACCCCAGACTACGGAAATCAAAGAAACACACACAGATGCACATTCTTTCTCTCTCTCTCTCTCTCTCTTTCTCACACACACACACACACACACACACACACACACACACACACACACACACACACACACACACACACACACACACACACACACACACACACACACACACACACACACACACACACACACACACACACACACACACAGTCACCCCTGTCCCTCTCCACGATTTTTAAAGTTTCCGTGACATCACGGCTGTTGCGTGTTGACAGTACGCAGGTTTATTCTCTGGAGTTCAGCTCAGTGGGAAACACTGAACCTAAAGTTTCCAAAGCTCACCACCACAATCATCTCAACCTCTGGATAACATTATCACAACCTTTCAGCAACCATCTAATAGACCCTCGTGCTTCACCCCTCCGGTCCAACATCTTCTGCTGCTAATGGACCATTTCATCTCTTTTAGGAGAACCAGATGAGTCAAAAGATGCCTGGGAAAGTATTCTCTCTCTCTCTCTTTCTCTTACACTCACACAAACATACTGTACATAATGCTTCCATAATATTTTGTACCAGAATGATAATTTTCTACTCAATATTTGGTGAATTTTCCCCATATTTGTAGAGCCTGGATTTTTTCATAGAGCTGAGTGAAATATTTATGTTATATGGACAAAAGAAATATAAAATTCATCACAAACAGTTCAAATCATCACAGTTCAAGATAATTTCTGGCAACATGTTTTTAGTTACTCAAAAATGTCAACAAAAAAAAAAAAAAAAAAAAACCCTGAGTGGGATTTTACCAGTCTTGTGTAAACTATACAGTATGAAGATCAACATAGCTGTTTATTTAAGTCTGTGTACATATGTATTTTCTATCTTGTGTTCAGAATTCAGTGATTTTTGTTGTTGTTGCTTTTTTACTGTATTTTAGTTGGACAACATTTCTAATCTTTCAATCTTGGCAACTGAGGCTGTGAGGAAGGTTTATTATAGTTAACTAAAACTAAAACCATTAAAAAAAACATATAATAAAACAAACATAAACTGAAATAAACTATAAAATCCTGTAAAGTATATTATTTCAGCTAGTTGCCAAGGAAACATTTTTACTTTTCATTTAGTTTACCTTGATATATTAAAACAACTAAAACTAAAACTGAAATGAAAATTGATAAAAAAACAATATAGTCATTTAAAAAAAAAAAAGACAAAAAAAAGACAAAAACACAGCAAAATTATTAAAACTTAAACTAAAATTAAAGTTAAAATGAAAGTGAAAAAATATAAAAATAATTCAAAATATTAATAAAAACCATAAGAGTATCTCTGTGATACTAAAATGACACTACTATGAGGCTGAAATAAATACATACATATTGAGATAAATATCAAAATACTGTCAAAATTTGTATCTATGTGGCACAACCCTAATTGCTAGAATGGGCAGAAATCACCACTGTATTGCGTATGTGAGTATTTGTATATTTACCATCCCAGGCATCAAACATGTCCGTGATGAAATAGTCGATAAATGAGATCTGGGATTTAGGAATGCTGCAGGTATTCCGGTCAAACACTGGCATGACAACCGGCAAACCTTGTCTTTTCTCCTCATCAGTCTAGGGACAGAGGGAGATTCCAAACACAGAAAGCAAATGATTAGAGAGTGGAGACATGTTATTGTAAAAAAAACAAACAAACATGGTATTGTACAAATACTTCAACATAATTCAATATATACTGTATATATACACACACTACTATTCAAAAAAGTTTTTTTTAAAATGTAAAAAGAGATTAATTTTTTTTTTCAAAATGTGCTCACCAAGGCTGCATTGATTTGATCAAAAAATAGAGTAAAAACAGTAATGTTATTACAATGTAACAGTGATATTATTACATTTAAAACAACTGTTTTCTATATTACAGTTTTTCTCAATTGCTAAAACACAATTTCTGAAACCTTGCTCCATTTTCTGAAAACATTAAACACAAAACCTCATCTTCAAGCACTATTTACAAAACCTCTGACTCCTCTTGCAAAATGAAACTTTCGCCTTACAACAGTTTTACCTGTGTTCAAAACACTACTCTCAAATCATAGACAAAGTGATCAAAATGATATACACTATCAAGCAGTCAGTAAACAATACACCAAAAAATAGAAAACACATTGTTCAAAACATATAGTTCTCGAAAGATATCTACGGACTGCTATTCTGTTTAGACTTACCCGTGACACCTTACTGTACCATCAAAAAGTTCAGGGAGAAGTACATTTTTAATCTCAAAACAAATTTCATATGTTTCCGTCATTGTCTTTTGATGAACGAAAACATGTTCTATCATAGTAGCTCAAATTGATCAGAAATTACTACTCTGCTTTGCTCTTTGCAATTTTTTTGTGTTCTTCCTCCTCCTTGTACCCCTATTTTTACAGTACTGTACCCTGCATCTCACAAACTTGTCCTTTGTCTCTGTGATACTGTAATTCTTGTTCTTTGTTGATATGAACCTGCAACCAGTCAAAATCTATTGAGCAGTCAGTACTGTTAACAAATGAAAAGCACAATGTTCAGGGCCATACAATTTGTTCATTGTACAGTATACAGCCTACAATGCTCTGTACTACAGTATACAATACTAAAAGGGACAAACATCAAAGGAGTAAACATGTGATCAGTGTGCTTCTTCTTGTCTTTGGGCATCATTTGAAACAGGTTAAATCAGTTTTGAGTGGTTGTGTTCAATCAATGACGTGTGTTCTCTATTTGTATTTGATTGTTGCCACTTGTGTTTACCAGTATGGATGACGTGTGTATTACAGTGCAGAATGTGTTTTGAGAATGAGAATGTGTTTAGAGTTTTGCTGAAAAGTGAAATGTGAAATGGTTTAAGGTATTGACAACAGACTGCACAATTAGCTAAATTAGTTCAGGCAACTGAGAACTTTGTTCAGCCAATGGGTTTTAGTGTTTTAGCAATTGAGAAAAACTGTAATACATTTATTCCTGTAATGCAAAACTTTTCATTCATCAAAGAATCCTGAAAAGAAAAAAACATATCACAGTTTCCAAAAAATATTATGCAGCACAAATGTTTTCAACATTGATAATAATTTCTTGAGCTGCAAATCAGCATATTAGAATGATTTCTGAAGGATCATGTGACACTGAAGACTAAGAGTAATAATGCTGAAAATTCAGTAAAAAAAAAACAGCATTAATTCGAAACAGAAACAAAGCAAACGAAGAAACATAGTGACAAACGTCTGAAAGGTATTGTATAAATATATATATTTTTTCACCTTAATTTTTCATCAAAATGCAGTAACATCTTAACACTTCTCATGGTCCAATCAAATCCCGATGAATAAAATCAAGTCTTGCCCTACAGTATTTACTACTGAATTCTCGGAAGTTACATTTCAATTTGATATACATTGTGTTATGAAAGTTAAATGACAACATAAAATTCAACATTGTAAGCATGTGCATGAGCATGTGACTGACTGTGTTTACCTGAGCAAAGTACTCCTCTGAAATACGACCAGCCCATTCGATGCAGTTCTCCAGAGGTCTGCAGGGATTGGCCACATCGGCACATTTAATCAGCATCCGTTTAATTAACAGACGATTCTCAGGAGAGTTGCGAATACTGGCCTGTCCCTCACAATCACTGCCTTCACTCTGTTTCACATGCAGATCAGCAGCGGTTAGATTTCACTCTTACATATGGACAGTATGGAAACACAGTAGCGTGTGTCTTACGTTGGAGCTCGTCTCCTCAATGGCACTCATGGGTTTGTTGATGCTGTTTACGAACTTATTGACATGTTCAAAGTGTCGAGTCATTTCTGTTGCCAACACCATGTCAATTATGGCTTGCCGTAGGGTCCGAAACTGAGTCCTGAATATTGAGAGGTTGAGAGAGTTTAGAACTGGACCAATGTGAGTCGTGTAAAATGTATGATTAAGCAGACTCTGATACCTTTCCATGTTTTTGAAGATGTTGCACTTGCTGTCTCGTACAGTAAGCTGGAATGCGAGAGCGGCGTGGTGACTCTCCAGGACGGCTGTGTCGTTGTACAGAATCGCCAGCTCACTCCCCGCATTGCACAGGAATGAGTTGGTACGGCCCGGGTGATCAACATCATGGACCGTGGCAGCCAATAGCGCTGCAACTTCATCTAACTGGTCAAGACTGCCCTGCAAACACAGCAGAGACACCGTTGGTGTAGAGCAAGGTCTAAAAGTAACCCCACATTTTTTAGGTTGACTGACTGATTAATCACTCTGATATTAACAGCATCAGTCAATAACAGTGGAAACTTTAACTGGCTTCGTCAATTAATAATGCACAATATCGATATCACAATTTCGAATAACTATTTTTAGTACTTGTATTCGAATAATCAATTCAACATAATTCAGAGTCTGGATAATTTTGATAAAATTCAGATTCAATCCAGTTATTGTTTAGATTTTATTTGGCAACTTAACAGTATGGCACAACTTTATTTTTATATTTAATTTGTAGAATTATATATTTATTTATTTATAAATAATTATTTACAAATATTTTAGTACTTTTTATAATAAAAAAAAAACATTTATTTATTTATTTAGAAATGTATAACAAAGTTCAATATACTCTTAAATAATTGATCAAACCCAGGCCTGATAAATGCTGCGGGTAAACAAAAAAAGCCTTGCTAAATCGTCAGTTAACCCTTTCGCACGTACGATCACACAGGTGTGATCAGTCTTGGCTGGTCCCTGGGGCGTACGATCACGCCGGTGCGATTAGAGAGGTCAGTGCATCATGTGATCAACTGCTAAATTCAAACGTGCTTTCGCGCGTTAGCTGGCGCTGAGCCAGAGAAGGACGCCCTCAGCGCTGTCATATATCACAGCTATTCAGTGTTTTGAACCACATAATGTTTATTTTAGATTTCAGACATTTAAAATCACATAAGTACTAGCAAAACAATGAATTTGAGTTTGTAAAATACACACTGATATCTATGAAAGCGGAGTAATAATCCTTTCCATTATAATTAGACAACATGTTTTATTCATATCAGATACACATTGAGTAAGTAGCTTTAAAGTTTACTCTATTCTTCTCCCAGTTCACCAGCCACTTACTTTCATGTATTTTGGGAAAGTGGATGAATTGATGTTTTGTAAATCCAACAGGATTCTCTGAACTGTGGCACAAACTATCATGGTGGCGCCCATCGCGCATAGAGCTCAACTAATGCGATCGTTATAAAGGTGTTTAAACAACAAAACACATCCACTTGCACATATATGACAATCCGAATATCAGATATTTCATGCTATAGCTAATACATTTGTGAATATTTTTAATAAAAAAGGAAAAATTACAAAAAAGCAGATCATCATTCATTCAGTGCTGTTGTGGTTGCGGTGTATCACGTGACAAGCAATGACGCGTCACCATGGAAACAATAAAGTGACAGGTTCTAAATAATGGTCGCCTTGAAAAACTCACGCTAGGGGGGCAGCCAGAATATTTTAAACTAACGTGTGAAAAGGCTAAGACACTTTTTTGACCTTACCTTTAACCAAAGTATAAATTGAGACATTTCTGTTTCTGTATTCTGATTGGTTGCCAGGGTTACCTTGACTCTGTCCTTGCGCAGGAAGTAGGCTGTGGCGTGCAGAACGTCTGCGGCGTGTGTAGAATTGTGGTAGGAGTTGGAGGCGTGGTAATTAGCCTCGATCACCTGCAGCCACGAACGCAATGTGGCCTCTGTGCAGTTCAGGAACTCACACACGCCAAAAGCAGAGAAGATCTTCAGACCCAGGTATGAGAGCGGCCTGCGTATACACACACACACACACACACACACACACACACACACACACACACACACACACTATAGTACTCTGAACTTTTCCCATCAAAAATAAAGTTTTACACCACGAAGTGAACAGAATAATGATCTAAATTTATGGTACCTCTTGTGTGTAGCTGCTTCCAGCTCCAGGATATTGAATTCCCAGCATTCCTCCTCATTGAGCAGCTCTGCGATGGATGGCGGGATGTCGTTTAACGGCACAGGTACTGCCAGCTGACTCTGACTCATATCTGAGGGGGTCAAAGGTTCAGGGTCAAGATGGAATATGGCAGAAAGAAACAAAAACATAATTCAGACACCCAAATTATCATCAATCAAAAATGTACAACAAACACCCTGAGAGGAATCTGTCTTGAGTAAAACAGACATTTAATATTAATTTGTAATACTTAATATTAATACCTTAATATACAGTAAAAATTCCCTTTAAAATATTTTAGAGTATATTGTGAATAAATTACTATTAAATAATAAGCATTATAATTTAAATTTCAACACTTTTATGTATTTAAAAAAAAGATTTTTTTTTGTATATCAAATAATATAAGTTTTCATTTTCTTTGTTCGACATTTCCTAGCCATTTCTGCATAATCTAATTGTAATTAATAATGTTTAAGTGAATATTATATCCTATGATGCCATATAATACATAATAGGTATGACCCTGTATTGTTTGATATCATTTGAAATGTCTCAGTGCGGCTGGTACAAAGGTCCCATTCCCACAGAAGTAAAGCAAAAGCTAATAAATGCTTTAAGAGTTTAGAGATATTTAACTTACTGTGGTGGGTGTGCTTTAAAGCAAATTTCCTTCTGTCCTCGGTAAGGTGTAAACTACCCCGGTCTGGAGACTTGAGTAATGCAAATTCCCATTGTTATCTCATGTTTCCATTTGAAAGAGGTTTCTGTCTTGGTCTGAGTATTTAAAGAGATGTTGCCGGAGGCTCAAGACGAGATTTGTAGTCAGATCAACCTGTAAAGCTGAATGTCCTCAGACACTCAGCATTATGCATTTTTCTAATGTCAGGTATGCATCTAACACCACAAATCTACGCTCAGGTTAGTAACGGACTAAAATACAGCTTAAGTGGAGCATTGTGGCATGCCAACTGACATTTTAGAGCTCAGACTAACACATTGGCATTTTTCAATGCATACTTAAACTGTAGAGGCTAATAATGGGTTTTCCGTTTAGAGCAATAGAGGGCCCTATTTTAACGATCTGAAACGCAAGTGTCAAAGCGCAAAGCGCAAGTAACTTTGTGGGCGGGTCTCGGCGCTGTTGCTATTTTCCCGGCGGGATAAATGGCTCTTGCGCCAGGCGCAAATCTAAAAGAGGTTGGTCTGAAGTAGCTTCATTATTCATAGGTGTGGTTTGGGCGTAACGTGAAATAAACCAATCAGAGCATCATCTCACATTCCCTTTAAGAGCAGACGCGCTTTTTCCTTGGCGTATTGCTATTATAACGGCGGATTTGCCAGACGCGTGCCAGGAGCGGTTCACAGCCGAGGAGAGCAACGCTCTCGTCACGGCCGTAAAAGAGAGAGAAGTGACATTGGGGATGGAGAAACACACCCAAATTAGCTTCGGTTAAACAGGCGTATAATAATGTGGGTAAATGTGTAAGCTAGATGTATGCTTTTATAATAAATTGTCTATCTATCTATCTATCTATCTATCTATCTATCTATCTATCTATCTATCTATCTATCTATCTATCTATCGTTCTATCGTTCTATCGTTTGTAATAATATGATTTGCAAAAATGAAAACTGCTGCTTCTGTGTAAATTAGAGAATCAAAGTGTATGCTATGCGCGTTGTGCACGCTATACATTATGGTCAAGCATGCGCCCTTAAAATAGCATAATGAACAACGCGCAACGCGCCACTGACTTTAGACAAGTTTTTTTCTGGCCAGTGGCGCAATTGTTTTATGGAACAGTAAAATAGCACCAGGGATTGTTTGCGCCGGAACACGCCTCCTTTTTTGCGCTGAACCGCCCAGGGAGCGCAAGTTCATTCCCTAGTTTAGCGACGTGCTTCTGTGGAGGGAAAAGCGCGCTTTGCGCGGGTGCAAAATAGGAATGAAACATGCGTCGGTGTACAAAGTCAATTGCGCTGGGTGCAAGATAGGGCCCAGAGTGTTGTTAGACCAATTTAAATAGGATGAGCCTCAACCTCTGATTATTGTAATACTATTCTAACTAAGTGTACGTGGGAAACCACGGCATGATTATACAAAGTTACCATTAGGAGAAGATAAGTTGGTCAGCTTGGTTCTATGGTAATGGTCATGACCTCAGAGTTAGATATAATCTTGCCTTACAGTTTTTCTCAGTCGCTTTGGTGCATTTCTCAGATCAGAACTACTTGTTCAACCTCCACATCATCTAGTCACCTGTTGTGCACATCATAAAAACAGTTTTTTTTTAACAAGTTGCGATTTCTTTGGTACATTCATGCAATTGATTATATACAATTGTCTGCGGTTTCCTACATTATCAGTTGTTAATACCATGTTGCTCAAAATGTATTAAATAGTTCTTTGTGCAATAGTCTTACCCCTCAAAACATCTAGTCATTAGTTCATCGTATAAGTGGTTGATATAGCTGTCAAACTGTCAAGCATATTTTCTACACATTTCTATTGGACTTTTTGTAAATGTAGCATGAATTGATAAATTGTGCAGGTGAATCTTGACTTTCACTAATGAAGAGAATGTAGATTAACCAATGAGAAACCAGTTCTCTGAAATAGCTCAAAGTTGCATCTCTTGAACCTTCAATTGCCAAGCATATATACAGTGCTGCATGCAAAAGCAAAGTTCTGCCTAAGGGGTCTTTCCTTGTGGGTCTAATCCAATGTGTGGTGCTGTTTGTACGAATTGTTTTGAGAATGCACATACTTCTTTGAAAATATTAAGGATGATTTGAGAAATGCACCAAAGCGACTGAGAAAAACTGTAATTAAGTGTGTTCAGATCTATGGGGACTAAATAAAATATTCTAGAATGAGCAAGTAGAGTACGGCCATATAGATTATTAGTCAATCACCTCTGTCTAATGACCAAGACTGACGAGTTTGTGATTATAAGATCGTATACTCGGCCAGTGCGAGACTCAAAGTGTTATACTGTAGGAATCTGGATGAACAAGTGTAATTTCAATAAAGAGTTAAATAGAATAATCAAATGCGTAAAAATAAAATATATACTATTGACAAATAACCAATTGGCATTCCAACCTAACTTCGAATGGAGTCAGATAAAAGTTTAATTGGAATTAAATTACTTTACCACGCTGAAAAGACAAAACTCAGAAACCTTCACTTGCTTATCGGAAACCGTCCTTGGTTTGGGCCTTACAATCCAAGAAGGTAAATAGGGCAAACTTTTTATTCACTCTGTCTTTATTAACAGTTTATTCAAAGCTAGTTTACAACATCCAACTTTTCATCCAACTTGTATTATAATAATAATTTTCAGGGCGAGAACTTACTTTGTAATGCACTTTTGGAGAAGACGTACTCATTCCCAGAGAGCCTTCTGAGTCCATCCTGAATTGAAGAAAAATACACATCAATATATCTGACTGAAATAAAAGAGAAAAAGACTTGAGGAAGCCAAAATATCGTTTCCAGCCAACATAATCATAACAACACACTTAAGAACAGCACTACCACGCAACCCATAACTCACTAGCGCTTGCACGCTCTCATGAGAAAAGCCATTTATCAGGCCTGGAGGATATTAAACACACAGAAAACAGATCCAGATTCAAATAGACTCATCCAGCACTTAAAACAAACTCTGTCTGAGATGTTGCAGGCGTAGGATAATAGAAGTGTACATGCATAAATATGACACACACACATCCCGTCTGTAATGATCACAGGCTTCCAGCTGCACTATCTCAACCCGGATATTTCACTGTGTAATTGACCTCTGACCTCTCTCTCAAAAGGTCACCCACCAAAAGGTCATTTAAACTCTTGAGATTTGTGCATCGCATCCGCTTGACCTTCATGTAACAGAAAAAAAGTGACAATTATGAAAGGAAGCGACCTGAATCTGGCTTGTAGTTATTTAGCATGTTTAGGATTCAGAGCTACACTACCGATATTTAAATGTTTTTCAAAAAAAGTCTCTAAGGCATTTATTTGCTCAAAAATACAGAAAAAATAGTAATATTCAGCTATAGACATAACTGTTATGTATATTCAGCTAAAGACACAAATACACTAATGAAAAAACATTTTTCGTTAATTTCTTCAATGATAAAACGGTGTTCGCTAAAATCCAGCTCTGACATGAAAATTTCCCTGTCCTATACGTATTTCTGTTTGTAATAAATTTCTTCAATAAATGTCTCAAATTACAGTAGGCCTGTAATTGTAACAGTCATGATATTTGTGGCTTTACAGTTTTTAAAAAAAATTGCTTACACACAATTTCTGAAACTATAGCTCCATTTCTTAAAACTCTACACACAAAACCACAAAATACTAGGGCTGACTTCTAATAGTCGAGGATTCGACGATTCGATTCGGAGAGGTCTGATTCGACTATGAACCTCATAGTCGAATACATGGGCGTCAGTTTGGTTTGAAATGTGCTGGGGACAGAGACGCATTCGCATTTTCAGAAGGGCTGGGTACAAAAAAATATTTTCCGCTTTCGCGCAGGTCATGTTTTGAAAGACAATGTCCTGTAGCTTACTAATGTAAATAAATAAAAATGTATTCAAAAATCTTCTTCACATTTTCAGCAGGGCTGCGGAGCGGCTGTGGGTTGACTCCACACGGTTCTCATGGGCTTTATATATAGGCTAAGTCCTAACGTGAAAAAAGCTTTACGTGGTTTAATGTACCTAAACAATGATTACCAAATTTCCCTCTCATATTGCTCCTCATAACCACTGAAAATGGTCAAAAAAATCGAACCCAGAGTCCAATTATTATGGACGTTATCTGATATTAAGCGTTTCTGCTTCACATTTTCAGCAGGGCAGCGGAGCGGCTGTGAGTTGACTCCACACGGTTCTCATGGGCGTGAAAAGCTTTACGTGGTTTAATGTACCTAAACAACGATCACCAAATTTCTCTCTCATATTGCTCCTCATGTTTATGAAATGTTATGATATATGTGAAAAAAAAAAGAAAAAAAAAAGGTTTGACTATCAGTCGACTACGGCAAAATCTAACGAATCAGATTCGACTATGAAAATCCTTAGTCGAAAACAGCCCTACAAAATACACACACAAGATGTTTTGCAAAAGCAAACACTTCATTCAAAACTATTTTAACTCTTCTAAAAAATGCATAGTTTTTGCAAAGTAACTCTACACACAAACCATTATATGATTAGCCACATACACACCAAACTAAACTGAAATGTAAAACACTACTATATTGTGTCTTTTGCTTGTTCAGTGTGCAGTGGAGTGTACAGGAGTTTGTCACACATACATGTGTGAGCATAAATACACTGTATACAGTCTGTATGCACAATTGATAAACTTTACATTTATTGAACTGAACTGAATCAACACTGAACTGACTCGATCTGAATAATGACACTATTGGCTTGTTAAAGCTGCTTAACAGCAGAATTTGAATTTGTTTCTATTGTAAAGCTGCTTTGAAACAATCTGTATTGTGTAAAGCGCTATAGAAATAAAGGTGTCTTGACTTGTTGCATATTCAGTATATATTTATAATTTACAAAATAAACAGAAATGCAAGGGGGAAAAATAATTTCTTTCTGAAAAAATTGAGTTTTGATTTCTAAGTGATCAATTTATGAAGTGTTTTCACACGAGCGTTTGATGTAGGTAATCGGAAAATAACTGTGTCATTTAAATGGCAGTGTTTTATAAATGAAACACAAGAGCTGTTAGTTTTGAATGATGAGTCTAATGTAGAGAACTGTGTTAAGCATTTTGCAAAAAGTATGTTTTACAAATGCAAACTGAGTGTGAAGCATATAATGTGCTTGCAGTTTTGCAGACTTGATCTGAGGATTAGATATATGAGTGAATGGTTTCACTGAGTGAGCCTCAAGTAACACTTTTAGTGTCTAAGCATTTTTTAAAATAACTGTTAAGCAATATTGTAAAGTGGTATAAATAAACGTGACGTGACTTGATTGGATAGTGCTGAATTGCAGAGCTGGTCTAAATCTAAATCGCTATGATCAGATGTTTTCTTTACTGCTGTTTTCTCACCGCTGTTATGTTTATTTTGTTATTGAAAGAAAAGTGCGTTTCACTTAAACGGCGCTCTCATCAGTGTGGACGGCGTTGGGATGTTACCACAGCAAAGGTATTTAAAACTTCCTTTTACCTCTAAGCAAAGAATGCCATAGTAACACTTTGGATCTGTTTTCTGGCTTCTCTCAAGAAGAGGCCATGATTTATTACATGGTCAATTAGGGTGACTCCCATTTCATTTGAAAGTCTTTACCTTCTGTGTCTCTTCACTCCTCTTTCATCCTGCTATTCTCTTCCTTTCTGTTCATGTCTTCTTTCAATTTCTCCTCTTATACTTTCCACTACACCACTTTACCAATCTCTGCTCCCTCTTCTTTTCCCTATTCTAGTCTTCCTATCTACCGTATTCCTGACGACCTTGCTGCGTTTTGAATTATGGGTGGCACTTCCGGTTTGGGGAACTTCCATTCAAAAAGGCGGAAACAAATCATTTCAAATCATAAGGTTGCCCTACAAATAAAGCTGATCTGTCAGTTTGACTGCATGAGCTGTCAATTTTCCTTCATGATTTATTTTCAGTCGCTGCTTTCTTTTCCTCGTGATTATTTTCCTTTTTCCCTTATATCCGCTGTAAAAGTATGAAAAAGGACAGCATATACTGCACATTTGTGGTCTGTTTTCCCGAAATTACGGAAATCACTTTGAAATAGTATCACGTAATGCTGAAGTTAATGAACATTTTTGATTAAGGCAACATTAGTTACATTATACAGATTTATTACATGGCTTGGTTGAATTCTAATGTAGAATGCGGTCTTGTTATTTCTTGATAACAGACCGCTGCTAAGGATAACACCGTTGCCATGAAAAACAGAGCGTTGCTATGGACACAGGATTCTAACCGTAGAGATGGAACGGACTATTTTCTTTAGCGGAAGCAATACAATCGTTTTTAAATCAATAAACAAATTTTGTGTCAAATTATTGATTTATTTGGTAGGTAGCCATGTAATAAGTGGGATAATGTAGAGCGCTCTACATTATCCCTTACATATATTACTACAGTGATATTTAACCCGTCCGTTATTGCTGTGGAAAGATTCACGCTTTTGGGGTTATTTGGTCTGTTGAAAGTACCATGTTGATGCTTTTACACTTTTAATTTTCCTTTTAACGTTCGATGGTTGAAGGATGAGTAGATTAATGTCATCTCATTGTGACACGTAACGTATTGCGTTTATAGAGCGAGCCTTTTCACTGATTGTTTACAGCTTAATGGAAGTTACACCCATAATTCACACAAACCGTCATGGGGCGTAGGAATAAGGTGGATACCCTCTCCTTTCTTAAAGGAGATTTTTCCCTTTTTCAACTTTAGTTAGTGTGTAATGTTGCTGTTTGAGCATAAAAAAGATCTGCGAGGTTACAAAGCTCAAAGTCCACTCCAAAGGGAGATAGGCCTATTTTATTTAACAGAATCCACTTTTTAAGAACTACAACGAACAGCTTGTTTGGACTACAAAGCACTTTTTCCAGATCTTATGAAGTCATAATGTTCCTCATTTAAATAATCCCCGCCCACGGAATAAGCAAAAAAGTTGTCGAGGCCTGGTTGAGCTTATTCTTATTCATATTTTTTTATTTGTATAACAATATTTGTTACTTTTGAAAATAGTTTTTAGGTAACACTTTATTTTAAGGTGAAGTAGTTACACGTTACTACATGTACTTACTATAGTAATAACAGTAAATTATGCATAATTACAAGTAACTAACCCTAAACCAAACCCTAACGGTAACTCTACAGTAATGTAGTTAATTAATATTACTTAGTACTTATTTGAGCAAGTACAATGTAACTACGTCACCTTAAAATAAAGTGTAACCAGTTTTTATAGTTTATATCGATAGCTGTGCAAACCATTTTAAAAATTGCATTTCCTGTGAACTGAAATAATTTAATGTGCAATTGAGAATGTGACAAATGACAGTTTTGTTTGTTGTGTTTGGACATTTTTTATAAATGTTTGTGATTTTTGTAAAATCAATAAAAAGAGCTGTAAGTGTTTTTTCCTGATATATTAACCCCTTAAAGGCACAATATGTAACTTTTTTGCTTTAAAAATAGCAAAAATCACTATATCTATGTTATATTTTTTTTTTAGTTGTGTACTTACATTATCCCGACTGTTTCCAACAACTTTCAAACCAGGAGAAATTTGTAATTTAATTTGAGAAACGTCCCGTTTCTTTATTTTCGTTTTGTCGCCGCCAATGCCGTCATATCCGCGTTGTCCCTGGTTTCCGCTCGTGCTGCCATGGCAACCAGAGCTATGAACCAGAGCCATCTGATTGTAACCAAAGCGACTGACGCGGACAACTTTGTAGTTCGCAATGTCTATTTGCACGCTGTTGTTGTTTCGTTCAAACATTATGGACCATGGCAAGCAGACTTTGGATAAAAAAGGAGAACTAAAACGAGAATCAATATCAGCGCGGTGTTTTCGAGATGCCGAGAGCTCCCATAGACAGTATATAAACGAGAGCTCCACGTCCGAGACTTCGACCGCTCCTGCATGTACTTTATTAAACAGGTGAGCACATTTACATAAAACTAATCAATGTTTTATAGTTTAACAATGATAAAATGTCAGAATATGATCTGTATGTTATTCTAATGTTGATCTAGTTTACTGCTAGTCTCATACAGACAAACTAACACATACATTTTAACACATTCAAATGCAGTTTAGTGTGCTAGTGTAATGTTAGACCAAGTGAAACAGCGCTGCATTACCTCACAAGTTTAATTTGTCTAATAAACTGACCTGTGAGTAGTAATTCTGCGTGTAGTTCGGTAGAATGAAATGTCCATATTCCTTTTATATCCGCGGGACTCGCGTCGCGTTTGGAGCTGATAGCTGTCTCTTAGCAATCCCGAACTGCTTCATATCACAGTCATGATAAAAACATTGATGTATTCAGTCATCCATAAACATTATTAGATCGGTCGGCTTGACGTTGACGACAAGATCCATAATTCTTAGCAAATGTTGTGTCATCAATCTACGCCTTTGTTATTGTAAAGAGGTTAGCGACCCCTAGTGGCGAAAAATGCCATACTGTACGTTTAACTGTCACCTGCCCGTATACGGGCAACCTAAATTTACTTCACTATATTACTATTAAATCCTAATCTAGTCATGACAAACTATATATCGTTGGAAAGGTCTAAGACTCCTTAATAGATATTTCAGCATTGTTTTTTGTTACTATTTATGCCGGAACAGTAATAGATGAATTTATGACAAGAGCGCACCTCAAAAAATCTACATCATAACAGGCGTTTCTGGCGTTTGTCACAAAAAGACGACGCACACACTTTCAATAATTGAAACTTTGGTTTTCATGCTAAAAGTTCATAATAAAACATTTAATCTAGTATTTGTCAATAAAAAAAAATTATAAAATAATATTATCCTCTAAAAAGTATAATATACATATTATCCTCTAAAATATAATATAATATTTTTTATTGCCTTTTTTATTACATCACATATTTTAGTAGTTATCATAAATTAGGTATCATTTAAAAGCTTACGATCTCAGAATTCATCCTGTGAAAACTGTTTTGAAATTGGACATTGTGTTACCATAGAAACGGTACTCTAAATTATTTTATCAGGCTCCTCCCCTTTTGGGCGTCGTCATGTTTCATAATTTATGATCAAAATATTTTCTAATCTTGACAAAACACATATTGTCAGAAAGGTCTGAGTCTCAAGGTTGCATATTTTGTGACAGAAGTGATATTTGGACAGAAATGTATTAATTTGTTATGGTAGAATGCATACAGTTAAATTCAATGGAATTCAATGACACCCGGTGGCTATTTTTGGTAATACGCCTAAACAAAATCTCATGGGAACTTCAATTTTTGTGATATCAACTTCAAATTTGGAACACAACTTGGTTAGATATATGGCTTTGATTTTATAGTAATTTTTTTGTAAAACATATTTTGTAAAATATATATTTTATATAAAAGAAAAATATTAAATAAATTATATTTGATTTAATGTAAATTTAAACTTCCATAACTTTTTCATACTTAAATTTTTTGAAGTGCTTTAAAACAAGACCAAACTTGGGTCTATACTCCAAAGCATTCTTGAATTACAACCATTTAAGCTTGAATAGTGCATTTTAATGTCCATTCTCAAAAAGGGGGGTGACAGCTAAGGGGTTAAAATATCATTTGGCTGTGTCAGCTATTATAAAAACTACTGTCAGGACTTACTAAAGACACGCAGTGAAAAATTATCACTTCTAAGGCGTGAACAGTTATTTTTTGCAGCAGCTGACCTTATTGCATATGCATTTGTAGGAGTTTCTCTTTCAGATGCAAAATTTATGGAGGCGAATATTTAAATGAATCATGCAATGTGATTTACTAAGGTTTGCGCTCGTCAATTGACTGTTTTTTGCGCTCTCACGCTATTTTGCCCTGTCTAGTAAATCTGGCCCTATCAATTAAGCAGTTTTAAAAGTATAAACAAAAATGGAATTTTTAAAAGTACATATATTCAATGTCATAATTTCTAGAAAGAAATATTTTGAAATATTTTAAATTCAAATGCTAATGAAATGTTTTATAACTGAGTATAATTAGAAATTTCAATAACCTTTCTCCTGGCCTGATATTACCAAGGTTTCAAGAACCGTGGGAACCCTGCCAACTAACAATCTTCTAACTCGTGTCTGCAGCCAAAACCGTTAAAACTCCTTGGTATTTGTATCCAGCTATATCAGGAAGCTGATAATTTGAGCTTCACTGTGAATCACTGCATCACTGTGCATTGACATTCTGTTCAACTTGTATCATGCTGTCTGAAATCACCAACTCTCAAATCAATGACTTCTGTGCTGCGTGTCCCTGTAAACCTCTGTCCATGTGAAGACTCCTTCAGTCTAACAACTCTTGGTAAAGTGGAATACTTTCAAAGCGGGAGACATGGGGATGTCATACAGATAGACTAATGTGTAAACAAGCGCGGCACTGTCATCACAGACTGCTGGCTAACTGTGAAACACCCTGTGCCAATGTATCAGTGCCACAAAAATAAGCGCATTCACATCTACTGACTGCCATTGACATACAGTCACACACTCTAAGAACTTTTTCCTGGCAGAGCAAGTCTGAATATCTCCCGTAATGATGATTCTCTGCTAAAAAATCTGCTCTAGTTTTTATTTGCGTAGATGAAATCAGTCTGTGGAATTTCTCGGCTGTTTAATATTGATCTGTACTGTTTATGATGTTTTTGTACTGTATGTGTTTGAAGAGGATTTTAAGGCTATTTCTGTGTATCATGTGGTTTGAGATGACTTGTAGTCTGTTGTGCCATTTAGTTCCAAACATGAGTCATATGATGGAAACAAGATTGATCTTGCTCTTTTGAAATAAATATAATAATAAATAGGGTTAGTAATAAAATATAATAGCTTTAAGAATAAAAGGTGAATGCTTGTAATAGAGTCAGTATTATAGACATGCTAGATGACCCATGAACCTCCACTTACACTCATGAGCCCTCCCACCAGGTCATTGGTGTGGGGGTCGTCTTCTTTTGAGGCCAGTTGGGGTGAGTAGAGTTCGGTGGTCCGCAAAATCTCCAGAACACGATCCAGAGCTTCCGCTACTGTCACGGGACTGCTCTCCTGTGCTGCGTTAATGATATTTATCACCTATAAAGGCAACAAAACACAGGCAGACTGAAGACAGAGGGGGAGAGACAACTACAAACCACTTATCAAAGGTTTAAATCCATAAATATCTCTGTAAGGAATTTCCCCTTTTGACACTTCCATTGCTTCCATTGTCACAAACAAATCCTGAGTCATGTTCAAGTAATCGTAAATATTCCACAGCAGACAAAGGTGTTTAGCGCGTGTCTCAGGGTTTTGTGCCATCTGAACTGAATTAGAATTGAAGTGGCAGAGAGGATTCAAAGTTAGCATTTAAATTTGAATGGATGGATATAAAATGTAAAATGAATTAAAATTCAAATAAATCCATATTACTGCTATTTTTAGCTAGAAAAATCTAATTTTGTAAAGTTTTAGCTTGACAAAGGCTTGTTGGAAAGTTTGAAAAGTTTAAAAAGCCTTGAAACGATATATAGATGATAGATAGATAGATAGATAGATAGATAGATATATAGATAGATAGATAGATAGATAGATACAGACAGACAGATAGACAGGGATAGATACTGTAGATAGATAGATGGATAGATGGATAGATAGATAGATAGATAGATAGATAGATAGACACAGATAGACAGATCGATACACCGACAGACAGACAGACAGAGATAGATACTGTAGATAGATAGATAGATGGATAGATGGATAGATAGATAGATAGACACAGATAGACAGATCGATACACCGACAGACAGACAGAGATAGATACTGTAGATAGATAGATAGATGGATAGATAGATAGACACAGATAGACAGATCGATACACTGACAGACAGATAGACAGAGATAGATAGATAGATAAATAGATAGACAGAAAGACAGATAGTTAGATAGACAGACAAATGTACAGAATGATATATATAGATAGATAGATAGACAGACAGATAGAGAGAGAGACAGACAGATAGATAGACACATCATTTTCCAGAATTTCTGTGAATTGCCATTCAGTAAATTCCTCTTCCTGTCATCCAGAGTCAAATTTAACAGCTTATTGTTTACTATAGTTTTTGATGTACTACTTCTTGTCAGATGATTATGTATTGATGCAGGTGGTTATAATGGTCTATAAAGGTCTGAGTGTAGAAGCGGTTGTAGTTCTCTTTAGTGATGTGTGTGTGTGTGTGTGGGGGGGGGGGGGGGGGGGGGGGGGGGGTAATAATGCAGGTGTACCTTAGTGATCGGAGCCTCAATAGTCATGGAGTGGATTCGGGCCATAGAGGAATATCTGCGATTCTGTAGACTGGGAGCTGAAAGAGAGAAAGAGAGATAGAGAGAGAGAGAGAGAGAGAGAAGAAAAGAGCTCTTTAAATAGCTCCATCTGCGTCAGAGTGCACTGAGACTGTGGGTGTGCTGATGTCATCAAACTACGTCACAAAAAGCCCCTCTTAGCCAGAGCTCACACACACACACACACACACACACATGCACACCCTGACTCATAAAACACAAATATATTAAACACACATGTGCACACATAAGCACAAATCTCTCGTTTTCCCCATTTCTCTTCATAATTACTTCAAAACTGTTAAAGGGATTCGCTTTCCCTTATTTATGGTGTATTCTGATGAAACGCATCCTCTCTTTCTCTTACCATCGCTGCTGTGAGAGCTGATAGATCTGCCGTCCACAGACTCTTTCCTCCGGTCCTTGTGACGTAAGGAATTGCACTCTGGATAAATACAAAGTGCACACGTACATAAAGACGTAACTACATTAATCATCTCTTACACAGCCAACCAGCATCACTATTTTTTATCTTCATCATCATCATCATTACTATAATCAACATCATCACAAGCACAGCAGCGATTTCATGAAGCAACTGACACACTTTCCTTTCTCAGAATACTAAAAAAGACTAGATGCTCAAATTTGTTTAATGACAAAGCTGCTGATGCATGTAGTGGGTGGCTACCAGGGCAATGTTACGCAGTTGCTAAGGTCTATTAGGTGATTGTTTGGGTTTTATTGCATTGCTATACAGTTGATAAGGTCTTCTAGAAGGCTGCAGGGTGTCGCCAAGTGGTTGCTATGGTGCTCTGGGTGGTTGCTAGGTAATTGCTTACTCTGATATTTTGGTATGTTGAAATCTGCAAAACAAAAATTGTAAGTCTGATTGCTTAGAAAAGTGCTAGATTTGAGCTATAATTCATATTCAAGCAATAATAACGGTGTGGAACTAGTTAAACACCACAATTAAATATTAAAGGGTTAGTGGTTGCTCAAACCATTACTATATTATTATAATTATTATTATTATTAATGCATTACAGCCTTATAAGACTTTAAAAATAAAAAATATTAATAAAAATGTATATATATATATATATATATATATATATATATATAGAGAGAGAGAGAGAGAGAGAGAGAGAGAGAAAGAGAGAGAGATAGAGATTTATATACTTATATAGAGTATTTATAAATACAGTTAATTTATACAGTTCATTTTTATTTGAATTAAATTACTTAAATGAACCCATTTGTATAAGGACCACTCTTTAAGAAAATAGGAACACTCTTTAATAAAAAAATTCTCTTTTTCATTTTACACCATTTTTTTATTTTTATTGTAGTATAAGCAATAATAACAGTGATTCTTGCCCTAGAAAACAGCACAAATGATGTGAAATGGTGACCGTTGTTACTTTTATTGTGTCATGTAACATATGCACATGCATGCAAATATATTGGCAGGCAAATTATTATGGCTAATTTTACCAGTCTGACAGTCCCAGGGTGCACTGCAGCCATCTGTCTATTCTGCACCATGACCAGATAGCTTACTCTCTATCTTTACTCTCTACTTCTCAATGCAGCATTGATCTGTGCATTTTCAATCATGCTTTTGCTTGCTTCACAGCATGTCACACAAACCAAATCTATAAAGACCTGTTATGGGTCCCAGTGTGCTAATTAAGCAATCGTGCATGAGGGATTCAAACACAAATAATAAACAAATAAAATAAAGTGAGACGGTCTGTTATTGTACCTGATTGTGAGTTTTCACCACAGCTTTTGTCTTCTTTGCTCAACTTATGAACCTGCAAAAACAGATCTCTGATCAGCTCTCTCTGTCACACACACACACACACACACACACACACACACACACACACACACACACACACACACACACACACACACACACACACACACACAATATGCCAAGGGGTTGTCACACTACCAACATTTTAGTAGCCCATACCAATCCCAGTCTTGATACTAATTTCAATACCATCGCAAAAATAGAAATGCTATTGAACTCTTTTATTTAAAAAGTGAAATATTAACATAAATATGAATACATTAAATATGATTAAATATAATATTAAATTAAATATAAAAATTGTTACGTTTAATTAAATATAAATACCATTAAAAAGTTTTAAGTCAGTAAGATTTTTTTATTAATACTTTTATTAAGCAAAGATGCCTTAAATTGACTAAAAGTGACAGTAACGACATTTATACTGTTAAAAATTAATTCTATTCATCAAAGAATCCTGAACATTTGTTTTTTGAGCATCAAATCATCATATTAGAATGATTTCTGAAGGATCATGTGACACTGAAGACTGGAGTAATGATGCTGAAAATTCAGCTGTCATTGCAATAATAAATTATTTTAACTTGCAATTCATGTTTAATCACACATTGTGACTGAAAACCAAGCATCTAACAAAATGTCTTGTTGCCCGTCGTTTGTTGTGGCTAGTTAAGATAGAAATTTAGATAAACATTAAACAGAGGATTTATCACGATGTCTGGTTTGTGCCTGATCAGAACTTGGGTTAAGCATTTGTTGAGTTCACCTAGGTGGAAATCCTGCCCGCTGCAATCCATTTAATCCTTTTAACATGATCAACTTTTGAATGAAAGAAACAGGATTTTCAGTCTTAGGTTAGAGATTAGAGAGCATCGCCAAAAATGAATCTATGCAGTGTGATGGTTGCGCTTTAGTAAAAGTTACATGCTACTGGCAGAAAGAGAATATTACATATACTTTCACACTCATATACGTGCACAAACACACACTCAAAAATAGATGCCATGTAGGTAAGAGGATTAAAGAACCTAGTTACATCGTCCTGAAGGATGAGGTCACAAAATCTGATAAACCGAGACCACAGGTTACACGACAAACACCCTCACTGCACCACAGGAGAAGATTTACTACATGCCCTCTGCTCTGATAATTACTGCATTACTTTCATCTCGGTTAATCCAGAAGAACTTTGTAATGTGCATTTAATTTCATACATTTCTTAATATCTCTGTCATGTTTTCCAGTTAAATTTTCTAAGAAAAATATCGGAGAAAACTTGCAGATATTAAAAATCAAGCGTAACGTCAGTTCTGGCAGGTCACGTTAGTCAAGCTCGTATCAGCTGACTCTCATCTGATCCACATCTACCAATAGGAATACGACGCCTATCACTGTATACATATATAAGCTCCTTCAGTATTATCAGCAGCTATCGCGTTTCTCAGGAGCTAATTACCCTCCTCCATCCCCAGCTCTTCCTCTCGTCAGTCAGGATTTGGCATTCTGATTCCCCTTGAATCAGACTAAATTCTCGAATTATGTCGTACTTTAAATCTTGAATTAAATATATTTGCATACATTCATGTTGGTTCTGTTCTGTTCACCCTAAGGGGGGTTATCACTGCTCTCCCTGCTCTTATCCATGCTAGGCTGCATGGATGCGCAGGGAGTTCTCACCCAGAACGGAACCATACCGCCAATCCAAACTGTATGCTAATTGTCAATCGTATTTGACGATAGTGGTCCTGACTGAACTTGTTTTCAGAGAATACCATTCAAAAATGTGGTGTCAGTAAGATTCTTTACATTTTTTATATTTTTGAAAGAAGTCTCTTATGCTCACCGAAGACAAATTTATTTGATTAAAAATACAGTAATAGTGTGAATATTACAATTTAAAATAACTGTTTTCTATTTGAATATATTTAAAAATGTAATATATTCCTGTGATGTTAAGTTGAATTTTCAGCATCATTACTCCAGTCTTCAGTGTCACATGATCTTTCAGAAATCATTAGCATTAGATTTGCTGCTCAAAAAACATTTCTTATTATTATTAATGTTGAAAACAGTTATGTACTGTTGTACTGTAACAATGTACAGACCCCAAACATTTGAACGGTGGTGTAGATATTGTTTTTCCTTGTTTTAAATATCCTTTTAACAAAATTGTGTGGGGTTTATGCTTACGATAAGAAAAAAAAGTAAATAAATTCTAATTATATTCTCTGAAAACAAGCCATATTATTTTTGCTTTTTAAATAAATGTATCTTGTGTTAAGGAAGTTAAGATATTTTTGTTGAATAACAAGACAAAAACACTTGCTAAATGCCTCATGAAAGCTACTTAACAAAAGCTTCCACTGACCCAGTTGGATGGCAATGAAGATTTGATTCTAGTCTAGTCTACTATCCACTGCATTTTGACAGAAACTAGGGTTAGTTACCATGGTAGATTTTTGTATGGCTTGTAACAAGACAGACGCGAGCGAGTGTGTGAATGGTAATACTAACACCAGTGAGTAAAGCTACAGCTATTTCACACACGCGTCAGTGTGTCTGTTTCTCACGGGCCTTTCTGATCAGCAGCTCCACCTAATGCTAGAACTAACAGCAGGGTTTAGACTTGAGCCTGTGGAGGGTTATTAATAACTCTGACGCCTGTCTGGCTCTCTGACACTGGTCTGTCAGGATGGATGGTTTAGCGTAGCTAACATTTCTGCCCACTGCCATTCCCATGAGCTTGCACACTTAAAGTTTTGATGCTAATTTGGGAGCTCAATTACTAGCTTGGTCAATATGTATTGGATACTCACTGATTAATCAGAATCTTAATGAAAATATCACATGGGAAAGTAGATAAGAAATGTACCTGTCTGTGGTTGTCACTGTAAGGCCTCTTGATGGACACAAAATGGCGAATTTTTCTAGAAGATAAGGAAACAATTGACTTATTTATTGTAACTGATTTGTACATACCTTTATTGCTGCCATCTACCATTTATTTAGAACACAAAAATAATATATAATTTATAATATTAAATATTTAATTTATAAAAACAAAAGCTAAATATTTAAATAATTGAATTAATAAATACTAAATAATTGATTATATATATATTTTTTTTTAACTATCTTTTTTTTTTTAAATACAAATATTTGTTAAATTCATTTATTACCAAATAAACATTTTCAATTAAATTACAAAATATAACATTTAATTTTAATTAAATATTAAAAATTATAATTAATTACAATTTGAATAACTTTTTTATGATCATGTGACTTACCCTCCTTGGCCAATCACAGGAGTGATTCTGACATATTGCTGAATACTGTCCCCTGACTTCCTCCGTGAGAAATAGATCCCCTGCCATTCCTAAGCAAGCAAACACAAACATACTTAAAAAACAGCTAATAATTGAATAAATGATAATTATTGTAAGGGTTATAAAAAGTTGCACATTGCTAAAGTCAAATATGATCTAATATTATGATGACCCTCATAAATCAATGTGCTATGGCCGGCTGACCTTTCCTTTCTTGATGCAGGTGTTGATGGTGTCCAGCAGGTCGGCGCTGTTCTTGTCACTCTTAGGTAGTTCAGTCAACTCCTTCCCAATCACTTCACCTCTGTGATAGCCCATCATCTTTTCAAACGCTGGATTTACATACTAAAAATACACAGAACAATAAAAACACCTGCATATCAACAAGTATGCATTAGAGAAAGGGGAAAACATTATGTGTATTATATTGTATTCTTATTTTAGAAAATATTTGTAAAAAGTCTAAATATACTTTAGACTTTACTTTTACTATTTATACTTTAGACTATACTTAGACTAGAAATACTTAAGATGCTTTAATATTTAAAATATTAATATTCATTTATTTTACCCTGTTAATATTTGTTTGTTTACAAAAGAAAATAATATATTTGAATTATGTTTCAAAGTTGAATAAAAGTCTTCTTCTTAAGGTAAAAGTTTATTAATCTGCAACTGTAAGTGACATAAACAACAAATAAAAATTATTATTAATTCTGTTAATTAATAAATGTTATGACAATTAATCAGAAGCAACATTTTATGATTGTTTACAACATTACACTAAATCATTTTGGATTTACAAAACATCAAAATCAAATACATGAAAATCTTGCTGTCAAAAATGACGCGGGTTCACTTTAGTTTTAGGCCATTCACTGTTCTCTCACTCTACTGGATTTGCTCCAGAGGGTGGCCCTTGTAAGGATGTTGATTTGAACAAAAAGAGCCTGCTTAAATGTGACCAAAGCCCTGTGGGATGATCTGTTTGGATACCAAAACTCACTTGAATGACATGATCTTCACTGCTGATCTCCACGGCTTCCTGACACTGTTCTAACGCGGTAAACACAGAGTTACAAGCCCTGCAACAACAGAAACACAAACAAATATTATATATATTTTACACCAGCTTCTGGTTCTGGAATTGAAGCTCATGCTTGAGACTTACCTTAGTTTGAACTGAGCTCGAACCTCTCCATGTTCCAACTGGATTAACTCATTATAACAGGCCGACACACTGCTGTTCTCCAGGTACCTCTGAAAGAGAGAGAGGCATATAGTTCATAGTCTCATACAGCACTGCATATATCATACAGTATGCATGCTGTCCTATTTTCTACTGCCTGATAAAGTTGAGTCAAGTTTTTTCCGGCTGGGATCAGTAAACAAACTTATCTGCTCTGGGTATTTATATTGAGGAACATCTGGGAAGTCTATGGGACACGACATTGAACTGAGATGAGTGTTGAAATGCATTGCTACTTGTGAGTGTAGTGTAATAGAATCACTTAAAGTTCACCCAATAATACAAATTCTGTCATTAATTACTCACCCTCATGACGTTCCAAACCGTAAGACTTCCGTTCATCTTCAGAACACAAATGAAGATATTTTTGATTAAATCTGAGGGATTTCTGTCCCTCCATTGACAGCTACGCAACTACCACTTTGACCACTTCAAAAGGTTCATAAAGAGATCGTAAAAAACTAATCCATATGAATTGAGCGATTTAGTCCAAATTTTCTGAAGAGACTTGATCGCTTTATACAATGAACAGATTGAATTTAGGCATTTATTCACATATAGACATTGATCAGTGAACATAAACAGAAGCTCAACTGAATCTGCTTGACGCACGAGAACAAATCTCTTGCTGAAGCTCAAACGTGTTGCGTAACACGAGAATGAACCTCATTGGTTCGTGCAGAAGCTCAAACTTGTTGCGTAACATGAGAATGAACCTCATTGGTTCGTGCAGAAGCTCAAACGTGCTGCGTAACACGAGAATGAACCTCATTGGTTCTTGCTGAAGCTCAAACGTGCTGCGTAACACGAGAATGAACCTCACTGGTTCTCGCACGCTGAGCAACATGCTTGAGCTTCTGTTTACCACACCTGATGTGTGCTGATGAATGTTTATATGTGATTAAAAGTTAAATCTGTATATAAATTAAATCTGTTCATCATATAAAGCGATTGTGTCTCTTCAGAAAATTTGGATTAAACCACTAAATTCATATGGATTAGTTTTACGATCTCTTTATGAACTTTATGAAGCATCAAAGTGGTAGTTGCATAGCTTTCAATGGAGGGACAGAAATCTCTTAGATTCCATCAGAAAGATCTTCATCTGTGTTCCAAAGATGAACGAAAGTCTTACGGGTTTAAACGACATGATGGTGAGTAATTAATGACAGAATTTTTTTTTTTTTGGTGAACTATCCCTTTAATAACTTTGTCTGAGCAAAACTATATCTAAATTATGACCATGAGCAATGATATACAAGAAAGGAATGTTATGTACATGAAGCAAACTACAATTACAATTACTAAAATGTTTACAGTTTACAATAATTAATTTTAATATTTTAAAAAAAGGGGCAAATAAAAAAAAACCCTGTGGTAATCAACAATAAAAATGCTCCCGATAAAATGTAACTGATATTAAACTCATGACAGTCCTTTAAGACCATATTAGCCTGAACAGGACATACCCCCCCCCCCCCCCCCCCCCCTGCTTGTCCCGCCCATGTAGAAGAGCAGAAATCCCTGTTTTAAGGCCCCAACATACTTCAAGCGAAACCGAAGAACAAACTGGTGTGACACAATTTCGAACAAAATTAAGTTAGTTTCTAGAGTTCAAAACAGCTTGCCAAAGTGAACTTTCCGTAAAAGTTTGCTCCGGCCAGTTAACACCTTTGAAATAACATTTGTCCATGGCGATTATGTAATAGGTAGATGTGCTCTGAGGCTCCGCCTTTAGAGTAAAATACTCACTCTGGAGAAGCCAGCAGAGAGAAGAGGAAGGACAGATGGTTCCTCCTGATCTGAGGGACTGTGTGAGAGAGAGAGAAAGATCAGTAGGAGGAACATGATGGACATCTGTAACACATGGATAATAGATCCAAAAGTGTTCTGAGGTAAACCTTACATTTGTGGCATCACTGCCAAAATAACAGTGTGTTCAGAATGCTTAGCCGCTCGGATCATCCTGTTTAAAAACACACACAATAATAAAAAAGTAGGTTTTTATATTTTCTGATTCCATCATGACTAATACAACAGTGAAATCAAGCATCTTGTACATATTTCCCTCTCTCTTGCACACACACAACTCCAAAATACTCCCTCACACACTCAAACGTCCACTGGGAAAAAAAGTGATTTGGCAACAACTAGATTTGGTAGAGAGTTGCCAGCTTTGAATATGTGAGTGTGTGCGTGCAGATGCATTTAAACCTCTGTGCAGGAATTAACACCCACCACCAATCAAATTCAAATTAACTGGTCTTAAAGAGTTCTTAAAGATCCACAAATAATTAAATCGAATAAACAGATTTTTTTAGTGAAGCAAAAGCATGTCGTTGCAGGCCAATTTTTTCACACACATCGGTTAAAAAAATCTGGGGCCTGTAAGATTTTTTATGAAAGAAGTTTCTTTATGCTTATCAAGGCTGCATTTATTTGATCAAAAATACAGTAAAAACAATAATATTGTGAAATATTATTACAATTGAAAAGAGCTATTTTCTATTTAAATATATTTTAAAATGCAATTTATTCCTGTGATGGAAAAGCTGAATTTTCAGCATCATTACTCCAGTCTTCAGAGTCACATGATCCTTCAGAAATCATTCTAATATGATGATTTGCTGCTCAATAGATTTTTATCAATGTTGTTTATTATTATCAATAATTATTATGAAAATATTATCAATAATTATCAACAGTTGTGCTGCTTAATATTTTTGAGGAAACAAGGATACATTGTTTCAGCATTATTTGATGAATAGAAAGTTCAAAATAACAGCATTTGAAATAAATCTTTTCTAACATTATAAATGTCTTTACTGTAACTTTTGATCAATTTAATGCAATATTGCTGAATAAAAGTATTCATTTCTTTGAAAAAGAAAATCATATTGACCCAAAATTTAGAACAGTAGTGTAGGCAAAATGTACATTGTAACTAAAATATACTCAAATGAATCATAATCAATGTCCATGTAAACGTGTAAAAGAGATGAACAAAACTGAGCGTGAGACAGATGATTGATGGTTTGTTGGACCCACCTGCAGACGGCATCAGCCTCAAAGTACCGTGAGTGCCGCCCATCAATGATGACGATCTCGTGGTGTTTATCCAAGAAACACTCCACCGCAGACTCAGGTGTTCGTGCGATGTTACACCTGAACCCCGCACGCTCACACGCCCAGCAGAAAGCATCGCTCTGACTGTCCTCTTTAGCGAAGACCAGTAACACCTGAGCGAGAGAGAGATGGAGAGAAAGAGAGAGAGAGAGGTGCTGTTGTTGGTTGCATGTGAAAGGTCAACAGTCTTTCATCCTGTTGAGCGTTGTGTAACCATGGAGCTGCAATGTGAAATTCCACATGGCCCAGGTCGTTCAGGACGCCTCTGTCGCCGCTACCTCACTCTGGAGGCCCACCGTGCAGCGGCGCATGTGCACCTACAGGGGGCGAACTGACCTCACCCGCTCACACACTATTGCCGCGTCCCAATTCACCTACTTATGCTTTGCTCTAAAAGTATGTACTCTTATTGTGAAGAAAAAGTGTGTAGTAAAAGAATAGCCAAGCTTTGGGACATATTACCATTTGCATTCTGTCACATTGTCTACATGCTTTCTGTCACCATAAATTGGCCTGTCAATCATCCTGTCACAGTTAAAGGGATAGTTCACCCAAAAATAAAAATTTTGTCATCATTTACTCATCCTTATGTTGTTCCAAACCTGCATGAGTTTCTTTGTTCTGCTGAACACAAAAGAAGATATTTCAGAGAATGCTGGTAATCAAACAGTTGACTATAACCATTGACTTATTTTTTGTTTCCTATTATGGAAGTCAATGGTTATAGTCAACTGTTTGATTACCAGCATTCTCTGAAATATCTTCTTTTGTGTTCAGCAGAACAAAGAAACTCATACAGGTTTGGGATGAGTCAAGGATGAGTAAATGATGACAGAATTTTCATTTCTGGGTGAACTATCCCATTCTATTACATTCGTTTCGGTTATTTACGACAGTAACAACCACACTCTATATCCAAACTCACACCCATACATTTTCAGGACTCTCAACCGCATTCTCGGATAACCCGCGCTGTGTGAACAGAACCGGACTGGACAACTAGTTGTCTGTCACGTGACCATGTGGTCTACCGTGTGTTGTGGGTTTTCGTGTGTGGCTTCGCTTTCGGTAACTTACAGCGATGTTTCATCTGAAGGTTTTAGTTACAGTCACTGTTCTCCACCAGAGCTGCTTCTGTCAGTTTTGTGTTCTACGCACGACTGAAATGCTCAGTCTCTACGCACATATAACATATATAAGCTGCTGTCGTTTAATGAAGATTTGACGAATGAACTGGCGGCTCGATTGGACTATAGACCTTTATCATAGTCATCGTGTCGTCACATCCTGCTCCGATTAGCATTATTGTCAATAGAAGGATGCCAGTTTTGAGAAGAAAATTCAACTAATTTAGTTGAACTTAACAATAAACGTTATCTGAGAGATGCGATTGTCAGCGCTGCCGGTGTTGCTAGACATGAGATTCACGCAGCTCAAGTTACTGACAGAGGAATCACTGGACTGATTTAATGACTGATCTTGTTTAATTTTGCATTAGATCACCACCCATTATTGTCTACAGTATAATGCTATCCAAACATTGCACTCAAACACAGAGGATATGACTCGTCTATGATGATCAAACCAGTTTTTTTTTAATAATCATCTATGTGCTGGAAATATTTCTTTATTTAAACAACTTCAATTCGCTATGAATACGGGCTTGACTCCTGTTGCACGTTCATACAGACAGTATTCGAGATGCTACTTTAAGTTGCTGTTTGAACGGGACATTTTAAGACTCACACCTGTAAGTAAATGCAGTTGTCAATCCCAAAACCACAGTGTGAACGTAGCCATATACACACTCCACATTTTAATTAAATTTACACTACTCAAATAATTGTATTAGACAAAAAAATGTATCCAGTCATGGGTCTTGGATGAGAAGAATTTGCTTTGCAATGTATTTAATAACTCAAACCTCTTTCAGTGCATCTCTACTTAACCGTCGGCCTCACGAACACCATGTTTGCCATATGCTCTTTTCCAATGCTGTGGACACACTTAACAACTAGCTGAAACATTCTAAGACCGAACTGAACACACTTACAGACTGTTTCCAATGACTGGAGCAGATTTTAAACACCGACTGTGAACACCGACCGAACGCAACTCTCTCTGATCAGAAGTATCAAATTACATTCATAATCGGCCTTACAGTTGTTGAGTGTGTCCCCGGCTTAAATAACGCATCTTATCTTATCTTTTCTGTTTTGTTTGTTTTCTAATTTGTTTTTATATAATTAACATATAAATACAATTTTACTTCTTTGTTACTTATATAGCCTCCCAGACCCCTGACTTATATGAGATCTTACACCAAATCTAGGTAATACATTTCTGTAACCTGTAACGCTGTGACGTCGGATTTGGTAAATCTTCTGTATATGTGCAACTGTTCAAATCAAATGAAAATGCTATTTGGTGTATGAAATAGAGCAGATTAAGCGTCACTAGAAACAACTAGAAATCTGCACATGTTCACATCAGACCAAATGCTTTCTAAAATACAGAAGAGAGAAGTTTAGACATCACTAGAGTGAATTTGAGGGGAATTACAGATAGCTTGTCTAATAATAATAATAATAATAATAATAATAATATTAATAATAATAATAATGTAAACATTTTTGTTACTTGAAACAAAATAAATGTTAACTGGGAAATATATATATATTTTGTTTTAATTTCAGGTTGTTGCCAAAGCAACATTTCTCATTTTCATTTAGTTTAACTTGAAGAACTAAAATAACTGAAACTAAATTAAGCAAAACTCATGGATAAAATTAATAAAAACTATATATAGCCATATTTAAAAAATAAAAACAATAAAAAACTAATAAAATTGACAAAATCACTCAACAAAATGACTAATATTTAACTAAAAACAGAAAATATAAAAATAAAATTCTAATTATTAACAAAAACGATAATAGTATATCAACGATATTAAAATAACACTGGAACTTAGTGTGTAACTGGCTGGATTCGTTTTTAAAGTCAATTTAATTTCAGAAGACCCTAAAAAAAAGAATGACAGGTGATTCATTTGTAAAATCAATCTTGATTGATTTCCATAGTTACATCAGCTGAATCTGACTTTACATAAACAGATTACATAAACAGCCACAATTTATTAGGTCATTAGGTTAACACATTACATAAACTTTCGCTTTTTAGTTCCACTTTTATAACCATAATTCCCACTAATACTACACACCAATACACACACACAGACACACACATGCGCGCGCACACACACGCACAGACACACACACACGCGCACACACACATGTATACGCATATACACTCACACGCGCACACACACACACACACACACACACACAAACCCCAAGGATAATCTCTCTGTCAATCCTCTGAGACATCTCAAGATTATCCCAGAGGTCATGAGCCCATGTTAAGAACATAGCACGAAATTGCTATGATTAACACCATGGTAACATATTAGCAATGCTATGATGTCCTGCATCTTTGGTATCCACTATTTTTGACCAAAGGGTTGAGTTAAGGCATAACTTAACTCGTTATGTTCTACAGTTTTACAACTACTGCTGATAGAGGTGTTTTTGGGCTTGTTATGGAGTTTTTTAAGTGGGCAGGTAGGGTTCGCAATATTTTGGTAGCCTATTATTTTCAATATGAAACATTTGGACTTATTTCGGTTTAGTATGGGCTTGTTCTTGTTTGCTGTTTTTTTTCTAGCAAGACCTGGCAATACGAATGAGTCAAGGCTTGTACCTCTTTCCCTGTGATTCCTTGCACTGTGCATACAAAAGGGAGAAATATCTCTGATACATGTTTAAATATGTCATTATTAGCAACTAGTTGTTCAGTTCAGTTCCGTAAACACTGCAGAGAGTTTTTGTAAATGCGGTTGTCACAACCTGCATTTTTCAAGAGTTAATCCAGTTGTAGAATGCAGTTGTCCCTTCCATAAATTACTGAACTTTGTGTGTACAGAACAGGATTAAGCACAAAAAGGTGATTTGACAATCAAATTTAGCTGCAGTGTGTGCGGTACATTTCTACATGGTTCCACAGTGACCTGCAATTATGCTTTTTAATCCTATAAACTCATAAACTTGAAAATAAAGTGCGGATTGCACTGCAAAACTATGCTAACCTGGAATAATGGAAAGATTGCTAGAAACTGTGTATATTATAGCGGTTGTCTAATTTGTTTGTGTTTTAATGGGTAGTGCAGACATTTAGAGAGTGCAAACAAATAGCTGAAATCAAAAATTATTTTACTCAATATACAATATTCACATTTTAAAAATGTTTTTATCCACTGACAAGGCCGACAGATTTTGCCTCGAAACAAGGAGGATATAACACTTCTGATGCTCGCCAAGCTGACAAGATTATCGGCCAATGCCGAATTTTAAATTGGTCAAAATTTGGTGGTTAATTTAAATAAAGTCAAAGCACATCCTTTTCATTTAAAGCATTTGATCATTCACTTAAAGCAAACTGAGGTTTAGTAACCCCCACATGGATTCAGACTCAGCAATTAACCAATTAAACATGCACCTTTTGTTACCCATCCCAGATCATTAACCAGATCAAAGCCAGGAGTTGGGCGCAGGGATCCCCTCATAATTATTACAGTGATTTAGCAAATGCTTGCTACAGTTTGTGCTCTCGTAATCATAAAGCATGCCTAATTAATTCAAACTATACAGCATATACGATTTATCAACAATTTATTAAAAGTCTAACAAAAATTACATGTTTAGGGTCATATGAAATTTAAATTTAACTTAATTTAATTAAACTTAATTTAATTGTAATAATCAAGAAGCATGTCTAATCAATTGAATTCATAAAACTTTTTTTATTTTTTTTTAAATGTTTACAATAACAGGGCCCTATGAAATGTTTAATTTTTCATTTTAATATAAATTTATCATCAAAAAAGGCGGTAATGAAATTAAGGCTAATCTTTTAAAATGTAATCAAGTGAAAATGTAACAATTCCTTTTATTTATTTTTTAGCAAAGGGTTGCACAACAGAGGTTTCCTGTTAAAACTAAAACATGGAAGAAATTTTTTAATTTTTCCTTTAAAAAAATGAAGCTTTAATAATTGTATTACTATTATTATGTATTACTATTATTATTATGGTGAGAAGTACATTCTGCTGTACAATAATATATTTCTGTTATAATTTCTTCAAGTTGAACCAAACTTCAATGGGTCACAAACCCCACTTTGAGAACCCCTGATCTAGACTTAAAAAAGGCAATAAATATCCTTCCATTCAAAAGTTTGAGTAAGTTTTTTTTTGTTGAGAAATTAATACTTTTATTTAGCAAGGACACATTAAATTGATCAAAAGTGACAGTAAAGACATTCATAAAGTTACAAAAGATTTCACTGTTGTGAAATTTCTATTCATCAAAGAATCCTGAAAAAAGTGTCATGGTTTCCACAACAATATTAAGCAGCACAACCGGTTTCAACATTGATACTAATTTCTTGAGCAGAAAATCAGCATATTAGAATGATTTCTGAAGGATCATGTTATGCTGAAGACTGGAGGAATGATGCTGAAAATTCAGCTCTGCATCACAGGAATAAATTTTAAAATATATTATATTAGAAAATAGCTCTTTTAAATTATAATAATATCTATATATTACTGTAATATTACTGTTTTTACTCTATTTTTGATCACATAAATGCAGCCTTAATGAGCATTACTTAGGAGACTTCTTTCAAAAACTTACTGACTCCAAACTTTTGAATACACAGGCATTAATTTTCCAGCAGACACACAATGATTAAACATTAGGACTCTACCTGAATGGGCTCCTGGGTCAGTCGCATCGGCCCTAAACGCTCTTCTGCAGCAGACACCTGGGAGAGATTAAGAAAAACAGGTACGTTTTGTTGAAATGAGGTTACAAAAGGCAACAAATTGAATAATGTATCCGGTTTTACCATCTCAGAGCCCTGAAGCAACATTCTGGCATGCCTAGCCTGTTTTTAATCATACATTGTTTGCACACGTGCTTGAATGTCCACCAGTACAACCATTTACGCAAACTAGATAAGAGAAACAATGTCAGTCCACCGAAGAAATAATGTTTCACAGGTTGAATTGACAGATGTAGCCATCCTGATCGGCATGAACTCCAATCCAACTGTGTTATCCAGCTGATTAGAGGATGGTTTTTAACCAGAGCTCCTAACACTTCTAACAGCAGTCGACGGATATGATGTAGATTGTCAAAAAAGTAAAAGGTTGTTTTTTATAGCGTTGTCCAAATGGTAAGGCAGCATTGTTGCAATGACAGAGAGCAGGTGGCTCAAAGCTTCCTGCGTCATCCACTTTAACACTACACATAAGCCTCTCAGCAGGAATCACACACTCACACTCACACACAAACACACATGTACAAAAAGCCTTCATAGGCTAATTACAGATCAAAATCACTACACTCTAAAAAATTGTGGGTTGTTTCAACCCATGGTTGGGTAAAATATATACTAACCCAACCGTTGGGTAATTAAAACATTTCAACCAACGGTTGGGTTTGTCCATGTTTGACCCAACCATGGGTTGAAACAACCCACCATTTTTTAGAGTTTATAAATGCTACCCTATGTAATGCACATTTCATGTTGCAAGAAGAATAAAGAAATGAGTGTTAATATTTAGATACACTGCAACACTGAATTTCTTTGTTTTGATTGTAAAAATAAAATCGATTTACTTGAGAAAACTGCTTCTCTCTTTCACTCTTTTGTAAATGGGAGAGCATAAATTAGCTTTGGTCATCTGCCTGTTTTATGTTAATTTTGCCCCGTTGAGAGGTCATCTACAGTCAAGAGCTTCTATTCCTGTGACTAAACACACACTGGTCTTCCTATCATTATGAGGACAGTCCATAGACATAATGATTTTTATACTGTATAACTGAATATTCTATCTCCCTACACGAACCCTACCCCTAAACCTATACCATCACAGAAAACTTTCTGCATTTTTACATTTTTAAAAAACATCACTTAGTATGATTTATAAGCTGCTTTCCTCATGGTTATTAATACAGTTTCTGGTATTACTATCCTTGTGGGGATATTTGGTCCCCATAATAGGGTTTACCAGGCACACACACACACAAACATAGCAGCTAAAGCCTGAGTATTAAGTCCACAAAAATCTTATACAATTAGCTAAATCTATGACGTAGAATTTACTGTCACTCTTCACACCTTACCTAACAGCTGGCTTCAGATTGAATATTAAAGATGATGTGTGTAAGTTCTGCACCAATAACTGCAAATAAGGAATTGCGAAAATGTGAGTGCAAAACTCACTGTGATGGTTTCCAGGACATTGATAGGTGGTTTTATTATCTGCCAGACAAAAATAGACATGTGTAATAGCACACATCTCCTACGGACTAATAACATGTTTCCCAAACACCCCTTTCAGGCATAGACTGTAAAAAGTACAGATTACTGCAGAACAACTCATAATGTCGGTGTGAAATAAACAGTTATGGAAATGTAGAAATTAAAGATAAAGCTCCCGTCTCCTCCCGAAAGCCCGTTAGTGTCTCAGTGACTACTTCGCTTAGTGAAGCTGTCAATCTCAGCTGTAAATCATGACGTCAGCATGATAAAACTACCTAAAGTGACAGAAACCATCTTTGGAAAAATTGTAGTGTAATTTGATTGTTTATTTTGTCTCATGTCCCATTAGATTACATGGAGAGGGTAAGGTTTATGACCTATACATTATACATTTTTCAGGACTTGTGCGGCACACTTGCTTTCAGGTCATCCTGTCCCAAACTCACATCATAGGTCAAACCAGCAGTTGACCGCAGTGTTTTAATATTGCCATGACACAAGTTTTGATTGAAGTCGTCTTTTCTATCCTATACGGAGCCACACACCTGACATACAAGAAAAAAATATATATATCATGGCTATGAATTAAGAATTTGTTCTCTTGTATTAGTAAATTGTGGCCCTCATTTTAAGTAATTCAATGCGCACAGTATAATAATTCTTTCCATCGCTGTACTAAATTGTGCGCACAATATAATTTGTTCCCTTGATTTAGTAAATAATGGCCATGTTGTACTAATTAGTTAACTACAACAAGGAAACTAATTATTACAATGTGGCCGCGATTTAGTAAAATGAGGGAACAAATTATTATATCGTGCACACATTTACTTATTAACGAATTGTTAAAATATTTTTTCCCACATGTCACGTGCAGTACTTTGTACTATGGAGACGTATATTGTGAGTGAGACGGCTTCTCGAATGAGAAAAAATGTAGGGCGGGACTTGATTTTGTCTATCAGGAATTGATTGGATGGTTGTGGTTTGCTATTGGTCGATCTCATGTGAGTGACAGGATGTCTTGTGCCAGTAACACATCATCAGAAAAGAGAAGAGATGTCGCTGCAAGAGGGAGGGGAAGTTATTTTGATTAAACATTTCCAAGGACACAATGGGCATGGATGATAATTTATAATAAATACTGCAATATTCAATTTTTACCATAAAAAATGACATAGTACACCTTTAAGGAATGACGAGTGCAGTAAAATTATGTGATGGTCAGTAGTGATACAGAGATCATAAAGTGTTTGATGGCTGTGTCAATAAACAAACCAAGCATTTTACTTCTTCAAATTTCTCTTAATTATCTTTAAGTGACTCCATACGCTTCATTTCAGTCTCTCTCTTGTCGTGTGCTCTTCAAAGAGCCTTCAGCTCTTCTCATGCTGCAGATCCCTCCAGGATAAAAGATCTGTGCTACTCTCCTAGATTACACACACACACACACACTGAAACAGAGGCGCTGAATGAATTCTGGGCTCATCTGAGGTTTTAGAAACTAGTCTTTGAAGTATCTGACTGTATCTGACCTCCAACCTGATTCTATGATTTCTGCCAAATTTACCTGTTATAATTGCAAAACCATGATAAATTAATAGAGCACTCCTTCATGAATTTTTTACTTATTTTATTAAGGACATTGGTGGCAAAAACTAGGATTTTATTGGAGTACAAACTAATGGAGTGAGTAACTGGTACTTTGGTGGAATCTATGGTTACCATGATAAATATCTGTAAGGGCTTCATGTTTCTTCTAGAGATGTGACATTATATAAAATATTTAATTTTATAGACGAATGTAGTGCAAATCTGGGCACTAAATCTCTATCAGATGTCGACCGACATAGTCTGTTTTAATGGCTGATGAAAATATCAATATATACAGAGGAAAGTTGCAATATAAATAATATAAATAATTACTATAAGTATATACTATAATAATATTAAAGTATTCAAAGTACTGTTCAAAGGTTTGGGCTCAGTAATATTTTTTTAATAAAGAAGTCTCTTATGCTCACCAAGGCTGCATTTGACCCAAAATACAGTAAAAACAGAAATGTTGTGAAATATTATTACAATTTAAAAAAAATGGTTTTCTATTTTAATATAATTTAAAAGGTAATTTATGTCTGCGATGAAAAGCTGAATTTTCAGCATCATTACTCCAGTCTTCAGTGTCACATGATCATTCAGAAATCATTCTAATATGCTGATTTGCTGTTCAAGAAATATTTGTTATAATTATCAGTGTTAAAAACTGTTGCAATATTTTTGTGGAAACCGTGATAATCTTTTTTGGTCAGGATTCTTTGATGAATACAAAGTTTTAAAAAAAACAGTATTTATTTAAAATAGAACTCTTTTGTTATGTATTTACTGTATACCTTTGATGAATTTAATGCATGCTTGTTGAATAAAAGTATTAATTTCTTTCAAAATTTCTTTGACCCCAAACTTTAAAAGTATAAATATAAAATAATATAAAATACGATTGACAGAGAGCAATTCAACATTACTGACTATAATTAACACTTATTTTACACAAAATTTACTAAATATATCTGAACATTTTACCATTTTGTTTTGATAACTGTCATAAAATAGCATTTAAAAATGCAATCCAAACAAACAGGTCCTCCACAGATTTACATTAGAAAATAGCAATGCTTGTCTGAGGATATGAAGGACAGATGCTTTGCAAAATTACATAACTGCATTTATAAATATGATTAAGTTACTTTTGTCTTATCTTAAACTCTTTCATCTCCTCTATTTTCAAGCATCCCTTTCACTCTTTCTCTCGTGGTGTGTTCCTCTTCCCAGGACATTGTGTGTGTTATGACTCAGTCATGTGCTTTTATTGAGGACAACAAACACACACACACACACACACACACACACACACACACAGAACAAAGGCACTCCTTCACAGAGTATGGGGTCACGATAAAATATGATCCCCGCTATATTTAGAACCCCCCAGATGACAGAAGGCAAGCAGCAGCGCTACGGCTTTATTGATTTAGATTTGCTTATCACATGTTACATAAGATATCACCTAGATAGTGTTTCTGTCCCGTTGTCTCAGAGGAACCACACGGTAGAATGGCTTGAAGATGGTAGAACTACATCACATTCTCATTGGTGCAAACTTGAGGCAGACAAGAAAAAACATTAATAATTATTTAAAAAATATATTATTTATAGCAATGGCGCTTTAACGTGCTCTCATCTTTTAACAAGCATCGTAATATTTAATTTATTATTTTATATGTAATGTTATGTATTTTAAGGTATGTTGTCTTAAAAATACATAAATTAATACATTTTAAATTAGCCTATATATAACATTACACAAGAAATGTTATAAATGGCCGATCTAAAAATATGTTCTGTGTTTTCAGTTAGTTTGTGTTTACAGTTTTTCTCGATTGCTTAAACACTATAACCAGGCTTTTGAACTAAAATTTCAAAACCATAACGCCATTTATCAAAAAGCACACCCATTTCACTAAACTATAAACACTATTCCCTGTTTTGACACATGAGTCAGATTTGTTGAACTGTCACTGCAAAACTCTACACACAAATCCCTTCATTTTTCATTGCTTAGACCATGTTGTCATTTAGAAAGCACTAGCATTCAAAATTGTTCACTCAAGTCAGCACAGCTTCAGCTCAGTTAGCACACAATTACCCAGGTGGAAACACTAAGAGTCAAAATTTAACACACATCAATCAGAACCTTCAATAGATATAAAGGGCCCAAATCAGTTTATTGCGTTTTGGAACAATGGATCCAGAAAGACATGAAGGAAGAGAGATAAGAATGAGGAGGAGGAAGGGCAAGGACAAGAAGACAAGCAGTCTCAGATGAAATTCAAGCCACTCTAGTTGCCCATGTCTTTGTCAATGGTGTGACTATGAGGGAGGCTCGGCTACGAGTAAGGCCAAATTTGAGTCGCTTTACCATCGCCTCGAGAACCTTCAGGGAGGTGTGGTGGCAAACAAAATTCTATCACTGAATAAGAGACAAACATTTCCAATAGTCTTTGATGAGGTTTATTTTCTTGCAAGAAATGCCAGTAGTCGTACAGTCACACAGAGTGACACAGAGTGTGACAGTGAAGTGAGGGCATCCTTTCTCCTTTATAGTCTCGACCCCCAGAATGTTATCTTTCTAGGCAAATGATGGTATTTCAACCATATGTGGAACATTCTTAGACGTATCCATCATATTGTATCCTTGAGTGGAGACCCTCCTGTCATGTCCCAACACTCTTTACCATTCCAATACAATTCAAATTCCATATTAGAATATGGTTTGTGTGTGCTCTTTTACTGTCATATGTTGGTCACACACATCTTACTGTAAGTAAATATAAACATTTTTTTGAGAGAGTAAAAAAAAAAGAGTAAAAAAAAAAAAAAGAGTAAAACAAGAAAAAAAAATATTTGTGTGTGTGTGTGTTTTCTGTGTATGAATAAAAATGTGCCAATGTATCCACTGGTTGTGTCTTTTGTGTTCATCATGTGAAAAGGTTTGTGATGGGGGGAACCACAAGCAACATAACTTACCAGTTTTGGAAATGTTGTTTTGAATTATTGCACCAGTGTGTTAGACTATGTTGTAGTGTGTGTGATTTTGAGGGCTTGTGTGTCCTGTCCGGAGTGCTATAATATTCAGATGGTAGGGTCAGAATTTTGAGTAAACAACATGAAATCATGGATTCAAATCATGGATTCATCCTGCCTTGTCTCAACAGCAATTGTATGATGCTATCATGTCAATACGGACCCAAATCTCTGAGGAATGTTTTTTAGCACCTTGTTGAATCTATGCCACTGAAGAATTAAGGCAGTTCTGAAGGCAAAAGGGGTTCCAAACTGGTACTAGCAAGGTATACATAATAAAGTGTGTGTGTGTGTGTGTGTGTGTGTGTGTGTGTGTGTGTGTGTGTGGGTGGGTGGGTGTGAGAAATTTTGTTTCTTTTTTGCAACTCTTGTTTGTTTTAATAACTTTTCAAAAGTTGCGAAGTTTTTAATTTTGTCATTTCAAATTCATTGGACAAATCAATTGGATAAACATAGTAAATTAAGCTGTTTACTAAAATCCAATGTTTTTTTAACTATGTGTGTGTGTGTGTGTGTGTTTATGATCAATTTATATGAATGTATGTAATTAGGGATGGGGCCGATCCGATCCAGTATCGGTATCGGAACCCGATACCAGCGTAATTCACGTATCGGATTTTCCCGATCCAACCTGCGGAGATATCCGATATCCATGAGTCATGTCTGCGCTCGCTTTAACGTCTGCTGAAATGACTCCAAAAGTGATTCCCGCCGGCTAGTCTGCTAGCTGGCTGCAAACTGTGGAATGGATTTCCTGAACGGAGGCGCGGCTCAATGAGAGACAGAGTTATGAGACACGCCCCCGCTCAGAAAATCCATTCCGCAGTTTGCGGCTAGCCAACAACGTCCGCTGTGTGGAAATACTTCACACAGACTGAAAACAACGCAGAGCAAGACAGCAAAATGCAATGTTTGCAAAGGTGTAATTCAGAGTCCCTTGAAGCTCCCTCGCGTCATACAACACAACGAACGCAATCAAACATTTAAAAAAGCACCACGTTACTTTGCGTTCACACCAAACGCGAATAGCGCGTCAAATTCGCGTCTACCGCGTCTAGTTGGACGTTTGAATATTTTGAATCCATTCGCGCGTCCAGAGAAAAATTTACGTGCGTAAAAAGCAAAAGTTTGAAGCGAAATCGACGCGCGTCTGAGGCAAAATCCGCTTGTCTGTTTGCACGATGCTGATGTTGATCGAGCATTTACTGCATCGGAGCGAGGATCACCATTCAGATAGTGTGTGTATAAGATTTTTACACTTGCACTTTTCTTATATTTCAAGATGCAAGTATTTGACATTTTGGGAATGTAATAAATATTGACATGACAATCAATTTGAAACCCCAGTTGCATATTTGTTTTCAGAATGGGATTTTTCCTGTTTTTCTGACTTCCTTTTCTGACCTTATAACTTACTTACCTCAAGTTGCCTTTTGGGACATACATGCATGCATACATAGGCTACGTACATAACATATCATTACTTGCCTGTTGAGAGAAGTTTATTTCAGCATCATATAAAATAAACAATAATGATAATAATAATATTAAAGCAAACACAGCTCTGGTATCGGAATAGTATCGGTATCGGCCGATATCCAAATTCAGGTATCGGGATCGGATCGGAAGTGAAAAAATGTGGATCGGTGCATCCCTATATGTAATACAGAAGATGTCCCACAGGACAGTTTTTTTTTTTTTTAAATTTAGCTTACTTCTGTAGACAAATTTGTCTACATAGTGTAGCTAAGTAAACACACGCACCATGTATGCACAAAAATGTATGACTGCGATCTTAAGACCGCGTGTGATCCAGTGTGCTGCATTTATCAGTGGTCTCCATCGGTACAGAGTCATTAAGTTATCATTCAAAGATCCCTTTTAAGTCTTTACTTACTGACACCAACAAAAAGGTCAAATACATTTGAGTGTAGCCAACACAACAAGCACATCTCTTACAAAATGTTACCATAATTCTTATGGTACACACTTCAGGTCTGAGCCCAGCAGCATGAGTAGCTTTATTTTTTAATGCGCTGCGCAGATATATTTTACTCCCTGCAGGGAGTGGAAGCAGAGCTCTGCACACATGTGCCGCTGTCACACATTGATGCAAATTATGAAATGCATATATATACGTTATATATATATAACAATATATACCGAATCTAATCGAAAACCGTGACCACAGAGCGAACCGAGGATTTTGTGAACCGTTCCAGGCTATTAAGAATCAGTGTAAGATATCAAATCTTTCATAACTGAAAATAATACACTTCACTGTTAAAAACTGTTCCATTTAAACAAATTAAATGTGAAATTCTGAAGTATTTACTAGTTAAAGGGGCTATATATAAGAATTTTCATGTGAACAGCTTGTAACGAAACCTTCTCTTCCATTCCATGACACATGAAACAACCATACAATGTCCTGAAAATGCAGAAAAGGCCATTCTGTAGTGTCAATGCGTTATGTAAAGAAGCAGGATTAATTCAAACTAGTCTCACATGGTCAGATCTATACAGCCTGTAGTCTCAAATATACTTTACAATCAAACTACCATAACAGTGCCGTTCCAGGCTATTAAGAATCAGTGTAAGATAATTTATAGAGTGACGCCTATGCAGTACTGAGGTAAATTACAGGATATGTGAGCACCAAAAAATGCTAATTAGCACTGGTTATATTAAAACATGATATAACTGGCAAGTCTGAAACATTTTTCAGTATTTCAACCAGATACATGCTCTCTGAAGGACAAATTGAGGACTGTGAAATAACTATGCATGATTTTGGGCTAAAAATCACGTCATGCTGGAATGTGTATCAATGTCTACTTTCAAAATTACTTTCAAAATGTTACTTCAAATTCCCCTAATCATGACCAGCGGTTACATTTTTCCCTTGAGACAATCATGCTGGTTTTTTCATTGTAATTACATGAAATGTTCACAGAAACGAGACCACAAACAAAGCGGTTTATGAACTGAAAATTCTGATAAGAGCTTCCCGATACAGATATAATTCAAAGTGTCAATACTGGTGTAAACGATATGAAGTTTTCTCTCAAGAGTTCCTCTAAACTGGGCTATAAATAACCTCATAAAACAGAGTGTTATCTATTAATATACAGCTTACCAGCTGAGTGATTAATCAGTTCATCTTCCTAAAGCTGTAACTCAACATGCACAGCTAGGCAACCAGAAGAGGTCGAGATATACACAAATTCAGTTCAAGCCATATAAACTGAAAGTAAACAACTAAATCTATAAATCTTCACAAAGGTATCCAAGAATATGTCTAATCTATATGTTGTAAATCTGTAAATCATACAAATTAGATCAAGTTCATGCCTTCTTAGTGATCTTTTCATGACTTTCCAGTAGACAAGATTTTTAAAAATCATTTATAATTACTGTACTAACAAAGAGCTTTTTCAAATACAGTTACTATGTGTCCATTTAAAATTGGAATATTGCATAAAACATTTGCAAATAAAACAGCGTTTTCATCCCCTGTGTTCAAGAGAACAAAACTGTCACTTTCTGGGAATTTGGCGCAAAATATCTGTACTAAAAATGCATTGCTGCAATTGGGGAAGCCACTGTGGCTCTTTTTTCCTACATCATAAAGGACTTGCATCTCAAAGCGTGCAGAAGAATGGAATAAACGTTGTCATGTTATCATGCATTCGGATTAGATGCCTAGTGTTTGGGTGGGAACGCAATCATGTGAGAACCCCCTGGGAGGGAGTTAAACCAAATAATTCTGATGACAGACATTGGCTCAGGCGTTTCAGAATGACCAAACCAACATTTGAGATGCTGTGCGATGGGATTGGTCTGTTGGCTAGGCCAGTTATCCGATCACATCATATCTGTTGAGGCGAAGTCACGTGAATTTGTTGTTGCACATGGAGATTTATTCGGTAAATGGTGTTTCAATCGTATTTTTTAGACTTCTTATCAGATAAAAAATGTATCTGCCTCAATTGAGGGCATACGGTTTTTATGTGCATTTTTTGAATTCATGCGCATCTTGCCCTTTCCATCCAGGATTTATTATGTGATATCCCAAAGGCCCTGTTTACGTCACAGTCTGTTCTGTTCTATTTCAGTTATCATGGACATTCAGTTTATTTTCATGTCACATGCCTTCCTTTGTTTGTATTCCCGCCATTTCTTAGTTACCGTGATCACCTCATTATGAGTTAATTCTGTTCAGCTGTGTTGCTCGTTACCTAGTTTGTGTTCCTATACAAGTTCTTCCTTTTCAGTCACTCCTTGTCTGTTCACCATCTTGGTTAGTGTGTGTTGCTACCTGATTGTCTGTTTGCCAGAATTACCATTAAACCTGTAATTTTGGATTTCTTATCTTCGTCTGTGTTTGCCTTCCCGCAACCACTGTGACAGATGAACAGACCAGCACAAATGGATGATAGGGCTAAATTTATCGTCATGGCTCAGCAGAGCCCTGATTATTTTGAATTTATTAAGAATTTTTGTTTTTTGGCCAGCAACTGCCCTCTGGAGGACGAAACACTCAAGACCCTGTTCTGGACTGGGGTGAACTTCCACAACACCATCCACCTCCCAGACACCACCGGACTGACTTGGAGGGAAGCCGTTGTGAGGTGTCTGGAGTGCAGAACCCAGCCAGACCCAGAGCCAAGCCCGTCACCCCCCCCGTTTGACGATGCCTAAGCCCCCCGCAGACTGGAAGCTTCTGTACCGTCGCCCCGGAGCCGAAGCGCCATGGAGAGTCCGACCAGGGTGTGAGCTGACGTCGCCGTCCATCGCCGTGGGAGTCCTCGTGGAGTTGAGGGCATGGAAGCGAGCCCACGCATCCTCCCTCTCCTGCCACCTCTACTAACTGCCATCAAGGACACTCTATTTTTGGGGGATTTTTGTGCCACTCTTCATTTCCAGAACTCTGCCAAGCCTGTCACCCTGTCATCATTGTCTCCAATCAGTCCCGCTGTGTTATCTCATCCTCCTCAGTGGCGAGGTAACACCATGGACCTGCTGATATGAGCCTGTGGTTCCGCCTCCAGCCTCGTCGCGTTCTGTTCCGCCTCTACCCATCGACCTGGCTCCTGCACCTATGCTCCTTCCTCCCTTGACTCCAGCGTCGACCATCGAGCATTCGGCCTCGCCGGACTCCCTTGGACCATCGGCTCCACCTGGGTCGGATATCGCCAAGCCTCAGCTAGGGACAGTCTGTCCTTTGCTTGCCAGCCCTCCACCCCTTTGGCTTTGGCAAGCTCCACCTTCCCTCAGGCTCTACCTCCACCCTCGGTCGCACCAGCTCATCCTCTGCTCTCTGGATCTCCACATCTGCCTCGGGGGGGTCGTCGATGTGGCTCCGTTGCGGCCGGCCAGGTCATCAGCGCACCATCACTGCCTCGGACTTCCGCCTGCATGGTGAGCTCCACCTCCCAAAGCTCTGTCGCCGACAATCCTCGCCCTGAATCCATCACCATCAAGATTCCTTCTGCCGTTGACTCCGCCTTGAGCATTTGGCATAGCTGAGCTCTGGGTCATTTCCATCTGGCCACTCCTACCCACGTCACCACAATGGATACTACCTCCTTCTGTCCCGCCCTGGTCGTCATCCTCCATCTGTCTGCCCCTTCTAGTGTGTTCCTATCCAAGTTCTTCCTTTTCAGTCACTCCTTGTCTGTTCACCGTCTTGGTTAGTGTGTGTTGCTACCTGATTGTCTGTTTGCCAGAATTACCATTAAACCTGTCATTTGGATTTCTTATCTTCGTCTCTGTTTGCCTTCCAGCAACCACCGTGACAGTTTACACCTGGTATTAAGATGCATTTTGGTCGATCGGATCACAAGTGGACGATGCTAAATACAGGTGTAAATAGGGTCTAAAACCTACTGAGCTTGTCCACTTTCAACTACTTCCAGAGCTAGTCAAAAACTCATTCGACCAGATTGCCTTCGTAGCGTAAATGCTCATGCGGTCAACAGCCACAAAAGACTGTGTACTCTCCACCTACTGACTGATTATGGGAAGCGCACTAGCCAGATTTAAACTTTGGATTTAAACTTTGTCAGAAGTGGTTGAAAGTGGACAAAAGAGACGGATTAAAACACAAGGTGTAAACGAGGATTTGTCTCCGTCGTCTACTTGTGATCCGATCGACCAAAAATCATCTATACCAGGTATAAACAGGGCCAAAATGAGCATAAAAATAGGTGGATGGAAACACAACTAATGACATGCATACATCTATAGATCTACATCTATTTCATATTATAGAAATTAAATGTCCATGATTTTTCTCTACCTGGAATTTTTTTTTTTTTTTTTTTTAACGGTCCTCCATGACCAACTATGGGGCTGTTTACACCTGGTCACTTCATGCGTTTTCTCTGATCGGATAGCTAGCTGATCGTGAACAGACCAGGTGTACAGTAAATGCCCTCCGAAACGCTTTTGAGATGGATTTAAATCTGATCGCTCAAACCATTTAAGGAGGTGGTCTGAAACGCATTTCTGTGAAACTGGACAAGTCTTAATACATACTACTACACATAATGTAGATTTTACTCCTCCCTAAATGTAAAAAAATAAATGTGTGAGAGCGTGTTATAGGCTATATGACATGTTATAGCCACACTGTAAAAAATTTCTAACCCTCCCAAATCAAAAATTTCAAGTGACCGATAACATCTAAATTTTTCAATTGGCCCAAGTGAAATTCTTGTTGCAATAGTCTGTTAACATTGGCTCAATGAGAAATAATACGTCAGACTAATTGAAAAAATTAGATGTTATCGGTCACTTGAAATTTTTGACTTTTTTTTTACAGTGCAGAGACGCATCACCACAGATGAATTGCAGTCTCTCTTCAGCAAACTGCCGCAAATGAAGGGTGCTTTCACACTGGCAGTTTAGTTCGGAACGGGCACGGTTTGCATGAAACAACGCGGCAGACGCTCAAAACACAATCATCTTCATTAAAAAAAGTAGTGAGACTGAATGATCTTCCTACTGCTGATGTCGCTCTCTCTCGCTAAACACAGGCAAGCAAAAGTTAAAAACACAGTTGTCATCTTTTACACTCAATGGCTCAAAATCGTTCACACTTATTTGTAATTACGTGATCAAACCAACTGTACAAAATAAGCCAGCTCAAAGTGCACAGGTGCCACAGGTGCACTGAATGATGGCATCGATGGAAACAATCTGAAAAGGAGAGGAGGAAGAGGATGTGTAAGAGGAGGAGGTTGAGGAGGACAAGAAAGAGCAAGGTGTGGACAATGCTGTCAAGGCTGGATCCGGAACACTAGAGGGTTTTTCCCTTTGCCTGGCAAGAGACGACACTACGATGAGTCCTCAGGCTTGACCTAACACAAAGATGTGAGGCTGAGGCAGAATTAATCTCTTTTGAGTGTATTGTAACATGCTTTTCATCTAGATGTTTTATTTTATTTTACTTTTTAGGCTTTTGCAGTTGGACTAATGTATTTTTACAGTATGCAAGTGCTGAATATACAGACATTCAGTACTATACAATATTTAGTACAGCACTATACTTCCAGTGCATACAGTATAAAATTTATTCACCTTACTACTGAAAGTTGCGATTACTATACTTACTATAATAACCTAATTGCAAAATTTGTTTACTGTGTTACAATATACTTTATTCTGTAACTACATGCTTTGGATGCAGTGTTCTCCATTTTTTTATGTAGTGTCTAATGAATGATCTGTAGTGTATACCGGTATATTATTGACTCGTGTGTGTGTGTGTGTGTGTGTGTGTGTGTGTGTGTGTGTGTGTAATCTGAAAGCATTATTTGATTTTGAGCACAGATTAAATGGTTTTGAGGCAATTGTTTTATTTTGCGAGAAGAGATGTTCTCTGAATGTAGTTTGAAGATTTGGTTTTGTGAAAGTGGGTGATGGTTTTAAGAAATGTGTTTTTGCAATTCAGAAAAACTGTAATAAAGCTACTACGCCTAACTTTAATTTGTAAATGACTTTCCATTTTTCACAGTCACATTTTTTTTCACTTTCCTATCTTCACTTGGTGGTGCATTTGATTCATTAAGGGTGAAACTGCACACAGGTTCAAGGGACGGAGTTTATTCAATGGATATTAATAACAGCCAGAGAGAATGTGAGAGAGAAGAGGAGGAGGAGGGAGAGAGAGAGAGAGAGAGAGAGAGATGTTGGTTGGGGGGAAACAGATGGTCATTAGTAGATAAACAGGCACAATAAGATGTCTGATGATGACACAGACAGAGTAATAAATTAGGAGTGGGAAAAATGAGAGGTTTGTGATTCTCTAGCTGTGGGTAGCAGTTATGACTTGTGTTAACACCAACATACAGCAAAACCAATATCCCAGTCGACAAGAGACAACAGGGTCACCTCAGTCTCACAAATCAATTACATCATCATAACTGTGATTGGGAGAAGTGTTATTGTTAACTAATTTTTTTTTTTTATTAAAATAAAGCTGAAAAACCTAAAAAACGTATTAAAAACAAAAACTAATAAAAAATGAAAAAGGCACTTGACAAAATAACTAAACTTAACTAAAATTAAAATGAAACTGAAAATATAAAAATAAAAAAACTAATTCAAAATATTATACTATAATAGTATATAAATAATACTAAAATAATACTGATTGGGAGCAAATTAACTAAAAGCTGTGACAAGTACTAAAATTAGTTGGAAGAAAATATATACATATAGATAGATATACACATACATGTATATCATAATATTTACTTTTTACTTAAAAAAAAAAAGTAGCTTGACTGTAGTTTAATGAGCAGCTTGTTACTTGGGATAGTAAAGTTTCAGACTATCTTGCATCCTAATAAAATGAATAAACTCAATAGCTCTTGCTGTCTGTTAGCAGAGCTGCTCTTTGGTGCGTCCAGCTTGTAAACCGGAATGTTTCACATTTAAACATATTTCAAACAATCTGTTCCCATCCTGTAAGATCCTACATACTCCCACAATCCTTTCAAGTGTTTACAAAAAATTCCCAGATGATAAACAACGTTACTAATGCCACCATCATGGACTACTTTGGAGTTCTGTTGCTCTGGCTGACTGAGAGAACACAGTCTATAACACAACTTCACACACACACACACACACACACACGCACACACACACACATCAATGAAAGGAAAGCACATGAACAAACAGAGAAAAAAACGTGTCTAATTTTAGTTTCCTGTCAAACCTGAAAAACACACTATCTTTGCACCAGTTAGTAATTTTCATTACTACACTATTCATTATTACACACATGTAGCAGATGTAACATAATCATGCTAGTCAATGCTCGGATCACATCTACAAATCAGTCACGATATCTGAATCTGAATCTGAGGTCGCAACCTATCATTAAAGGATAATGATCTTGTGTATCATGCTAACCTTGTTTAGGTTTCTTATGATTGGTTCACTTCTGACAATGAAAGCCATCACGAAGCAATCTTTGAATCTCAATGAACCAGTTTTACAGACAGCCTTATTTTAATCAATGTATCATTTTAGTTTTTGGTGAACTGTACAAATATTATGAGCATTTTCTTTTCTGAAAAAATCTAATTATATTATGTATACTACTATTCAAAAGTTTGGGGTGGGTAAGATTTTTAAAAAAAGTATTTAAAAGTAGAATCTTGTTCAAAAATACAGTAAAAACAGTAATATTGTGAAATATTATTACAATTTAAAATGTTTTCCATTTGAATATATTTTAAAATGTAATTATTACTGTGATGGCAAAGCTGAATCTTCAGTGTCACATGATCCTTCAGAAATCATGCTAATATGCTGATTTGCTAATACATTATTTGTGATAATTTTTCAGGATTCCATGCTGAATAGAAAAAACAGCAGAACAGCATTTATTTAAAATAGAAATTGTTTGTAACATTATAAATGTATTTGCTGTCACTTTTGATCAATTTAATGCATCCTTGCTGAATAAAAGCAAGTGTTAATATTGATATCTACTAGTGTATAATATCGAGATTATATGCATGAAGAAAATAAATGTAAAAATGAAAAATATTTTTACAAAATGGTGTAGTAATTTTCAATTACTATTATTATTATGAATTTCTTTAGGCTTCAGATTTCTAAAACATCTTTAAACCCTGGGTTTAAAGGTGCTCATATACTGAAAACCTTCTGAGGTTTAAACCTACAACCTTTGGGTTGCTAGTCCAGATCTTAAACCACAAATCAAGACCACCCCATGCAACTGCTCGGATAATAATACAAAACGTTCGATCTTTCTTGAACGGAGAGGACAGAACATCTTCAAATAGACTGGAGAATAACATCACTGCATCACTACCATGGAGGTAAATAAAAACCACACTGTAAAACCTAAGACTGAAAGTTACTAAACTAAATGAGTACATTTAACTTATTTTAAAAAAAAAGTTAGTTTAACTTAATAAAATATGTGATATTAACTCAAAAACTGCAATGTATTAAGCAGAACTTAAACCGAATAAGTTATGAATAACCTATTTGTTATTTTAGCTTTTAAATTTTATTTTTCAAGAAATTACTTTTGTATAAGGAGATTAAATAAACACTTAAATACATACATTTAACATTTTCTGCTTCATTTGAAGCCTACATTTAGGTCTCTCTACGGCGTTCTCCCTCACGCACCGGAAAACCCCGCGTATTTATTTCAATCTGCCCATCCCCCACAGCTCAGCTCACACACGAAGTAACTCGGAGTCGGAACAGAATGGCGGCCATGGAGAGATTTAACAGGTAAGCACGGCAAAATGCTTCGTCCTCTTTAGAGCACTTGTACGTTTAACGTTGTATTGTCGTTACTCTTCATCTTAAGAAGACCGACTAGCTAAAGTAACGTAGGCTACTAACTACTGTAATAAGACTAAGTTATGCCATTTGTGTCACGTCACAGAAACGCCAAGCCAACGCGACATTGCATTTAGCACTAACTAAGAGATTTTTTTTTTAATCAGCGGCAGTAAGTTAGTTGTACTGCGAGTACACGACAGTTTTGTCACTGGAACAGTAATTTATATGTGTGTGCATTTTGTCACATTTTTACAGAGCGTGTCCCGCGCAAATTTTGATATTTATCAGTGAGGACGAAACTGACTGACTCCACTAGTGCTAACGTTAACCGTCATTCACACGGCAAAAACTAAAGAAATAGGTAACGTTAATACAAGCTGACATACTATTTTATTTATTATGTTGTGAGTAAACCACAGAAGTGAAAAATTAATATTTTTTGTGTTTTCTCATTTTAGCGTAAACAAACGTGTCCCGCGCAATTTTGGATATTGTGAGGAGACTAGCAGCTATAACGTTATCGTCCACCGACCGACATTTACCCGGCAAAAACTAAATAAAAAAGGTAATACAAGCTGACCTATTTCTTCATTTATAATGCTGTGAGTAAACTTAAGTTTTTTCAGTGGAAGATTAATTAATTTCTGTGTGTTTTCTCTCATTTTTGCTTAGACAAAAGTGTCCCGAGCCATTTTGGATCATTATCAGTGATTGAGACTACCATCCACCGCCCGTCATTCACATGGCAACAGCTGCAGAAATAGGTAATACAAGCTGACTTATTCCTTTATTTATTATGCTGTGAGTAACGTAAACCAATTTTTTGACAGTGGAAAACTAATTAATATTTTGTGTTTTTTCTCACATTTTGTCATAGACAAATGTGTCCCTTGGGCAATTTTGGATATCGGTGAGGAGACTATCAACCACCGACCGTCATTCATACGAAAAAAAAAAAGGTAATACAAGCTGACATATTTCCTCATTTATAATGATGAGTAAACTACAGTTTTGTCAGTGTAAGAGTAATTCATATTTTTGTGTTTTCTCACGTATTTGCATAGACAAAAGTGAGGAGACTGACTGACTATCCTCCACATCGACTGTCATTCACGTGGCAAAAATGAAAGAAAAAGGTACTACAAACTGACCTATTCTATTTATTATGCTGTGAGTAAATTACATTTTTGTCAGTGGAAAATGTATTAATTTTTTTTTATTTTTTTTTCACAATTCAAAATAGACAAACGTGTCCTGCGCATTTTTGGATCTATTTCAGTAAGAAGACTGACTGACTATCCTCCAGTGACTGTCATTCACATGGCAAAAACTAAAGAAAAAGGTAATTTCCCAGGGAAAGCAAGAACTGAGAACTGATAAGAATGTAAAATGTGCACCTTGAAATGCAATGTAAGTCATTTTGGATCTTGTCAAATCTAGTTGTACTGTCAATCTCAAAGCTCTTTTCCATTTTAGATGTGTTTGTGTGTTTTTATAGTGAAAAACAAATGCTGCCGCTCAGTCTTTTTGCCACTTAGCCGACGGTGACGTCACGCATAGCCTCTATTCTAGCATTTATGCTGTGAGTAAACCAGTTTTGTCAGTGGAAGATTAATGTTTTTTTTGTTTGTTTGTTTATTCACAGTTCGCCAGACAGAAGTCATGTGCAGTTTTGTATTTTGGACAGTGAGGAGACTGACTGACCATCTTTCACAACATTCATCACTGAGAACCTTTTGTAAAATAAATTATTTTTCAATAAATACTATTAATAACTGCATCCTTTTCTTTGACCATTTCTTTATACCAGGGTTCCTCAAACTCGGTCCTGGAGGACCTCGGTCCTGGAGGGCCACTGTCCTGCAGAGTTTAGCTCCAACACTGATCAAACACACCTGAGCAAGCTAATCAATGTCTTCAGGATCTCTAGAAACTCACAGCTAGGTGTGTTTGATCAGGGTTGGAGCTAAACTGTGCAGGACAGTGGCCCTCCAGGACCGAGTTTGAGGAACCCTGCTTTATACCAATGTTTTTCCTTTGTCTTATAAAACTTTATTAATTTGAGTTTAATCAACTTAAATCATTTACCGCAATCGGTTTCCTAAAACCATTTGAGTAGCTATATAGTTGTTATGACTTGATTAGATTTATTAAATGAACTCAAACCAGTTAGTTTAAATGGTTTAAATTACTTTAAAAGTTTAATGGAATGAACTTAAAATATTCAAGTTACATATACTCAAAATGAATGACTAAACGAACACTAAATTATGAGTGAATATGACTCAATATATATAAGTTCACAATACTCATATGTATTTATTTTAAAACTTAAATGGTTTGCCGCAATTAGTTTCCTTAATCGGTTTGAGTTGAGTTAACTTGTTGGGTTTTACAGTGCAGCCAACGAAGAGAGAGATTAATATCTTCGAGTTTATTTAAATATGGCCTAATGTGTCCCATGTTATCAAAAGCAAAGTAATCTGCGAACTACATGATGCAAACTCATGGGACAGAACCTGTAGGATTTCATTCTGTTATCTAAATGTTCCTGACCTCCTGAGGGAAGACGCGGTCAATCAGATTGTACTTTGCGTTAGGCTACGTTGTGAAAGTGATTTGTCCCTATGTAAAGTTGAGACCGCTGATGCCCCGCTACATGTCTCAGGGCACCTCTTCCCGCAATGCCTCGCTCTAACCATGTGTGTGTGTATCTGGTTTGAGATTCATCAGCCTTTTTGCATGTGATAGTTCACACCCTGCAGAGCTCACAGCCAGAGGGGTAAACAAACTCGGTGGCCTGAACACACACAAATGCATATAACGAAACACAGAATCGCTCTTTCTTTAACACAGGGCCTCTATCTTTTGCAAAGACGTTGAGATGCATGGGCACAGAGAAGCAAGCAGGATCGCTCTCTCACACGCACATTCAATTCAAAATGGAAATTGGCTCTGTTGCTGTGAACACAATGAGAATGTGTGTGAGTGATAGAGAGCCATAGAGAGTTACACACACTTCAATGGCATCATTGAGTTCCTCGCCAGTCTTGGAGGGCGCAAGCATAGCAGAGTGTACCAAAATTGCTACGTCTCCTTTCATACTGACAGATGACCAACATACAGCTGGCCACACACAAAGAGTCCTCTAAAAGCCATTATATAAATCTATACACAGATCTATAAACTGTCCTTATAGGACTTTAAAATTACATTAGTAATTGATTTGTGTTGCGTAAGACAAATACCATAGATTTGGATGGTTTTAAAATCTCATTGATTTGGCAGGTTTTACTTGGCTGAATTAGTCCAAATAAACCCCTGACCATGATTTTATCATTCTCTGACAGAAAAAATGTAATTATTCTTGGACAAAACTAACAAAAAAGTGTGTTTATGACAGGTCTAAGAGAGTGTGCTCACCTGCAGTGTGAGACTTTTTCTAATCTGAATTCTACACGCGATCTGACTGTAAACACTTTAACTCAGATAAGGCCAATATTCATTCTAAACATGGCAGGATTTACGGCGTTCCGGTCAACAGCCTTCCAACATCATCTCCAGAATGTAAGCAAACTGTAAAGGAAAGATATCCCAGAAAGTGGATTACATTTTTCAACAATAAATCTCAATGCTACATTCAAGCACTCTGAAATAGATGCAAAAAGTGTAGCCTTGCAAAAAACACTATAGTTACCATGGTTGGGTAAGGTACTTCAAAGAATTCTATAGGTTTACTGTCAAGGTGATGTTCAAAAAACATGGAATAAAACTGAAACAGTCACTGAAGTGAATTATAGTTTATTAAAAATATTTTCTATGGAAGTTTCCACACAGCAGAGTTTTTGAATTTAACCTTTAACAAGCAAAGCTCATATGTACATCACTCATTCAATAAAAGATTAAGATAAAAGACATTATGGAATACGGATACAGTGGATTTTTAAGTGTACTTTAAGTTTTTGGGCTCACTGCATGTACTTATACAGTATCCTCTGTTTTCACAGACAAGACTTAGGCCTAGTCCCAGACTTAAGTGCATGTTTGAGCGGTCTTAACTGAAAGCAGCTTGCTCTGACATAGTTTAAAATATGTTTTTGCCATTTCAGTGCAAGATGCACACCAGTCTAAGGCACATTTATAAGAGTTACTAAGGTCTAATCCTGGCTTAATCTAAGTCCTGTCTGTGAAACCAGTCCCATAGTTTCTCAACTGGTTTTGCATCATGACCCAGATTTTACTTTAATCAAGTGGTGACCCAAATCAGTAGCAAAATTGTTTATCATGTAAAATGTCAACAAAAATGTCCTTAAAATCAAATGTGAAACAATATGCCAAATTATTAGTATTAGCATGCACGGGTCCTGTTCGGGAAGTCAGATCTGACTAGTTTAATACAAAGGCCGCACCCACATTCAAATAAATCTACAACATAAGGTACAGAAAAACTGATATAAGGGAGGGAGTTTCGCAGTGTGGAAATTTAATGTGTCATAATCACAGACACAGGCCATTTAATACGTTTGAAAAGTGTATAAAAGTGCATAAATAAAATAATATAACCAATGAACATTATTTAAAATTTAAAAAATACAGTGCAGTATTTTCGTACCAAAAATCTGTTTGATTTGCCTTTGCAATCAGTTTTGCCTTTGGTGTAAAAAAAACCTAAAAACTAAATGTGTTTTCTCTGCTCTATAAAAATGTGAAAATCTACCATGAGTTAATATTTCACTATCACTATCATACAAAATTATGTTGTTTTCTTCTATGATGACCATTATCATATGCCTTTTACAGAGCATGATGCTAACAACACCAAGGCCATAGGTTTCATTCCCAGGGAATGCATGAACTGATAAAATGTATACCTTGAATGCAATGTATGTTGCTTTGAATAAAAGCATCTGCCAAATGCATAAATGTAAATGTGACTATATCAAAACAAACCTGAAGCCTTCTGGTTGTGACCCACCAGTTCAACATACCTGCTATAAGGACCATCATGGTGGCTCATATGCAATCTATGTTCACACACATCAGCTCCCACCAGGGTCTGAAAATAACCAGGGCTCAGGGCACAAATGCTCCACATACTTTCCTCCTTTTTTTCTGTTATCTAACATTTTACATATTTCATAATTTTCAAAACCTACACAGTGATGTGTTTAGTGCCTCCATAGAGATATTATCATCCATCTATAGATCAAAATCTGCTCTGACAGCTGGTGAGAGATCAGCCAGTCATGTAAACAGCAGCAGAAGATCGCAAGATCTTGAACAACAGTCAAATTGTTCATCGTAATACACTGATTCAATTGAAATTTTTGACATGATGTGTTTTATATGGTTACCTCATAAAGGTAAACAATGCCCATTAAAATCACTTTCACAGGGCAAATATTGGCCATTACTGGCTCCCACCTGTTTGAATTTGAGAAAGAACAAAACTCATTCACTTTTTTAACCATTTGTACAGTATAGGAAGTGTAATGCATAATAAACAGTAAACATATGGCAGCAATAAGCATCCAGCTGATGATTCACAACAACACACGTAATGCACGCAGGAATGACACTAAAACGCTGAATGAATGACAAGATGGTGGAAATAATGCGAGATAAAGATCTAAAAACTGATTCCCACCATATCGCCATTCATTCATTCTTCATACCTTGACGCTGGTGCAGCTGGTTTGAGTCTCGGCCTCTGTGCGCATGTGTCCGCCGCTGTTCTCTTTCCGCTCCCGCTGAGAGCTGGTCCGAGTGTGCCTGGTCTGGTACGCGATCACGGAGGGGATGGTATCCGCCGCGTCGGTCTTGATGAAGAGGCCGTGCAGGGTGGTCGCCGTGCCCTGCGAGATGGTGGTGGTCTGGTGCGGAGAGTTGGACTCGTCCGAGTCGCGGCAGTAGATCACCCCGCTCTGCGAGACGTGGATGCTGGGAGCGCAGCCCATCGTTCCCCGCGCCTCGTTGCGTAAAACCCGGAGGAACGAATGTGAAGACCGCCGCTGTCACGCCGCCGCTGCCGCTCCCGGGCCGCTGTCACGCCGCCGTCCCCCCGGTACATTGGCCGGTGTTCGCGCTGCTCAGTTCCGCCTGCCTGCCTCCCGCGCGCGTCAAGGAAAAACGTAGAGGAGATCCATCTCACCGCGTTATTTATCAGTGATCATATCAGATCAGATCAATGACACCTCGGCTGTCCAACCGTGAGAGCGATGCGCTTGTGCCATGTCACATATTTGGACAAATTACACCCTCATTTCACCTCGGCGTAAGATACTACAGGTTCAGGCTGCTCGATAAGATGCATTTTCTCGCGGCATTTACAATATGTATTTCATCACGACGTCGGAGCTCTTAATAACAGGCGCAAAGCATTAGACACTGAGAGTATGTCTCAAACTTACACTCATGGTCCTTTAAGACACACGAGCGTCATTAGTGACAGACACGCACATCAATGACTCCCTCTTCCCATGAACACACACACACACACACACACACACACACACACACACACACACACACACACACACACACACACACACACACACACACACACAGTATTTATTCATTCTGGAATAATGCTGGATTCATCTTCTGCTGTTTGCAGAGTTTAAAGATGAACTTGAGCAGAGAGACACTGATATTCTAATCCCTTTTAATGCATAAACGAGACTAGTGATTGACTCAACCGGTACTGATGCCGATTAGGGTGGCCCATAAATGCAGATACAATTTAATGACAGCAATTGAAGCTTACAACTTATAAGTGTTGAAAATAAAGGGTCCAAAAATGGGTTTCACAGCAATGTCATAGAATATTTTGTGCCATTGAAGAGTCTTTCAGTGAACAGCTTTTAAAATATCATTTTTTTTCTTGGTAAAGAATATTTTAATAATCTAAAGAACCTTTTGTGCATTTGAAAGGTTCCATGGATGTTAAAGGTTCTTCTTAGAACCATCAATGCCAATAAATAACCTTTATTTTTAAGAGTGTATACTTCACACAATATTTATTTATAATTCACTCAAAAAGAAAAAGAAAATATGTGTTATACATCCACACTGCTGGAGGATACAACTCGAGTGGGCACGCTTATCAGCCGGTGACCTCAGAAAGGCCACATTTTAGGTCTATCACTAAACAAGGCCAAGCAATTGACCTTAGCCTTGATGCATCAAAAATGCTTTGAACATTTTGAATGTTCATAAACAATGACTTCAAAAGCTCTTCAAGCATTAGGATGGTAGAGAATGGCCAAGGGTTCAAATTCAGTGCATGAACCGATAAAATATGAATGCAATAAGTCACTTAAAGCGACTGCCAAATGCATAAAATGTACAGTGCAAGACTGTAGGATCAGTGATAGCACATCTGGGTTTCCAAATGTTTGCATATTACAGGTCCAAGCTGTAAAATGTTCCAAACATCTGTAAATGACTGATAAACCCAGACATGACTACACTGACCTTTTATTATGCTGGAGTTTATTTAACAGATTCTTGCATGGGTGGGAAAAATGTTTTTGGCCCAACTTTTGCAAGTCACTCTGCACATGTGCCACAGGCTGCATGTGTATGCAAAATGTTCAATTTTGACATCGCATTTTCTGGAAATGCCAAAAAACGTCGCTCTATTCTGATGCTCTATTCTGATAAACTAAATACACAGCCTTCCACAGATGAAAATCTACCCACACTCATGTCTCTCGAAACCCATGTGACTTTTTCCCCATGAAACACAAACTGAGTTATTATAAAAATGTCCGTTCAAAGATGCCAATCAGTGTTGCAATGTTGCTGTCTTTATTAAAACCACTATATTTGCATTCTGAAATTAAAATTGTAACTATTGTTGCTAATTGATGCCATGTTTTCAAATAAATAAATAAATAAATAATATTAATAACTATATATATAGTATGATTAAAAGAGTGACATTGCATTGCAAAAAAGTATGTTATTATTATGTAGCTGTTATTATGTTTTCTGGACAAAATACCATGTACTGTTCAATACAGTAAAGCGGACACCATGTAAATGCCATGTTATATAAATATCATCCAGTACCACAGTACAATAAATCAAAAATACAAAGGCAGTAATAAAACATGCAGTTGTTAAACATTTAACAACATCACCAGTGGGAAATCTTCAGGTTGTCAACTCAGGCTGTTAGGCTCACAGTCGACACCGGTTAGAGCAATTAAAAGAGGTTGTTGTTTTTTTCCCCAGGTTGCAATGCAACATTTTTATTTTATTTTTTACACCTCTCCAGTGTTCGAAATTTACAGAAGCTCATAGCAGATTCATTATGCATGAACTGTCAATGTGATTTGTTAAGTATGCTTTAATCACCCATTCTTAATGGAATTGCACAGTACAATTACAAAATTAAAAATGTGGATTATATTAGCTGTGAAAATTATCCTTCAGGATATCTCTTAAGTGTTTAGGTTTGTAGCTGAGAACATTTGGCACTCAGCTGGAAGCTTCGACTGAGGTATTTGTTGTAATCTTTGCTTTAAACAAAACACCTAATCTCTCCATCAGCCAGTGGAGTTCAACAGATTACAACATTTCATCTTCATCACAGAAATGAAACTTTCCACTGTCCCACAGCACGTTACATTGACTGTTCACTTGACCTTCTGCTCTCTAATACACACACCACCCATGACCGCCCTCTGCTGGAGAACTTCAATACTGTCCAGGTGAAATGAAGGCAATTGTTATCTACCAACACTTAACGTACAATGTGACAGAAAGAACGGGAATGCGCAGTGTTACAGTGTAACATACGCGTACACCAATAAAAGCTTAAATTACTAATAATGACAGCAATGACTCAAAGGAAACCATAAGTGAAAAAACAAAAACATCTAGGCTACTTTAAAGAACAAATGGTGGGCAAAAAGATTAGTGCTCATCGTTAATCCATTATTACTTTGCACGTATACACTTAAAGGGAGAGTGGGGTAAAATGTGATACCGCCTTAATCTAGGAAACTGCACAATGATGTTTAGACAGAGCCAATCAAAGCTACCTGTGATTAAATAGGCTGACATACACAATATTTTTTTTTCTATTTATAATACATTAAATACATTTATTTATTTTATTTTAATTTACATTACATTAATCATGTCAAAGCAAATGTATTCGTCTATATATATATTTATTATATTAGGCTGGTTATTAACCACTGTATAACAGTTTGTGTACATTATTTTAATAACCACAACCAGATATTCAGATGCACATTTCTCAAGTATTCCCCATGACTCAACTTACCCCAAGTCAAGTTCACTTTTTGGCGCAGTCATCTTTTTAGGGCCCTATATAGGCTAGATACTTTCTTCTCGTTTCAAGTCAAGTCATATTTTATTGCCTTTATTTCAGTAGATAACAGCTATGCTCAAATATATCTGGGCATATTAGCGTTATTTCTTTGTCATTTCTTTTCGCCTAAAGGACAACTTAAATAGTGCCACAACTTACCCCACTCTCCGATACTGTGAGAACTGAAAGCTGTCATGAAGAGCATTGACTAACGGATTAAGCAGAACAGGTCAAGTCAACTAACGTTAGCGTTATTCAGCCATTTAAACTTCTTATTAACTTATTATTGATTCATTTCACTTACAGTAGAGAAAGAACAGAACACAAGAGTAACTTAGTGTTATTCTTTCAAAACTGTCACATTGGTTAAACTTAATCTAGTTTAACTCCTCTTTAACGCCAAACACCTAGTTATGAAACGACCTTCGACGGCCAGAAAAAAGGCCACGCCGTGTTTTCTAAGAACCCTTTAAACGTGGGATCCTCCGGTTGTGAAGCGATCAAAGTGAATCTCACCTCTCTCCGTGGTCCGTTGGACAGCAGCTGTGTGCTCGCGCTCATCTCTGTCCGTCCCCGGTCCCGACTGCCCTCAGCGGCTCGGTTACATGAAATCCCGCCTATTTAAACGTAAAACTTCGCGGAAAGCACATTTTGACAGCATTCTCTCCACTACATCGCATCTATAGACATGGCTGTCTGGGAACTTTTTGAGGTTTTAGGTAGGCGACGTTTCTCTGAACTTATTCACCCACACGAACAAATCGGACAACTGAGCGCGCGGTCCTAGCGCCGCCGGTTCAGCGCGCGCACACTACTTCGAGACAAGGGGAATCTCGCGCTCACATTTCTCCTCAAATTAATAATAATTTGATTAATGATTATTTTTTAAATTTATGACAACTACCAATTATTATCCGAGTTGTTGATTAAAACTAAAACATAAAAACTATATAGACATATTTAAAAAAAAGAAAGAAAAAAAAGTCAAACAACAAAAATACTACACCTTTAAAACAGAAAATATAAAAATACAATTAACACTAATACTAAAATAACACTGTTCCAGACACTTTGCTTGTTTTAATTCAGTATAAGGGCATTGAGTATAACCATATTATACATGCATATTCATAATTATTTAATTCTAACGCTAATAATAATAATTAATATTATAAACAATGTCAGGTGATCTGATGAGATTCACCACCTAAAACTAAAAAAAATATTAAAATATTTTTTCTTTCGATTTTAAGCAGAGATCTGACCCAGACATGAGGTTGATACAATAAAGACAAATAAGCTGGCCAACAATCACAACACATGGGTTTTTGTTTCCTATAACATAATTGTTTGTTGTCCTTAGACAAGCAGCAGTAAGAAAACTAAAAGACTATAATGGAGTTGCACAACTACAGTAGTTCCTTTCTGATCGGACAGGTTTAACTGCAGCCGAAATGCTGCAACATGATCCACAAAACATGTGCCTTTGTAGATATTGTATAGCTACAAGTGTGGAACCTTTTGCACATATGCAACCTTTAGCAAGCATCTTACACAGTATAATGCAACACTTAATATAAATTTGTATATAAATAACTGGAAAGCATGATTGTTTATTATTGTTTATTTGTCCAAGATGTTCTTTGCTATTGAATTTCACCGTAAACAACAAACAAAGACTTTCTCAAACCATCAATCTTTAAAATGAACTGACATCTATTTACAAAAGGTCTTCCACCGAAATGATGAAAAATAGTTAACCTAAATAATGCCCAGCATCAGATCAAATTATCACTAAGGAGTCATTCTGTATCCTGACTTTTGACCCAGGCTTGAGGCGATTGGCTCGTTTCAGGATGGGCGGAGTCAGCCTGGCAGGCGTCAGAGAACCGTTCCCGTGCACGTTCCCAGTTCCTCTGGGTTTTGTTTCTGGCAAGTGTGGCGTCTTCTACAGACACGGCAGCTCCAGAACCAAGACCAGACTGAGCCTTGCGCATATGCAGCTGAATCTACGACACACACACACAAAGGGAAGTGAGTGTAAATCTCATGCACTTATGTACATGACACTGCGTAAACAAATGAGAAGAAACTATTACCGGATCCTTCATTCCAGCTCCGTCCTTGCCGAGGCCTTCTCCTCGTTTCCAGCCCATCTTCTCCAGCATCCGTCTACCCTTATTCTCATCCCCGATTTCACTATATACACACACAGTGAGAAAAAGCACAAGTCTGCGAAAACATCTTTAACCTTGATACGGTTACGCAAGAAATCTACTGTAGTGCAGATCTGTTTTTACAGGGGTAAATGTTTGACTGAATAGGTTACGTACACATGAACAGAAGCAGGAGCATCGTCTCTCTGGAACGTTCCCTCGCTTCCGACTGTCTGCCGGCGGTTTTCTGCTCTATCTTTATACCTGCTGTTCTTCAGGGCCTTCTGCTCTTCATAATCACTGCTCTGAAACACACACACACGTAAGTCTTTATGTAAAACAAGCATAGTAAATTGATAGAAGGCACAACCAGCAGAACAATAGCAGTGCTTTAACATTATGAACATATTATGAATATGAGAGGGGCCTTTCATATAGTCGGATTTTTCATATGTTGGACACAGGGTTCCAGTTAATTATCGTTAACTAAAACTAAAACACGTCCATTACTTGAAATAAAATGAACATTAACTGAAAAAAAAAAAAAAACAATTATATATATATATATATATATATATATATACATATATATATATATATATATATATATATATATATATATATATATATACAGTGAGGAAAATAAGTATTTGAACACCCTGCTATTTTGCAAGTTCTCCCACTTGGAAATCATGGAGGGGTCTGAAATTGTCATCGTAGGTGCATGTCCACTGAGACAATCTAAAAAAAAAAGTCCAGAAATCACAATATATGATTTTTTAACTATTTATTTGTATGATACAGATGCAAATAAGTATTTGAACACCTGTCTATCAGCTAGAATTCTGACCCTCAAAGACCTGTTAGTCTGCCTTTAAAATGTCGACCTCCACTCCATTTATTATCCTATATTAGATGCACCTGTTTGAGGTCGTTAGCTGCATAAAGACACCTGTCCACCCCATACAATCAGTAAGAATCCAACTAACATGGCCAAGACCAAAGAGCTGTCCAAAGACCCTAGAGACAAAATTGTACACCTCCACAAGGCTGGAAAGGGCTACGGGGAAATTGCCAAGCAGCTTGGTGAAAAAAGGTCCACTGTTGGAGCAATCATTAGAAAATGGAAGAAGCTAAACATGACTGTCAATCTCCCTCGGACTGGGGCTCCATGCAAGATCTCACCTCGTGGGGTCTCAATGATCCTAAGAAAGGTGAGAAATCAGCCCAGAACTACACGGGAGGAGCTGGTCAATGACCTGAAAAGAGCTGGGACCACCGTTTCCAAGGTTACTGTTGGTAATACACTAAGACGTCATGGTTTGAAATCATGCATGGCACGGAAGTTTCCCCTGCTTAAACCAGCACATGTCAAGGCCCGTCTTAAGTTTGCCAATGACCATTTGGATGATCCAGAGGAGTCATGGGAGAAAGTCATGTGGTCAGTTGAGACCAAAATAGAACTTTTTGGTCATAATTCCACTAAACGTGTTTGGAGGAAGAAGAATGATGAGTACCATCCCAAGAACACCATCCCTACTGTGAAGCATGGGGGTGGTAGCATCATGCTTTGGGGGTGTTTTTCTGCACATGGGACAGGGCGACTGCACTGTATTAAGGAGAGGATGACCGGGGCCATGTATTGCGAGATTTTGGGGAACAACCTCCTTCCCTCAGTTAGAGCATTGAAGATGGGTCGAGGCTGGGTCTTCCAACATGACAATGACCCGAAGCACACAGCCGGGATAACCAAGGAGTGGCTCTGTAAGAAGCATATCAAGGTTCTGGCGTGGCCTAGCCAGTCTCCAGACCTAAACCCAATAGAGAATCTTTGGAGGGAGCTCAAACTCCGTGTTTCTCAGTGACAGCCCAGAAACCTGACTGATCTAGAGAAGATCTGTGTGGAGGAGTGGGCCAAAATCCCTCCTGCAGTGTGTGCAAACCTGGTGAAAAACTACAGGAAACGTTTGACCTCTGTAATTGCAAACAAAGGCTACTGTACCAAATATTAACATTGATTTTCTCAGGTGTTCAAATACTTATTTGCAGCTGTATCATACAAATAAATAGTTAAAAAATCATACATTGTGATTTCTGGATTTTTTTTTTATAGATTATGTCTCTCACAGTGGACATGCACCTACGATGACAATTTCAGACCCCTCCATGATTTCTAAGTGGGAGAACTTGCAAAATAGCAGGGTGTTCAAATACTTATTTTCCTCACTGTGTGTGTATATATATATATATATATATATATATATATATATACACACACACACACACACACACACACTATAACTAGTGCTGTCAATTAACTAATTAATTGCACATTTTTCTTTAATCACAATTATGTGAGATTCATAGATTGAGCGCCAAGACAGATTTAAGTTCCTTTTTTGTATCTTATCGCACTTAAATGGTTTAATAGCACTTGAATGAATGATAGCGTGATCATATATAGTAGCGCAGTCAAGATGACGGGAAAAAATGGATGCTGCGTTAAATATTTTTTAACGCATTAAACTGAAAAAAAGAATCGCATGCGTTAACGCGTTAATTTTGACAGAAATTCAACTAGATGCCAAAGCAACATTTCTCATTTTTGTTTAGTTTAAGTTGAATCATTAAAATAACTTAAAATAAACAAAACATAATAAAAACTATACAGAAAAAAAAAAACTAATTAAAACGACAAAAACACTAAAACTTTAAAATTAAAACAGAAAATATATTAATAAAATCTAATTCAAAATATTAACAATAACTACAATAACAAGCCAGTGATACAAAAAAACAACACTGGTTGGACAACTTCAAGTTAAAAAGGTTGAGAAGCACAGAGTAGCACAATCATTGCGCAAACACAGTTATGCGCCAAAGTTTAATAATTGGCGTTAATGATTTACAACAAACCCTCAGACAAAGTATGGACAATATTAATAGTGATGCTTGCCACAGCATGATATCTTGGATGACAGAACCATTGTTTTAGCAGTTTAATATTTGACCTGTTGTAGCTTGCAAGTTGCAACACCCAGGAATAGTGTGATCGTCTACTTGCTGACCAAAAGAGGGCAGCACTGACCGCACACAGTTAACAAGCCAATTTAACACACCTGACTTGTGCTCTAAAACACATTTCACCAGCAAAAGAGCCTGTACAGGACATAAAAACTTACTTTAAGACCATATTTAACCTTCATCATCTTCAGTTCCTTCTGTCTTTGAACCTCCTTGTCTTCTTTACTGAGAACAGTTCCTGAAACATACGTGCATTGCAAAAGAACATAAGCTGCAATTGATTCATAGTAAAGCAGTTTAGAGATGTGTATAAGATAGCAGAATTAATGACTAATTTTTTGGCAATGTGTGCATGCATACCAGAGGTCTCATCTCTCTTATGGCGGCTCAGGTGTGCTATGATCTGTCCTGGTTCACAGCCGTCACATGTGTCTGTTCCTGTGTGGATGTGGAAGGACAACACCGTATCTCCCATCTTCACTTCATCCCCGTGGGTCAGAGGGCAAGGGTCGCAGCAAACTTTAGGCTGTAGGGACACAGACATTTACAATTCTGATAAACATCCTCATAATGAGATGTGTTCAAAAGGATTCTGGGATACAACAGCTGTTTGTGTTACCTGTAGTATTCTGTTCCCATTGAGGACGGTGCCATTCTGACTGCCCTGATCTATCAGCATATAACACTGCTGCTCCTGGTCAAAATAAACTTCTGCATGGGACTACACACACACAAGAGAGAGAGAGAGAGAGAGAGAGAGAGAGAGAGAGAGAAAACATGCTGTTAAAATGAATTCAAAATTGACCCCATTTACTTCTTAAAACACATTATCCCATTTCACTCAAATACACTTTTTCAGTCAAATACACTACTGTTCAAAAGTTTGGGGTCAGGAAGATTTTTTTTCAATAAATCATTACTTTTATTCAGCAAGGATGCATTCAATTTATCAAAAATTACAGTAAAGACAAAAAAAGTATCAGTTTTCATCATAATAAATATAAGAAATGTTTATTGAGCAGCAAATCAGCATAATAAAAAAAAAAGTATAATTTATTAATTTATAAAAATTATTATAACTGAAACTAAAACAATAAAAAAAATGTTAATTGAAATAAAATAAACATTAACTGAAATAAATTCAATATATAAAAAATAAACGTATTTTATTTCAGGTAGTATTAAAGTCCACCTATGGTGAGCGAGTGGAGACAAGGGCTAATTTGCATATTCATATAACCGCATATTCATAACCGCGTATACTAAAAGATGCAAAGGTGTAGAGTTACATTCAAGCTATTTTAAGGCATGAAGAATTTGAAAAGTTGAAATGTGTAACTTTGGTGATCAAAGATGAGTTTTAAGGGATTTAATTATTGATTACAGGGGGACTTTATGGCAACATTTCCCATTTCCATTTAGTTTAACTAGATGTACTAAAAAAAAAACTAAAACTGAAATAAATTAATAAAAACTATATACATATTTTACCAAACCAAAACCTAAGAAAAATTACAAACGCACTACAAAATTACTGAAACTGAAAATAAACATAACACAAACATGAAATCTAATTCAAAATATTTTTAATAAAAACTATAATAGTATCTCAAAGATACTAAAATAACACTGCCCTTATCTTGAGCACCAGGTGCAATTACTCCTGGGATTTAGAGAATATGTTTCAGTGTACTGAACAGACCTTCTATTAACGCATGACTATTAACTGAAGCCCATCAACAATAAGACATTAGGCCACAAAAATGCATTACTTTAGATTGTTTAATGTCATAGTAAAAGTGCTTTTGGTCAAGAATGTTTGTCTGTAGTTTGATTTGAGTGTTTTCGTATAGTGTTTTACCTTACTGACTCCCATCTCAGGGATTCTGATGGCATGATTCATGTCCTTCTCTCTGCAAACAGATACACAAAAACATGTTAAAGAACGCAATGGATGAACAGAACCACACACACAGAACTATACCGACCGGCCGATAGTGGCGACTGTGTCAGCCGTGAGGATGAAGAGCGTTCCAGTCTGCAGAACAGGAGAGCGAACCACAGTTACCCGAACACATGGTGGCCAGGCTTCTGAAATATAAAAATCACAAACATTACGGTTACGGATAGACAAAAATAAAATCCTACTGTAGTGCGCGCATTCACCTGATGCACATTCAATTTAACACTGCATCTACAAACGGCCAATACCAAACAAACAGCCACCAGGGGGCGCAGTGTTCAATTCCCTCTGAATGTGCCTCCTCACCTTCCTCCTGTATCTGCATTTCCAGTTCTCTTTCAGGACTGTCATGTGCTGGTTGGACGGGAGATGCAGCCGAGGATGATGAAGAAGGTTCGTTCCCTCCATCTGACTCGGTGATCTCGCCTTCCTCCGGCTCGCTCTCACCGCTCATGTTATCAGAGCGTGACTTCCGGTCTCTGCGAGTCTCAGAACGTGACCTCTTCTTCTCTTTTCTCTTCTTCCTCTTCCTGCTGTGCGTGTCATCTGAATTGGACCCGTTCTCTCTCCGCCTCCTGCTGTGCGAGTCATCAGACGGCGACTCGCTCCGCCTCCGGGTTTTCTTTCTGTTCGTAGAGCGCTCTTTGCTTCTGTCACGGCTCTTGGTCCGCCTGGATCGTTCTGTACCGCTGGGTCGCTGGGGGCTTCGGGACCGAGGCTTTCGTCCTTTTTTAAATGACGACGCATCATCCTTCTTACTTCTGTGGTGGTTTTCAGACTGTCTGTCAATCTCAGACCCCGCCTCTTTATGGTCCTGTCAGTGAGCAAACACTTAGCCAATCAGGACATCACCAATAGTGACGTCACATTGGTTTGATGTGACAATTTAAGATTTGTTTTGGCTTTCAAGTTTCATTTGAGTCTCAGTTTTGAGTCAGTTCAAGAAAATGTAATGTACGATGCAAAACCACCATCTAAATCATCAACATCCAAACAGCGCTTTTCAAACCGTCTCAAGCCTTACATCATAGTTTGATGTCGTTTTCACCACTTAACGGTATAGTGGAGGATTTTCCCGAATTTTAGAAAAGAACCGCCTTCTCCACTTTTTGAAAAAATGCACATGCGCAACACTCTACCTGCTCCCGAGAGGGAACGCCTATTAAACGTGTGCACGAGAGAGTTGCTGTCGGCATGGCTCATACAAGCCTACTTTCCAAAAGAAGATTTGCACTTTTTCCACTATATCAGACATCGCTAATCATAGCTTACATTAACTTTTACTAGCAGTGATTTTAAATGGATTTCTCCAAATAGCATGCCAAACTTTACCTGTCGAGTAGAAACTTCGCGACTGAGGCATCAGTGGGAAGCCCAACCTGTGCTTTTAGCGCACGCCAGCGTGTGAAATATTCTCCCAAAAACACTCTGGTCTTGTTTCTTTCTTCAGAGGCCTTTCTCTTCTTGTCATACAATTCGTAGACACTTTTTCTCTTGCGACCCTCAGACATTTTGAAAAAACCCGGTGAGAACGGCGAGCTTCAATGAATGGCTGAAACCGTAGCTCACCCATAGACAGCTCACCACACATATACACCTGAAAGTGCGCATGCGCAGAAAGCGAAAACTACCTAGGGACGAGCACGTACGACGGCCTTACGTAAACATATCACCAGAATGATTGACAACTAGGAGGACCAATAGTCTTGATGATCCACCCGGAAAAAGAAAATCCTCCACTATACCTTTAATTGTAAAAATAAAAAAAATAAAAATCAGGCAGAGAAAAGTTTGGCATGGGATAAAGAAATCCAGATTTGAAGAAACAAGCATGTGTGCAAACTGCTTGACCACAGCTCTGACAGCACATGATGTCTTGGCCCAGTCAAAACACAACCAGAAATGTAAAAAAAAAAAAAAAAAAAAAAAAAAAAACGAAGACCAGGTTAAAAAGATAAACCACACTGACAGGAGGCAAATACAAAAGATTCCAGAATATAACAATATAACAGATTGAAAAGGTTTTCGTGATAAAAGTTCGTGAGTTTTCTTAATGTTATACTAAAGTCTCTTATGCTCACTTAATAAAAATACAGTACAAACAGAAATAATATGAAATATTACAATTTAAAACAACTGTTTTCTATATGAATACATTTTAAAATATAATTCATTCCTGTGATGCAAAGCTGAATTTTCAGCATCATTCCTCCAGTCTTCAGTGTCACATGATCCTTCAGAAATCATTCTAATATGCTGATTTGCTGCTCAAGAAACCTTTCATATTATACTTATGTTTACCGTCATACATTTCTGTAACAATATAAATCTCTTTACTGGTAAACTGAATTTAATGCATCCTTGCTGAATAAAAGTATTAGGATCTTTAAAAAAAATAGTACTGAGCTGACCCCAAACATTTGAATAGTAAGGTTAATAAAACCAAAATTAAAAACTAAGATGCACTGAATGACTTTAGCTTGTTACGACCATTTTAGGGGAAAATACTAAAACTCTATATAACTTTAAAGCTATAAACAAGTGCGTACCTCTCACTCCAACCAGTCTCAAACGTTCTATCTTCAACTGAGCCATTGAGCAAGTCAAATCCTGAACCTACAGCGAAAGAAGAGCACACGGTCAGCTCCATCAGGCATTACATTTTCAGAATTGCTCGACGGACCCTCTTCTGAGACCAGACTTTTCTACAGACCCTCACAATCATCAACCGCTATTCAATGAGAACAAGAACCAGAAGCCAAAAAGCTGTCTGTGATTGAAACAATACTGAAAACTGAGACTCAAAATGGTGGGAAACTTGATTCAGAAACTCAACTTGAACTTGAAATGGGAAATCAAGTTGAGGAAGGTAAGGGGGATTGAGAGTCAACCACTAAATCTCTGTGATTACAGAACTGTAAAGACAATGTGTGTCTGTGTGCATCTCACCCCTCCATCAGGACAGGAAGCTCTATCTGTGTTCTTCACCGACTTCCTGTTTTTCCAATCTTTGGTCTTCCTCTGTGGCGTCTGCTCCACTTCGGGCTGTGCTGTAGGCACCTCTATCCTAGAGTGGAATTGGTATTTCCCGCTTTCTGGGTCGTAGTAATAGTACATTCCAGTGTTAGCATCATAGTACAGCTGACTGGACTGGTGGAAAAGAGGAAAAAACACATTAACACAGGCGATTAAGATTACACATGTCGATTACACAAATAACAGCAGTCAAACGTCCCCAGAGAACAACAACTTACAGAGTCGTAGTAAAATCCAGTGCTGTGGTCGTAATACATGCCGGAACTTTCATCGAACACAAAGTTGGTCTGGTTCAGCGCTTCCTCTGCTGTTGCTCTCAGCATGTCTGCTATAGAGCCGCCTTCACCAGAGGCCTCCTGAGAACAAATACAGGGTTCACACAGTAAAGAAACTGGCTAATATTTATTCACATTACAAGCTGTCAATTGCTTATATTTTTGTTTGTATGTTTGAACATTTTAGTCATAATTTTATACCTTATTTGCCTATATGTTTGATTGTTTTGACTGTATGTTGTGGTATTGTGGCTATGTTTTAAACTTCTGGAAATTTGTTAGTATAACAACTATAATTTAGCTTATTTTGGCCTTATTTAAATTTGTGACAAGTTGTATAATTTTATATGATACAATTAAAATATTTTATATAATTTTTAGTTATATATATATATATATATAAAATAGAAATACATATATTATTTATAATAAAACAATTGCCATATTTTTTGTGATGCTACATTATTTTAGCCATAATATAGATTTTTTACTGTATTTCAGATTATATTGGCTATGTTTTAGACATTCTGCATTATTCTCAATATTAAAGAATAGCAGAGTTCACATCACAGCTATAACGATAACGGCACAAATAAATGATTTGGTTAGAATCTCTTTCAGAATGATTTTTTCCATCTGATGAATGATAAAAACATTGACAGCCAATCAGAATCCATCCTGCTGTAACGAGCTTGAGCATTTAAAGTGGCAGACAAGCACGTACTTAGAATAAACAGAACGATATTGTCCGCTGGTGTGGACGCTAATATAGTTATCTTCATAGTTATCGTTCTAGGTGTAAACGGGCCCATTAGAGTTACATTTTGCAAAGGGCTGAATTATTTTTTAGGGATGCACGATGATATCGGCACAACATCGGTATCGGCCGATAAAAGCTTTAAATGACCATCATCGGCATCGGCCGATATGAATATTTCTGCCGATGAGCCTTGCCGATAGGGTGGCGTGTTTCCTATGTGAACGTGACGACCGTGAACATAGCATGAGCACCAGAAACTTAAACTTCCAACATGTGGAGGCATTTCCAGCATGAGCGTCAGTATGGTTTGAAATGTGCTGGGAACAGAGACGCATTCGCAAGTGCATTTTCAGAAGTGCTGGGTACAATGACGCAGTAATTTTTTTCTCTTTCGTGCAGGTCATTTTTTGAAAGACGATGTCCTGTAGCTTACTAATGTAAGCTCTCCAAGCTACTATGCTCTCCACAGAGCATAAAATATTCATTTTATTTTATTTTTCGTGTTCGCATTTATGAGGAAAAACAGTGACAGTTCTCGGTTACGGACGTGACTGCTCTGAAAGCAGCACTAAAAGAGACTGCTTTAAAACTTTCACAGAGACCTCAAACAGAAAGCACAAAGCCTTTCTAAGTGAATTTCGTTTTGTATTAATTGTATCTTAATTTTAATCAATGTTTCATCAACCAATTGCCTGGATTTAATAAATAATAAGTAAAGCAGATAATAGATATCACGACACGGAGGCGCGCGCGTGAACTGGAGTTCGTCTCATAAATGAAACGAAACTCAGCATAGCCTACTTGCCTCACAGACCTGATAAATATATCTATTATCTACAGAACGTTTGAAATCATATTTTTAAACAGAACAATTCAAAACGAAAGAAAACTATGTAATCCGAAATGTGCATTTCTCTCTGGCGCGTTCACTAGCCTACTCCGAAGATCGCGAGTCAGTCAACTTCATCTTTGCAGCCGACACAGAAAACACTTGTTTATTAATAAACAATTAAAATGTCTCCTTGCTATATTTGACACATTCAAAATCATTACTTTTGCGCTTCTTTGTGACAGCTTTTAGTTGATTTATTGGCAGCGCCACCCTTACATGTTACAGTACATGAACGCGTCACCACCGCATCAGCACCGAAAACAGGGGAGCATTTGGTAGACCTGTTCAAGTAGGAGAAGATGTACATTTTTTATTTGAAAATGTATTTTTATTTATTTTACTCCTAAGGATTGAAGTTTGAAGTCTGAACTTAAAAATAAAATGTGGCACTGGCATATCATTTATTCTCCAAGTGAAATAATTTACCTATTTTTCAGGGGTGAATGTCTGTCTACATTTGTAAAATTATACATTTATGGTAGAATCAAATGTTGTTTTGTTTGTCTTGTGTATTGCCTTATCTACAACACATGAGTGTAATACGGTAAAGGTAGTACAGGAGAGAGACTTGGATTTCTCTTCAGTAAAATTAAAGTGTAAATATATCAGGGGGAAAATGTGTATATATCGGTATCGGCATCGGACAAAATTAGTTTGAAAATATCGGCATATCGAATATCGGCCAAAATGAAATATCGTGCATCCCCAATTATTTTGGCCATATTTTAGGCTGATTTGTATATACGTTGGATTGTTTTGTAAAATTAAATTGTTTTGGCTATATTTTAGCCATGTTTTGATGCTTTGTGAAATGTTATATGATCTTACCAATGATATAAATAGCTTTGGCAATATTTCAGATTATATTAGCCATATTTTAGACATTTGTTGATATATATATATTTTTTTATATGTTGGATTAATCTGGCTTTGATTTAGACTGCCAAGTTATATTTTAGACTGTGCTGGATTATTTTAGGCATACGTTTTGGCTAGATGTTGGAGTTTGACTGACTGTAATAATCAACATAAGCCACGCGTTCCTTCCACCGCAGGAACTTTCCCCAGGAACTAGGGACTTTGGGGTGATACTCTGTGTGTTTCCACTGCAGGAACCAGGGTCTAAATGAAGTTCCAGGTAAAAATTTCCCCCTCAGAAAGTCCCTGCTTGCAGGTAGTACTTTTTCAAAGTTCAGGAACTTGCGGGGGTGGGACTTGGGCGCTGAACATGCTGATTGGTTCATGCCGCATTTTGATTGGTTGATTCCAAGCATTTTATTTCAACCGCCATTTTTAAAATCTCTGTTGCGGTGCGTGCAGTATGAGTTGTTTGCTATTCAAATCAACAATGGAGTTTAAAAAATACGACTGACGACAAGGTTCAAGTCTAATTTGCCTAATCTTCACGTTACTTTAGACCGCGATGGAAACACAGACAGCAACAGGTCTGGGGGGAAAAGTTCCTGTAATTTCGGTGGAAATGCGGCTATAGAGAAGACATCATTCACATTTTATTTTACCACAATATTAACTTAAAACACTCTTTTTAGAAACTTTCTGAATGACGTACAGCGGGATTTTGTATAATTCACCAGAATATGCAACACGCAAAATGTCAATACCAACATTAATAAATGCCTAGATCTGTTATCAGAATTAAATAACACTTAAATAAGTAGTAACCTAAATAAGTAACACTTTTCATACCTCTGTTTGTGGAAAGACACTTGATTCATTTGGTTGCTCAGGATTGGCTGGTGCCGTCTCAGCTGTTATGGGATGGTCCTCAGTGTGTTCACAACACTCTTGTGTTTCCATGACAACATTCTCCTGTGTTTCTGCTGTTGTCTCCGTTCCTGACTGGTAGTATCCACCATAGTAATAATTATAATAATCTGTTTCAGGAAGAAAATAACATTTAAACCTCACATATACGGTGAAGATGATTGGAATATTCCAGGGATAGTTTACCCAAAAATGAAAATTCTGTCATCATTTACTCACTCATGTCGTTCCAAATCCATAATACTTTAGTTCATCTTCAGAATACAAATTACGATTTTTTTTTAATGAAATCTGAGAGATTTCTGTCCCTCTATTGAACGTCTATTCACCCAAAACGTTCATAAACAGACGGTAAAATAAATCCTTATGAACCAAGCAGTTTAGTCCAAGTCTTCTGAAGAGAAACGATCGCTTTATGATGATCAGACTGAATTTAGGCTTTTATTCACATATTAACATTGATCAGTGAACAATGTTGACAGCATTCAGGTTTGGTAAACAGAAGTGAAAGCATGCTCGCTTGACGTGTGAGAACCAGCAAAGGTCATTCTCGCAAGTTAAGCAGCAAGTTCTGCAAGAACTAATGAGGTTTGTTCTCACGTGTCAACCAAGTGCAGTTGAGCTCCTCATACAATTTTTATATGTGACCCTGGACCTCAAAACCAGTCACATGGGTAAATTTTTTTAAATTGAGATTTATACATCACCTGAAAGCTGAATAAATAAGCTTTCCATTGATGTACGGTTTGTTTATAATATTTGGCCGATATACAGCTATTTGAAGATCTGGAATCTGAGGGTGCAAAAAAATCAAAACTTTGAGAAAATCGCCTTTAAAGTTGTCCATTTAAGTTGGCATAAAAGAAAAATCGATAATTTTGACCCATACAATCTCTTGTTGGCTATTGCCACAAATACACCCGTGCTACTTGTGACTGGTTTTGTGATCCAGGGTCACATATGTGAATAAAAACCTAAATTCAATCTGTTCATCATATAAAATGATCGTGTCTCCTCAGAAGACTTGGATTAAGCTGCTCGATTCATAATAATTTATTTTACGATCAGTTCATGAATGTTTTGAAGTGTCACATCGTGCTTCTACGAGGGGATCATTTTTGTCTTTTAGAATTCAGTGGGATTATTAATTGATAAAAATATTAAACTCACTGACAGAAGGCTATTTTCAATTTCAAATACTCACGCGCACTTTATGAAGAGTGCTTGTGCATGCGGCTGTGTGCAACTCTGTGAAAGTGGTTAAATGTGGTTTCTCTTTCTCAGTAAAACTGAGAAAGAGAAAAATCACTCACAGCTCTTGAATGGAAAATGTTCAGATACCCTTCAATACTGAAAACATTCTGTTTATTGATTGTAACGTTTCTTTGTTCTTCTTTATTGTTTAGACTACAACTTGCTTTTATGTTTTGAAGCTATATTAGTTTATATATTTAAAACTCTTAAGATACAATTGTTTTAAATCAATTTTTAATTACTTTAAAAATTATATTAAAATAAAGACTTCCGATTTTCAAGACGGTAGAATTAATTATTTAAGAAAAAAAAAGTAGATCAAGAAACATTTTGGAATCGGATCGTGACTCCCGGGATTGGATCGGATCGTGAGGTGCCTAAAGACTCCCATTCCTAGTGTGGACAGGTTCTAGCTGTTGTGGTGCGACGCGACAACAGTTGCGTCCGGTGTAGACACGTGTGAAGAGACTTTCAATGGAGGGACAGAAATGTTTAAGATTTCATTAAAATTCTTAATTTGTGCTCTGAAAATTAACTAAAGTCTTATGAGATTGGAACGACATGATGGTGAGTAAATGATGACAGTCTTCATTTTTGCGTAAACCATCTTTTGTACAATTAAATAAAAGAGACTCACCTGTCTCTGTCCAGGTATACTCCTCTGTCTGAGTCTCAGAATCAACTTTCTCCCTCTCTCTTTTCTTTCGCTCATGGATTTCTTCACTCAGTTTATCAACCTAAATCACATAGATCAAAAGCAACATATGTTATCAACAATGTTCTTGTGTTGGCATGTTTTTGGGAGTACACTAATCATAAAAATGGCCTATAACGGTAACAGTCTTGTTTCCACAAATAAAAAAAACAACTGCCCCTGTTCTCCATGAGCACCTGGCTCACCTGCTGTCTGAGATCTTCATTGTAGCTTTCTGTGGTCTTCTGAAGTCGTTCGCTTTGGCTGAGCTGTTTCTGTAACTTCTGAAGTTCATCCTTACATGCCTTCAGATCCTGTCGCAGCGCCTCCGCTTGTGATCTCAAAGAAACGAGCTCTGCTTGCAAACCCTGATCATTGGGTTCAGGGTCTGGTTGTCCTTCTCCAGCCATAGCTGAGGATGTTCTACCTAAAATGTAGATTAGAATATGAAAGCATAGTTGACTAAAATGATTCATCTTTAGATTCAAATCACCACGTAACACATTATATATAGTCATAATAAAATGACACACTGCAAGTTATTATTTATTTACTTTAGTGTTTTTTTCTCTTAAAACAAGTCATCTCATTTGTGTCTATTTATATCCAGTCTCAATCTAAGACAAAAATCTATTTACTCTCACATAACATAATCAATTCTTAAAAATAGGTCTTTAAAAGTACAATTATAGAGCTGCATTTATATTTTTTAGTAAGTGAGTTCCTAGCAAACATCATATTTGGGGGTTCCTTGCATCAAAAAGTTTGAAAACTACCGTAACTAGATAAGTTTAGGATACCGAAAGTATGCATATATGCAAATAACCTGAGCACAAATTCACAACAACCAACCAAACGACTCCTCTAATTGTATATACAGTCTAAAAACATATAATAAGAGTATGTTAATAAATAGAAAAGTTGTGTTTTGAATTTGAATTAGGGCACATGTGATTTTTATTGCACATTATCCTCACCGACTTAAACCACCCGTTTTCTCTGCGCGTTCCCAGATTTCCTGCGCGCGCGTCAATCTGCAAATCAAAGATAAACATCATATGACCAACGTGCATTGGACACATATTCGTGTAGAAGTTTGTGTTATCGTAAAGTGCGTTACAGGGAACAAACGCGATGAACTTTAGTCCCACTTCAACGGACGCTGCCATACTTTTTACTTTGTGATGTCATGGCTTACTTACCTCTGCATCACTTCCGTTTTTTCCCTAACGCCACAGCGCCCCTGGTGTAAAACTCTGCCAACTGCACTGTCACTGACAAGAAAAGAAATTTGAAATTAAAAAAAAAAAAAAAAAATGTTTTCAAGATATCCTGGGATTTTTCAGGTAGCCTATACCAAAATGTGTGGACGTTTGGCTAAGACAACATCTTTCCCTCTTTCAATATGCAAATAAACCAGACTGGGGATACTTACAGTAGCCCATGATTTACAAACAAAATGTATAATAAATTAGAAAGTAGGCCTATGTATAATATAAACAAAACCATCCTGTGATATAACATGGTTGAGAAACGAATGTGCAAAGTTTGGTTCATGTATGCTCAGGAAGTTGCAGGCACTGCAAGTACAAATACAACAGATTCAAATAATTAATAAAGATCTGTTTCAGACGTTTATCAGTTACAAAGGACATCAAATAAGAAAATTAGCCTGAAACCTAAATAACTGCAGAGGCCCGATACGATAAAATATGACGAAAATATAAATAAATTAACTTTTTTCCCTCATGTGACCCCTATAAATTAGCCCCCTATGTTGTTTTTAATAAAGTATCTACTTTATACCGAAGAAGCTCATGAGTGACAGTTTGATTTTGGGCAGCAGAGGGCAGTACAGGCCCTTAGTTTCAAAGAGATGTTTAAAAATCTTTTGAACAAACTGATTTCTCTGTGTTGAATGTCACCACCACCTTCCTGTCTAAAACGTTCTGAGTTTGGAAGCCAAACTGTCTGTGACGTCCCTCATGAAGCAATTTTATTCAGGATATAAGACTAAATCAAATTAAAACTGTGTTTATTCTAACACCTGTGTCAGGCAGCATGGTAAAGAAGATGAGACCACAGGTGCATTTATTATGAGAGAAGCTTAGAGTGCTGTAATAGACAGGAAATAACAGACTAACAGCCTGAGGAAATCAAGGGCGAGAGATTTGCTTTTCTTTCCCACCGCTTATGTCGCCTCGAGCGTTAGCTAATTGACATTTGCATCAAGAGCATAAGGCCCAACGGAAGTACATCCCTTATTAAAAACAAAACTACAAACAAGATATCTGTGAGGCAGAAACTTAAAAATTTACAAAAGCAGGATGTTCATCACATGAAGGAAGGGTTTATTTAATTAGCATACTCCACTACAGTCAGAGTTGAAACTTCATTAAACTGACAGGTTGAGAACTTGTCATGAGTGACACACAGATAAGCACATACACACTCATTCAGCGGACACACTAACAGCTAACACTGATGACAGAACGTGTGAGTGTCATGACCCACAAGTAAACCCTTCCCGTGAAAACCGTACATTACAGTAAACGTTCCATATCCATTGACTTATGCAATATTTGCACATCGTTTTACTTTGTAGCATTAGCTATGAGCATAAATGTAATTAGTGGTATTCGTTAAGTCAAGCATCACTACTACTTAGGGTTTAAAGTCTGATTTAAAGATAGTATTTTCTTCTCTGTTGTGACGTATATCCAAGTAAAATGGCTTCTTGAATGAAAGAAAATGTAGAGCGAGGCTGCATCCGAAATCATTGATTAAATGATTCCTATTAAAATGACCAGATTTTGCCTGCGAAAATTCGCCGAACACTGGTAAATGTTACTCCACCAAATGGGCGATATAAAATATTACATAGACATGGAGGTGGGACATTTTGACTTGGGTCAGTAAGCAACCACACAGAACACCTTAGCAACCAGATAGCCTAGCAATGCCCTAGCAACTACCTACAACATTTGTGCAGGCAAAAACCACTCAAATATCATGTGACTAAACTTCTACTACATGTATGTGATTTCAACCGTGAGTGGACACAATAGAAAGCTGGTTATGATTGCATAAACTATTTCGATGTCACCAGTGCCATTTGAAAAGTAGAAAAGAAAGTAAAGATTTTTGTGTCATTGAGTCAGAGGTCAAAAGGTGCTTGCATTCAGGATTAACCCTGCAGTGTTTATGTGACTTACTCAACTATCAATCATCTGAGATAAATCTCAGCAATGGATAACGGATTAATATATTATTTTTTCAAGATTGCGCTATCAAATAAACAATTACAAAAAGGAATAAAATGGATGCCGCAGGGATAAACATAGACACAGAGATTGTTTCTTTTTTTGATCAGATATGATCCGCCTCGTTCTCATATTCCGCGCACGAAGAATTCAATCAGCGTTTGTTTGTGCATGGAATTGCTGCTTGTTATAGTGTCATAAATGACAAAAGATTCCTGTTGTGCGCTCGGATTTTAAAATGCAAATGCCCTTTCTGATGAGCTCAGCGCGTCAGGGCTGTTGCACCGTTTTGCAGAGAAGAGATTAGCCTGTGTGTGTGTTTGTGAGGAAGAGTGTGAATGGGTTTGTTGGTGCAAGGCATGTGTATGTGTGTAGGGAGAGTATGTTTATTCTGCTCTGTCCTGGAGCCAAACATATCATGCCTCTATGAATGTGTGTGTGTGAGAGAAGTATCATACACACAAGGGAAGGCTCTGCAGGACTTGCATTATGATGACATGGAGTTGTGCGTAACAACTACGTCATCCTGGCGAGGAACAGCTCTCCAAAAAACACAAAGCGCAGAGATAATATCACACCAAACAGCTCATATCCCCCACTATCAGAACTTACATCAGTCTGTCCTCTGTAATATTTGGAAGAGTACTGTAGGGTTATTATAGGTAACTAAAGCTGAAACCATAAAAAAAAAACATTTTACCTGAGAAGCAATGTGAATGAAGTGATTGAAGTCAATGTATATATAAACTACAATGGCTCAAACACTAGAGGGAGCCGTTTACACAACACCTTTTTCAATTAAAAACGTAAAACTTTGTATGCGCTTTGGCCGTTCATTTATACGACAACAGCGTTTTGGGGGCCTGAAAATGCAAACTTTTGAAAATGGGTTTCAAGTTTTTGAAAACTATAACGTTATCATCTCCGAGTATACTACAAAAACGCGAAATTGTGAAAACGGTGACGTCATGCGCATGCGTTTTACATGTTCAGTCTATGGGCGCGTAGTGTTTCTTAACAAAGTGTCATCGCAACTACTGGCCTGGGATGAATAATACACCGTTTTTGAACGTTTTCGCGGGTCCGTGTGAATGGGGTCATTTTGATAAAGTTGTTGTCTGTAGGCTATGCGAAAAATGCAATGGAAAGACTTTTCCGTTTTTATCATTGTCATGTAAACGTACCCTAAAAATGGAAAACTTAATGCGTTTTGGCCGTTCACTTACATGAAAACACCAATTTAGGAACCTGAAAACGGAACTTTTGAAAACGGGTTTCAAAGTGCACGTTTTTGAAAACTATACTGTTATCGTCTCTGTGTAAACTACAAAAATGCTACTTTCACTTTGTGAAAACAGTGGCTTCATGGCCATGCGTATTACTTGTTCATGCTATAGGCGTGTAGTGTTTCTTTGCAAAGTGACATCGCCAACTACTGGCCTTGCATGAATAATACATCATTTTTTACTCCTTTTTGAGGATCAATGTAAACGGGATCATTTTGCCAACATTGTCGTCTGTATGCAAAACTTTTAAAAAACGCAAAGGAAAAACTTTTCCGCCTTTGAGTCCATCATTGTCTGGTCAACATAGGCTACTTAAGGAGACTTGATCAAAACCCATGAGACTTTTGCGCGCGCACTGAAAATCTTGAACAAGAAATTTTCCCGCGTGCTCACCCGATACCGTTTCCAGTGTACAGTAGGCCTATGTTTTTCCGTGCTCATACAGTTTCTCGAAAATATATATTTTTATTGTGTGCACGCAGAAGTTAAACATAATTTTAGGGGCTCTGTAGTTGGCATGTGACGCGAGGCTATCATTGGTGGTAGGCTATTGGTATTTTTCTTATGAGAAACAGCTTAGAAGAAAGCTGAAAGAGAAATAATTGAGATACTAAAATATATCTTTACCTTTGTAAACTGTGGATTTTTATTGATAGTTTATTGATAGTAAAAAATGGTCAAAAAAATCAAATGGAAATACAGCACATTTTTCCTCAGAAAACAAGGAAATGAGAAGCTCAGATATATAACTTCTCATGTGTTTACTGGAGGAAGAATAAAAGTCTTTCAGCTCCATCCACGCAAAGAGCTTAATGCAGCAAATTTGAATTAAATAAATATAACACGTAACATAAATCTAAATAAAGTGAATACAAAGTTGAATGACGATACTGACTTGAGGAAGAATCCTGGATCTCATTCATCAGACGCTCTGAACGCTCAGGCTGATGGACACAGCAGATGAAGAGCCAGAGGGCAGAGAGGCTACATGCAGCCAGAATCAGACCTGAATATCATGAAGGATCTATATTTAGAGATCCCATTAGAGCCTTTTTAGACACATGGAGAAGACATGCACCAAACACACACACATCAAAACTCACCGACGCCTCTGTGAGTGTGTGTTTCTGAAGATACGTTCTGCATCACAATAACCTGTCGTTGTCTTTTGGCTTATTTCCTGTCTGTCTGGCTTTTTTTCTTCTTTTTCTCCCTTTGGCTGTTTATGTTGTTGGGTTTTATGTTGGTAAGGTGCCAAACCTGTGTCAGACTGAATGAAGCGTCTCGCTGTAGGGAAGCTCGGGGCTGATCATGATGGCCTGTTTGATGAATGCGCTGGTGTTACTATCGCTGATGTTACTAACGCCAGATTCAAGTCAATCACTGAGGTGTTTCTTCTCTTTTCAACCGGGGGTCTGTGAAAGTCCTGCAGGGGGACAGTGAACCGATACACCTCTCAAAATATTGAGCTCACCAAGGCTGCATTTGATCAAAAACAGCTATATTGTGAACTATTATTACAATTTAAAATAACTGTTTTCTTTTTTATTATTTGTTGGAATGTAATTAATTCTTGTGATGCAAAGCTGAATTTTTAGCATCATTACAGTCTTTAGTGTCACATGATCACTCAGAAATCATTATAATATGTTGATTTTGCTGCTCAAGAAATTATCAATGTTGAAAATACTTGTGCTGCTTAATATTTTTATTGATATTGTGATGCAGTTTTTTCAGGACAACATTTATTTGAAATAGACATCTTTTAGAGTATTACTGTCACTTTTGATCAATTTAATGCATCCTTACTTTTAACATTTTGCCCCAGACTTTTGAACAGTGGTTTATATAAAACCTACAATTTCTTTGAAATGATGTTTAAAAATTCTACATACATTTATATAGGCTACATTTGTTTCTTTTTGTAACATTATGGGGGTTCCCCAGTATAAAAAACCCTGATCTATAAATAGTCTCTGGGTCACTCTGTGCATTTATTATTATTATTATTATTTCTCAGTTATTGCTCTTTTATTGCAAACTTTCTGATTCATTAGAGTCCTTTTGTAAATCTCCTCATTGTATATGTATTCTTTTTGTAGAAAAATGTTTAGTTAAATTCTACTATTCTTCACTGTTTTCAAAATAGGGTGCTTATTATTTATATTTATTGTAAATTCATCCCAAGTTCAATTCTGGCAAAAATAAAATAATTCAATTTAATAGGTGAATATTTAAAAAGATAATGGCACTTTAAAAAAAAAAAAAATCTTGTGCAAAGATAATGCTTTTAGATAATGTAACTTTTTTTGTTAGTATCTCCAAACTGTTTTAGGGTGGCTTGACAATATTTAGAGTCGACATGAAACGGAAGTTGTGATAGTTTTTTCTTCTCTATTGTGACATGAATCTTCTTTTTAAACAAGAAAAAAAAAATGTAGGGCGGGACTTGATTTTGTCCAATGGGAATTGATTGGATGGTTGTGGTTTGCTATTGGTGGATTTCATGTGAGTGACAGGTTGCCCCGCCCTCGAGCAAGTAAACGCGTCATCAGAAAAGAGAAGAAATGCTGCAAGAGGGAGGGGAAGTTATTTTGATTAAAGATTATTATACTGTAGCTAGCCAGATTGATTGAAGAACTTGGTGACAAATGGTACTTCATTCATGACCAGCAGGTTTAAGTCAATAATTCTATCTCAGAACCACCTAAAGAGAATTTAAGAACTGAAACTGTAAGACACTCCATGCCATGTAGAAAAACAATTAACTAAGTCTGTTTGCAGAATCTATACCCGCCTCTGGTGAAGCATATGAAGTCTTCATTTGTTCTGAATGACTCTCAGATGAGCATCCGCTTTGGGCCATGTCGATGTTTCACGCAAGCTTGATTTTCTCTGGTTTTTAAGCTCTGATTGGTGAATACACGTGTTTGACATGCTCACAGATTCAGAGCATTGATCAAATCTCCTCCAAGATGAGATGGACACCAACAGACAGAAAAGCGGGTAAACTGCAGTGATTTGTTCACGATTGCATTGATTTCTCATCAATCGATCTTGACAGCATGGTGCATCTTTGCGACTCGCTGGGCGCTACTATAGAGTGATCACTGAAGAGTGTCAGTGAATTTGTTCTTTGCTGAACAGCAGCACAGAAGAGCTCAACAGATGAACGGTTTGATGTGTTTTATTGACGGTTGTGTGATTCAATATGGCTCCAAATATGCTTGACATCTGAGACCAGAAAACTTCTCCTTTGAGCACTGCCATATCGACGTCATCAATAATTAGGACGATGCATAAGCATGAGTGGTTTATCTGGGTGGTTTTCCGACAAATATAAGAGTGCATGCACTGCTGACTCCTCACGTTCATAAATATCTGAAATCTCTGAGGGCCGTGTGGATCACTTCCTCATGAGACGCTCCATTAAACACATTACAGCTATTACGTCTCTGCAGCTCTCAGCTTTATTTATGCATCTCTTCTTTTATAGGAGGAGTGAAGTACAGAGCTTCAAGAAAGACAACATTTTGTCTGATGAATTATGTGGGTATACGGCAAAGTTGGCGATTTGGAAAACTAGGGAAAACAAGGTACTGGGGATGGATGCTGAGAGATTTGATAGCTTTTTGAGAAAAACTTTTGTTTTATTTAAAAAAAAATTATATACACTACCATTCAAATATTTGGGTCAGTACAATTTCTGTTTGAAAGAAATTAATACTTTTATTGAAAAAGGCATTTATAAAGTCACAAAAGATTCCTATTTCAAATAAATGGTGTTATGTGAACTTTCTATTCATCAAATAGTCCAAGAAATGGAGAAATATTAAGCAGAAAAGCTGTTTTCAACATTAATAATATCAGCTTATTAGAATGATTTCTGAAGGACCATGTGACACTGAAGACTGGAGAAATGATGCTGAAATTTCAGCGTTGGTGAGCATAAGAGACAAAAACATTTAAAAAAAAATATTACTGACCAAAAAAACTTTTGAATGGTGGTGTATAAGAAAATAAAAATAAATAAAACATTTTTATTTTATTATAAATAAGAGCCTAACTGTGTGAAAGAGACTGATGTATTAGGATACAGCTGTTTTAATGAAGATGATTAAACATCTCTTCTCTGCTTTGTGTGTGTGTGTGTGTGTGTGTACCTCAGGCACTTTGACTACACACACAAACACGGATTACACAGGGACAGATCTGATTTAGTTGCATCTGTTATGAGAAAAGCAGCTTCAGCGTCACATTACGTTATTATTAAGCTAATATTATATTAGCATTACATCAGTATTTCTAGAGTAATTTAGTGCTGGAGGCTTTCAGAACACTGAATACATGTTTATAATACATAACATCTCAACCGACAGCCTCTTTATAAAGGCGAATGGGTCTCTGTGTCCCATTATTGACCCTGAAACACTGAACCATTAAAATGTGTAATTCCACGTCTGTCGGTTATGAAAAGCCATCTACCCCTCATTTACCAAAGGGCACTGCTTTATTTACTTCTGCATGCAGATACTGGCCTCTATTTATACAACTTTCCCCCTCTCTTTCAGTCACCTCTCTCTGGCTGAAGTGTTCAAAAGAGCCTCTTTTACAAATCCTCTCTTTCCGTTGTCACAGATGTACACACGCACATCATTCTGAGTGTGTGTAGGCCTCTAAAAGAGAAATCACTCATGTTCGTCATTACATGAAGACTCAGTGTGTGACCTCGTCCAGCAGGCCCTCATCAAACGCTCCACTTTATGTCTCAGGATAAGTGTTTTAAAGAGAATTGAGCACAAACCCCGTCACATGGAGCATCTGAGCCTTTTTACGGTTCCTGGACATATTGTGATGAAATGCTTTATGGAATCAATGACACATTTTACAATTATAGAAATCATTTCCCCTTTTTTTTTATGAGAAAAAGACTGAAATTGAAGTCATTGCTTGCTGAAACACTGAAAAATTAAATGTTGTCACTTTTGTTTCATTTTAAAGTATGGTTAGTATTTTTTTTAAAATGTAATAATTTTTAATAAGGTAGGATGCATTCAATTGTTCACAAGTGATAGTAAAGACATTCATAATTACAAATGGATCACAATTTCCACAAAAATATTAAGCAGCGCAACTGTTTTCAACACTGATAATACTAAGAAATATTTCTTGAGCAGCAAATCATCATATTAGAATGATTTCTGAAGGATCATGTGACTCTGAAGACTGGAGTAATGGTGCTGAAAATTCAGCTTTGCATCACAGGAATAAAATACATTTTAAAATGTATGACAACAGAACTCTGTAACGCTACGGTGGTTCACAGAAATCGCACGACAAAGGAGTTCTACAAATAAAGCCTTTAATTAGAATATAAAAGCTAAACAGGAGAAAATGTAAACCACATTATCTGAAGAGAGAACTGACAAAGCAATGGACAAACAAGGAACATGGCTTAAGGAAACGTGAACGAAATCAGTAATCAAGGCTACAAACAAGGAGAACTAATAGAAACTAAAACTGCACAGGAACATGAACAAAATCATAATTAAACAACATAACTCTGACAAATATAGTTATTTAAAATTATAATAACTGGTTTTACTGCATTTTTTATCAAATGCACACAGCCTTTGTAAGCTTAAACATAACAAAATGTTACTGACAAACCTTTGACCATTAGTTTATTTTAGAGTAAATACAATAAATGTCTTTGAGTTGTAGCATATCTCTCCAAACTGTCATAAGTAAGTTCTCATAATCAACACATGGTTATATTTTTCTGCCATCATCAAACCATTCAAGAACATCTCATAAACACATCCATCATATTTAGCCTAACAAAGAGGATGCTGGAGCCAAATGCTCCATGTGTTGTACACACGTTTACCTCCCTCACAGCTGAATGCTAGCCTGATCTGATCCTTTTCTCCTTCTTTCTGTTTGTCTATACGGATGATGTGTATTCCAGTGTGTGTGTATATATACACACACACACATGTTGAGTCTGTCGACAACAGGACAAATGGAAGAGTAAATGGTGGAAGTGAGAGGCTGTACTTTTTGAACACTGATATTTGATAAATGTGAATGTTGTCATTGTTTTGTTGCAAACTAGCTTATATAAAAACAGTAAGGCTAACATTTTCATACTAACAGCCAAAAAACTTCAATTTTGATTTCATGGGGACTTTAAATGCTTGAGCTCTGTAAAGTCTGGTGGATTCTGATTGGCTGTCAATGTTTTTATTGTTCACCAGCTGGAAAAAAAAAGTTCTGAAAGTGATTCCAACAATAGTTTTAGTGGAGGAATTAATCACCCGCTTTCGAATGTAAAAATAAATAAATACAAGCTGCACATTTCTGCCTTTGTAACTCTTCTTTGAACTGTCGTTCCCCAGACTTTCATTGGGCGTGCTTTGCTGCTATATACACAATTTTTGTTTTTGCAAACCAAGAAACAAGTCAAAATTATTTTCTGTGGTCAGCGACAGCATGTCACAGATACTGTCGATAGAGCTTAACTTGTATTGAACCCGAAAAATTCCTTTAATCCCCATAAAATCTTAATAAGTTATTCTTGAAACACAAAGAGGCCACGGATACACACACACAAGAGATCTCCAGTCCGTAATACTGTGGCGATTTCAACATCTCGATCTGTGCACACTGGTTAGAGGGCCAACGGAAATACATTCCTGTTCAGACAAGTCAATACGTCTGTGTGCGAATGATATCCTCGGAGAAATGGAAGATTAATGCTACAACAGTGGCCTCCTATCTGCCAAAGTGCGTCATTCTTTCTTCTCTCCCGCTGTACTCTCCACTGCATGGATGCAGGAATGAAATAAACGAAGCAGGGGGGACGCCACACAGTTAGCTGGGATCAGTCAGAAATTTGGGTCGGATTCCAATAAATACACATCACACAGCTTATAGTAGGTTGTAAAATAACGAGCAAACACATGGCACATATTAGGTTTCATAGACCTCTACAGGTTGAGTTCAAGTGAACAAACATTCAAACACACAGGTGCATATATATATATAATTAAATATTACACCACAATTGGTAACAGGTAAACAGTCGAGTTCCGGAAGTAAAAACTCCATAGGGAAATTGATTTTTAACCATAACTAATAAACCTTAAAAGACCCCCTGTGGTGAAAATCAAGTTTTTTAATGTTGTTTATATATCTATGTGGTGTACAATATCATATTTATTAGCATTATGTGTCCGACGTTGTAGAGAGCGATACATAAAACGCATTACCATTCTGATACATCGACTTGTATACAAGTATAATTCACTCTTCCTCTTCTTCTGAATCAGTTTCTGGTTCAAACATATATGGCTGAATTAAACCAATATTTCCACTAGCCATCGTATAGCATTTACTACAGTGAAGTTGACAGAGTGGGTGGAGGCGGGGCTTATTTGCATATTCATTGTTCCATACTAAATGAAGCAAGGGTGTAGAGTTACATTCAAGCTATTTTAAGGCATGAATAAAAAAAAAAATTCACAGGAAAAAACATTTAAATATGTAATTTTGGTGATCAAAGATGAGTTTTAAGTTAAGATAAAATGATTGACTACAGGGGGACTTAAAAGACAGCCCTACTGTGAGCCAGAAGGTTAATCGATAGTATTTGCATCTGTTGAAGACGTCTGCCCATGTTATTTCAACTTATTTTTTTTAAAATAATTGTGTTTAACAGCAGAATTCATGGTGAAAAACTACATTACCCATGATGCTGTACAGATCAAAGTCAAAACAAGCAAAACATGCCTAAAGATCTTGTTAGCTCCGCCCACTCCCATGGATCACGGCGAATGATGCAATCGAGATGGCCTCCCTACTCTCAAAATGCTGAAATATTTGCATATTTTGCAATCAACTTAAAATATATTGTTCTTAAATATATAATAAACATTATTAATCGAGTAGTTTTATATTTTTCTACCTTTGTATTTTTGTCCAGTTTTCAAATGTTTTTTTCCGATCAAATTTTGTATTGCAATGATTCACCTCGTAGCTTTTGGGCCAAGGCTTATAAGGCTTATTTTTCAAAATCCCTATAGGAGAAATAAATGGAAAATATACTTCCAGAACCAATGCCGATGAAAAAGTGGGCGGGCGCTGGTGCACTCTATAAAGTGTTCAAGAAACCTGTTTGGTGTCCATCAGAAGTAAATGTCAAATAAATAATTTTCTGTAAATTTACTTAATTTGTGGCAGTCTGATGAGTCAAGACAGGGATATTACTTCACAAAACACACAAAAAAAATGTAATGTCAAGTGCATACAGATTTAAATGCAACATGCTCAGGTTGTACACTGAACATTGTGAAAATATTTAGGTCATTCAACACACACAAACAACATCTCATTCTGCGCACATATGCATACTGCACAAAAACCATTGCCATTCTGAATATACCCATTCACAATCTGCCAGAAGTCAGAAAGGTGAACTGGTCCTTATAGTTCACAAGAGGCAAATGTCCCCTGATTCTAGAGAAGGAGTGTGAGAAAGACAGCTGACCTTTCAGTTCACCCGGGGCAGGTAAGACTCTGATAGAAGCGGACACCCGAGCAAGAGCCGGCTTTCAAATACCAGAACAGGGTGTTTGATGGGTAGGAATGTCTGCAGCTCCCTGAAGATGGTAGTACACACTGGGTAAGGACAAACACAAACAGCTAGAGGTTGGTTTCATTGCAATATGTTAGAAAGCCCTTCAAAAACCTCAGTACACATTCACGGCACTTTTTACATTATGCAACAGCAACAAAAAGTCAAGTGAAAAATATTACTTAAAAGACCTGAATGAACATCATTTTTAAGGGTCAGATCATGAGATAATAGAGCTACATTCACACTGCAACTCTTGGAACTTAAATCTTAAAACTCCTCCTTTGTCCAACAAGAGCATTTACTGAACTACAGCAAAAATGACTCATTTATACTTTTCCACAATTATCTGATGCCACACAGATAAATGCATGGTGCTGTATGAGAACCAAACTCAAGCACAGCGATCAGTGCTATTACTCATTTTTATACACAAAGGGGGCGTTTCTTAAACAGACCGCTTAGAGAGAGGGTGAAAAATGGTCACGACACTAAACAGCTAATAAAAATGCATGATATGACTGCATTAAATCTTTATATTGTGGTTGGAACCTTCTGCTGACTTCTCTTGTCCTTAAATTGAGCTAATTACTAAAACAGCCCTTTACAGACATCTTTTGAGACATTATTTAGTTTTTTTATGAAGCTGTGTTCAAGGAACCCTCATACACACACACACACATTCTGATTGGGTTTTCACCCGAGGTGACTTTTAGTGACTAATTCTCAGAGACCTTTAAGCTGAGAGCAATTAGGTTTAAGAGCGTAAACATCTGATTTACTGCGGTGAAGCACTGTTATTCAGCTCACCTGACACTGTTGCTTCACTGTAGGTGTGAGAAAATAACACGAGTCTGAGACAATTAGTGGGCCGTAGTATTAATTTGCTAGTGAAAAGTTCACCTGCCTCATTATATTATAACGAATAAATGTTAAAAGGTTAAAAAGGTTTACCCAAAAGTAAAAAAAGTAAAAAAATTCTGTTATTATTTACTCACATTCATGTTGTTCATATTGTGATGGTATAACACAAAAAGAAACATGTTAAAAACACTTCACATGGGTTTTTTTCACAGAGGATGGCAAATCATACAAGTATGAAACGACATGATGGTGAGTGACAGATTTTTTTTTTTAGATGAACAATTCTTTTAAAGCACCCAATCATACCTCACTGACTCACTGTTTGTGACATTCATTACTTCAATCAGTCCACCTTACCATCCTCCCACTAGGTTTCTAGATTTTTTCAATTTTTCACTATAGATGAAGATATGAAGTAATTCTCAAAGAAAAAAGACACACATGGGTTTGTTTATGGTCTTTTATGGTGTTTTAAGCTGCAAGGATGTTTTTAACATGTGAATGTATATTTAAATATATTATATAATATAGCCTATATGTTTAAAATAATAATAAAAAAACGTAGATGTTTTGTTAATAGTACTTATTTTTTAAATATTATTCATACATATATATAATATACACATATATTTGTATAATTTTACCACAAAAATGGTAAAATATCTCTTTTTTATGTCTCTCTTTTTAATTGTTATTCATATCCTACTATGTATTCTAATAGTGACTAGAAAACAGTTAATATTCTATATATTATTACTTATTAGAGGAAATGGGTAAATCACAATTTTTACATTTCTTAGCTTGCTACAGTTGTTATTTTACTAGTGTAAACTTGCCTTTATAGTTTTTTTGTGTGCATTTTATTAGTATGCCTACAATTAAAAATAAATAAATAAATAGTTTCTTAAGTCTATGTACTAGTCTATTCAATTAGTACAGGGAAAACTAGAATAAACACTAGGCGTCTGTCATACTCTCTCTCTCTCTCTCTTCCTCACTCGCTCACTCACACACACACACTCACTCGAGCTCGCGGACTCACATCAATTGATCCATACAGGCAGCCCCCCCTCTTCTATTTGTGTGAGGGGGTATAAAAGGAACAGTCTGCTCGGGAGCTCTCGGAATTGTTCTCTTTTTGCTCGAATCCACGCGGACAGACGGCACGGAGATGTCGGGCACTTCGCGCGCACAGCTGTGTTTCCTCCTGTTGAGCGTCACGGCTCTCCGGGGACACGCGCGCTTTCTGGACATACAGGTGAGATATTGACACCTGCTCACCTCTCTCTCTCTCACACACACACACACACAGACACAATCATTAGAGTAGCTTTCTACAACTTTTCATGTGTATATCCTGTACTGTGACCTCAATATGTGTGTTTATTATTAGTACTTTGGCCTTCAACATTCATTATAACGTGTGTATATTATAATAATAGGCTATATAGGCTAAGATAAAATTTAATATTTGTAAATAAAGATGTGCATGTACAACTTTTATTATAACATTCATTCTGAGTAGCCTATATGCTCTTTAAAATATTTTTGTAAGGTAACAAAACATTTCTTTAATGTGGTAACATCTAAATTGAGAGGTTTGATTCAATGCAAAAATATTGTTTAAAGTGACTAATACAAGCTGATTACATTGGGTGACACCAGTGAAAGTAATTTTAAGGGTCGGATCAAGCAGAAATAGATGCTCAGTGTCCTTTTCTACTGTACACATATGTTTTGGCATTAAATATTTATGCATATTATTCTATTTTTATAACGTGCAGAGCCTTTTATGAAACTTCCAAGCTCTTTCCAAGCCTTTTGGTAAAATCCTAAAATTGTTATTGCCTTGAGCACATCTGATTGAAATAAAATCTTAATGTATTAATATTGCTTATTTTTTACCATGTCCTGTTTCTTGTTGTTTTATCAGGATAATGAGATCAGCCCAGAAGGATTATTATCTTTGCTGAGCTCTGAACTAAAGCGAGAGTTACCAGAGGAGTTTGTGTACCGTAGAGCGCTGAGTGAGTGACAAACCTCTGGGATTTCATTTGCCAAAAAAAAAAAAAAAACACATCTCATGATCTTGACTTCATATTTGTTTTAATAAATACATTTTTAACTGCTGAATTATAGCACATTATGGCATTCCTTAATATTTAAAGAGTGGTTATTCATCACAAATACTAAGTATATATTTTCATATGGTTCAGCCCTTTCACTTTTTCTTGTCTTTATCTTCCTCCGTGTCTCTCAGGATGTCTGGATATGGTGGCCATAGAGGGCCAGTTTACATTTACAGCAGAACGTCCACAGTTAAACTGCGCTGTGTTTTTCATCGGCGAGCCTAGTGACATCATTAGCATTGAGTATGATTCGGTCAACATCGACTGCAGAGGAGGAGATTTCATAAAGGTGAAATGTTCACACATGCACACACACAATTCATCACCTATACACCTTACATCCATGTTGTTTTGTAGTTTTGAGCACAAAAAGGAATGTAATAGTAGTGCAGACACTTACTTTATTATACAGAACAGTGTGTTTCTGTGTATATCTGTACCGTGTTTAAGCTGTGAATCGTACACTATAAGCCAGGTTAAGTCAGGGCGCCAAAAGATCATGTGATGTCATTTTAAGCCAAACCGTACACCAACAACCTTGATTGCATTCTACTCTAAAAAAAATATCATTAAAAATCCAATTGAGCAAAACTGCATAAGTAATTCCAAACTAATTGCATCATAGATTCTGAGTACAGCTGAACAAGTTCAGCTTTCATAGACTGAGCAAGGTTTATGCCAATTAAATGCAGTTTAATAGGACTGAAAAACGCAAATGGGATATTGTTGAAGATAATGTACTGAATTAATTCCTGTTCAATGAAATGGACATAAAATGAGTGGAAATTTATTATAATTTATTAGCACTCAACTGACCTGAAGCAAATGCAGTCGGGTTGAACTTAAGAGAATTATGTAAACTTCCCCTGACCTAAACTAAAATGAGTTCAACACAGTTAACTTGAACGGAAAAAAACTGGGTAAAAAAAAAAAAAGGTGTATGATTTATTTTGAAACAATTTTCACTCACTTTAAATTGAACAAATGATTACAAAGAAATGGTAATTATTTTGAAGTAGAAAGACTAAAATTGTATTTTCTAATAAAATGTACTCCACTAATTAGCTTTGAAGAATATGTTTTTACAGTGCACTGAATGCAGTAGATGAGATGAACAGAATGCTGTTAAATACAAACTTTTTTTATTTATCTTGAAGGTATTTGATGGCTGGGTTATGAAGGGCGAGAAGTTTCCCAGCTCACAGGACCATCCTCTCCCTCTGTACGAGCGTTATTCTGATTACTGCGAAACCGGAGTGTCTCGACCAATCACACGGTCGTCTCAGAATGTCGCCATGCTGTTCTTCAGACTCCACCAATCAGGAAGCAGCTTCACAGTAACATTCCGCAAGCTCATCAACCCGTTCCGTAAGTGCACATGCACAGAAATACACACACATATATGTATTAAACATGGCATTTTGCAGTAATAATGTAGGCTACTTGAAAAACTTGAGTTTTGGTTTTATCTCAAAGGTGCAATACGGCTAATTCAGAAACCCTGCTCAAAGCTTAACATGTAAGATATTGATGGTTAACCATCTGTCTCTCTCTCTCTTTCTCTCTTTTTGTAGCTTGTAATGTTGTTTCTCAGACCCCAGAGGGCAGTTTCACCATGGTCATTCCACAGCAGCACAGGAACTGCAGTTTCTCCATTATCTATCCAGTGGAGATCCAGATTGGAGAGCTCAATCTCGGCCAACACAATGATCTCAAGGTGAGCAAACATCTGATTTCTGGTCAAGAAACACAGCATTTACTCAAACCAGTGTCTTCATATCAACTATTAGAAAAAAAAAAATGAGTTTGAGACTTCTGGTTTATCTATGTAGCGGTCCATTCTCGGCTGTGCTGGCTCTGGAGACTTTGTCGAGCTTCTGGGTGGAAACGGCATGGACACTTCCAAGATGTTCCCTATGGCAGATCTCTGCTACTCCTTTAATGGACCAGGTGAGAATTCTCTCTTTATCTCGTGTGCATCATCATTCATTCCTGCTGTGCAATTTAGAGTGCAAAGAATCTTATAACCCTCTCCTTATCTCTCTTCAGCTCAAATGAAGGTCGGCTGCGATAACACTGTGGTCAGAATGGTGTCGAGCGGGAAGTTTGTAAATCGAGTTAGTTTCCAATATCGGCTATTGGGCCACCACGAGCTTCAGCAGATGAAGGGCAACAGCGTTGAAGATGTGTGTTTAAGAGCATAAGACTCTCTCTCTGTTCCCTGCTCTTGCCAAACTAACTTCAGTTTGAGCCTTTGGGTCCTTATTGTATATTTTCCTTATTAAAAAATTATTTATTTTTTGCCTCATCTTTTCATTCGACTCTTCTGTTCTTTTTAATATAATGAACTTGTAAGATCTGTGGCTGATGTTAAATAAAAGATGTACTTGTGTTGGTGCACATCACTGTTTTGTTCAGCATGTTTCATTTTGAAGTGCCCAAATAAACACTGGAATCTAGCGAGCAGTACTGCACAAGTATTAAAATACAGTATGTACGAAAAATGTAATTGTCTTTATTTATTTATCTGTATTAAAGAACTTTTGTAATAAAATCAGTCGACATGAGCAAAGCAAACTCTGGTTACAGTAATTTCTAATTTTACACCAGAAAACACTCACATTTACTCATTTTGTAAGGTGAAGCAAAAGCAATGTCAGCGGTCATCATGTGCTAAAAGCAATGATTGCTTAAGAATATCAATGCTGATTTATGAACGCAAAGTAAAATGTCAAAGGACTCTAGGATACATCATGTGAATGTTTCTGTTATTAAGCCGTTTATCAAAAAATTTAATCACACCTAAAACTCATCTACACTGTACATGCCAAGACAAGATACACGATACACCTTTTAATGAGCTCAAGTCAGTCGGGTCTCTTCATGAAAATTGCTGCCCTGAATTCAATGGACTGCAATTAATCACTACTGTTAAATCAACAGATCGTTTCAAGTTTTACCAATACACTCTTGTACTGCGGATGCTCGTCATTATCGCTGACAAACTGCTCACATCACGACTGCAGAGGAGTTCAGCTTTGCCTTATCCTGTCAAATCTGTCCTATGATGGAGGACACGTCTTTCTTGTATATGCGCCAGGCGTCTTCAAGGTCTCCTCAACGTCTTTACTGTCCCCCAACATGACGCAGACACTAAAAGAAGTGGTGGTACTTAAAGGAATAGCTCACCCAAAGTTATAATTAAATACTGCTATTTAAAAATAGGTTTTAGGTGCAGTTATATAAACTATCCCTGCTAAAAAAAAAAAAAAATGGTTGGCTGGTCCTAGCTGGTTTAAGCTGGTCTCCCAGCCTGGCCAAACTGGTGTTCAGCTGGTTTTAGCTGGTTGGTCAGCTGTTTTCCCAACCTGACCAGCTAAGACCAGTCTGAACATCTAAAGAAGTGGCCAAAAACCCTCTAAAACCAGCCTGTTAGGCCCTGTTTACACCTAGTATGAAGATCCGTTTTGGTTGGATGATGCTAAACGGGGTCTAAAACGTTTTGAGCTTGTCCACTTTCAACTACTTTCAGAGGTAGTCAAAAAATACATTTTACTGGATTGCTTTCGTAGTGTAAACGCTCATGTGGTTTGAAAGCGTTTGAACAGCCACAAAAGACCACTTACTCTCCACCTACTGACCTAATGCGTAAACATTATGGGAAGCCAGAAGAGATTTAAACTTTGTCGGCTGAAGACCCAAGTTTGTTTTGAAGATGAAAAACGTATCAAGCACAATTTTCTCTTACCATTCCTGATGTCTAACACTGGTTGCGCCTATCAGAGCAGAAACGAAAGCTGATGCTCTCCTTATGTTTTTCCATATGTTCATCTCCAGGCGCGTTCATGTAAATATGTAAAAACACATACATTTACCATCCCATAGACCCTCCCCTCGAAGAAATCAGGATAGAAGTGGTTGAAAGTGGACAAAAGAGACGGATTGAAACTCCAGGTTTAAACAAGTATGTGTCTCCCTCATCCACTTGTGATCCGACTGACCAAAACGCACCATTCGCATTGTGCGCACACACACACATAATATATATTAATGAATGCAACATTCACACACAATTGAAAACTGCACGCTCCTATCTCAGTGTTGTTAAGTTATTTTCAACAGTTTGCTTCATACAAGTCATTCACGTAGAGGGCACAACCTAAAACATGGTGCTGCACTCCTGACAGAAGGTGAGAGAAAATAAGTACCCATAATGCCCTGCAACATGAACAGCCAATAAGAACTATATAGACTGTGATGCTACAGTATTCAACAAGAAAAAAAGAGGAAATTCCGAAGTATACTGACGAGAGTCAGCGTACAGTGTGGGTGACGCCACCAGAATAGTTTGCCTGATTTTTGTAACCGTGCATATTTTGTACACGAAGGTCGCACATGGCCATTGAATTTGTTTCGCACTAATCAGTTGTTCCATAAGGTGGCAACACTGGTCTGCATGGGCTGTTGTTTCACAGTAGAAACAAAATTAAAGATACGGAACAACAACAAATTACCAGAGACTGCAAAAACAACAGACGCCCGCATTGACAATCACTTGTGTGAGGGGGTTTTGAGATACAGTCTGCAACTTTAGTTTAAAAGAACACAAAGACATTTTTATCAGTCATAACTTCTGGAGAAAAATAGCGCAGATGAAACTTTCTAGAGTGCATGTGTCGACATGTATAAAGACATTATATAGATCTAGATCTAGTAGCCTAAAAAAAACAAACCAAGAAAATAACTTCACAACAACAACAAAAAAGTTTAGGCTATTTAATATGTTGTGTGAAACATTTATACAGAATGTTTTATGAATGAAATATGTGTGTGTGTGCGTGTGTGTGTGTGTGTGTGTGTGTGTGTGTGTGTGTGTGTATGAAACTACAACTCTACAACTCTGTGGGATTTGATGAGACGGGTTGCCTCACGCTTGATTAAAGGTTGGCGTTCACATTATCCTGGTCGGAACCATGAGCTCCAGAGAGAGTTTAGCAGAATAATTGATAAGGAACTGAGAATCCCAGCAGGACGTGCAAAGAGGTAAGCACAGCTGCGCTAGTCCCCTACTGAGCACATCAGCGCAGAAATCAGCCAACAGTGGAAATTACACCACCACTGCCACACGTGGGACTGTTAGTGTGAATAAGAAAGAGAGAAAGACAAAAAAGAGGGAGAGAGATTTTGAGATTGAAGGAGAGGGTTGCGTCATGAGAGATGTTTAAGCACAGCCTATAGTTTCACAATAACACTCATAATGTAGCCTTTTGCAAAACATGTCAAAGTGATCAAATCAAGCTGTAAAATGACAACTGAATTTGAGAGCTTTATAATCTGGGGTTGGTTTCCAGACCTGTTTAACTTTCTTTTTTTCTAAAGATAAATTTTTGATATTTTTTTTTTTCATGTAACCATAATGAATGGCTTTTCAGCTTTAAAAATAATAAAAAGACACCATACAAATAATCCATACGACTTGCATTCTATATTTAAAAATGTGCGCATGAAATGAAAATAAATGCATGTTATAAATCTTAAAGTAAACAATTCATTTGTGCACGTTTCTTTTTTCTTTTCTTTCAGTTCACACTTACATATGATTGAATAGATTAAAGGGTATGTGTATTTGGCGTGCAGTCCACAGGGAGGGCTATGTGGCTTGACCCAGAGTACTACTTCTGTTGCCGGTACAGACTGCATAGTTTCAGCTTATGGGGATGTGACATGACAAAAGAACGACTCAGATCGGAAGGTCCTGAAGGGTCCTGAAGACCCAGTTAAGCAATTAATGAATCATTTCTTTTTCCCATAATTTGGCCTTGGCTGCATTATAGTTTTTTCATATTCTAAATGTGATCAACGTTTGCGTAAGTTGATGTGTTGGGGAATTTGGCTATTAACATGTAACATTTCAATTATATTCTGCTGAAATGAACGAAATGAAAAAGATTAGTTCATTTTGCTGAACGAGGCTCAAAGATCCGAGCCTAAGAACGATTAGAATGTTTTATTATTAGAATGCTTTAAAACATCTGAATGAAAATGTTCTTAACATAATGTTACTATGAAAGTAAACTCAAACAACTGAAAAATCCCAGTTGAATGATATCTGTAAAAAAAAAAAGAAAAAGATACATACCTAATGTTTGTCTCTAATGTTGTTATTCCTGGTCTTAACCTAAGCACAAGCTCCACTCTTCACCACAATGGTAACCACCAAAACTACACCATAGCAGAAACTCTTTTTTTTCTTATCTGTTCTTAAAAACATTTCATTTTAACATCTAGTGTGCTTCTCATGTCTTAATTGTGCATCCTCACTTCCCTCTCTTTCTAACTCCACCCCCTCGCCCCATGCCAAGGAAAAAAAGGATGCAAGGAAAAAAATTAAGATAGAGGAATTAAAGCTTATCTGTAAAGTACATTGGAATATTCTTGATCACTCAAGCGTCACTTCACAGCATCATCACCTGCGCTCAAGGGATCTGCCCTATGTTGTTAATGACACTCTCTGTCTGGGGATGAGTCTGTTAAAGCCGGCATGAAACGGAAGTTGTGATATAGACTTTCCTTCCCTATTGTGACATATCTGAGTGAAATTGCTTCTCAAACAAGAATAAATGTTGTGCGGGTCTAGATTTTGCTTATCAGGAATTGATTGGATTGCTGGATGGTTGTGGTTTGCTATTGGTGGAGCTCATGTGATTGACAGGTTGTCCCATCCTCGCGCCAGTAAACACATCACCAGAGAAGAGAAGAGACGCTGAGTTATTTTGATTCAACATTACGAGGACACATGAACTTAAAAAAATAATGCTGTGCATGGATAAATCATTTATAATAAACACTGAAATATTACACAGAAAAAGTTGGCTCCCAAGCTGATGGTTCCCTCCATCAGCTTCTTCATGCTCTGTTTAAGCAACAACGAACATACGTAACTAAGATGGGAATCAAATTAACATTGAAGAATCTGATTAGAGAGGTTTTTACAGGCTATAGAATATTTGATTATGTCATTTACGTCAGCGGACAGATACACAGACACAATAATAATCAGATGTTCCACCACCTGACCACATCTCACAAGCTTCTGCAAATTCATTGTGTATGCTCTTAGAAATCATTCAGTCCCTGAGATCAGAGAGACATCTGATACAACAGTACTTATGAATGTACCAAACTTTGTCCTCAGGTTTGCCTTATAAAAGACTTCATTTCAAAGAAATCTTGAATCTAAAAGGGCAATTTTATAAAATGGCTGGAATTCAGCATGAGCTCTCAGCCGGCTAATACCACAAAACAGATGCAAGGAGACGCTGCGTGGACGAAGAGAAAGAAGAAAAAAGATGAAAAGAGGCCTTATTTGTGTGTGATTAGGCTAATGACCCGTATCCTGTTTATCAGACTGGAACAATCGACACTAATGTTAACACTATGACGCTATCACACAGGGTTAATGATGTCACGTACACACCGCAATCACGGTTCCCCGTAAGGTATTGTGGGTAGCAGGTCTCCCTAATGGATTCAAAACACTGAGATGGGAGACTGAAAAGGGCAATCAGAACATCTTTGTTCTTGACGTAGAGCCTCTTGCACGTGTGCGAGGAAGATATTCACGCTTGGCCGTAATGAGAGACCACTTCTTTAAGAGTGAAACTCACCATTAGAGGTCTCGCCGTCTAATCCACAGAAAAGCTGTCAGAGGAGAAGCAGAAAGATGTGGGTGGATCTCACAGGACCTGTCAACACATTTAAAAATAAATGTTCCAGATGGGGGGTTTCACAGCAATGCCGTAGAAGACCCATTTCTGGTTCCCAAAAGAACCCTTCATTGAACAGTTCTCAAAACAACCATTTTTTCTTAGTGTGAAGAACATTTTAATGATCTACAGAACCCTTTTCCACTATAAAGAACCTTTTATGCCATGGGAAGTTTCCGTGGATGTTAAAGGTTTTATCTTGAAGAGCATGTCTGGGTCATATTTCAACTCAATAATAAAAAAAGAAAGAAATTTTATAATAAAAAAAAAAAGTATAACATTTATAAATGTAGGTCTATTTTACTTTAAAATAAAGAAACTTAAAACCAAACCCTTCAACAGTAATTTTGTTACTGCAATATAGGCCTACAGTAAAACATTAGTATATATTGTGGATAATTTCATGAGAATCACCACTGGGAATAAAAAACAAAAAATGAAATTTTGCATTAAAAAAGATTTAAAAAGATTTATCATTACAATAATAATTCTAAATATAGTATTTTTTAGCATGTTAAATGTTATATCTTTTTTACTTTCTGTCAGCGTTTTTTGAATTTGAAATGAATACTAAGCTAAGCCTAAATAAAAGCTAATTAAATAAATAATAAATAAAAGCTAATTCAAAATAGTATAATATACATTTTTAAAATTTTTATAAATACTATAATACTCTATAAATAATACTAAAATAACACTGCTCATTGAATAGAGAATGGCATGTTTACAGAAAATTATAACAATTCTAAAACTTCACATTATAGAATATTATACACTAAGTATGCAGGGAACTAGCAAAATGACTGTATTTTACATAAAATATGCTGCAAAATATAATTTCTTATTTTCTTCCCTTGTGATATTGGTGTGAACATGTTTTTGCATGACTATAGATTTTGTATCAGTTAGTTCTTTATCATTTAAAGCCTAATTTTGTAAGCTAACACTATTTTAAGGATTTATTTATGTCCACTATTGAAGTCTGTGTGCGATCGACTGGATAAATTTGCTGCTGCTGGTTTTTTGGGGATGCAGAGCTTGTTTTCTGCAGTATCTGAGGTTATCAGTCTTGGTCGTGCACGCTTCTCTGTTTATATCCCTGTTTGCTGTGCGTATCTCCACCTCCACATATATCCTTACACACACACTCACACACATATAAGCAAACAGTAACACACCGACTCTTTCCTGCCGGTTGAATGAAGGAACATTCATTGTGTTCTTATCGGTGCGGTAAGCTGCATCTTCCTATCTGAGTCACTGGGGGAATAAAGTTTGTGTCTAAACCGCAGTGAGCACACACAAATGCAACACATACGCTCTTAAACATCCACTTTGTCTCAGATGTGTTTGCTAAAAGAAATAAAAACAGAAACAAATGCTGCCATAACACTAAAATGCATGGATAGCATGTACACTGGAGTCTGTAATATTTAGTAATATTTTTGAAAGGAGTCACTTATTCTCACCAAGCCTGGATTTATTTGATTAAACATATAGTAAAAACAGTAATATTGTGAAATATTATTACAATTTAAAGGAACTGCTTTCTATTTGAATATATGTTAACATGAATTGAATTTTCAGCATAAATCTTCAGTGTCATGATCTTTCAGAAATCCTTCTAATACTGTATGCTGATTTGATGCTCAAGAAACATTTCTGATTATTACCAATGTTGAAAGCTTGCAGCTTCATATTTTTGAGGATTCTTTGATGAATAGAAAGCATTTTGCAACATCATAACTGTCTTTACAGTAATTTTGATCCGTTTAATGCATCCTCGCTTAATTTTAAAGATCAAAACTAATCTTTCAGACCCCAAACTTTTGAATGGGAGTGTAGATACTTTGAAAAAAAGATCTCTCTCTTATTGAGATCTCTGACTTTTGATTGCAGATTTTATGGCAAATCTGAGCACAGTTTGAGACAATATTGATTCTCCTGAAACTCAAAGAATCTGGAAAGGCAGGAGAACTAAGCATTTGAGAAATAATTAGGATTTTAAAGAGATCTGTTTATGCAATTTTTCCTTCAAGCCAAGAATGCCCTTTAATGACACACCACCAAAACACATCAATGTAGAGGAGGGTGAAAGTCTTCCAGATGAATGAGAAATCAAATGCTTTTGCTAAACAAATAACAATCTGCTCCTCAGAAATCACTGCAGTTCTTCTCAAAATCCTGCTGAGAAAGCAGCAGACGCTTAAGCCTCAGGTGTGTCTGTGTGTTTTCAAGGATATTTGGTGTGATGTCCGCTCATGTCCAAAGAATGGGATTGTACTGTGTATGAGTATGAGACCCATAAGTGATGCAAAGCCTTTCTGAGTGGTTTAGCTTCAGCATGACAAACTCACAGTCCACCTGCTGTGAAAGTCTATAAAGGTGTGAAAGACACTGGTACTAACTCAGGGTGACGTGACGTTGTTGGCGCTGATAAGCGCTTTCATCTCATGCCACTGGAGGGCAAACCCCACAGAGACGAGCGTCATCCTCTTCGTCACACTCATCATCCTCACGTCACTTGACAAGTTTTCTTTAGAGGACGTTTGAAAGTTGTCAATTGCAGCGCATTCATACACAAATCTTCTGCTTCTTCAGTATAGGCAGATGGAAATACATGAGATCTCATCCATAGAAACTGACCTCACATGATTCAGATTTGTCAGTTTCGGCTCAAATGCTAAGAATCAGATTCATGGGGTTTCTCAAATGAATCAGGAACTTCTGATTCAGAAAAAAACATGCAGTCTTATTTCATTTCTTAAAAAAAACAATTACAGAATATAAAACTGGAAGTGAAATTTAGTTTAATGTTTTGGGTAGTTACATGCACTTCTCAGAGACGCGGTTTGGAGATCCAAACGCAGCTTTATTCAGTATAATCCATAATTGGAATCCATAAAATAGGCATAAGGTCAAAGCCAAAGAGCAAACCATCCAGGGAAACAGGCAGAATATCAAGACCATGACACGAAAACCAGAAGTAACGCTCAGAAATGCAGTGTAACACCAACAAGACTTCGCAATGAGTGAATGAACACACAGGGTTTAATTAGGCAAACATAAACAAGATAATGACAAACAGGTGACAGTAATTTTATTTAAATAACATGTAAATAACATTTTTTTTTTTGTTGTTTAAAAGTATTTTAGATTAAATAGATACAGGGTAATATGTAATATTTAAACACTTTGGTTCCAAATTATTTAATATTTATAGCATAGCATAGTCGAGATTATGTATATACATTATTGATATATGTTGATACTGATATGTAAAGAAAAAGCCATTAAGTAGCATTCAGTGTTCTTTCAATCAAACTATGTTAAAAAAATTATTTACACTAATGTTGGTAGGATTTCAATATTGAAAACAGTTTTTGATGAATAGAAAGTTCAAAAGAACAGCAATTATTTGAAATGGATTTTTTTTGTAACATTATAAATGTCTCCGGTTTACTGTTTGATCAGTGTAATGCATCCTTGCTGGATAAAAATGTCTTTGAAAAATAATGTTTAAACTTTTTTTTTTTATCGCTGATGAACCTGAAAATAAACTAATAAAATTTGATATCCAATTAACAACGAACATTTAACTTAACATTCATTTGAAAAAGGTTAATTTTTATACTTGCACATAAGAAATACATTTACCATTTATAGTCCGAAATCATGCATAAATTGTGTTTCCGAGGTCAGAGGTCATATATCACGAACAAATTGATGTAGGAATAGTCTTAAATCACATCAGCTGAACTTATTACACAATAAGGTCCAAAGGGTTAAGAAAGCATCCTATTTTAAAAAGAGAAGATAATGCATATCAATACTTTCATTCCATATTCCAATCTCAGTGTAATTCTCAGGTACATCGTTCTTGCGCATTCTCTGATGACGTTTCCACTGGTGAGCTATGGGGGCTCGCCCGCTCTTCAAATAGCATGTAAGTGAATAATCCTCATTATTGTCAGCTATAAATACAATTTCTCTCACGGTGTAATGACCCATCTGTGCAGTCTAGTGTGCATATGGCCGCTGAGTGAGTTTCACCAGGCCCTGCTCTTCTTTAGATAGAGCGGCGGGCCGTAACTCAGGTCTAAAACAGATTACAGATGTCCGGAAGGATGGGCGTGGGCAAGATGGATGAAACCGCCCAGTTCTCCGACATATCACTCACTTCTAATGAAGAGTCGGTGGATGGTGGGAGTGACGCAATGCCTGACGGAGGAGTGGAGGTGTGGAGGGAGTGTGCGAGGAGAGATAAGGAAGTGTCTAAAAGTGTCTTAGATAAGGCCGAATGAAGGGTGGTGATTGTGATTATCCTGTGCGAACACGCCGGAAATGGATCTCGGAGTGGAGTTTTAATGGGACTGTGCACACACTCCTCCGTGCACCTCTCTTTTTCCCCATTAAACGCACACCGTGACTTCTCCTCCTCCTCTTTCTTTGACCCTTGTGTCTGTGGAGCCCGGTGATAAATGGCAGGTTCGGTGGGAAGGATGACGAGAGGGGGGCGTAATCGCTTCCTCTCCTCGTCCTTGTTTCGTCTAGTTTTCTCTTATCGTTGTCACTGGTAAACAGACGGCGCTTCGCAGGGCTGGATTTGTCTTTGTGAAGGCCGCTGTTGATGCAAGCATCTCTCTTCTGCAGACAGCTGGTCTGAGAAGAGGTCTAATCTCAGACACCATCTCCCCGAACTCATTCACTGATAGCAGCCTCGATGAACGACCTGAAACAGCAACAAAACCAGCAGGATTACACCCAGAGCACGCTGGTGAAAGAATGGCTCTTAGCACCGTGGGTTCAATAAAGAAACCGTTCTGTGTGCTGTAAAAAAGCACTACCAAATTTGAATCGGTTCTCCTGTGGTGTCATATGACATGAAAACGGTTCATGTTGCATCAATATCCATCTGTGGTTCTTTTATGGCAACATATAGAAGCAAAATTGTTCTATAGCCTAATGGTTGTTTTATGTCATTGTTATAAAGAACATTTTTATGACATCATAAGGAACTGGAAAGAATTCTTCTTATGGAACCTAAATGTTCTTTTATGATTCTTCTTAATGTTCTTCAATGGAATTTGGAAACCATAGTATTCATGGTTCTTTTATAGCAGAAATTTAGAAATTGAGAGAAGGACATTTTTATGGCATACTGAAAAGGGTTCATCATAAGGAACCAATGTTGGGTGTAATGCATTACTATGTAATTAATTTCTGTAATTTAATTACTTTTCCTTGATAAAGTAAAGTAAGGGATTACTCTTAATTTTTCTGTAATTTAATTACAGTTACTTTTAATGTAATTGCATTAAATACTATATAGACCATAGAACAGTTCAACAACAAAATATAATGTCTAATGTTAAAATTTACACTTTTTTTTAAAGATTTACAAATTTCAGTTGTATAGTAAAATTCCATCCAATTGAATTAATCCTTACATTTTATTCATATTATTGATTAAGAATAATAAAAAAAAGAGTTTAATAAAACATTTTGTATAAATCTTAATAGAACAAGGGAATGGACCATTTTTAGTTTATGTGATTCGTATTCATATGTATTTTTTTTAAAAATCTAAAACGTTTAAATTTACATAGGAATCATATAAACTAAATCATCCATTCCCTTGTTCAACAACGTCATACAAAATGTTAAATTAAGCTCCAGTTTTTTTTGTTTTTTTTTGTACAGATGTGACGTAATGACGCAAAGACATGCTCGAATTTCCCGCGGAAGTCCACCAGTACCACTGGAATTAAAAACATTATTACAAGCTTACCGTTTTGAATTGAGCTAAGACACACAAATAGTTTTGAACACTGGCTGGTTATGTACTTGCTCAAAAAATTTTAACCCAAAAAAGTTACAGACTGCAGCTTTAAATAATTAATGTGGTTCAGATAACATAATATTTTCTGTTTCTGTTGATTAAACCAATCCTATTGGTATGAGACAAAACAATGGCACTCACATATTACATAGAGTTTTGTTCATGTTGCACTAGCATGCCAGTTGTTTGCATGTGTGTGTGTGTGTGTGTGTGGGGGGGTCATGTTTTAAGGACATGTTCGTGCATGCCCGTAGTCAGCCACTCTGAAGCGGTCAAAGGCGATTCTAAACGAGTCAAAAAGTTGAGACAGGACCCATCGTCAAAATTTCTGTGTCCACCACTCTAGTTCATCCAAAACAAACCAGAAAAGAGACTCAAAGTGCTAAATACCGGAATTATCCTTTAACAGAGCAATCAAATCTACCAAGTTTGAACACCCTAAATCAGCCGGCAGACTAACCAGGGCCCAGTTCCCCAAAACGTTCTTATCGCTAAGTAGTTCTTAACCTATTCCTTAACCTCTCTCTTAACGTTATGGCACGATTCCCGACACGTTCGTACGCTAAGTATATCTTCTGTAAGTCACACTTTCGTAAGGTTGGTCTGGACCACTCTTAGCTTTACCTTATCACTGTTGCAGGTCTATATGAATATAATTCTGAAGTTTTAATACACCCAGACAGTATTAAATTAGGCTAATTCAAGTGTTTTCATGCAAAGAATAAAATTGTCATTACACTGATTGTTGTTAGATTTTTAATTATATTATTATACAATATTCGGACGCTAATATTGTTTCTCATGGGCTTGTATGGTATTTTAAACATTTATAGGGGTGAGTCGGTGATTTTAGTGCCGTCCGAATCCATAATATCAGTGTTTTTTTTCACCCAACCCACGTAAAAATCCCTGGCCAAATTAGTACCAACTGTTTTTTGACAAACAGGTCGTGTGGTAATTTAATTGCTGTGAATACACATCTCTGAGTTTACAAGAAGAGATTCAAAATCCACTGTTTAAACCCTTTTTGATCACTGCCGAGCACCGAGATGTAGGCCTACACTTTTATTACTGAAATGCTGGAAAGTATTTCCAAGAACAATATTTCGTTGCAGCTCCACCTCAGCGAACAAAAATGGGAAAGAGAAGAAAGCACGTACAAATTTGATATGGTTATTATGGCAGCAATATATGATACAATTTAAAAATATGTAGGCTAGGCTATTATAGTTTGGATTATTTTTTTATAATATCCCATGAGTCCTAATAAATGCAATTTCAACTATTTCTGAAGTGCTTCTTTTATAAAGAACACCGCTTTCTTTCTCACATAAACAGCCCCTGCACGAGAGAATAATTGATTCTCGAGCCATTGATATCAACAGATTCAGCACCATCGCCACGGACAGCACCGGGTAACGTCGCACGTAAGAAGGTATATCTTAAGCAGCTTCCTAAGGTATGGTTCGGGGAACACACTTAGGAACATAAACAACTTTGGTAAGATATATCTTTCGAGTCTTCTTAGCGCGCTAAGAGTGAGCGTTTTCGGGGAACCGGGCCCAGACCTGTGAAAAAATGCAAAGGTTTTGTTAATGATTTTGCTGCCGGATGTTTTGGATGAAGTTTATGTCTGTACATTTTGAATAGTACATTTTAATAAACAAACCTTGATGACCCTCCCTGAAATGAACTGATGGAAGAGGCTTTCTACACATAATAGAGAACATGTACTACTATCAAAACACCAACATTAAGGCATTAATAGGCCATTTACTCAGCAAGACTTCCACTCAGGTGTAATGGAAGAGGATAGAAATGGAAGGGGGAGAAAAACAAAAGGCAATGATGAATCACAAATAGAATTAGAAGCCATTAAGAGACAACAGATAATTATCACATCTTACCCATCACTGTCAATCACGACTGATTTATCCAAAGAAAAAGGAACCAGAGAGAGAGAGCGAGAGAGAGAGAGAGAGAGAGAGAGAGAGAGAGAGAGAGAGAGAGCGAGAGAGAGAGAGAGAGAAAGAGAGAGAGAGAGAGAGAGAGAGAGAGAGAGAGAGAGAGAGAGAGAATGTGCACTCGTGGAGCATTTATTTATTATTTGTCTGAAAAGTCTCGGGTAACACTGGTTGTCCGGCCACTGAAGGACGTTTCATAAATAGCAGCATACTGGCAGTTTATCACAATGAACCATATTACAGGTCGTGTCTCCGCGCTCAGGTTTGCAGTCACGCTCCTCTGCTGAGATCTTCATTTGTCCTTTATAAAAATACCCAGGCTGATTGACAGCACCTGGAAATGAGGTCGTGTATCATTCTTACATCACAAGCACCATCGCCGACATCACAAGCACTCCCATGCGTGAAACATTAACCGTCCGTTAGAAGACATCAGAAGTCAACTCCAGTCAAAGAGGACGGAGGACAAACTGGGAAGCATGTCAAACCCAGACGGTTTAACCTTTATTTGACAGCAGCGAGATCCAGAAACACGTCTCTTTTACAGGAGTGTCTTTACAGTGAAACCTAAATATGAAGAGATAGTAAATTATAGGCTAATGTAAACAGTAGCAAAATAATAAAATATTCAAACTCTGCCACACTCTGACTAAATAGGTCTGTTCTAACAACAATGTTCAAACACAATTTTATGAATAGATACAATACTATTTTATTATTTAAAGTCTATAAAGTGTAGGCCTACATTGTATTTAACATGGAATTATTTAAACATGTTTGGTTACTCTTGCTTACATCTGTTGACATTTGCTATTGAAACAAGAAGTTGGTGCAGGACGATAGATAGATAGATAGATAGATAGATAGATAGATAGATAGATAGATAGATAGATAGATAGATAGATAGATAGATAGATAGATAGATAGATAGATAGATAGAAATGGAAATCTGGAAATGTACTAATGTAGCCTACTAAAAAGTCTTTTAATTCTCTTATCCATTAATGACTTAATTAAAGGATTTTGTTTGTTAATTAAAATGACATTTTACACAGCGAGCTTCTTTTATAACACGCCTCACTTCTCACTGATAATGCATGGGATACAGACGGTAAATGCGTCACACAGTGAGCTGAGCTCTGGAGAGAATATCAAGTGCTCTATAGAGAGAGGATGAAGCGTACTGTTGAGGGACAGGCAACGGAAATGAAATGTTTCTGAAGCTGTTACTGAAGCACAGCGGTGTTTTGAGGGCAAACAAGACTTCTGATAAATAGCATGCCTTTTGTCTGATGTATTTCCCAACACAGACACTTCCAGACTTTAAGATGGACTATAAACCGCAAGAACACATGGTCATCTTGTGCACAGTTTAACTTTATAGAGCAGATAGCAGGGTGATAAAATAGGATGTGTTCCTGGAGCAACATCATCTTCATACTCTTCCCGGAACAACATCCCTGCCATACAGACGTCCCAAACTCCATAATTCACTCAACAATGAAAATTATCTCATCATTTACTCACCCTCATGCCATTCCAAACCTTTATGACTTTCTTCTGTGAACAGCACAATATAAATTATGTGAAAAAGAACAACAGCACACATAAATGTGCCATGCAATCCATTACGTAATGTACTTGAATTAACCTTCCATTTCCACTGTGTCATTTCAGCTGTAATTTTTAAAGGGATAGTTCACCCACAAATTAAAACTGTCATCATTTTTTCACCCCCATGTCGCTCCAAACCCGTAAGGCTTCAGTTCATCTTCGAAACACAAATAAGGCTCTTTTTGATGAAATCCAAGCAATTTCTGTCCCTCCACTTGACAGCTACGCAACTACCACTTTGACACTAAAAAAAGTTCATAAAGAGATTGTAAAACTAATCCATATCAATTGAGTAGGTTAGTCAATTTTTTTCTGAACAGAAAATTTCATTTAAAAGTAAAATCTTTATTTGTGTTCTGAAAGTCTTACAGGTTTGGAACGACATGAGGATGAGTGATTAATGACAGAATTTCATTTTTGGGTGAACTATTTTTGAAATTTAGTATACAGCAGACTGTTTCATATACAAAAATAGTAATTGCAATTAAAGAAGTTGCGATAGTCTTTTCTTCCCTGCAAATATCTACTTCTCAAACAAGAATAAATGTAGGGAGGGACTTGATTTTGTCCACTGGGAATTGATTGGTTGGTTGTGGTTTGCTATTGGTGGATGTCATGTGAGTGACAGGTTGCCCCGCCCTCACGCCAGTAAACACATCACCAGAGACAGAGAAATGTTGCTGCAAGAGGGAGGGGAAGTTATTTTGATTAAAATTACAAGGGCACATGAATAAAAATAAAAATAAAGATGTAAACAGATAAATCATTTATAATAAGCACTGCAATATTCCATAAAAAACAAGAATCATCCATTTTTGATTTCATGGTGACTTTAATAATTTAACAAATGAAAAAAAGACTAACATAGAAGCAGAGCTCACAGAGATGTCTACACACTATCAGAACTATTATTATCGTATGCCTGTAGAATATGAAATTTATATAAATTTTTTATTTAATGTTCAGGGAAAGAAATCAAGGAAATGACAGCTGCTAACATTAAGGACAAGAGGACTGATAAAATGGTTCATAACAAATGGTTTAATGCATCATAGAGCATTACACATGCAGGGACTTTCATGCATCCATTTCATTTGCCTTTCTTCTTCTGTTGTTCCTGGAAGAAGTCATTGCACGCAACCGTCAGCGCCGCCACCAGCACGACAAACTCGTTAAAGTCGACTTCGTTATCCTTGTTGGAGTCCAGATCGTTCATGATCTTTTCCACCAGCATGGGGTCCTTCTGAGACTAAACAAACAGAGAATAAACAAAACAACTCAGCACAGCATGTAATCAGTTTTATATTGTGCATTTACAAATCAATTGATCTGGTCCTGGATGCTGATTGGTCAAATCAACATTCCATGCTAAAATAAGATATATATAGTATTTTATATTTTATTTAATATATAATATAAATGTAATACAATTTTATAAAATAAATGTGTTTTTTTATAAATCATATGCATCAATAAATGCATAAAAATCATTTAGCAAAAATAAACATATTTAGTAATATATATATATATATATATATATATATATATATATATATATATATATATATATATATATATATATATATATAATGTGAACAAACAGACCCTTTATTTTTTTGTTCACCTTTTAATTTTATATATATCTATATATATATATATATATATATATATATATATATATATATATATCTATATATTAATATTCATAAATTATTTTATTTTATTAATTTTATTAAATCAAATTGTATTTTTTTATTCATTTTATTTTATACATTTATATTTTATTAATTCTACTTGATAAAAATATCTACAAATATTTATCCAAAAATATATGATACATAATATATATATATATATATATATATATATATATATATATATAGTGAGGAAAATAAGTATTTGAACACCCTGCTATTCTGCAAGTTCTCCCACTTGGAAATCATGGAGGGGTCTGAAATTGTCATCGTAGGTGCATGTCCACTGTGAGAGACATAATCTAAAAAAAAAAAATCCAGAAATCACAATGTATGATTTTTTAACTATTTATTTGTATGATACAGCTGCAAATAAGTATTTGAACACCTGTCTATCAGCTAGAATTCTGACCCTCAAAGACCTGTTAGTCTGCCTTTAAAATGTCCACCTCCACTCCATTTATTATCCTAAATTAGATGCACCTGTTTGAGGTCGTTAGCTGCATAAAGACACCTGTCCACCCCATACAATCAGTAAGAATCCAACTACTAACATGGCCAAGACCAAAGAGCTGTCCAAAGACACTAGAGACAAAATTGTACACCTCCACAAGGCTGGAAAGGGCTACGGGGAAATTGCCAAGCAGCTTGGTGAAAAAAGGTCCACTGTTGGAGCAATCATTAGAAAATGGAAGAAGCTAAACATGACTGTCAATCTCCCTCGGACTGGGGCTCCATGCAAGATCTCACCTCGTGGGGTCTCAATGATCCTAAGAAAGGTGAGAAATCAGCCCAGAACTACACGGGAGGAGCTGGTCAATGACCTGAAAAGAGCTGGGACCACCGTTTCCAAGGTTACTGTTGGTAATACACTAAGACGTCATGGTTTGAAATCATGCATGGCACGGAAGGTTCCCCTGCTTAAACCAGCACATGTCAAGGCCCGTCTTAAGTTTGCCAATGCCCATTTGGATGATCCAGAGGAGTCATGGGAGAAAGTCATGTGGTCAGATGAGACCAAAATAGAACTTTCTGGTCATAATTCCACTAAACGTGTTTGGAGGAAGAAGAATGATGAGTACCATCCCAAGAACACCATCCCTACTGTGAAGCATGGGGGTGGTAGCATCATGCTTTGGGGGTGTTTTTCTGCACATGGGACAGGGCGACTGCACTGTATTAAGGAGAGGATGACCGGGGCCATGTATTGCGAGATTTTGGGGAACAACCTCCTTCCCTCAGTTAGAGCATTGAAGATGGGTCGAGGCTGGGTCTTCCAACATGACAATGACCCGAAGCACACAGCCAGGATAACCAAGGAGTGGCTCTGTAAGAAGCATATCAAGGTTCTGGCGTGGCCTAGCCAGTCTCCAGACCTAAACCCAATAGAGAATCTTTGGAGGGAGCTCAAACTCCGTGTTTCTCAGTGACAGCCCAGAAACCTGACTGATCTAGAGAAGATCTGTGTGGAGGAGTGGGCCAAAATCCCTCCTGCAGTGTGTGCAAACCTGGTGAAAAACTACAGGAAACGTTTGACCTCTGTAATTGCAAACAAAGGCTACTGTACCAAATATTAACATTGATTTTCTCAGGTGTTCAAATACTTATTTGCAGCTGTATCATACAAATAAATAGTTAAAAAATCATACATTGTGATTTCTGGATTTTTTTTTTTGATTATGTCTCTCACAGTGGACATGCACCTACGATGACAATTTCAGACCCCTCCATGATTTCTAAGTGGGAGAACTTGCAAAATAACAGGGTGTTCAAATACTTATTTTCCTCACTGTATATATATATATATAATATTTTGATTTCAGTAAAATATTTATTTAAAAAAAAATCATTTAAGTTTTTTTCAGTCTGAATAAAGATTTGTTGTATTCAGCCTTTACAGGCCTCTTGGGGACATTAACATATCACACACTCTGATAGGGACTTTTTGTTAAAATGTATTGCTTTCGTACGAAGATTGCTTAAGGTTGTTTTGATATGAGCACTAACTCTAACTTATATGTCAATGATCCTGTTGCAATAGCCCATTTCCAGACCATCCAAAAAAAAAAAAAAAAAATCATCAGATCAGTCATGGATGTCCATCTATCCTGACAATATTTCCACATGAGCACAATTTGGGCAAAACCCATACGCCCATCCCAGTAGTGGCTCTGGTGACCACTGAGCCGTGATCAAACCATCAAAGTCCATCAGCCTGTGGCTACACTGTATGATTGACTATCTGTGTGTGTGTGCGGTTAACACATTATGCCACCAGACACAGTTTAACATCTCACTCATTACTCTTTCTGCCTCCTAGTGTTACAGTACACACTCCCGAGAGAGAGAAAGAGAGAGCGAGTGTGTAGTGGCGAGGGAGAGGTGAGAATCTATATCGGGCTGTGTTCCAGCCAGTAATTGATGATGCGTAAGCAACAGCCTCCTTCTGATGATGCGTACACAGCTGAGACCCACATCTCATGAAAACACGTCCAGCTCATATTTCACCCAAAACATTAAATGAAGAAAATGAATAATTATGTTACATAGGCAAAAAAAAAAAAAAAAAAAAAATGTTTTTGAATCACTCAAATTTTGTTGCATTGAGACATTATTTGCATGACAATTATGCTCATTTGTCCCCATAATCATAATGCAATCATAACATTCTACTTTTCAGTTTTACTTTTTCCAGTTCCATTCAACTGTATTTTTTATTTAAATTAGTATAAATTAGCATAATTTATTGAAATCACTATATATATATATATATATATATATTCACACATACACAGTATAGATGCATGTGTATTTATCTATCCATTTACTTCTGAATTACAGGAATGAAAATTGGAGCTTTTTGCATATGAATATGAATATTTTGGGGGAAAACATCATGAAAATAATGCCCCCCCAAAAAACTAGGCCTTTCCTTCAATCATTTATTTTTAATAATTTAAACATTACTAATTATTTATTTATTTTAATTTTGGGGTGAAATATGATCTGAATGTGTTCTTTGTTGGGTGGAAGGTATTCCTTTTCCCTAATTAATTACTGTAATTTAATAATTTTTCCCTTGATAAAGTAAAGTAAGGTACTCTTAATTTTTTTTCGCCACTAGGGGTCGCTAACCTCTTACAATAACAAAGGCGTCGGTTGATGATGCATAAGTGGAATTATGGAACTTGTCGTCATGCCGAAGGATGTAATAATGTTTATGGATGATTGAATACATTGATGTTTTTAACATGACTGTGGTATGAAGCAGGTCGTGATCGCTAATGAGGGACAGATATCAGCGTCACACGCGAGTTCCGCGGATATAAAGGAATAAGGACATTTCATTCTACCAAACTAACTTACCCGCAAGTGCTGAATTAATACTCACACAGGTCAGTTTATTAGACAAATTAAACTTGTGAGGTAACGCAGCGCTGTTTCACTTGGTCTACACTATCACACTAAACTGCATTTGAGTGTGTTGAAAGTTATAATGTTATGCTATGTTAGTTTGTTGGCTGTATGAGACTAGCAGTAAGCTAGATCAACATTAGAATAACATACTGATCCTATTCTAACATTTCATCATTTTGAGCTATTTAACATTGATTAGTTTATGTAGGCCTACATTTGCTCACCTGTCTAATAAAGTACATGCAAGAGAGGTGTCTCTGTCAAGTCGAAGTTAGTTGCGGACGTGGAGCTCTCGACATCTTGAAAACGCCACACTGATATCGATCCTCGTTTTAGTTCTCCTTTTGTCCCAAAGTCTGCTTGCCATGGTCCATAATGTTTGAACGAAACAACAGCGTGAGCATGCCGCTAGACGTAATGCAGTTGTCCACGTCTGTTGCAATGGTTACTATGGCAGTACGAGCGGAAACGCGGATATAACGTCATTGACAGGCGACAAGTGGGACAGGGCGACAGGGACGAGCCGTTATTTAAAATTGGAATTTCTCTGAAATTAAACATCTTTGGGAACTTTTGGGATATTGTAATTATACAACTGCAGGACATATATGTGTGAATATAAGTAATTTATGTAAATATACAAGTGATTTTTGGATATTTTATTAAAAAAATCTTACATATTGTAGCTTTAATCGATCACATGTACAATTTTAGTTGATCAATTATTATTACGCACAGTTTAAATTAATAAATAAATGAAGGTAATATAAATATGCTTTAAAATCAATAGATAAAGCTATAAAATGACTACATTTGAGCTTAAATGTTTAATTCTCTCAATACCTTTATCAACTGTATAAATTAACTTCACAACTTTAACTTGCACTTTTTCCTTTTAGTTGTCCTCTTTCATAGACAGCTATTTTCTTATTGCTCTGTAAATTGTTTAAATTCTTAATATTTTTCAATCTAAATATTCTGCAGAAGAGAGAAGTGAATCGCGCTGCTTCTCTCACGAGAAATTAATCGCAGTTTCACTCTTTCTCAGCATGTGATCGGCTGTTCGCTACTGATGTCACACCTAAACTCCTAAACTCAGGATCAAAGCCCGAGTTGACAGAGAAAGTTGATGATCAGCATCATGGTACCAGCAAAGCCTGGTTGAATTGGTTTGGTTTGGTTTTCGAAACTAATCCTGTAACCCTGAGTTTGTTCAACTACCATCATGGTTCAGGCCCCAGGACAGTGTGTGACCCAAGCTCTGTTTTCATGAACTTCGTCTCATTGAGATTCAGATAAAGTTTCCTAATTATGAATGGGGCTAGTTTTATGTAACGATAATGTATCTGATGAGGAAGAAATAATTCATTTAATTCACTTCCCCAGCTCACCAAGTGGTCTGTCCCAGTGTGAGCTGGAATTACATGCCTGTGTACACAAGAAATGAATTCAACGCAAACACAGTAAACAAGATGAAAAGTTCATGGCAAAATTAACCAAATCATTATCACTAATCAACACGCCGGAACCAAAAGCTCAATCACATGAAAAGAGCGCTGGATGTCAAGATCTTAAATATTAAAAGATGTAATTAAAGGATTATATAGGGTTGACTAAGCAGTCAGTGAGGTGATGTTATGGAAAGAAAGCGCTTTGAACTCCACGCCAAGAGATTTCCCTCTCGCTCTCTGTGTTTGCGTTCATATAACAGCTCTCATGTGACAAGAGGTCAAAAGAGGATTTAATTCACATTATTTAAATTCACTTCCTGATAAGGAAACCAAAATGAACCTCAATTTCCATTAATATTTGCAAGAAACAGGCTGCAAATGAATTCATAATTACCCATAGTGTAATAAAATTTCTATACTGTCAAAATCCAATATAAATCTTGATTGTGAAAAATGCACTATGGTAGGTAACTTTTTGCAGTAACATGTAAAGTAAATTACTTGTTTTATTAATAAAGAAAAAGACAAATATATATTTTAATATGACTGAATCAATCATATATATATATATATCCCAGTGTGGATTAAGATTTGCTGTATTCAGTTTTTATAATGCTGGCCAATGTTCAATGTAAGGGACATTGTATTCTGATAAAAGCTAGAAAGATCCATGCAAATGGTCAAGCTAAAGCAGAGACTGTGTGAATAAACAGATTTTGGCATTTCTGATTGCTAACCGTGAGGAAGTCGGTGAGTTCGCTGTTTAGAAGATCCTTCAGCTCTCCTTTACTGAGCTTGTATTTGTCTCCCTCGCTCCCAGAGTAGTTGTAGAAGACCGTGATGAGCGCATCCATGGCTCCCTCCAGTTTACTGGGCATGACTACTGCAGAGCACCTGTGGAGCGGAGAGAAGAGACACGTCCAGTTCAACCCGACCCGACCCGACCTGACCTGACCTGACCGCTGCTGGTCATGCATTATACGCAAGACTTTCAATAGTGTTCTAACTTAAAGGTTACATTTTTAGCTTGCCATTTAGTGGCCACATTCACTAATAAACACTTCAAAAATATCAAGATATTGACCATGGCATTTCTATGGCACATGAATTTAATTATCATTCAGTACCATGATGTAGTATATCAAAGTACCATACTCTCACAACCAAAATACCTTTGTTTGCAAGATAGTTCAGAATCATTTTAAATGTAAAAAAAGTAATTATTAGCCTTCTTTCAACTGTGGTCTAAAGTTTGTTGGCTAAGAGAAAAGTGTCTTACCTCGTTCAGAGCAGAGAAGTGAACTGCGTTTGCGAACAAATTGTTTTCTGGAGTGGGTGAAGTTGTTTATGAGGTGACCTATGCAGGAAAAGGTCCTCCTCTGTTGCCGTGACGATGTATCGTAGCTCAGGTGTTGCACCATAGTAACCCTGTGATCTTGATCCGCACCCTACCACACACCTGCACAGAAAACACACTCGAAATTAGAGCAGCGACCTCCTGAGAGCCCTCCATACAGACCGACACACACACACACACACACACACACACATACTAACTTCACTTTTATGAGACATTTATGCGCAATGTCTTTTAATCTACTGGTGTTTTGCTGGTTTTTAACTTTTTAGTGAATGCATGAAGTTCACACAGGTATCCTACAAATGTTCATCAGATTAACCATGAAGAAGATCCACTAAAGCATCACAAACACAAAGTTTGCAAATACTTTTCTTCATATTGAACAGCATATCTATTGTTTTATCATTTAAAATTGAAGTCATTTTTGTGATATATTTCATTTGAAAGGTGTCTTTCTTGTTTCTTCAAAATAAATTACCTTAATAATTTGTTATACAGTATGATGCAATGACAAAATCTGGGGTCAGTATGATTTATTTTTAAAGATTTTTTTTTTTATTCAGCAAGGATGCATTAAATTTTAATTTATAATGTTATAAAATATTAATATTTCAAATAAATGCTGTTCTTTTCAACTTTACATTCATCAAAGAATACTGAAAAAAATAATCACAGTTTTTACAAAAATATTAATCAGCACAACTGTTTTTAACATTGATAATAATAAGAAATGTTTCTTGAGCAGTAAATCATCATATTAGAATGATTTCTGAAGGATCATGTGACTGAAGACTGGAGATGCTGAACATTCAGCCTTGCCATAACAGGAATAAATTAAATTTTTAAATATATTTAAATAGAAAACTGTTATTTTAATCTGTGTAATATTTCACAATATTATTGTCATGCAATTTCGCACTGGTGAACAAATAAAACTTATTTCAAAAACAATAAAAAATGACCACAAACTTTTATTAGCCTTATTAACACCAGCAAGACGTTCAGGGTCAACCTGCTTCAGCAGAAAGATTATAAAAACTACCCAGGACAAAAGTGTAAAAGAGGCCAAATCCATGGGAAAACCTGGCTACAGTACAACAGAAGATAGAGAAAAAGAGAGAACAAAGAACAAGAAAAGATGCTTTTAAACAGAATTTATTTAAAGGAAATGCCTTTAATTGCAATTATAGTATGATGATGGAGATGGCAAAACAACTTCCCATATATCTAAGACATTCTGGTGCCTAGATATGGCAGAGGCCCCCCAGGGCTCTCTGGGACCCCACATGGGGCCTCTGTACACTGCCTGCCCCACTTCAAAATGGCCCACCCTCATGTCTCCATACAGCTGGAGCGCCGAAGGGTTCAGAGTCATGGAATCTGACATCATCTCACATGATTCAATTTAATTCATGTCTGTAGCACAAATGGTAGGAGCTTCATGTTTAGTAAAGTTTAATACATAAGGTTAGAAGAATTATATAGCAATGCCTGCATTACCAAGTCCTTCAGCGATCAGCATCTCTGACCTTGACGTATACAAAAGAGCTCATTTTGGTCATTAAGTCATTGCAACTGATCAAATAACAAGGCCTATTACCTTTGCCTGGGGAATGAGAGCGCGGGTGAGAGAGAAGATAAGAGACTACTATTAAGGTTCGGTACTTGGCTCATCACTTCACTGGAGCTTGTTTATTAAATCATGTGGTTATTAGTGTTTCATAGAACTAGAAGACCAGTACTCGATTCTGAACATAGAGAGAGAGAGAGAGAGAGAGAGAGAGAGAGAGAGAGCTTGAAGGTCGTTGCTTGGTTGTGTTTCACTTGTGATATACAGCATGTGGTTTAATTAATTAAAGGCCCGTTCACACCAAGAACGATAAAGATAATCATATTAGCATCCACACCAACGCACGATAACATTCTGTTAATTTAAGCACGCGCTGCACTTTTGTCCCATTTTAAATGCTCAAGATCTTTAAAGTCACTTGATTCTGTTTGGCAATATATATATATATATATATATATATATATATATATATATATATATATATATTAATCTTTCAATCTTTCATCCGTTCATTCGTTATTGTGGTGAGGACTTTTGACAAAAAAACGTTTGGTGTGAACTGGCCTATAGGCCTAGTTGTTTTTGTTCTGTTCTGTCTGGTTCAACATGTTCAGAAAGGTTCAGTGCTTCGATTGGAAACTCCAGCATCATCCTCCGAGCAAAAGCGTTTACGTCACGACTATTATTGCTCGAAGGAACGGGACATAATGACGTACGCGCCGTTCTTGTTTTCCTAAAACTGGGCTAATAATCCCATGGAGTTTACTCATAGGTTTAAAAAAACGTAATTAATCTGTGAAACTCAAGATTTATTTATTATATATATAATAATAACAAAAGAACGAAAAGGCAGACTTTATAGGCTAAGGTGTCGTCGTGTTTCGAGTTCTGTCTTTCTCTCAAAGGAGCAAGACGAGTCTATTTTTTACCCCCTGATTTTACCTGAGGGAGAGAGCAGAGAAGGTCGGGATGAGGCTCAGGTGTGTTTCACCCCCATCCCCTCCAAGCTAAAAGTGTTTTCCGTTCCGTTCATTAAGATGATGAAACGTTTCCCTTCGAACTGCTGTGTGAATTAGAGTGAGAAAACCTATTGAATTTGCATTATGAACAATGAGTGACCCATAAACTCTTCATTTTTCATATAAATTCTCAGTAATTATCGTACTGTAATTGTCTAAACATGATTAAAGTAGGCCTAAACAGCAAAATGCAGCACATGGTAGTTTCATCACATCTTGTGACGGTCGTTTCTAATGGCGATGTGTTTCTGACCTCTAGTGGCTCAACTTTGGCAGTGTCATTTTAGGATCGAGATATAATTACCCTATACTTTTTATTCATATTTTGAGATACACATAAACACTGTCATACAATCCTTCAGAAATCATTCTGATGATTTTGTGTTCAAGAAACAATTATCAATGTTGAAAACTGCTTAATAAAAAAATAAAAAGCTGCTTAATATTTTTATGGACAATGTGAATGTGCTACACATTCAGGATTCTTTGTTGAATAGAAAGTAAAAAAAACCAGCATTTGTTATATAGAACTCTTTTGTAACAATATGAATGTTTTTACAGTCACTTTAGATTAGGCCTTTTTGATTTTTGATTTTTATTTCTTAATCTTTCTGACTTCAATCTTTTGAACTGTATAGCGTATGTTTTAATGTTTCAGTATTTGTTGATTAAAGTTATTTGGAAGGGTTTAGTTTTAGGACGTAATAAATTACTTAATATTACAAGGTCCGTGCTACTTGTATAAAGATCACAGTGGTTTAATAGACGTCTGGTAATCCAATGCACTTGATGATGACCTTAAAAATGACCTTATTTAATCATAAAAAAATTTTTCTGGTATTGGAGGCACATGCTGTTCTCCTTGTGCCAAAATACCATCATGTAGCACCTAAAAGTGACATATGACCTGAAAAAAAAAAAACACTTACATCTGCATATACCATCTATTTTGCATTTGATTTACTCCCATAACTGGCCCATAGTAGCGGCAATTAATTCCTGAAAAAATAATCTGCATAGGTAAAAAAATATTTTGATAGGTCTAGTGCACACTCTTAGAAAAAATGTTCAGTGGGGTTTCTAATATACTACCATTTCCTAACTCAATTTTAAAAAGCCCTTTATGACAAAAAGATTCAATATAATGAGAAGGGTCTTAAATGATTGCATAATACTTTCATGTTTAACCGTTTTTTTTATTAGAATTTTCTAGTTAAAAGAAAAACTATATATAGCCTTAATATATATATATATATATATATATATATATATATATATATATATATATATATATAGTTTTTCTAATTATATATATAATTAAATGAACACTATGTAAATTTTGACCCTCTAGCGGTTAAAAAACAAAATTGCAAAATATTGTAGGTTTTGGTTGTGCTTCAGCTCGGTGTGCGGATGAATATGACCCCTCACAATATGCTTTTTTACAATGAACTCTGTTAGAGAGCTACAGTGAGGAAAATAAGTATTTGAACACCCTGCTATTTTGCAAGTTCTCCCACTTAGAAATCATGGAGGGGTCTGAAATTGTCATCGTAGGTGCATGTCCACTGTGAGAGACATAATCTAAAAAAAAAATCCAGAAATCACAATGTCTGATTTTTTAACTATTTATTTGTATGATACAGCTGCAAATAAGTATTTGAACACCTGAGAAAATCAATGTTAATATTTGGTACAGTAGCCTTTGTTTGCAATTACAGAGGTCAAACGTTTCCTGTAGTTTTTCACCAGGTTTGCACACACTGCAGGAGGGATTTTGGCCCACTCCTCCACACAGATCTTCTCTAGATCAGTCAGGTTTCTGGGCTGTCGCTGAGAAACACGGAGTTTGAGCTCCCTCCAAAGATTCTCTATTGGGTTTAGGTCTGGAGACTGGCTAGGCCATGCCAGAACCTTGATATGCTTCTTACAGAGCCACTCCTTGGTTATCCTGGCTGTGTGCTTCGGGTCATTGTCATGTTGGAAGACCCAACCTCGACCCATCTTCAATGCTCTAACTGAGGGAAGGAGGTTGTTCCCCAAAATCTCGCAATACATGGCCCCGGTCATCCTCTCCTTAATACAGTGCAGTCGCCCTGTCCCATGTGCAGAAAAACACCCCCAAAGCATGATGCTACCACCCCCATGCTTCACAGTTGGGATGGTGTTCTTGGGATGGTACTCATCATCATTCTTCTTCCTCCAAACACGTTTAGTGGAATTATGACCAAAAAGTTCTATTTTGGTCTCATCTGACCACACGACTTTCTCCCATGACTCCTCTGGATCATCCAAATGGTCATTGGCAAACTTAAGACGGGCCTTGACATGTGCTGGTTTAAGCAGGGGAACCTTCCGTGCCATGCATGATTTCAAACCATGACGTCTTAGTGTATTACCAACAGTAACCTTGGAAACGGTGGTCCCAGCTCTTTTCAGGTCATTGACCAGCTCCTCCCGTGTAGTTCTGGGCTGATTTCTCACCTTTCTTAGGATCATTGAGACCCCACAAGGTGAGATCTTGCATGGAGCCCCAGTCCGAGGGAGATTGACAGTCATGTTTAGCTTCTTCCATTTTCTAATGATTGCTCCAACAGTGGACCTTTTTTCACCAAGCTGCTTGGCAATTTCCCCGTAGCCCTTTCCAGCCTTGTGGAGGTGTACAATTTTGTCTCTAGTGTCTTTGGACAGCTCTTTGGTCTTGGCCATGTTAGTAGTTGGATTCTTACTGATTGTATGGGGTGGACAGGTGTCTTTATGCAGCTAACGACCTCAAACAGGTGCATCTAATTTAGGATAATAAATGGAGTGGAGGTGGACATTTTAAAGGCAGACTAACAGGTCTTTGAGGGTCAGAATTCTAGCTGATAGACAGGTGTTCAAATACTTATTTGAAGCTGTATCATACAAATAAATAGTTAAAAAATCATATATTGTGATTTCTGGATTTTTTTTTTTAGATTATGTCTCTCACAGTGGACATGCACCTACGATGACAATTTCAGACCCCTCCATGATTTCCAAGTGGGAGAACTTGCAAAATAGCAGGGTGTTCAAATACTTATTTTCCTCACTGTACATATGACAAATGATCTGTTCAGTAAAACACAGTGCTCATCTGTCGAGTGATAAACATTTCAAATCCCTCAGTTCTAAAAAGTCAAACCAGTATTGATTCTTGTTTTATTACAAGCTCTGTTGCGTTTTCTTTTGGCCAGCAGACGCTCCTGTAAAGCATTTGTTTAAAACGGGTGATCCCTATGAGGTTTGAGATTTAGCTGCTCCATATCAACAAATGACCTGTCACTCCCACTATACACGCATCAAAGCAGCTGGAGCAACTCTTCTCTAATAACAGATATGACGAGACACGCACGGGCCAACCCGATCTCACGAATTTTACGAGGTGGCTAATTCGTACGATTTTTGCTAAATCACACATATTTTACGAGTTGCCCAATTCGTACGAATGACCTACACCTGACCCCGCCCCTAAACCTACCCATCATGTGGGATTAGACAAATCATACGAATTCGTACGAGTGAGGTCGGGTGAATTCGTACGAATTGGTCGTGAGATAGCGTCGCGCGGGCGAGAAAAAAAAGCTATGTACACAATTTCCCAACTATCCCGACAGGTCTAAAATTTAAACACTTATGACAGGCTTACCATAGTGAATCAGGGTAAGACAAAAACATGTTTTGGAAGAAGTATCATTTTGAACAACAAAAAAAGTTATATAGTGTAGGCTTACCTTTAATTAAAACTAAATCCATAAAATGATGGCACCTCTAAAAAGGTTCTATATATGAAGCGCCTGATAACACTTTATGTTTAGAACCTTTTCTTCTAAGAGTGTAAAGTCCAGAACAGCAAATGTGAAATAGTATTCCTGGATATTTACCTGGATGCCTGTATTAACCGTCTGTGAAAGCTGCAGGCTAGAAATCATCGACAACTCACTGCAACCAGATGATGATGAACTTGAGCGCTCCTGAAAGCTCTTTGCAGCAAGTGAACTGCATGGGCTGAAAACCTCCGTCAAGCTGTAGCGGCTTTGATTGAGCATCTGTGATGAGAAACAATGCCAGTTCAAGTCTCACCAGATCACAAAAATGCTGAAAACACTTTTATGCTAATGAAAAAAAACAAACAAATATACATTGTTATGCAATAGAAAGAGGCGTAGAGGAACAGTTCACCAGAAAAGGACAATTATCATCATTTACTCATTTCAAACCTTGATGCAGATTTTTTTTTTTTTTTATATGTCAGTGGTGTTCAGCCAGTCTTCACATAGGCTATTTGAAATCGTCAATCTAAAATGTAACATTCCTGCTGGAATACAAAGTCAAGTCAATTTTATATTTTTTATGCATCAATATGAAGTGCTGGGTACTTACAAATTGAAGTCACTGATTACAAATTACATGTTGTTTACAAATTACAAAAAAATTGTAGTATTCTAACTACTTTTTGATTACTTTTAAATTACTTTTGACTTAACTTGTTTATTACATTGAATTGAATAGGATAAAATTGTACCATATTGTTATAAAAATACAAAGAGAAATAAATATATTCTTTATCATTTTTATCAACAACATGAAGTGCATTAAACATTACGTTACATCAGTGTTTCCTAAACTGGGGTTCGTGAAGGAACTGCATGTGAGTTTCATGAAAAGCTAATAATAAAATAAATCCTAAAAATTAAATCAAATAAATAATTTTAAAATAATAACAATTATAATAAAAATGTGTTTGAAAGACAAACGCCTTCCAAATACATAGCAATACAATGCCTTACAGAGAGCTAATTCAAATAAAAATAAAACATGAAAAAGAAGAATTAGGGAAAATCACTAAATTATGAATGATTTACTGCCATTGTGTGAATAATATATAATCATGTTATCAATAAAAAGTAACTGTAGTCTGATTATGAGCATTTTAAAATGAAATATAATCTAATTACAAGTACTGATTAGATTACATGTAATTAGTTAGTACCCAGCACTATACATTAATATCTTTTAAAAAATGACACGCTTCACCTTTAAGCATTAAGCATGTCTATCAGCCTCTGAATGACTCATAAGTGATTCATATTTTTATTCAGTACTTGTATCAGTTCTTTTTAACACCAATTTCTGTGATATGTTCATACATCCTCTGACAACAATTAGTTTACAGATATATATATCATAAAAACAAATCATTAAAATCAAAGAACGATGTCGTTCTGAAGGATGTTGTTTGCGTGAGAAGTGGATCATTATTCACTCAATAGAGAGCGGCTCAGTGGCTGTTTGCCCTCAGCTTTTTTTCTGTTTGAACAAACAACTTTATTCTGTAAAAAGATTTATGCATGACCACAGTGACACCCGACTGCAACTTCCTGATCTGAAAAACATCAAAATATAAACAAGGGCTTTTCATCTCAGTGAAGGGCTGACAGAAAAGCTATGATTAATGAGAGACAGAATGAGAGAGAGAGAGAGAGAGAGAGAGAGAGAGAGAGAGAGAGAGAGAGAGAGAGAGAGAGAGAGAGAGAGAGAGAGAGAGAGAGAGAGAGAGAGAGAGAGAGAGAGAGAGAGAGAGAAACTGGGCTGTACAGACCTACTCATCCAGAGATGGGTTGTTTATTGTTTAAGATGCATTTTCTACTCAAGTCTAGCCAGACAAACATGAATATTAATGAAAATGTTGTGTAATGTCAGTTTATGTAAAGCTAATTCATTTATATTAATAGAAGGTTTTGGAAGGTGCAGCAGGAAATGAGATGATGTGGTAAAAAAAATCTGCTGTAATGTTAAGGACAGTTGCTCTACACATTTCAACATTTGTCTGTTACACAAACACAACGTATAGCGGTTAAAGGAATAGTTCACCTAAGCTTGTGTCATTCCAAACACTTATGATTTTCAACTGTAGAACAAAAATGGAGAAATAATGAAGAATTGTATACTCTTGTTTTTCCCCCTATACATTGCAATGAATGGGAACTGAAGCTTTAAAAAGGATGCAAAAGCACCATAAAACTATTAAAGTAATATAAAGTTTATTTTAAAAGTGTAAGCCTTCTGAAGTCCTAAAATAGCTTTGGGTGAGAAACTGTGAGTTAATTCAGCACTGTCTAAATCAGGAAAAAAAATCATTATTTGATTAAAATCTTTTCAAACTTGATCCAGTGCACAATAATGTTGTGAATTATCTGTTCACAATGGACATGGTTCTTTGAAAGCTAGTGAAAGCTACAGTAGGACAAACGGCAAGATTTTCAGTAATGACTAAAATGTTATGTTTCTTACACAAAGATGACATATAACTTCAGAGTAAAGTGCACAAGTTATGGACCAGCTTTATAATATTTTTAAGGTCCTTTTTTGGTGCTTAAAAAATAGTTTTTATTCACTACAATTGCATAAAAAGAGCATCCCAAACATCAATAAATAAATTCACCTTTTGCTTTCCAAGGAAGAAAAAAAAAAGTTATATAGTTTTGGAAGAACATGAGTAAATAATGACAACATTTTCATTTTAAAGTGAGGTACATCGCACAGTCCAATTTCTGATGCAATTTTTTTTTTTTTTACAAACAGTTATTTTAGTATAATTTAAATACTATTATAGTATTTATTTTTTTATATTTCATTTTTTTATTTTAGTTTTCAGTTTCAATAATTTTGTTATGCTTTTTTAATTATTCCTTTCAAATGTTATAATTTTAGTACTTATTTAGTATACCATTTAAGTTTAAGGTCAAGTTTTCTAATATTTATATTTTATTTCAGATTTATTGAAATTAAAAAAATTGTTTTAGTTTGCAAATATCAAAAATGTTTACAAACATTGTAGGAGCACAAATCTTTACTTTGACTCGCTTGACTCACAAATATTATGCATAAAACCTGTTCCAAGATATATCTGATCTGACACGGAAATACAAACAGAATAAGTGTGTATCACGGCCTTAAACTTTGTTATTGTCAATTATTGGCTGTGCATGATATGAATTGTGATTCCTGCATACTGTAAATACATTCACACATCTCATTCAGCAGAATTAACAATGACATTTAAATTCTGATCATGAATTTTTGTGCATCGTTTGAGACGGAATTTCATCAATGAATCATTTTGATCTCCATTGTTAGAAGTTAGTAATGTGTGCAATACAGATGATTCATATCAAGCAAACAAACAGAGATCTATGGTTTCTTTCTCTCCATTTCTAGGTCAGAAATGAGTGGTGCAGGGACTTAATGGTTCGGCTGGTCAAATGTTGGATCATCCTCGAACTACCAATGAAAGAGCGTTCACACAGACACACACCATACCAAGAGAAAAAGAGTGTGGTGGTGGTGGTGGGGGGTGAGAGAGAGAGAGAGAGAGAGAGAGAGAGATAGAGAAAGAGAGAGAGAGTGAGACGCTACAGATGCAGGAGGTGGTGCTTGGACACATTTTAGAGGCGTAAAGGCCTGCCTCATTTGGTGCAGATCAGATCATTTACAAAAAAGCCACATCCACCACTCAAAACAAGAGAAAGTCGCCGCCGTCTACTGCCAGCATCCTCACCATCCTGCCGCCGGCTGTTGCATCAACAACACGTAGCCGGCCATGAGTCCCGGCAGTGTACGCGGCACGCTGGACGCCAGCAACGTAACCTGGGCTCTGTCGGAGCGCTCCGTGCTGCAGCCCATGTGGGATTACCTCCAGCAGAACCATGAGAGCAGCTTGCGCTCGCCGCTGTTTCCCGTCGTCATCTCTGTGTCCATGTACCTGGTGCTGGTGTTCTTCTACACCGTGCTGGACCTGCTGGCGCCCACCTGGCCCTCCATCCGCCGCTACCAGATCCACCAGGACCGCGCCGTCACCTGGTCCAACATCGGAGCCACTTTGGCGCTCACCACGTACAACCATCTGCTCTACATCTTCCCCGCCGCCGTGGCCCAGTGGATCTGGCGTCCGCCTGTGCCGCTGCCCCGCGAGGCGCCCACGCTCACCGCCTTCCTGCTGGGCATCGTGGGCTGCACCGTGGTGTTCGACTTCCAGTACTACCTGTGGCACCTTCTGCATCACCGCGTGGGCTGGTTGTACCGCACCTTCCACGCGCTCCACCACCAATACCGGCAAACCTTCAGCCTGGTCACGCAGTACCTGTCGGCATGGGAGCTCTTCAGCGTGGGCTTCTGGACCACCGTGGATCCTTTGCTGCTCCAGTGTCACTGTCTCACCACCTGGGCGTTCATGCTGTTCAACATCTGGGTGTCCACCGAGGACCACTGCGGGTACGACTTCCCTTGGGCGATGCACCGTCTGGTTCCCTTCGGTCTTTGGGGCGGCGCGCTGCGGCACGACGCTCACCATCAGCAGCCGGGCACCAACTTTGCGCCTTTCTTCGCTCACTGGGACTGGCTGGGGGGCACGGCGACCATGCCGGCTCCCGCGAAGACAAAAACACAGAGAGAAAAGGACGAAAAGGAAGCCTGAGGCTCGCTTTCCCTTTCACACCCTCGCTCTCATCTCTCTCCTTTCGCTCCATCTGTCCCGCCCTGTCTCACACATTCCCCCCGTCGCTATTCATCTTCTCCCCGAACCGCAGATCAAGTGTCTTACTAACAAACCAGTAGAGGAGAAACATTCCCAATGGTTCTTGAATGTATAAAGTGTCTTTTCATGCAAATCTCTCTATTTTTCTAAAATGTAAAAAAAAAAAAAACCTCTTCAGCATTGGCCAATTTTTGGAGGTTTTGTGGGATATCTCAGGTTAGTAGTTTTGGCCTTATGTTCGCGATGTCTTTTTAAAGAGATTACGTGTGTTTAAAATGGCTTGTGTCCAATGCTTGTTATTGTATTTTTCACTAGACTTCAGTCAATAAAATGCTGTTGTTTGTTAAGTTTACCTTCAGCTGTGTTGATATGCATTTGAGGACCTTTGCAACCTTTGGATTTGGATCTAAAAAAAGCACTGACCGTTACAAACGTTAGAGGAGAGGAGCGTATGAAGTAACATTGTGTGAACACACAGGCATGTTAGCTAACAGTGATTGCTAGAAAGCGCAAAGACTACTTACATCATCTCTGGTGCTGCTTGCTTTCCTAATATAATGAAAAAATGCTCAAAGCACAGACAATATGAGCTTGCTAATTAGGTTGACACAGCAATTGTAAAGTTTAAAGGTACAGATCACCCAAAAATTAGAGTTTTATCACTTTAATCATTCCAACTTCATATTATGGTCTTTCTTCCAAGAAACACAAAATGAGATGTTCGGCAAAAAAGTCTGAGCTGTGATTTAAAAAAGCACAATATTTCAAGGCTTCTGAAGCCATACAATATAATTGTGTGACAAACAGACCAAAATTTACACCACCAGACCTTGTGTTCATTTCAAAAGCGGCACCTTTTGATGCATCATGCCAGGTGGGATGTCAAAAAGGCTCAATGCTATTGGTTCTCTCTCGTCACATGACCAATCAAGTTTAAAAAAATGACATTTAAGAAATGCATAAGGCTTAAAGGGATAGTTTGTGCAAAAATGTTAATTTTGTCACTCTCACACTCATGTCATTCCAACTCAGATATTATTTTCTTTCTTCTATGAAACACAAAATCAGATGTTCGGTAGAATGTCCGAGCTTCTCTTTTAGTGAGAGTGGATGGTGATTTATATACTGCCAAGCTGTCAAAAAAAGACCAAAAGGCACTTTTGAGCCTAAACGTTGTTGGTTCTACCATGTCACATGATCAATCATGACATGGAAAGTAAAAAAAAAAAAAAAAAGTGACTGTAAATGACATTTGAGAACGTCAGACTCAAATTGCATGGACAAAAACTGCTGAAACACAACAAAATAATTTCTTTCATGTTCTGCAGAAGAAAATGTGGCGCAAACTATCTTTTTAAATTAAAACTAAAAACTAAACTAAAACTTAGAGTAAGAGTCATATAGACTACTTTTATGGGTTGATACGACAATGGGGGGGAACATAAACGATTACAAAACTCATGAACTATAAGAACAATGTGTTTACACTTCAGGATATGGATGTCCAACCAGCCTGAACATAAGCCACAGCATGCAGTGTTTGTTTTCTGCCATCGTTCGGTTCTATGCCACACTATGCTATTCGACAGTTTTACATAAGAGAAGCCCGCAGAGGATCTGGGCTGAGATCAGTCTACAGCCAAAGCTGAGAGGCAATGCTAATTAATCATCTTCTCTTTCAGCCTCCTACTGATCCCTCTGGCACATGGAGAATAGCTCCTCATGCTTTAAAAGAGAGAGAGAGAGAGAGAGAGAGAGAGAGAGAGAGAGAGAGAGAGAGAGAGAGAGAGAGAGAGAGAGATTCAGATAAAGTTGGCTTATGACACCAGGAACTGAACACTTTCAAATATGATTCAGATTTTTTCCACAGTAAGATGCCAGCATGCGATGTCAAATAACGGACGACCTTTAGCTAAGGGGGCAGAGGTGCTATCTGTAACCTTTAACTAGCTTGGAGGAGGCCAAATAAACAAACAAACATAAAAATCTGCGCTTTGCTGGGTTTATGCATGCGAGGCTGAGCAGTACCTGGCTCTCGTCCAGCAGCTCAGTATCTCTGAAGACCTCAGGCTGAGCTCTCTAAACAGTAAGTTGTTATCTGCAGCTCAGCACAGGAAACCTTGGACCATTTCCCATCAGGCATTATTGTGGACGCCTCCCCCTCTGGCACTGCAACAGAGGGGTCCTTTAGGAATGTGGAAACTGGGAGAAAATGTGGACTGTGTTTTAAACAAGTAGTTATGCAGGAGAGATAAGATAATTCTGAGACACACAAATGGGTTAAATGTGTACATCTGAGTGATTTGACATGATATCATCTGCTCAATAATCTATGATCTATTGTAAATGATAACCAGAAACATTTTCACCTTCCATTTACATGCGTATTGAATAATGAGATACATAGATCACTCAAGCTGACATTAAAATACCAAGAAATAAACTCACTTCTGATTCTGAATACAAAATAGGCCTATATCTCAGAGGAAAGTATTACAGTTTACAGTTCACTGATCTGATTGGCTAATGTATAACGCATAATGTATAATGTTACATTTTTGCAGTATATACTGTGGACATTATACAAATGTTCTGTATGCAACATCCAGATGACATACTACATCTGCCAAAATTTGCAACACAGCAGAGCACACTATAATGTATAATGTGTTTGACTTGAATGTTTCCCTCTCTCTCTTTCTCTCTCTCTCTTTCTTTGACTGCCAATAGTGGCACATTTTTACTCAAAAACTGGATTAAGGATGCAAAATAAGCATGCTGCCTTTTGAAACATATTGTTTCATATTGCATAATTTATATATTATTTAAAAATAGTAGGTACACAGTATATATGGTGCAGTATACTGGTACTTTCATTCTGAACAGCCACTGAATACATGACAAAACAAGTGTTGCACTTACAAGATCTGTGCATTAGATGTCGCTGTGTTCAAAACTCATCCATCAATTGACTAAAAGTCAGAAATAAATTCATTGTAAAAGATCAAATTAAGAAATAGAGTACAAAGCAGTGTTATTTTAGTATCATTGAGATACTATTAATTTTTTATTATTATTCCACATCATATTAAGGTAATTTGGTCGTTTACACTGTACCTTATATATACAGTGGGGTCAAAAAGACCACGCTAACATTTGATTATTATTTGTATTTTTCATTTACATTTTGATATAGGTACTTAATTTAAAAAAAAAGTTAACAAAAATTATGTGAATTTAGTCATGGAAATTCTTTTAAATCAATCTTAAACCCATATTTTTATGCTATAATACTGTAGTGTTAGTTATATAACATAAAAGTTTGTGTATACATACACACACACACACTTAAAATAAAGTACATAATTGTACCTTTAGGGGTACAATGGCTTGTCACCCTCAAGGGTACAATATTGTACCTTAACCTTTAAAAGAAACGGTACATATATGTACCTTTTATACTTTTTGACCCTCAAAAAGGTACATATATGTACCTTGAGGTCCAATAATAAGCCCTATAGGTTACGTTAGTGTAGATTGTACCTTGGGGGACAGAAATGGACTCCTACTGTACCCCTATTTCTGACAGTATATATATATATATATATATATATATATATATATATATATGTATATATAGCTTACATATATGTTTAATTTCTTAAACAACCATGAAGACACATCATGGCCATATTCCAGGATGGCAAGGCCTAGATTCATCACGTTCAGACTGTGTAATAATGGTTGTGAGGAGCATGAAGAATCATTTCCACACATGAATCAGCTCCTCTGAGTTCAGATCTTAAACTCACTGAAAGTGTTTGGGATGTGCTGGAGGAGACTTTACAGAGCGCTGGACTCTTGCATTGCCAATACAAGATCTTGACCAAAAATCTATGCACTTCTTGAAGGAAATAATTGTTGTGATGTTATTTCCATCAAGAGGTGCATAATTTTTTGATGCATCATATATATATATATATATATATATATATATATATATTATATATAAATGATGCACCAAAACATGATGCAAATACAGCTCTCAGGAGAAAAAGTGTGTGAAAGGTGAACTCTCTCATTATTTGACTTGCAACAACAAACATGGTTCAACATGCTCATTGAACTGGTTTGACCAGTCACTGTGTTTATACTAGACAAGACACAAAGACATTCGCAGACTGGTCCTATTTTCAAAATATAGGCCAACACACACCTGTTAAGATTCATGACCCCAACACACACAGCTGTAAACAATAGGTGATTGTGCGGTGAGAGCTGTCCCTTAATCTTAAACAGCAGGTGGTGGCGCGCGGTCTGAATATATTTAGCCGAATGAGAGACGTAGAGACTATTTTATAATATTTACACAAAACCGCATTTCAATAGTTTCCCCCATTTCAATCAGGAACTGATCTGAGATGTCAACTTCCTACAGTCATATCTGACTCATTTACACTCATTACCTTATAAGGTTATACCTGTCTGTCACAGATTCTCGGATGAGAACGGGCTGGACCACTAGGAGGCGCCTTCTGGCCCATTTCTATCTGCGTCTCATATTGACGCTAAAGGGTGCCATGTGCTTTCGATGTTGACGAAATGTCAAAAGCGTCAATATATGACGCCCTAGGATGAGAACGGGCTGGATTCTCTCACTCTTGATCACTTCTGAGCTCTGTTCCTCCCAGGAAAATCTAAAGGTGAATAACAGTTTGTCAGACACAGGGAGGGTGGAAAGGGGGAGTGCAGATACATACAAAGAGAGGACAGGGGGAGGGAGAGATGAGAGAAAGAGAAGTAACTTCTTCCTCTCTGCGCTGTCAGTGTTATGCAATAGGAACTTCACTCGCTTTAACCACTGCTGGTCTCTTATAAACAGCATAGTCTAAAGTTCACAATTTTTCTGTCTTTTAAAAGAGCTAGTTTGCTTTTTACCTTAAAATACCTATACAGGAAAACATAAAAGTGGTGTTTGCTAAGGCAAGCGTCACTATTACTCATAGCTACTTCAAGTTCGGAATTTTTGAACAAACATCGAGGCCTAAGTAAACTTGCATCCTACATTGTGTACGCTATACTGACATCAATTACAGAACTTCGAAGTGTGTCGTTTTCTGAGGAAACGTTTGCTATTACTTACATACTCATCCAGTTTACAGTTGGTTGAAACAAATCCCATCAATTTACACTGAAGGAGGGGCATCTGACACAACAACCTGAATGTATAGTGGTGTCAAGTTCTACATTGACAAAACAACTCACATTTTCTTCACAGTATG